>NC_085117.1:18978324-19585824 GCF_030269925.1 Bombyx mori
ACGAGTGAGCGAGCCGAAAATTGTGTTGCGCGATTTATGTTTTCGCTGATGTGGAGCTTATTTTAATTTCACTAGAATTTGTTTGACTGTAAATTAAAACTAAACCGTACTAATGAAGGATTGTTGAGAATTAACGCTGGTCCTTGGACGTTATGTTGCGTATATACATTTATTCGTTCACGATCCGGAAACACCTGAATTCAGCGTCGGAACGGTACTTCGATAAGACTATGCGTCATAATAACTGTCTTATCGTTGCCGCCGCTGACTACTTTTCGACTTCTGCTCACGCAGGAGCTATCGACGCCCTAGACACGCTCATACGGTCCCCTCAGATCCATTAACCTCAGCACTAGACGCATAGAGTTCGACGTGCAACCTAATCCATACTTCAGCTCTAAAAATGGTTGGATGGACCTTAATGGACCTTAGGCAAGTCTGACACTGATGTTTCTTATGTAATCTGGATGTCATATCAATTTCGTTGATGAGAAAAAAAACAATTGTTGTTATTTTTACCAGAAAGTCGCCGATGCACTGACTTTCGATTACAACATCTTTATTTTCACAGGTAAATTAGAAGAGGAAAATAACTAATAATAAATTTTGCATGAATAAAGTTTAATCAAATATTTTTAATCTTATGTAAAGTAGGGTAAATATTGTGATGTTTTTCCGCCTGTTTTGTTACTGCAAATTCCCCAGAGAATTTCCGTTGATTATTTTCCTTAGAGATAAAGCCATCGATGTAAGCAATGGAGTGCCTCCACTTAAATGGGATTAATAAATTTATTAATTATAATTTATTATTTTCAACTGGCTCAACCTTCCTACACTTCTTTGAGATTTTCGCGAAGTATGATTGATTGTAAATTGAAGGCACCAACCAAATCTTCCCTAAGATGCCAAAAATAATTATTAACTGGTACTAACTAGACCCAAGTCATTCTAACGACTCATGTACTTATGCAATCAAACAGAATAGGCTCCAAATTCTGGTTTTATATCGTAAATTAGGTGAAATAGATACTTATATATTTCCACATGGCTTAAGCTGTAGAATAGCATGTCGGTCTGTTAATGACAAAATCAATTCGTATACTTTACGTTAGATAATTAGGTTTCGAAAAACTGGAGTCACACTTTCTTGAAAATGCAGAGATTGAAACCAATGACCACTGCATTGAGATGAACATTTAATATCATTATCAAAATATGACCAACGAATTTATTGGATACATTTTTAAATGAAACACTGATTACCTTAAGATTTTATAACCGTTCATGAAAAATGTAATTCAAACGTCTGACGGCCATATCGACTTCCTTCATAACAAAATGCCTTTGAATGCGGACATTTTGGACTTGAAGATCGAACATCTTAAGCAACTGGTATCGAGCGAGCAGGATCGAGTTTCCTTAGCAACTGACCTTGGAGACTAAAGCCGCAGGTCACCGTAGATATGGTGGTGCAAAATCGGGCCTCAGAAGTGAGTATCGATTGAAACTTGAAGAAATGAACTACGATAGAATGTATTGTTAGTATATTCATTAGTTACATTCGGATCCAAGTACAGATGAATCAGTTCAACCTCATTCAGTAAGCGGAATGTAAATAAACATTCTAATTATATTTACATCCATTATTGTCCATTTGCCAAGAGAGGCCGACGATGATTTGTGCCAAATTTATCCTGATCTGTCTGATCCAGAGTGAAATGGACTTTTTTGTGATTGTCCCGGAATTTGTCTATTTTCTCTTTCAATACAAGTCAATCATGTTGTTTATGGCTTTTAAAATGAGAAAGAAACTGAGCCGAAAAAAGTATACAGACCTTTTTTGGACAGAATACAAAACTTTCGATCTTTGCGATGCGTTTTTCACCCAATAAGGCCTCAGAAGAGCAGATTTTACAGTGTCTTGCCAAAAGGCATCAAAATAAACCAGATATTTAAATTAGTTCAATCTAAAAGCATCTGCAAAATTAAGCGACTCCATTAATCCGTTGTACAGTTACTATTGTTTGACGTTGCATTGATCCGTATTAGGAGGTATGTAAAGAGCAAAATGCACAGAATCGAAACCAGAGTTCCGTTACCGCGATTGTTGTCGTCAAGATCATTTTTTAAAATAGAACGTTCTGGCATTTGTGTACATGGTGTTAACAACCTGTCTCGTCTGCTTTAGTACACGTGTGATTTTATAATTAGCACTAGACGCTCGCTCTGTCTTTTACTGCGATTACGGTGGATGGTGACTGCTTTTTTTCCGCACCTTCAAAAGATTCGAACGACGACTTTTTTTTTAAATATAGATTGAGTGGAAACAGACGTGAGACGAAATATGTATCGTCATAGTTTCCCAATGCCAAATACAGAAAATCGATGTTTTTTTTCTAGAAGCAACTTAAATGGATTTTCCTGGTTTATTTTGGGTAGTATACTTGGGTGTTCGGTGATAAATAACTAGGTAAAGGATACAAAAGTTAAAATTCAGATAAAATCTAAATAACTGCGATTTCCATACAGATGTTAGATTAAGATAATCTCTAATATATTCAGTCTGTGAGTAACATTTTCGTCTATTTGTTAGTTTAAGTCTCGTAAATTAATTGCATATTCGAACGAATTGTCTGTGCTCAAAAGGATTGGCTAGGATAAATAAGAAAAAGCTGAATACTGTATACTGGTTAGTACCAAAAGTAGTAATAGTACGAGAAGCTGTACTGGAAATATCCCGAAAAAAAAACACAAAATATTCAATGAAAATGAACCATCAAAATGTGAGGATGTCTATTTTAAAATCTAGACAGAAGCTAGAGTACCGAATTAATCATTCGCTGGAAATATGGAATGGCACGTGTGACGTCATAGTGCTAAATACATTTGAACGTCAGGTTAATGACATTGCCTAGTTGAAAATCAAAAAGATTATACAAGCATCCTGTTATCTACCTTTATCTAATGTTGCTAAACAATAAAATGCGTTACAGTTTGTCTTATCGATGAGTTTTTTTTTATGTTTTGAACTGAGTTTTGATTTGGTATCTTTGTAGTCAGCGTAGATTAGGTTGTTGGGTGGCGCAATAATGCTTCACTACTTTGTTTGTCTATCATTGAATATCAACAGGCTCCTAAAACCTTTGCTTTGTTTCGAAGGAAACAACATTTTATTAATCTATTAAAGCTATACCAAGCGGACATGTTTAGTAATACGAAAATATTCGCATAAAACTGATCTTCATTAAATCTTAATCAATTATCTTTTCGTTGCCCTCTATTTCTTCTTGTCGTCTACCTTATTACCGAGGGTCGTGATTCTCTAAATCAGAGATTAATAAGTATTTGATGATGCTTCTCCATCTGTCCTTGGCGTCATGAAAAGCATTCTATAGCTAATGTTAAAAGTTGAACGAATTGGGCCGGACCATCTGATTGCATAGCACCGGACCAATCATTGCACTAGATGTTTTATAAGATTTTTTCCGAGCTTCAAACCGGAATGGATTACCTCTTTGCGGCAGAAACAGGCGCAATAACTACCGCTATTGTGTGTTAGGTATTTCTTCATATAAAAAAAAAAAAAAATTCATTGCTTAGATGAGTGGACGATCTCACAGCCCACCTGGTGTTAAGTGGTTACTGGAGCCCATAGACATCTACAACGTAAATGCGCCACCCACCTTGAGATAAGTTTTAAGGTCTCAGTATAATTACAACGACTGCCCGACCCTGCAAACCGAAACGCATTACTGCTTCACGGCAGAAATAGGCAGGGTGGTGGTACCTGCTCGTGCGGACTCCCAAGAGGTCCTACCACCAGTGATTGCGCAAATTATAATTTTACGGGTTTGATTTTTATTACACGACGTTATTCCTTCACCGTGGAAGTCAATCGTGAACATTTGGTAAGTACGTACTTCGTTAGAAAAATTGGTACCCTCGCCTGCAGGATTCGAACACCGGCGCATCGCTAGATACGAATGCTGGACGTGTTAGGCCACGACGACTTCATGGGAGTCGTATGTGACTGAAAGACGTATTAGGTTTCTTGTCAACTACATAGTTGGGTTAATGAACTTACGAATCATCTGGTGTGTATATACCAGAACGTGAGCGGGTTCCTCACCAATATGCACTTTCGTAGAAAAATGGGTTCTCATATACGTTATTCGAAAGCAGCTTATACGCATCGTTTGATACGAGAACATATACCTATAATATACGAATATTACCCAATTAATTCCTAAAAATACACCACAGTATTTACTATGATATTCTAATAGCGTTACGTTACGCAATCGTAGACCACCTTGGCTCTTCCGACCTTCCATCGCACCTAGAAGTGTCGTACACAATAATTTCTGTATATACTTATCGAAATATCTCAATGCCCTTATGTTGAATCGTTTTGTTCTTTCCTTAAAATGCCACACGGAAGTTCATTGTTCAATTGGAAGCGTGTAATACAAACTATTACGTAAATAATATTTATATGAGTGTTTAGGTCCTTGCCGATCCTAATCAGCGGTGTAACTACATTGCGAATCAACGGTAAAGCTTAAGAAGCATACGTCAAAAATAATTTGATATGGATGATGAAGAGGCTTAACGCGAGTGCATCTTTCGAATTTGCCTGATATTTTTAGATTTGGCGATAGTAATCATAATATCCTGATGCCGGTCACCGTCCTCGTGTTCGACGAACGAATTAACCCATAGACACAGCCCACTGAGTTTCTCGCCGGATCTTCTCAGTGGGTCGCGATTTCGACTCGGTGCTAGATTTTGCGAAGCACTGCTCTTGCTAGGGCTAGTGTTAGTAAATTCTCTCAGCTTGAGCCCGTGAGCTCACCTACCCGTCCGAGCGATTGCAGGCCTCTTAGGCTACCAGTTAAAAGGTAGGAAAAAAAATCCTGCCGAGACGAAACTATGCCCTTCAGATTGAGAGTAACACACTGATACAATATAATTCAGAGTTTGATTTCGTGTCTCAAGTGCCATTCGCATTTTGACGTCTAAGAGCTTCGCTAATTTCCTTAGACCAAATAGGCCGCTAAAAAAAAACTTTCCTATATTTGCATGCGCAATTACAGTATTAGCATACATTTTAATGTTTCGACATCAAACAATGTGTATAATAAAACATGTTGTACAGTTTAGGAAAGGCATCAAAGGATTATCATAATTGCGCACCCAAATAAGTCGGTACCGTGCTTGGTGAACGATTAGCGTTTTAATAGAGTCTAGTTTAAATTGCAGTCCTTATGCGGTTCGGATAATGAGCGATGATAGTATCGGACCGATTAATTAGCTTAATTGTTACTTTTTACCCTATTTTCTAATAACCGGTAATGTATCTTATATCGAAAAGGTACTTCGTTACAAAGTAAAACAGTTAATCTAATGTTAAGTCTTAACTGTTTCATTGACAAACAGAAGAGAAATTGTGCTTAATTATTTTGTGTTTGCCTATAAATAGAAATAGCAGCCAATACCCACTTCAGTGCCAAGTTAATTAATCATGTCATTTACTTCTTATTTCATAGGCTCATTGGTCTAGTGGTTAGTGATCGACGATACTGCGATTTCCGGGTTCAATTCTCCGCTTTTATGAATAATATTTTGGTTTTCCGGGTCTCTCTGACACACTTAGTTAGGCCCGTTAAACGCTGTGCACTTATATTTCTTTACAACTGATCTAGTGGTACCAAGTTCTTTGTTTATAGTACAGCCGTGTAGTTTGATTAGACTAATGTTACTTTTGCCAATTGGGTATCTCATCCAGTTGATATTATTGCTTTGGTGATTATTATGTAGATCAACTTTGGAACCTTCCGTTTGTATCTGTGACGTCACTGTTCTTCTAATGCCAACAAGGTGCGCGAGTACTCCTGCCTTCAATGCATTCGTCCACTTTTACGATTCGAAGTCATAATCAACTAGCGGCCCGCTCTGGCTCCGCTCGGGTCTTAAAAATTTCAACGATATCTGACGTTGTTTTATTTTTTTATATAAAAGAACACTTATTGCGGCATAACTATAATAGTTAGACAGACACTTTTCGTAAATAATAATCTGTTCTACAAAGTCGTAGTACATTATATTATTCTATCATCAATAGTTTTCGCAGTGTACGCGATGTAAAGAATATTTTAGGTAATTTTTTTACATCTTGGGCTACTTTATTGGAGTTTTAGTAAGGATCCCTAATATATTTCAAAAAAGATTATAGCCTATGTCACTCAAGAATAGTGTAGCTTCCAAACACTGAAAGAATTTTTCAAATCGTTTCAGTAGTTTCGGAGCCTATTCAATACAAACAAACAAATCTTTCCTCTTTATAATATTAGTATAGAAGTATAGATAATGTAAGTATGGTATGGCGTTACGATACTAGTACCTACTACTAGTACGAGTGCTTCTGGTGGAAGTAAGCAAGACGCCGCTAGTAGTCTGCGTAGGCTCACATCACGTATCACGGATAGTAAAAATACGTGTCAAACTTTATCGGTAGCACTGTCTGATTCTTTTCTGTGTCAATATTCGATTTAACTATTTTGACAGTGGAATTTATATTATCTTATCGTTCGTTTATCACCACTAGTTTATTAATCAGCTTCAGTAGATTAACTAGATACCATTTTTCTTTTGTTTCATACCGTATATCTCTCTCGTTCATAAATTATTGTTATTATTAAATTGAAATTAATTAAATTTACCGACGTCGTTATGGTACCTCCATAAAGTTAATTGTAGTTTTATAGTTTTAAACCTGAGTCTAAAATTACGCGTACAGCCTTCCTTAGACGAAAATAACTTAATTATGTCAGTTGTTTCTTGTTTGTTAAAGCAGAGCTATAAATTTCTTGTTCATCGTTCACGGTGCAGAGGCTTAAACGTAGTTCGGTCGGAGCAGTGTTGATTATGCCAATTACGTCGTGCCGTAAGAGGCCTTTTGGTCATTGCTCAGGTGTTTTTTTTTTTTCTTCCTAGACAGGCCCCGGCGACGGAATATTTCGCGTTTTCGGTGCGCGTGACATCATGTGCCACTGACCCAGCGAGGCCGCCGAATCCATTACGTTATACGGCGTTAAATATTCTGTATGGCTCTCGGCTCGCGATCCTGTGTGCTTAGTGCGAGTTTTTTAACGTTCTCGATAGCGTAAAAGTTAACTCATATTTGTATGGAATGGGATAGTTTGCGTACGTTTGCCGCTAGGGGCGTTGTTCCAATTGCATACAAAATTGGCTTAACTTTTACGACATCGAGAACGTTAAGAAACTCGCGCTAAGCACACTGATTTCTGGACTTTTGCACCGGGAATTTATGTGGTTGGATCTATTTCTTTGTGATCAAGAAGAATACTTTTAGACCGGGGGGTCCGTGATAACATTAATAAGATCGGATCTATTTTTTTGTATAAATCGGTGATTCTTAAATCATTAAACCGAAAAATGAAAGTCGAAAATATCATGGATGTGGCAAACTCTGAAACAGCGGTTTTTTATTTTTGTGCTACAGTTAGAATAATGTGGAAGCTGTTATCGAAATACATTAATGAATACGTTAGAACTTATATTTCAAGGTGGGCGGCACATTTACTTCATAGATGTCTATGGGCTCCAGTAACCACTTAACACCAGGCGGGCTGAGAGCTCGTCCACCCATCTAAGCAACAAAAAAAAAGAGATTATTCTTCTTAAAATCATAAAACTACGATTATGAGTTTATTTATCAAAAAAATAGTTTATTTTTAACGACGTATCTAACTCGGCGATACATTCAGACCTCAATGGTCGCACAGTTTAATGTTTACAAACCAAATATTAGAGCGTTTGCAAGGGAGGCGAACCGGGCCTTTGTCTAACGACGCAATAATGGCGTCGTATTATACAATTTAATTCATTATATTAGTCACAGTTACAAGTCGATTTCCTGAACGCTATCGCGGGCTAGTTTTATTTCGCGATCACACTTTTTGCCACCAGTAAGGGCGTTGACACCAGAAGGTCGCTTTGTGCCAACACTTCTGTATGTACATATGTACAATAGTTTGACGCGTGTAAGCAAATTTACGTAGTTATTGGAATTTTTCGAGCACCTGCCTCTCCGAGTACCTGATTTAAAATGTGCTGTTTGATCGTTCGATTATTAGAAGGCAAAATAATTTACGTTAATTCTTCTCAATGCTTTGTCACGCAAAGATCTAAGCACTTGGAAGTGCCTTCAATAATATTTAATTTACTTTGCGCTTGTCAAAAATGCTGGGTGAGCTCAATGCCGCGTCACGACGTGTTGGTCTGGGAATGAATCTGGACAAAACTAACGTCATATTCAACGATCATATCATTCTTGGTAATAGTCGAATCCACGGTACTCGAAGCTGTGTCTGAATACACCTATCTATGCCAAATTGTTCAGCTAGGCAGGGCCAACTTTCAAAGTCGCTCAGCGTGCTATGGAAAGGTGTATGCTCGGATTTTCTTTGATGCATCGAGTTAGAAATGAGGAAATTCGCCATAGAACCAAAGTAACCGACATAGCCCTAAAGATTAGCAAGCTGAAATGGCAATGGGCCGGACATACGTGTCGCAGAACCGATGGCCGATGGAGCAGATGTGTTCTAGACTGGAGACCGCGTACCGGTAAGCGCAGCGTTGGGCGTCTCCCTGCCCGTTGGACCGATGACTTGCGGCGATATGCTGGGAAAGATTGGATGCGGAAGGCGGAGGATCATTCATTGTGGCGGACTATGGGAGAGGCCTACATCCAGCAGTGGAGAGATACAGGCTGATGATGATGATTGTCAAAAAGAATAAACTTAGGTTCTACAGTCTTATTATATAATGTCACATACTACAAATCTTCTACTAGGTACTAGTATATTATACTATGGCCGAAATGGAAATGGAAAAAGTAGCATAATTATGGTCTTCGTCTTTAACTCACATCTTATGCATTAGGTCATGGAAGATCTAGGTAGGTAATTTAGTCAGTATGAAAAACCTTCTAGAAGTGTCTAATTTATCCGGTAGGAGGGCTTAATCAAGTCCGCACGGGTACCACCATTCTAGTTTCAATTGTGAAGCATTCGATTTGAAGAGCAGCATAGGGGTCCCTATTGATACTACTACTTTGGCTGTATTCACATTTTCGAGAATTCACGAGTTCCAGTATCAACTTAATATCAGGTGGACTGTGATCGCATGGCGACCACCGCGATCTTTTTTTTTATTACCTTTGTAGGCAGACGAGCATACGGTCCACCTGATGGTCAGCGGTTAGCGTCGCTAATGGACGTCAGCAGAGCCAAGCCGCTGCCTACGATTGAGTACTCTCCGCAAGCCTCGTTTGAAGAAGGACATTTAATAGCGCAGTATCGGTAAAAAAAGTTTTCAAAATGCATTTAGATTCTGTATTTGGTATCAGATTATCTTTTGCTTTTATAATTTTCCTAATATAGGGATATATTATGTATAACTAGATTTCGGGAAAGAGATTACGAGTGTCTTCATAACTTTAAGGGAAAACTATCGTTTACCAATCTGATCAAAAATACGTCTCGTTTAGCAAGATGCAATATTTAGTGAACACGTAATGAAAAGTGAAGTTCCTTCAGTATAAATTCGAGTTACATTGCGTGCAATACGATTAAAATAGTAAAATAAACATGCTGCCATTAATCAATTGTCATCTTTATGAGGGATGCTTCCAGTACACCCCAACAAAATAGTTCAACATCTTTCTGTCCTCAGATTGACAATCGATTTTTTTTTGTTTAATGCCAATTAGCTTTAGTGTTATCAATAAAAAACAGAAACTTTTTTGCTATTTTTACATGAAAAAAAAACGCTGAAAGTAAAATGTAATACATAAATCTAAATTAATAGATGTCAGTAAATATGTCGTATTTCGACCACTGGCCTAGTATCAACACAGCTGAGCCGAAACTCTGGTTTATAAAGGCAATATCTGAAGAAAAAACGTGTGGCACTCGGGAACTGCCGCGGTAAAGCTATTGCATAGCATTTTTTATCAACTTATGCAATTATAATTAGACACTGATAATTTAATATTAAAACAATAATAAAACAAGACCACGCTATATTAATGAAAGCAAAAAATTAACTGTCCCCTTCACACTCATAGCTAGACCGCGCGAGGGAGAGATGGGCACTTTTCATGATGCGCATGCAGTGTGACGTCACGCCACGCGCTTATTCACAAACACCACACAAGCGCAACGTGTGAATGTGTTGAACGCGAGCTACATGGTAGGCGAAGTGAGGGGTGTAAGGTTTTTTTCGTTACGGAATTTCATGATTCGGTCGCCGCGCTCAAGGCCCGCGATAAAAGCTATGCAATAGCTTAAAAATAATAGTTTAAAAAAACTAACAAAATACGCTTTTTTTACAATAAAATCATTTTTTCTTACACTATTTTTAATTCAAATTTATTAAAATTTATTGTTTATTTTTGATTGGATTTTCTATAAAAGCATATTTTGTTAGTTTTTTTAAACTGTTATTTATTTTTCATTTTTTAGTTGAATTTAAATTTTTTCAATTTTTTTTTTAATATTGCATTGTCATCGATCCTTAATAAGTATACCTAATTTCGAGGTAATCCGACGTTTTGAAGGGGGTCAAAATCATGTTCAAGGATTCCGTTACATACTAACAACATACATACGTCTGAAGCTAATAAAAGCGCAGGTATTAAAAAGAATCAAAATTTTTTAGGTGTCAGTAACTATGATCGTATTTCGACCACTCGCCAAGCACCAATACAGGTGGGCCGAAATTCTGGCTTACAAATGAAATATCTGAAGAAAAGAAAAGAAAAAAAGGGTGCGTGTACTTATGTACGCGCGTAAGAAGTAATACTTTATTTTTATTAAATTATGTCTTTTTTTATTGAAATTTTAATCAGTTTGAAAAAAAATCGATTAAACAACATCCTCAAACACGCATATTGGACATCCCTTTTCTTGACACCGTATAAATACGGTTCGGAAAGTTCGCCAAGTTACGTCAGTCGTATTGTAATGAGCGATTTAGTGGGCAACTTCATTCTGTTAATTTTGTGTAACGGTGCGCGCGCAACGTAAAATTTCACTCTCATCAATTTTTCGTAACGCGCCTAAAGAAGTATAACTTCAAAAAACGAGCATCCAAAAACGCACGAAACAGTTTTCGTATTCCGTAAACACAAAAGCGTCTACGTTACGGAAGATAGGTATTGCGTGTGTTGAAAGTGAGAATGTTTGCTTTGCACGACCCGGGCCGTGACACGCCGGCCTTGCGGGTCGCGGGCCGCTCGGACTTTGTAAACAAACGATACACTGTCATCGTGTTTTTCCGCATTTCCGATGTACCGAATGTCGTGGACGAGACGAGTTTGGCCCGTTTCCGAGGTACGACGTTAAGAGTTTAAGAGGCGAAGAACGCTGTTTGAAATTGAACCGAACATGAAAGTGCTTTAGGGAAGAAAACTCTAGTTTGCATGGTTTTTTTATTGCCCTTTTAGGCAGACGAGAAAACGGTTTACCTGATGGTGAGTGGCTGCCGTCGCCCATGGACTTCAGCAATGCCAGGGGCAAAGCCAAGCCTCGTTTGTAGAAGGATAAGTCATAGCGCAAATCGTATGTTGTATGGTAGAGAATAAATAAATTTTATAGTGATCTTTTTTTTTTTAGATTCGCAACATGTGCTGCTGTTACTTTAGTTAATGTAAAATATTAAAGAAAAATGGTCTAGAGCATTTTCAGGATCAGATTAGCATATCTTATGACAATGAAACCGTAGCCAATGAAAACTATGTATTAATTTTAACTGGAAGTTGGTAGTTGATTTTATATTTTCGTTTTTTTTGGATTCCTTCAAACTGAACTAAGATTATCGTAAACAGGTGTGCTTAAAAGTGACCTAGAATATAAGTACCACGCCAATACTTAAGATAAGAAGAGCTGGGGCGTTGGCAGTTTTGGTATTAGATAGGAATTTTCAGTTGCAACGGTGTAGCGACCTGCCTGAATAAGATATAGAAGAAGATGCTAATATCATATATACAGTTTTTTTTATTGCTTAGTTGGGTGGACGAGCTCACAGCCCACCTAGTGTTAAATGGGTACTGGAGCCCATAGACATCTACAACGTAAATGCGCAACCCACCTTGAGATATAAGTTCTAAGGTCTCAAGTATAGTTACACCGCTTCACGGCAGAAATAGGTAGGGCGGTGGTATATACCTGCGTGGACTCACAAGAGGTCCTACCACCAGTAATTACGCAAATTAAAATTTTTGCGGGTTTGTTTTTTATTACACGATGTTATTCCTTTACCGTGGAAGTCAAAGTTCAATCGAAAAATTTGTACCCGCCTCGGATTCGAACATCGGTGCATCGCTCAACACGAATGCACCAGACGTCTTATCCTTTAGGCCACTACGACTTAATGTCGACGAGTAGATGCTCGAGAAGGAATTGCTATAGCTGTTGCTATATCTTCTGATTCATAACTCTGCAAATGCTGATCAGCTTCTGACAGAGAGACTGGATTAAATTTGGCAGCCTCCTGTATATTCTGCGACCTCATTATTTTCTGTGTTCCAAGAAGACTTCCACCGTTCTGACTGTTTTCGTTTGGCAAAACAATGTTTCGTGTGTTGATGTTGCAAATATATAACGGGAATTTCTCGTTATTATTGTTAGCTTTATACTTATTTCTTTCCAACTTTAATACAAAATCGTTGGATATGCATCAATATAATTATTCAAATTTGAAATTTTCTACATATAAATATTAGTTATAATGATTTATGATATAATATTAATATATATAGATTTATGGCACCATTTTTAGGACGTTATTTTTTTATTTAAAAGGTTTCGTGCTCTAAATCCACAGATAACCCTGTGTTTTCTGTGGATTTCTGTTTCCGGCTATCTGTGTCTAAATAAATAAAAAAACCACACAATACTGTATGCGGAACGGTTTTAGAATAACTAGTGGTTCTCCGGTAGTCGAAATTCGACAATAATTAAATGAAATTATAATTTTGTAAATGTGGGAAATTTCATACTCCTCCGTCAGCAATATTTGCGTAAAAAGGGGTACAAAGTTTTTGCTTCACCTATTAATATATAGATATTGATTTGTCGAGACTTCTATTTGCTTATATACGTTAATACGCTTGAAATAACGGATTTGAAGTACCTTTGTCTGTATTTACCCGCCAGCGGATGTAGTATTTACCCGTTTTACCTAGACTCATTTATCCCAGGTACAGACCGTTTTCACCAATCCTTCCTTCCATGTTCTTACTGTCCTTTCCATTCGATGGGCCGGATGATCATCTGCTTACTAAAGCAGTAAAGAAAGCATTTTACTCTGTCTTCCAGAATTGTAGGGGAGAGTAAATATATCTCGACGGTTTAATCTGAATGATTGTCGGTTTAAATAAATGAAATAAGCTCTTAATTAGCAACATCTAAACTCCATCTTAATATATCTATTAGAATGTCGCTTTATTTAAAAGAACGATTCGAATTTGCCAGTAAAAATACTGGTTTAAATTCATATAACGGATAAATTTTTAATTTATTTTTATTTTTAAATTTATGATTTTACTTCTTTTGAAATTTTATGGCTTCCCAATGTTTATGGTACTGGTTCTTAATATGATTTAATTACGTTGATGACTAAAATAAACAGTTTCTAGATTTCTATCATTGTATGAAAGTGATATGAAATTTCAAAGGACATTAATTAGGTAATAGTCAAATAATAATAAAGAGTACGGATTTATTAATGCTATACAAATATTTACTAATTGTTAGGGTATCTTGTGGGCCCGCAAGGGTCGATTCCACAACTTTTTTTTCTTTTCTTTTCTGGCCGGGGCTCGAACCTCAGACGAGGTGCCCTCGCCTAGGGGGCGCAGTGTATGTGGGACTTGACGGTTTGCAGATGTTAGAAGCAGACCACGAGCCCAAGGACATTTTAGAACGTTACCCACCAAATGGCTCCCCTTGCACTCTCTCATCCGAAGTCCGATCCCCGCCCAGGCTCAACATTCAGGTAAAGTAGGGGGTTCTTGCGGTCAAGAGTACAACCAGGCTCGCGGTGTTACCCTTAGAACGCCCGATCGGCCGGTTGACGAGGCGATACTCGACGACTTTTCGTTGGCTGATCTGGTACGGCAGCCTGTCAGGCCGCCCAGGTGGTACTGCTGATGTTCCGGAATACCCCACTGGACTAGACCAGCCTGCCAGGTCGGAAAGCGATACACCTCCAACCGGTTGCTCTCACAGCACACATACAGAGCAATTCCGCGGAATAGCTACAATACAGCGTGCTAGAGTGCAGGCAACGAGCCCTGCGATCTCGCCCTTAGGTCGCCCCGTAAAGGTTCCACCACGCTGCCTGTTTCTATGCGATTAAGTAATGCGTTTCGGTTTGAAGGGTGGGGCAGCCGTTGTACTGTTAAAAGTGAGACCTTACAACTCATGTCTTAAGGTGATGGGTGGTGGCATTTACGTTGTAGATGTCTATGGGTTCCGGAAACCACTTAACATCAGGCGGGCTGTGAGCTCTTCCACCAAGCTGACCAATAAAAAAAATAAAAAATTGGGCATGAGATTCATTTATACAGCTTGGTAACCCAGTTATAATATTAAATTGGAAGGATAAAAGTCGAAACCGCCCTAGACGTAAAGAATATTCTAGAGAAATTTGGTGAAAAAACTTTGACTATGATCGTGCGTTATGAATATACGTGTGAGGAAACAATGTAAAGCAACAAAAACCTAAGTGAAAATAGAAAATTGGTGAAACCGTATTCGGGTGTAAAATGGTTCTGACAAAGTTGACATAAAAAAATCCACTATTGTTGCCTGACACACTCTCACAATTTATGTTTTGTGTCAGCCCAATGACCTATTTGGACGCCAAACATGCCACATACTGGACAATAAACGTTCATTGAAGTTCAAACTATCAGAAGTTTTGATTTAAAAATTATTTAACCTAAAAAAACTAATAAACCCTGGAACTGCGTGCAAAATTCAAAACGACTTTATATCTATCTCTAACATGAAACAGACTGTGCAACCTTAAAAAAAAACTACAAATGAAAATGAAATCTAAAGTTACTTCGCAAAAACCATTATCGTGCCATAAAACAACAAGGAAATGGTTTATTCAAATTTTATACACAACTTATCAGCTATATGTGTTATTTAATGGGACTGCTTATGTGCGCATGTCTGATAAAGATATACAAAAATGAATATACATATAGGTATGTTAAATTGAAGGCTAGTTAAATTCTGTGGAAGCGATCGACTTGTTTCTTGGTCGCGAAGTGGTCTCAGAGCTGATTTTGTAAGTTCAAGTTATAGGTTAATATAAGTATAACATTTGAATGTGACATTTTCCTTAAAAATAGCATTATAAGAACCGGTTGTTGAAGAATTCGGTTGTTACCACATTGATTGATATTGTATACGATATACTAAGCGCAGTTTTATTAACCGACGTGAGCTATTGAGGAAATCAATACAGATATGATAGTAACCAATCTGCGAGGGATAAGATTTCTCTAGGCATTTTCTGACATAGAGTGACAGCCCTCACGGCGTCGGCAACTCAGATTCTTCATTGATATGGTGAATGGTGCGAGCGAAAATAATATGCTAACGTCACTAAGCATAATCACTACATAGTATAAAACAAAGTCGCTTTCTCTGACCATATATCTGTCTGTCCCTATGTATGCTTAAATCTTTAAAACTACGCAAGGGATTTTGATGCGATTTTTAATAGAGTGATTGAAGAGGAAGGTTTATATGTATAATAACATCCATTAAATAGTGGAAAAATCAATAATAAATTACAGTTTCCGAAGCGAAGCGAGGGCGAGTCGCTAGTAATGAATATAATGAAATCTATAAAATATTCTTTAAAGGCCAATCTGATTTGTTTGATCAAGTAATGAGCTACAAATTTTCTGACCAACTATACTTTTTGCTTTTTATAAATAATGACACAACACGGAGTTAACATTTTTGGAATTGCGGGTACATGTTGCTTTTAAATTAATCAGCCCACACATACCATAAGTCGCAATACCCTTAATAACTCAGTCGTGTATCTATTAGCTCATTTGTTCATGGTTCGATAAAAACCTTGAAACGCCGATAGCAATTGTAGTTAGACACTTTATAGTTTTGTTATTTTTTAATTGCCCTGGCAGATAAGCCCAACACCCAGAAACGTTGCTCAGGTGTCTAGGAGCATTCTGGTATAGATTGTCACAAATTCTATAAGTATAAATGAAATTAACTTAATATAGAAGCTGCCTTAGGATGGGTCTTATGTTACGAATTTCCACAACAGCTTTGCTAAGTGTGCTAATTGAACTAAAGGGTATTTATTCATCACGCACCAAGCCAAGTAATATGTGGTTAAGCGATTCATAATACAGCACGAACTATTGTTATTTTTAAGATCCCTCAAAAGGTAAGACCCAATCCTATTATAGTTTCTATCGATTAGGTCGCTGTCGGCTGGATTTTTCATCTAATTAACGGAACGGTACGCCTTGCTATTCACACCGTCAGTCTCCGATAATTTGATTTTTATAATCTTGTTTTTCTTAGTCGTGGTAGTTTACTGGAGAGTAGAGTTCGGTAGAGTACAATACGATGGAAGTGCAGCAGAACCGTGGTAACAAAAATCTCAAGGATCTTTTTGGGTTTGTATTGTCTATTTATCACCTCCATAGGTAAAGTAACCGCCGAATACCGTGACGAGTCTTCGATGTGGTTTGATAGAATGTTATACGCGGATATTATACTTTGGATGAGATTGGAAGGTATACTTGCATTTTTTAAATCTTCAAATCTAAACAATTGTGTTGGCGCAACAAATATCGGTAACGCGATTCGGCACTTTCTATGTAATCCTATATAATGTTTTCGTCTTGCTACTAATTACAATGGAACATTATTTTGTATTGTTGCGTAAAAACGAATTGCTCTGAATTTCTCTGCTCTGCAATTTTATAATTGGATCCAACTAATTAAGTACACATCTGTATAATTGTTCAGCGTTCAACCTTTCTTTGTTTCTGCAGTGAACCTACAAACGTTTTTTTTATTGCCACTGTAGTAGATGAGCATACTGCCTACTTGGGTGTATTTGATTATGAGTGGTCTCCTGCGCTCATGGACGTCAGCAATTCCAGGGTCCCATCCAAACCCCCGCCTACTGGCGAATACAGAAAACCGGGACCAGGGAAACTAAACAATGAAGTATTCATGCTGTGTTTTTATTCTTTTGTTTCACACAATACTCGCCCTAAGGTCGCCGCGAAACGCCAAAAATGTCTGGCCCGGAAGCGTCGCGGCTCGGTGTGAAACGACTTCTAACATTTTCGGTGCGTCCTGTTGCCTAGCGTATTCGTGTGACGTCAAGGCCTTTTTTTTTTTTTTTTTTTTTTTCGGGGGGAAATCCTCATGGACTACCTTCGCCTAGGGAAAAGCGAAGGGGCGTGCCGGACTCCTACCGGCTAAAACCACCCCGGTGTCCACCCACACGTGCGCGCAGGGCCGCGGGAATCCAAAATTCTTCCGCAGCCCCACACCAGTGCTGGCCCGGTCTATCCAGGCCTCGTCTCCTGCACGGAGTAGTGAGGCGTTCAGCTACTCCGTGCATCGCCTCAGAGGCACGCGCCGACACCCGCATGCGCCTCCGTCTCAGGTCCATCGAATAGGGGGCGAGGGCTTTCCCAAGTCCCTCGCCCCTGGACCCATTCATGGGGGGCGGAAAAGGGCATTGTCCGCCCTTGTTCTGCGCCCGGTGCGCCTTCTGCGGCCGGGAAAGGGAGTCGAGATCTCCCTCTCCCGTTCTGCAGTTTCCTTCTGCGACATCACGTCCTCGCAGAAGGACACCACCGCGTCCCACGACTCTGCGCTGCCGACCATCCTCCGCACTACGGCCGGCAGCGACAGATCGCTTCCTACTTCATTTGTGAGGACACGGCGCTGCTCCTCCCAAGCTACACACTCGGCGAGCGTGTGTTGCGCCGTGTCCTCCCCGCAGTGGACGCAGTGGTGGCACCGAGCGTCCGGCTCCCTGTCTATGCGGCACAGGTACTTGCCGAAGCAACCGTGCCCCGACAGCACCTGTGTCACCCTAAACGACAGGGATCCGTGCCTTCTCCCGAGCCAGTCGTCGAGTACTGGCCGGATCGCCTCGACGGTTGCGAGGCCGGCGGTAGGGCGCAGAAGCCTTTGCCGCCATTCCGCCACCAAGGCCAGACGGAGCTCCTCTCGGCGCAGCGCGATCTGCCGCTGCACCAGCCTCGAGCCCCGTGCCCGCTCTTCCTCGCGCCATCGATATAATGACGCGAGTACTTTCGCCTCTAGGTCCCAGGGCGGGGATCCGGCCAGGACGCAAGCCGCCTCGTAGGAAATCGTGCGGTACCCGCGGATGACTCTGACGGCCATCACCCTCTGCGGCTTACGCAGAATGGCGAGTGTGCTGGCCGTCATGTCCATCGCCCACACAGGGGCCCCATACAGGGCCATGGACCGCACGATTCCCACGTACAACCGCCTACAGGCGGCGCTCGGGCCCCCCAAATTGGGAAGCAACGTTGAAAGCGCGCCCGCTGCACCCATCAGCTTGGGCACCAGCCGCCGGAAGTGGGGCCCGAATTCCCATCGGCTGTCGAGCACCAATCCCAGATACTTCATGGTGGACTCGACAGCTATCCGGGTCCCACTTACCACGATGTGTGATCCCGGCGCCGGCGCACGTCGGGGGCCATGAAACACCATAGCCTCCGACTTGTTTAGGGCCACCTCCAGGCCCAGGCGCCGGAGTGACGTCAAGGCCTAGGCTAAGCCAACGACCCGCCAAGGTTAAAATGTTCGTTTACAAAGCATTCGCGAATTTTATTAGACTTTAGTGTGACGTGACGGCGGTTTTCAATGTACGGAGCAAGGAAAACTGCTAATCCGTCTGCCCTCTCTGGCCTTGTGCAATTTTTAGTCATTTTCATGTAGCCTTTACGTTCATTATTATTTGTGTGGTCGATTTACGCGTGTTTATTATGAACGTTTCCAATATTAATGGAGGTGTCAATGATTCATTAATCTGTTCGATATCTAGATTCTGCTATTAATTTTGCTCACAATATTTAAACTAGTAAAAACAGACATAGTCTCTGATAAATCGCGCTCTAAGTAACCTGATTTGTATTTACGCACAATTTTTAGTATCGTGTGAACATGATGTCTATAAATGGTGGTACCATTTACTGTCTAGTTATGGTTGAATCGCCAATAATCGTTTACGTGATGAACTCCATGGCCTTGTATGGTATGATGATGTTGTAAAACAAAATAATTGGCGTAAACGCGATTTTTGCATTTTGTCTGATTCTTTCTGCTAACACTGGTACATACATACTGTTGCAGATATGTCGTATAAACTTTCACAGATGCCATTAATAATTTGAATATTTATTACTATTATTTTTTTATATTAAAAAATAAACGTAATCGAAATTATGTGGTGCTGATGCTAAATGATGAAAACTGCATGAACAAATTTTTGTAAAACTAATCGACCTTAATGACGAACAAAGAGACAATGGCTAAATAATGGATAAAATGGCTATCTATAAAATTACCTATTTCTATTACGTAGGATTTTCGAATTTCTCGGTTAGGTTGCGAGGAAGAAGGGTGACCAATCTCGAAAACCACTCATCACCGGCAAAGTGGAAGGAAAGAGGCTAAGGGAGGGGGCCTAGCCCCATGAGCTGGTCCGGTCATATTAAGGCGATACTGGAATCCATCATCAATGTTGCTATCCACTCCGTAGAGTACAGGAAAGAATGGAGGAACATAGTCCAAACAAAAGTGTTTAGTAACGGTCTAGATCTTCAGCACTAAGGAATACGATGCAAGGAGGAGGCGTATTACGTTTTTACCAAATATTAATATATATACTTCGCATATATTTCACTGATCAAATTATTTCATTAGTATTGTATTCAATTAGCATGATACTGAACGTCGGCGGAAATCCCGAAACTGAACATTCCAGATGTGGCGGCACTAGGAAATGCCGGATGACGCAGAATTAAAAAAAAAACTGAGAATCGAAGCGTGTTCTGGAAGACAATTCAAACTCACAAAACTTCAATATCGTCACGTTCTTTAGAGAGAAAAAAATGAGGAGAAAGAATCGTAACTGTTCAGTCAACTACGCCAAGTCTGACTGTTTAGACCGTTGTTTTTAAAATTTCGTATTTAAAAATACCAGAATGAAGGCGAAATTAGTAAATGTATAAATGTAGGTAGAATTAATGCCACAATGTGTAAATCCTTTATATAAACAATTTCCCCATTCTTAAATTCTAGCACAAACGACCGAAACGTTTGTGTGTCGTTCAAAGAGTCATGACTCGAAAGCTATAAATTTACAGTAAATAGTTAGTAAATAACTTAGTCTTTTGGCGGCTGTACATAAAAATCATATTCATTTATGCTCAAGTCAAGAGCCAGGGGTAATATCCTTGGGTCCGCGGTTACAATCCCGCATACCCCCTAGGCGCGGCGACCTCGTAGTAGGTTCGGCCCCCGCACCGAAAAAAAAGTCAAGATTTAGTCAAGGGTTAAACATTTCATGACGATTTCTGTCTATAAGCCCCTTTTTTGTGGTTTGGGGGCTGATTGTTCTATTCAACGTATACCCCCCTGGACCAGATTCAGTCGGGTCGAAAGGTAGTACATCACCAACCGGTCCCTCTTAAGTATTAACTCTGCAGCATGCTAGAGAACTGTCATCCAAAGTCACCGCCTCCTACAGCGGCTGGAGCTAGGTGTGGGTTTTTTCTTCTCCAAGGCACTGTGGCAGCGGATCGGTGTGGACAGAGAAGAGTTTTCTATTTCATCCTCTACTGCCTTCTTGTGCGAGATTACAGACTCGCAGAGCTTCGCCGTCCAGAACTCGTCGTTGCTCAGTATCGCAGCCACGACAGGACAGGCTGTACGCTGCTGCATCCTGGTAGAGCAGACTGCCAACGTGTGCTTCGCTATCGTGTCATTCAATTTCTACTCTGGTGGCATCATCCTACAGTAAGAAGACGATACAAAACCTCACCATCATTCAGTGTATTGTTTACTGACAAAAAGAACGACCAAGTGTTGCTAGTACTGTTGTGTCTTGCCATCATATAGAGCTTCTTTTTTATGATTGAAAGATTACTGGTGGCCTGGAGGCCTTTCCAGTTTCACCAGGGCGGGTGAGCGACCAAAGGCTCAGCCAGGAGGGGTGGGATTTGCTGACAACTGCCCGAGCGCCTCCGAAGGACACCTAACAACTCGACAGCAATGATACAGAGCTCTGTGACGAAGACAAGTATCACATATTAACTTAAAAGGTCACTTACAGAAAATTCGGTAAAGGATATTTTGCAATTAAAATATATAAGTGCCCCAGCAACCTTTGCGAGAATTTACAGCCACATGACGCTCGTGTTGGTTGGTTTTTTTTCTCCATTTTACATTTAGGTTCAGGTGCACAAGGAATGCGCGGTCGCTTTGTGAGCCTGTATTATTATCTTTATGGCTTTCCTTTTTACATAGTTAAAATAATGCTATTTTTATGAGACCATCACGACGTCCGGTGCAGTTATAGTTTAAGGGTTTTGCCTGTGCGAAAGGCCTGTAGTGGTATCGAGGTGTACGTTTACAGCGTGCCTTAACACCGATAAGTCCGCTAGTAATGCAATGCGCTGCGCTGTTTGATAATTGGTTCGGTGTGTTCCTAAGCTGTATGGGGTCGTACTATCGTATAGACTTTTACTGCTACCATGAAATCAGGCGCCCAGTCTGTAGGTTGTTTTTTTTAAAGCATTTGCGACTTAGAATTTTTATGGTTTTTATGGTTTGGTCATGGTTTGCGTCGACGCCCGCCTTTGGATTTCAGTAAATGTTCCACGCCAAGTTTTAAGAACCCTGGTCTTTTGAGTTGTTTTTTTGAAACACGCGATGGAAATCTCAAAATATTACGACTGTCACAGAACTTAAACTGGAAGGTCTGTCTGGTCCGTGCTGTTCCATGATGATTTTTAAATATGAAGAGGCTCAATTTGAAGCTTGATTTAAAGTTGTGATATATTATATATAATAATAATATAAGCTCCAGTAACAATTTAACCTCAGATAGGCCGTGCTCTTGTCAGTCCATTAAAATCTTAATGTAAGGTACATTAT
Organism: Bombyx mori; assembly: GCF_030269925.1. Classification (NCBI taxonomy): domain Eukaryota; kingdom Metazoa; phylum Arthropoda; class Insecta; order Lepidoptera; family Bombycidae; genus Bombyx; species Bombyx mori. Next base: position 19,000,626 of record NC_085117.1, read on the forward strand.
AATTAAATCTCGCGTTTTTTTTTTAGATAGAAATGTAATTTAATTACTTCGTTAAATGTAATGATACGAACATCAAACAATCCGCATTATTATGTGCGAGGAGATCATTATTTACTAATTTATTCTATTATATGAAAATAATTATATTCGGCCGTTAAGATATAAAATATCAACTTCGTGTGAAACGTGAAGTTCATTTACGAGTCCCCAGGGTTTTTTTTTTATAACGGGTGGATGAATTAACTGTATACCTGACTTTGAGAGGCCCCGAGCCCTTGGGCGCCGCCAATCTTTTTAAGACTTGAAGTCAAAATATCAATTTAGTGCTTAAAGATCTCTCACCCTTTTGACCTTTAATTTTTTAGGTTAGTAAAAAGTTTTGAAGTCGTCTTGGCCTAAAGGATAAGACGCGCCCGATGCATTAGTATCAAGCGATGCGACTGTGTCGGGGTTCGAATCCCGCAAATAGGTACCGATTTTTTTTAATGAAATACGTCGTTAACAAATTTTCGCGAATGACTTCGACGGTGAAGGAATAACATCGTGCAATAAAAATCAAATCCGCAAAAAATATAAAATTTACGTAATTACTGGTGATAAGACGTCTTGTGAGCTCGCACGGGTAAATGCCACCGCCATCATCATAAAGCATGATATTGTAATGATGATTGTAAAGCTTAAATATAAAGCGGAGACATATCACACCGTTAACTCCTGAAGTCAGTTGATATTAAATTGTAATACATTACGCGCTGACAAAAAAAAAATTATCTGAGTAAAAGCTGTTTTATTATAGACTAGCTGACCCGGCAGACTTCGTAGTGCCTTAATCGATAAATAAAAGACCTAAACTTTTGTATAAAACAAACTTAAAACAAACAAAAGAATCCGTTCCACGAGAGACAAATCAAAGGAAAAACAAAATGGTTATATTTATTTAATTCCGAGCATTTTCATATTTATCGACCTTTCAAACCTTCTCTGGACTTCCACAAATAATTCAAGACCAAAATTAGCCAAATCGGTCCAGCCGATCTCGAGTTTTAGCGAGACTAACGACCAGCAATTCATTTTTATATATATAGATTAAATCCACATATAAATAGGTGAAAAGAGAATAGTTTAGTAACTTAATCTCTCTGTTTTTATAAGCCACAAGAACAAATGTAAATCATCGAATGAATCTAAATATTGATTTTTTATTTACACCAATCAAAATTATTGCTTACCAATAACATTTGTTTTTCAGATATAAAACGTGTTAAATGAAGAGTATAGAAATGCTCAGATGAGGAAAACGAACCTTTTATTAATATTATTTATTTAAGACCTTACTGTTTTACCGTTATACATTTTCTTGAGACCATAGTGTTATTATGCTACTCTTCTATCCACTGACAGAAAAATTACTAGTGTTGTGCTACAGCTCACACTTCTTAACAGGGATGTACTCACTAACATTAAATAAAAAAAAAGGTTCATGACCTATTAAAAACGTATCGCATTCACTCAATATCCCTTCGCGTTTGTAAAATTTATTTTGTTTCCGCTTTCCTAAGCTCGGAAACGCGAAACGCCGGAAGTTTGTAGCACGACGACCCTGCAGCCGGGACTCTACCAAGCCGGCATTAACTTTTTATTTCGAGTAAGGGCTCGGTTTTTGCACCTGAGCTCAACGAATTAACGGGATCTCGGTTGGGGTCTATTCAAAATGACCTTTCTCTAATGTAAATTAATAATTTCTTAGGATTACGTGAGTCGCACTCGTCTGTCTCTACGATTAGTTCGGTGATTTCTATCATTGGAAAGCATTAGATGCTTCTATAAATGTATGTAATATGAAAAATCTTAACGCGCGCTCAACTTTTTTTTTTAATTGCTTATATGGGTGGACGAGCTCACAGCCCACCTGGTGTTAAGTGGCAGCTGGTGGTGTTAAGTGGTTACTGGAGCCCATAGACATCTGCAATGTAAATACGCCACCCACCTTGAGATATAAGTTCTAAGGTCTCAGTATAATTACAACGGCTACCCCGCCCTTCAAACCGAAACGCATTACTGCTTCACGGCAGAAATAGGCCGGGTGGTGGTACCTACCCGTGCGGACTCACAAGAGGTCCTACCACCAGTGATTACGCAAATTATAATTTTGCGGGTTTCATTTTTATTACACGATGTTATTCCTTCACCGTGGAAGTCAATCGTGAACATTTGTTGAGTACATATTTCATTAGAAAAAATGGTACTCGCCTGCAAATCAAATCAAATCAAATCAAAAATTGACTAAACCTCTTTATGTTTAAGTTGAAAAGAACTTAAAAAAAGATGTGTGGTGTCGTGGGACACCGGATAGGAACGATTTATAAATTCTTATAAGATCTTTATCCTTATTATCCTTATTATAAAAATATTAATTTTAAGTTCTATTCGAGGTATAAAGAACATCATTATTCGGATATACATTTTTTATTATGATTTTTTTATAGATAAAAAAAACTACTTTACAAAGTTATCAAATTTATTTTATTCACAATGATTTATAAAAATATATAATAATAATTTACAAAGAAACAGCTATTTATATGAATAATAATAATAACCGTCATCACGTAGACTATACATTAGACACTGTATAGCCATCATACTAAGACTATACATAAATAATAAAAATCTTACGTTACGGACGTTTTTTCCCGGTTACCCCTCCGCATCGTTCTATAAGGAACTTCGTTCCAAAAATATTCTTCGCTAATCTCAAGGACCCTTATATGTATGAAACCGAAATAAAACATCGGGAATCATAGCTCATTTCCTAACTAACTTTTCAACTTTTCATTTACCACCCTGATGTTCGGAATATGTATTATGTGTATTTCGCAAGCTTTTCGGATATTCTCGTTTAGGTGATTCCGCGTACCTTAACGACCAGGAAATAAGGCCCATTTATGTTACCTAATAAAAAGGGTTCCGTACCGAATAACGATAATATTCTAAACTCGTCCATTATTATTTTTCCCTGTTATAAAAAGTAACGGGTTTTTAGGTTTAATATTGTAAATAACAATTTTACGTTCTGTTACAGTAAAGATAAGGCCCAGTTTTGATTGGCGTTTGATTAAATTAGAATAGGCCTCGGCACGTAAAGGGCGTGTTGGCCGTTTCGCAAACATTTCTGGGGGGTTCGCCATATTTGTTTTTCACGTGTGTTTAATAATGAAAGGTGCTCGGAACGATGCCGAATTAATGTAATGCTGTGCCTTCTGGTATTTGGAACAGATTTCATTAGCTGGTTTGTTTTTTTAAGCAAATCGATGGTTGTGTTTTTAATACGCTTTTATTAGCTTCAGACGTATGTACGTTAATATGTATGTTTGTAACGGAATCTTTGAACATGATTTTGACCCCCTTCAAAACGTCGGATTAACTCGAAGTTTGGTATACTTATTAAGTACCGATGATAATTCAATATAGAAAAAAAATCGTGACAAAAAAAATAATTAATTTTTTAATTCAAGTAAGTAAAAACGAAAAATAAATAATAGTTTAAAAAAACTAACAAAATACGCTTTTATAGAAAATCCAACTAAAAAATAGAAAATCAATTTTAATAAATTTGAATTAAAAATAGTGTAAGAAAAAATGATTGTAAAAAAGCGTGGGCTGCTATTCAGGATATTATCAATTTATCCCTTCTACTCATATCTGTTCATAAAATATTTATAACTACTGATACCATGTAACGATTTTGAATAGTTGTTCATTTCTACCCGTATATGGTGGAAGAAGAAGAATACTTCTTCTCAGTCGTATGCACTCTTGGCAGAGTGGTCGTGGTCATAATTTCGGGTGGTGGTGCGCTTCTTCAGACGTCGCCATTCTTGTAAGAGGAATAGAAGTATATTAGGGAGTTTTTAACTGGAAGTGATTATTTATTTATCTTTGTCTTTGGTGTATTTTTTTATTGCCTTTGTAGGCAGACTAGCATGCGGCCCACCTGATGGTAAGTGGTCACCGTTGCTCATGGACGTCAGCAATGCCAGGGGCAGAGCCAAGCCGCTGCCTATCATTAAGTACTCTCCGCAAGCCTCGTTTGAAGAAGGGCATGTCATAGCATAGGGCGTGTATGGCCGCGAGTTTGGGTGCAGTGTTCAGCTTTTGGGTTGGATTGCACTGCAGACGTGTAGTGAGTCGCTTCGGTAATCCTACTTCCTCCGCACGTCCACTCGATGTTGGCTTCAAAAAATATATATATACAAGCTCAGCTCATGTGGTGTTAATTGGTTACATAACTGCTTGAATGTCGTCATCCACCTCAGACATGAAGTCTCAATTATATTGTACAACCGCTATTCCATCGACCCTTCAGAGCAGCAACGGCATCGTGCTTACTGTTCCTTATTAATTAATTACCAACCAACCGCGTAGAAGCCAGTCAAGGACCGTAACATATTCCCTATGTCGCTTCATAATACCAAGTCAGTAAAGATCGATTCGTAAAGGTTGTTATTTCGTGATCATTGAGTATCATCATCATCATCATCAGCCTTTATCTGCCCACTGCTGGACATAGGCCTTCCCCAATGCCTTCCACATAATGCGGTCCTCCGCCTTCCGCATCCAACGACTTCTTGAGTATACATGTGCATTTTTGTGATTTAATTATTATGAGACCACCAACATGAAAGTGCCGATGGTGAAAATAAAAATATTTAATTTTCAATTCAAAATACGCTTCGTTCCCCGGTGAGTCTGTTGAAGTTTTTCTTAAAATAAAACTTGTATTATCGGAAAACCTGGTCCGCAAAAGGAAATCTGTGACGCTAATGCCGACGCGTCGGACTGTCATCTGTAGATACGGAATTAAAGTCAAATCGACTGAAAATAATTCGGTAACGGCCTAATGGACATGTGTCCTATCGAAAAAACACTTTCTAAAGGTCGTTTTAGTCGTAGATCCTTTTCATTTTTTAGGTTGAATGGCTTAGATACTCATAGTTTGGTTCTCGGTTGACCTTTGACGCATTTCGGTGACTTTTGATTTATCCATGTGGCTGGGTGGTCTAGAATATCACTTTTATTTTATTTTTGAATGTGTTTACTTCTAATTGCAGTTGGTAGTTGTCAGTTAAGCTCACAATCCACTTGACATTAAGCGTTTACCGCGGTTACCTGCCTTTGGATATAAGAGTGAAGTCTCAACCGCGAGTATAAAACAGTTTTGGATCACGAAGAAATCTCTTAACTTCCACCTAGGCGGTGAAAGAGATAGGAGAGGGCGTTGTCGTGCAATAGCCCGTTCTAGCCACGGCTGTGACAAAATTGGACAAAAGCACGCTGGGGGCAAAGTGACGCATTTGAAGCGAAGAGCATCCCGCTTGGCGGCGGTGTATCGCGTCCGACTCGGCAGGCTGGTTCTGACCCAGTGGGGTATCCCGAGGGCTGCTGGTAGCCCCGCCCGGGTGGCTTGGCGGGTCGCCATGCTAAGACAGCCAAGGTTTCAGAGCCTTCATTTCCACTCAAATGTTCCGTCAGCCGGAGATTTGGTTACGGTGTTTCAGCGGTAACCTCCTTATCACGTCTGGGTTTGGACCTTGGGGGACGATCGGACGCTTGGGTGAGAGTGCAAAGAATAATTTATTGGATTGGGCCCTAAATAAGCCCTCTTTAGGCCTGCGGCTCTCTCTCACCATCTGCGGATCGTCCAGTCCCACATACCACGCGCGTTCCGTAGCCGCGGGGACCTCGTACAAGGTTTGAGCCCCGGCCCATAAATAAAAGGTTCAAGGCCAGCGTATACCGTTCTGTCAATGATCTTTCGATTGTGATCGATCGACCTGTGACGAAAACAATCATTCAACGTAGTACTCATTCTCGACGAATGTCACATTTACGTAACAAGGAAACACTATTGTTTAGAAATACATTTGGATTATTTAAAACTGTTAAAGTATTTTTTGACTAATTGGCTGCTTATCGCAAGTTTTCTGGAACACACTATCAATTTAATTTTTTTATGCCTTCGAATGCAAATGAGGATACGGTCCTTCTAACCATACCTAGTTCTAAATATTACTTGAAAAAAAAAAGACTCAGACATCCATGGCCTATAGACATCATTACGTGTACACGGCCGCTCTCAGTGAGGCATGAAGCTAAATCTTAAATTATATTATGTATTTTTATGAACCAGAATTGACATAGTGTTAATAAAATAACAGTTACCCCCTAAAAGGGTATCTTAAGTAACAATCTTTAACAATGAGATTTATTTACACTCAGATCGTATGCTCTAATTACAATTTTATGACAAAGTAAAACTCAAGGAACCAATCAAACAGTAAAATGGGACCTACTTACAAATCACATCAAGTCAAACTGACGGAGCTTTCGTACGCGACAATGTAATGGCCGTGAACTTTTTTTTTCTGCCTGAGCTTATAGCTTTGAGAGGCTAACAAGTTAGTGAGATCACGGGGCTCAAATCTGACGACGTTGCTAACACTAACCCTAGCAAGAGCAGTGCTTCGCAGAATCTACCACCGGATTGGAAACGCGACCCACTGAGAAGATCCGGCGAGAAACTCAGTGGACTGTGTCTGTGGGATAATTTATTCGCCGAGCCCTTCGTCGCAAGCGACGGCTTCGACGAGAATGATGACCGGTGCTTGAGGTTCCTAAAAGCACCGTTAATGGATCGGGAGGATTCGAAATGACGTGCTTAGGGCGACGTCGACTGTTTACGATTCGGTCCGCAGGATCGGAAATGTGGCCACGAACCTTTTCCGTACTGTCTTATATAGGCACCGGCAACCTACCCTCACATAAAAAAATGACTACCCTATATGAATATGCTAGAGGAAGTCTGAAAGGGTACCTGTGACAGAGAAGTTGATAAGTGCCAGTTTGGGATGGTATGGACATGTGATGAGACGAAATGAAAATGAGGTTGGTAAGAGAGTGTTAACTATAAATGTGGAAGGATATAGAGGAAGAAGTAGACCTAAGAAGAAATGGATGGATTGCGTGAAAAACGATATGTGTAAGAGGGGAGTGAGCGAAGAAATGGTATATGATAGAGGAGTATGGAAGGAGAAAACATGTTGCGCCGACCCCATGTGACTGGGAGAAGGGCAGAAGAATGATGATGATGATAGTGCCTACCCTAGCATAGTAGGATCACTCGACATGTGTGCGAGGGACGTTTTACGTAGTGTGCTACGGAGTTTTGCGTGTTAACTGACAAGTTTTTTCTTCGTAGCAGTTCGATTACATTCAAGTGCTCGTAGCATTGTGTCTGAGTGGTTTGTTAAGAGGAAATCAATTTGACTTGGCAACATTAAATTATATATAATTAGCGTACCGTTCCGGTGATTTACGGGGCATCGTGTAATAAAAATCAAACCCGCAAAATTATAATTTGCATAATTACTGATGGTAGAACCTCTTGTGAGTTCGCGCGGGTAGTTACCACCACCCTGCCTATTTCTGCCATGAACCGGTAATGCACTTCGGTTTGATAAAAAAAATATAGCGAACTCGCACTGTTTTGCCTATTTCGGTCGCGAAGCACTCATGAGTTCGGCTTCGTAGTCGTTACCTGATATAATTAAGAGTTGTCATCTAGCCTCAAAGATGGCGGCAGCATGGTAACCATTTAATACGGGGTGGGCTTTAAAGTATTATACGCATCTAGCTTACCTACCAAAAAGTATCTACCTTAGCATTTCACAAAGACTCAAGTCTTAAATTCAAGGCATTGTATTGCAGATAGTTCCATCTTCATGAAATAAATTATAAATCGTCGCATTAGTTTCTAAATAAATGCATATCAAACCGCATTGCCATATTAAAAATAAGCATAAATATTTAATATCAACGGAATGCGATACCAGTAAATATGTTAAACGTATCGAAAAATCTAAAATCGATTACACAGCACAACGGTACATGTGTCAAGCCGTGTGATAACACTTCCGTAGCGAATAATATTAAACTCTGTAATGCTCTGTGTAAGATTGAATTTTCATTATTAACAATTCCACTTAAGTTTTCTAAACGGAAATGTGAGTTAAACGTGGAGCTATAAAGACGAAAATTGGGTGAACGTTGCAGTGGGAATTCCGCGTTTTCGCTCGGCTGAAATGTTTGGTATTTTAATAATGTGTAAACTAAAGGGGAAATGTATAAAACATACTCGTAGAGTATAGAATAAGGTTGGTACTACAACGAGTCGGAGTGACGTGAGCAATAAATATTACTTTGCCGTTATGATTGAAACATTTTTTTCTAAGTTGCACATCGTGCGGTTTCTATTACATTTTTCAATGTTACTAACCTAACAAGCAGGCTTACTGGTGTAGGACCTCTTGTGAGTCCGCACGGGTGGGTACCACAACTCTACCTATTTCTGCCGTGAAACAGTAATGCGTTCAGTTTGAAGGGTGGAGCAGCCGTTGTAACTATACTGAGACCTTAGAACTTGGATCTCAAGGTGGATGGCGCATTTACGTTATAGATGTCTATGGGCTTCGGTAACTTTAACACCAGGTGGGCTGTGATTTAGAAGACATTATCACGCAATGTTTTTTTTTGCTTGAGAATAATAATTAAAAGCGTTAATTTATCGTAAAAATTATAAATTTCAATTAATTCCATCTTTGTATTATACAAAATAATGATAATTCCGTGATAATAATTCAATTCAATCGATAAAAGTATGCATTTTTTCATCAATAATTCTTTATGACGTTATCACGTAAAACTATCGTCCGTAGAACAACTTTACAGACGGCCAATTTTTTTTTAATTTTGGATCAATTTAAAACGCATTTGTGTACCGTGTTTCTTGCAGATATACCTGTCACTTTTGACGTCAAAGCCACTCATTGTGTCCCCGTCCTTAAGCTTATCGTTTGTTCCTGTCGTCCCTAGCAATCGCATTTTGCTTTCTGGCTGTCTGATGTTCCTTTGTACTTTTGACTTTAAGCGTTTTCCCCGGAATATATATTCAACGATATATTAAACTGTGTACATGTATGAAAATGTGCTTTGATTTCACGTCTTGAAAGTGCATACGCGTTTTAATTATTGTTGTTGTTAATTCAATGTATTGTTTTGTTTTTTGTGCTGTTTTATTTGTGTTATTTAAGTGTGGAGATAGCGAAAACGTTAATCGTGTGCCTGAGATTAGTTAGTCTTCTAGGTGGGTAAAAAGTAAAATGCTTCTTGCTCGAAAAGTTTGCAAACTCATAAAGCCGAGCATCGCAGCTGACGCTCTTTATTGTCAAAACTAAACAGTTATTTTTAAGTTAATTTTTTGTTTTTTAATTGAAACATTCGCCAGTTGACGACATATACTGTACAAAAGTTATTATATATTTTTAAACAAGTGCCTCATAATATAAAACATATATTAAAAATACAACTAAAAGGGATGAAAGGCGATTGCATGCAGCAGAGATGCGAATGTTGCGATGGATGTGTGGAGTAACGAGAATGGATAGAATACGGAATGAATGTGTTAGAGGAAGTCTGAAAGTGGCACCTGTGACAGAGAAGCTGAGAAGTGCGCGTTTGGGATGGTATGGACATGTGATGAGACGAAATGAAAATGAGGTTGTTAAGAGAGTGTTAACTATGAATGTGGAAGGATTTAGAGGAAGAGGTAGACCTAAGAAGAAATGGATGGATTGTGTGAAAGACGATATGGGTAGGAGGGGAGTGAGCGAAGAAATGGTATATGATAGAAGAGTATGGAAGGAGAAAACATGTTGCGCCGACCCCAGGTGACTGGGAGAAGGGCAGGATAATGATGATGATTAAAAATACAACTAAAATACCATTTTGTCAATTTTAAGGCAATGTTATGTCACGGATGCACGACTCCTTTGTATCGTTTTTCATTCGGACTCGTGCAGTTTCAAATCGATTTTGGTTTCGATTAAATATCGTTGAGTAATCGTATCGATTATTCGTATCAAAGAACGGGAGGAGGCTGTTTAAAGGCAAATTCGTTCGTACGCTCTTGAATTCCTAGAAACGTTCGTTTTGCAATCGTCATGCGGTCGAATCGATTTAATTGATGCGATACGATTTAACTAACGATCTCGTTGATCTAACTCCAATGCAAGCGCTGCACAAACAATGCCGATTTGTGACAAAAATAATTGTAAATAGACGTGCTTTAACAAAAACCGACTTCAAATAGAAAAAAAAAGATATTCCAAAACAAATTAATATACACTAACAAACAATAATCATCGAAATCGGCTGGCGTGATATTGAGTTCTTGAGTTTTTCATCTATTTGTCGCACACGTACATAATGCAAATTTAAGACTTATATGGTTTTCTCATGGATACCATTATCAGAACTGGACCAAATTGGGAAATGGGACCACACGGGAAGCGTCAGCTAACTAATAAAAAAATAATCATCAAAATCGATTCACCCAGTCAAAAGTTATGAGGTATCAAACATAAAAAAAACATACGGTCGAATTGAGAACCTCCTCCTCCGTTTTTGAAGTCGGTTAAAAAGTCATGAAATTCTATTCACACAAGAAAAAGAAATGGCTGAACCAATAAAAAAATGCGATATCTTAGTTCCTATTACAGTTATATACTAGGAATTCGATCAATCAATACATTGTACCGCATTTGTATATGTATATTTACAACTACACACACACACACACTCACACACACTCACACACACAGTTCGTGACTCGTGAAAGTCCAACAAGCTCTCTCATCAACCGTGAATGACATTTCAATTCGATTTATCGAAACTATTAACTTATTGTCTTAACGTGGCGTTCGTTCTAACTCCCTCGGGCTATCAAGCTAGATTCATTCGAGATAGCCAGGTGAATGATCTATACAACTTGAAGGCCACTTATCGTTTGGTCGGTTTTTTTTTTGTCGAACGTTATCAGTACTTATACACTAAGTAGTAAAGTTATAGTTTGTGCCTGTGGCGGGTCGACGAACTTTAAAAAACACACATTAACGGCCGTCTGGTGTGGTGGTAAGTGACATGGTCACTACACAAGGGGGTCGCGGGTTCGAATCCCGCCAAGGGAAGATATTTGTATGATAAATATAAATGTCTTTTCCAGGGTTATGGATGTATATTAAATATATGTATGTGTATAATAAAAATGTTACATTTATTTCCGTTATCTGGTACCTGTAACACAAGTTCTTTACGAACTTATCACGGGACCAGTTAACGTGGCGTGATTGTTAGAATATATTTATTTATTTATTATTTATTTATTAGTCGTATATATAATACTGGGTACATATAATTTTAGCGGTAGGCAGCGGCTTGGCTCTGCCCCTGGCATTGCTGAAGTCCATGGGCGGCGGTAACCACTCACCATTAGGTGGGCCGTATGCTCGTCTGCCTACAAGGGCAATAAAAATCTTCATAAGTAGTACATAATTCGCCGCTGTTCCAAAAATACATGTACGAGTAAATATCTATCTTTTTGATGCAATAAAAAAGTCGAGACAATGTTAACAGCTGACCATTCCGTGTTGAGAACCGCTCAGTTAGACGAGCTTTCGGGTCACTCGGAACTATAATCTATATATATATATATAAACTTTGTATTCCTTTTTACGAAAATTGCGCGGACGGAGGAGTATGAAATTTCCCACACTTATAGAGAATATAGAGTAGGAGTGCAGAATGTTAATATTTTTTGAAATTATGCCTAAAAAATACATTAAATCAATAGAAATAACATTACACACACTACCATGTATTTGACGCACACACGCATGCATACTATTTATTTATTGTCAAACCTTTGGTCTTTACGTCTGTTGTCGAATTGAGTATAGATTAAATATTATTTGTCTTTATTAATATTTTTCTATAGTGTAGTCTTGGCGAAATTTGTGATTATAGAAGTATAATAAATAGTCTTCGAAAATAGAATCATAATAGTGTACAAACTTATAATTTCAATTAATTATAGTCGAATTTCGACTACCGGGCGACCACTAGTATGCATAAAGACGTTAATGCTTTCAGGTATGACGTCACTAAGTTGCAAAAGAAAGAGTATCCATAAAACAGTCACAAATGATTCGCAGCAGAAATAGGCAAGACATTGATTAAACTTTACTGTGAGATTTTCTTAATTTAGCTCGAAAAACGTTCATGAAAAGTTATAAATACATATTAACACTGTATACTGTTAAAGGAATTTTGTATGCAAAACACTTGTGGCTTCGGTTAAAATGTTGAATATTGTTTATGTCAACGTATAAAATATTCCCTAGAGAAGATCAAATATTTAGATTTATGCAATGTGCGTTTTCCATAACATTTATCGCCTGTCGTGAATCATATTTTAATTTTCCCTAAAAAACAACCTTGGGTAGTTTTAATAGAGGCACGGCATTGTCGCCCGACCGCGCGAACACACAACACGTCACACATATCATGAGTGCTCCATTCCAATTCACCTATTCATTCATTCGCCTAAAACACAAAGTTGTGCATGAAAAATGCTTGTTTCGCTGAAAACGTCTGTCGGAGCCCACTTCGGAATTTTCATATTACATCAACCGAATTGAATATAAAATAGACGTTACCTACTCGAAGTTACCTACTGAATATCAATCACTGGGTATATCTTTTACATTCACCGACCGTCAGACCCTGACAAGCTCTCTTCCTCTCAAGAAGTTAGTTTTATTGTATTAACAGGTGGTGATTCAAGTTTTATTTCGAGTGTGTCGTTTTACAGATGTGCATTTTATATTGAGGGTACTTGAACAAATTGGCCAAATGTTATGTGCTTTTAGTATCATTTATTTATTGTTGAGGGCATGTTTTTGTTGTTTGTGACCGGGAGGTTTTTCCAGTTTCACCAGGACAGGTGGGCGAGCAAGGGCTCAGTCAGGACGGGTGGGATTTGCTAACAGCTACCCGAGTGCCACCAAAGGAGACCTAACAACTCGAGAGAAGCTTCTTGAATGAACCTACAATCGGATCGGAATCGCGACCCGCTGAGAAGATCCGGCTAGAAACTCAGCGGGCTGATGTTTAGGTTAGGTTCCACATCGAACTTTTTGGCTAGTTCGACGAGTACGGTTACCGGGTTCCCTAAGCCTGCTCCTAGTGTTGGAGCTAAAGGTGTGTAATGCAAGGGTTATTTTTTGTGTTGATACCATTGGACGACGTTAACTATTAATGAGCAGCTAAACATGAGGTGATATAGTAATCTTTTTCTTTTTCTCCACCTTATCCCACTAGGTGGGGTCACAGCTAATTTTTCTCTTCCATTTTCTTCTATCAGCTGTTATCTTAACATTCACTCCTCTTTCTCTCATATTGTCATTCACACACTCCATCGATGTCTTCTTCGGTGATATAGTAATATTTTAGGTTAATTACACCTAAGATTGTCCTAAACAATCCAAGCGCCCCCTTCTCGAGATACTGACTGCAGACATTTTACGTTGGGTTGGGTATAGGTTTCACGAATTCCTCCGAATGAGGACGATTTCGTCTCTCTACATTAACGAAATTAATATAAACATTCAATTTATCAAAAGGATACAAAAATAAGAATTATACCTCTACATTTTTTACAAATCTTGATTTCCATATGCACCCTACTACATGTTGTATTGTATCCATTTTATCCGGGACGGGGGTTGAAACCGCTCGGTTCCGGGGGTGTGCAGTTCCATCGATAAATAAATAGGTTACGAGCCGATATAAGGGACGTGGCTTAGATATTAAAAGTGAAGAATTAATGTTACGTGCATATAAGGAAGTATATTATCAAATTAGTTGCTTGACGTACTCTGGCATTGCTGATATACATGAGCGGCCCATATCATTTTCCCATCAATTGGACCTGGGAATGGACTTCTTGGGACCTTAAATCTAACAGATTTGACTATTTTTCGTCTGGAGACATTAGTAATAGTCCTAATGTGATTTTTATGGGGGAAAAATAGAATTGAACAATGCAGCGTTTGTCGGCCGGATTTACTTTAGATAAGTATTGTGTTCGAATACGCTGGTGAAGAGATAGGGAGTCATATGTTTTGGCTCTGTAAATCTGTTTCAGGTTTATAACATTCTTATTATTAGTAGAACATTAAATTAATTGATTTGATATTGTAAGATTAACAAACAACCGAACCCCGGTCGGTTTTATATTTAATTGAATTCCAAAACAGAGTGCCGCGCTGGCGTTAACTATGTATGTATGTAGGCAGAGCAGCTTATCGCGCACAAAAACTGTTGGTCACGAAGCGAGAATCTTCACTTTTTTTACAGCTTTTTAATGTGCGATGAACGTAGATATAAGGAGCGGTTCGGGCTAGTGTTGAATTAGATTTAATTGCGTCGATGTGATTAGCGCGGGCTCTTATTTGGCGGTCACTTTAGTTAAGGTACGGTTTGGCTGTTGCGATTTGTTCGTGGTAATTAAATTCGGTTCAGTGATTCGCTGGTGGGTTTTTATATGGGATTTATGTTGGTCGCGTTTCGCATTGCTTGATCGCCTCATTCGTTTAGTGGCTGTTTATCCGAAGTTATGTACTACAGGCTCTGGGTTCAGTTTTAGATCGGATTCGATATCTTTGTAATTTATATGGCATTTTACTGGTGGTAGGACCGCTTGTGAGTCCGCGCGGGTAGGTACCACCACCCTGCCTATTTCTGCCGTGAAGCAGTAATGCGTTTCGGTTTGAAGGATGGGGTAGCCGTTGTAACTGTACTTGAGAACTTAGAACTTATATCTCAAGGTGGGTGGCGCATTTACGTCGTAGATGTCTATGGGCTCCAGTAACCACTTAACACCAGGTAGGTTGTGAGCTCGTCCACCAATGTAAGCAATAAAAAAAATTGTTATCTGGATTTGTTTGTCCCTCATATGTGTTTCTGGTACGATGCGAATGCACCTAAAATTCCTTTGGCTGAGACCATTGAGTATGGCACTTTTGTTTGTCTTTTTTTAGCAGTAAAATTTCACGGTTGGTTCGATGCTATTCATTTCTTCGCTGTAGATTGATGGGTTGAGGTTCCGTAGGTTTTAAGCGAATCTGGTAACTCTTAAATGCTACGATTTGGATCCTGCTGCTCGGAGATACGAGTTCGAATCTTCAAATTGTAACGCATGACTGCTTCGTTGCTGAAACATGTTGACTTGTGGTACCTTTTTTTTTGTTGCTTAGATGGGTGGACGAGCTCACAGTCCACCTGGTGTTAAGTGGTTGCTGGAGCCCATAGACATCTACAACGTAAATACGCCACCCACATTGTCTCCTTACCTTAGTCTCAGTATAGTTACAACGGCTGCCCCACCCTTCAAACCGAAACGCATTACTGCTTCACGGCAGAAATAGGCAGGGCGGTGGTACCTACCCGTGCGGACTCACAAGACGTTCTACCACCAGTAATTACGCAAATTATAATTTTGCGGGTTTGATTTTTATTACACGATGTTTTCCTTCACCGTGGAAGTCCATCGTGAACATTTGTTAAGTACGTATTTCCGTAGAAAAATTGGTACCCGCCTGCGGGATTCGAATCTGGTGCATCGCTACGTACGAATGCACCGGACGTCTTATCCGTTGGGCCACGATGACCTATTTGGAAGGGCTCACGATAAGCCAATAAATTAGATCGAATAAAAATGATGTCTTTGAAACATAACAAACCTGTTGTAATGTAATGAACAAACGTTCAGGGGGCAGGATAAAACGTTAATTACTGAGCTAAATATAGGATATAAGGAAACAAACCACATTAAGTTAACCTCAAACACATCCTGTGTGGTAAGAAGCTAAATGAAACTAAACGATTATGATGTGGGAAATGTAAATTTGATATAATAATATGGAGAAGTTCATTTTACGCTTAATAAAATAATGTAAGTGATTATATTCGTAGTTCCGTAATAATAATAAAGAATACTGTACCTTTTGTTGTTTCAGGGCGTCTGGCTTGTCACAGCTGCTTTGGTCTGAGATTATGAGCATCATTATCATCATCATTCTCCTCCCCATCTTCCAGTCGCCTGGGGCGCAACATGTTTTCTCCTTCCATACTCCTCTATCATATACCATATCTTCGCTCACTTCTCTCATACACATATCATCTTTCACGCAATCTATCTATTTTTTCTTAGATCTACCTCTTCCTCTAAAGCCTTCCACATTCATAGTTAAAACTATCTTAACAACCTCATTATCATTTCGTCTCATCCCATACCATCCCATCCACCCAGCGGTAGACGCCAACGACAAAATATCGAATTATGAAATTATGAGCATTATACAATATTTGGCCGAAATATAATTGTGTTAAATATTACGGGATCGCTATACAAACTAAAACTAAATCGCCTCTGAAATTCTACTGTATAAGGACGCGGGAACCCACCACTAGCAACTATCCCAAGAAAACCTTTACGTATGTATTCCGTAAAGGTCACAATCCTCAGCACTGAGGAACACGACGCATGGAGGGGATACAACAAAACGAGATTTTTATCTAATCTTTCCTCCACGATGCTGACTGAGCGCTATGACATGTCCTTCTTCATACGAGGCTTGCGAATAATACTCAGCGGTGGTCAGCGGCTTGGCTATGCTCCCGGCATTGCTGACGTCCATGGTCGATGGTAACCACTCCCAACCAGGTCGGCCATATGCTCGTTTGCCAAGGGAAAAAAAGGCTGAAATTGGATGACGTCATTCAAGTCGTGATGTCCAACTTACGCATAATTCGCCGTGATCTTGTCCACCTTTCTAGTGCTATAAAAAATAATACACTAACCGTTATCTCAATGGGCTTCAAGTTCTTGTTCTAAAGCACTAGTGCAAGGTGCTATGTATAACCGCTAATCAAAAGTTGAGCCGTCATCTCCTCTGTGTTGTTTTAATATAGGTTTTTGACTTAAAATTCAATTTTATAAACTTCAAATTCAATTTCTAATCCAGGGTTAGATTTTGTTAAATTATCCTTTTAAAATTATTAAAACTATAATAAAACCAAAAAAAAATAAGGAAACGAAAAAAGTACACAACCTGAAGACATTTAATTGATATTTATTTTGTTGTATATAAAATTGAATTTGAAGTTTATAAAAATTAATTTAAAGTTAAAAACCTAGTTATATTTATTAAGTGTATCATAATGTTACACTGCACTCACAGCCAATGCCCGTTAGCGTTAAGCTAAAACGGAAACATCGCGGTATGAGGAATGTGAACTTATGTTATAATTGGTAATTACGTGTTACGGAATGGTTGGTTGAATCAATTGATAAATGGTGTAAGAAGATCGGTGGCGCCGTGCTGGTTGGCCGGTATCGGCTTACATCAAAAAGCTACGAAGAATTGCGTTTTGAAGGAAATATAATTGGATTCGCCTTTCGGAATTCCACCATTATTATTGACGCCTCAAGACTCGTTTCGTTCTGTGTGGATTACTTTTTTCTTTTGTTTTAGTGTTGTCATTTTTTCTCGGAAAGCAGCGAGCAAAAATTTTACTGTTTCCAATTTTATTTATTTATTGATCACTTCTTCTATACGTCTTTTGCGAAGTTGAACAAACTAGACGTTCACAAGATTTACTTATTTATTCTTATTTAATTTCACTCATAAATAATTAATACCCACATAAAATCGTGATTCAAGATCTTATTTTGTTTAATTACACTCGATACTCCATTTATGTGGTATACTTAATACTTGATCAAAAAGGAAAAAAAATCTCAGAACTGCTTAATGAAACGCGCCAAAATATGTATAAATACAAATTACGGTTCTACATTGTTCGAATGCTACTAACGAAGTCAGCTATACTATGACTACTTATTAAATTACTGTAGGATGTTTAATGATAAAGGGAAGATCTTCCACCGATCGGGTAGACCGACGGTCCGAATGTTGTTATTCGGAACTTTTATAAATGCATGCTTATATTGAAAATGTCGTGAGTGAGATTCAGGCATGTCTATCAATTATCTTGTATGATGGCTACCCGCCACATTACGATAAACGCATTTTTTTTTTAATAAACAACTTACCATTTGAATCCATAAAGCGTCAACAACTGTTTAAGGTTTCAATTTAATCACAAACAAACATATAAACATTAATTTTATATATTGGATGAATGGAACCGGAATATGAATCCGGAGATCGGACACTTTAGTAGTCGGAGCGAGAGTTCACCTTAATTATTTTGCCCACACGTGTCACCTGTCATCTTATTAAGGTTTGAGCCATGACATTGATCTATAAGCCTGTATTGGGGTCGGCGACCTTAAACTGCGCAGATGGTACCACCTGGATTTTTGGTGGGTGATTCAGACGGTCCAACGTTTGGGTACCGAACATTGACTGGAATGATTTTGGGTTTCGTTTATCGAAGCTCTTTGGCTGATTAGCTGTGAAATTGATTCGGATGGCAATTGAAATCGATAATAACCGTAATTGGGTTGTAAAAAGTATACACCCTAAATCTGTCTCTGGGCACCGGCGGCTTAATACCAGCCAAATCTTTAGGCCTGGTGGTAGGACCGCTTTTACTGGTGGTAGGACCGCTTTTACTGGTGCTAGGACCGCTTTTACTGGTGATAGGACCGCTTGTGAGTCCGCGCGGGTAGATATCATCACCCTGCTTCTTTCTGCCGTGAAGCAGTAATGCGTTTCGGTTTGAAGGGTGGGGCAGCCGTTGTAACTATACTTGAGCCTTAGAAGTTATGTCTCAAGATGGGTGGCGCATTTATATTGTTGATGTCTATGGGCTCCAGTAACCACTTAACACCAGGTGGGCTGTGAGCTCGTCCATCCACCTAAGCAATAAATAAAAAATGCTTGCTGAGACCCGCGATGTTACCCGCGGTTATTGTCGTACTGCGGGAGAGACCGCGGGGCGAAGCTAGTTTAAAAAAATAATCTAAGTTACTCCTTATATCATCAGATACCTATCAGTGAAAGTCTTGCCAAAATTGGTCCAGCCGTTCCAGAGATTAGCCGGAACAAACAGACAGACAAAATAAATAAAAAAGTTATTTTGGTATACATACTTACGCATTTAGTAAAAAGTGGCTATTTTATTATTACAAACAGACACTCAAATTTTATTTATGTGTATAGATCATGAAAATAAGACGGCAGTTTTTATTCCTACTTGTCGTTACATTTATCGTTATATTTCGGGTAATTATCAAATCTCTCAATTATCAATTATAAAATCAATCTTTATAAATTATAGCCTATATGTTATTCTTGTGTATACGCTATATTATTGTATAGTTTCATCCAAATCCATTCAGTAGTTTTTGCGCGAAAGAGTAACTAACATCCATACATTCTTACGAACTTTCGCATTTGTAATATTAGTAAGATTTACCGAAGCAAAAAATGTCAGGAAACATGTGTCTTTTGGTGTTTAATTAGGGAAATTCGATGTGTACAGTGGCCATGACAGCTGTCTCGTAACCTCCGGAATTAATGAAATAATTCGTAATTATTTAAGAGATTAAACTGTGAAACCTATTTAATTGATATTCAAGGTTTTTTAAATACAATATTTTACGACAACGAAATAATGCGTTTTATGTTCTCAACGTTGTTTGTTCGACATTTGCTTTGTGTTATTATTAAAGTACTAGCGGCCCGCTCCGGCTTCACTCGGGTTTTTAACAAAAATTTCAAAATGAAAAATTATAATACACACCACATTAACCCTTATATCTGCGTCAGGTTTCTAAAAATAGAAAATTATAAAGGTAGTTTGAATAATAATTATTATTTTAATGAACTTTTATTTTCATTTAAAACATATTTGTTTTTATCTATTTTTTTAATTTTTTTTTTATTTTGGTAGCATTATTGGAGTTTTAGTAAAGATCCCTAATTAAAAAAAAAAGATATAGCCTATGTCACTCGGGGATAGGGTAGCTTCCAAACAGTAAAATAATTTTTCAAATCGGTTCAGTAGTTTCGGAGCCTATTCAATACAAACAAACAAACAAATCTTTCCTCTTTATAATATTAGTATAGATACATAGCAGTACGTTATAAAAGTATAGCTCACGACCGAATTGAAATTAAGCGTAGGGATGACCTCTGATACGCGGAGGCAGCTGGTTAAAAGTGGACATCGAGTCTATACCAAATAATTCACGAAGTCACTAAATATAAATCATAGAGATGGAGACAGTTTTACGGCTACTTCCGAAGTTTCTAATACAGTTACTACTCAAATTTCATTACAACTAAAAACTAAATCGTAAAACGAGCTATATAACTCGTGGACTAAAAGTTTTCATATATCATCATCTATATATTAATACGTGAAGCAAAAACTTTGTATCCCTTTTTACGAAAATTGCGTGGACGGAGGAGTATGTAGTTTTCCACACTTATACAGAATGTAGAGAAGAAGTGCACAATGCTATTTTTTTTTTTTAAATAATGCATAAAAGATACATTAAATCAATAAAGAAAAAATTACACACACTACCATGTATTTGACGCACACACGCATGCATACTATTTATTGTCTAGCTTTTGTTCTTTACGTCTGTGTTCAAATTGAGAATAGATTAAATATTGTTTGTCTTTATTAATATTTTTTTATATATTTTTATCATATCATAATCATAGCATACTTTATCATTTCCTTTTTATATGTATGTATAATCAGCCTTGGCGAAATTTGTGATTATAGAAGTATAAAAGACAATCATAATAGTGTACAAACATACAATTCCAATTAATTATAGTCGAATTTCGACTACTGCGGGACCTCTAGTACACTTTAATTTTTCACACATTAGCTGACACTTTTTTTTTTTTTTTATCCTACCTATGCTGATAGCCTTGAGAGGCTATTTCAGCTTCACCCTAACGTTTGTAGGTGAGCTCGCGGGGCTCAACCGGAGAGTTGCTAACACTGACCCTAGCAAGAGCAGTGCTTCGCAGAATCTACCACCGGATCGGAAACGCGACCCACTGAGAAGATCCGGCGAGAAACTCAGTGGGCTGTGTCTATGGGTTAGTTCGCTCGTCGAGCCCTTCGTCGCAAGCGACGGGTTCGACGAGGACGGTGACCGGTGCTTGTGGTGCCTAAGAGCACCGTTAATGGATCAGGAGGATCCGTAATGACGTGCTTTGGGCGACGTCGACGGTTTACCATTCGGTCTACTGGGTCGGGTATGTAATTTCCAGCGGCTACGATGAGAGGGTTCTCATGTCGTGCCGCCTTCTCAAAATGGCGCAGCGATGCCGACTGTAGATACTTACTGACAGAGTCAAGCTCCAGGTCATCGTGGAGATCCACGTTCCTCAGGAACCATGGTGCTCCGACGGCTATCCTGCAGAATCGGGATTGAATAACCTGAAGGGGCTTCAAGTTGGTGCGGGCTGCGTGAGCGAACACTACGCTTGCATACGTCATAACGGGGCGTATGCAAGTTTTGTAGAGAGTTACCTTATTACGGAGGGACAGTTTGCTTCGCTTGCAAAGCATAGGGTAGAGACGTCCTAATATGAAGGCGGCACGGTCGCGTACCGTTTTAATATGGGGACGGAATGTCATCCCTCTGTCGAGGGTGACGCCTAGGTATTTGACCTGCGAGGCCCACGGTATGGGCTGGCCAAAGAGAGTGACGGGGCTAACGGCGGAGGTGTTTGCGCGCCTATTAGGGAGTGGGATGCTCGAAGTGGTATTCGGAGGGCGACCCCTTTTGAAGAGCACCGCTGTGCTTTTCGTGGGGTTGATGTCGATGCGCCACTTCCGGAACCACTGTCCCATGGTGGCTACTGCGATCTGGAGTCGCCGATGAAGCAGCGACATCTTCCTACACGAGTAGTAGATAGCCGTGTCATCGGCGAAGAGCGCTAGATGGGTCTTTAGCTGACACGAAATAAAAAGAACAGCGTTATTAAAATTAATGCATATATTATGCAAAAGTATTTATCGGCTCGGCTAAGTCCTCGTGACGTTCTGTGTGCAACAAATATTTGTATTTACATAATCAGGCACCGTTCTATGAATGTATTATCGTAGCGGATTTCCCAGGAAACTGTTAAATATTCAAATTCCGCTATCAGGAAATCTAGACGGTAGCGGCGAGCCCATTCATGCTTTCCATCATGATTCCGCGCGTGATTGTAATTTCACAATATTATCTGTATACTCCGATTTGTTACAAATAAATTAATTAAAAATCGTAATCTTTTGTTGCGATTTGCAGGTTCGTATTTTTAGAACAAAGCAGATAATGTCGCAAGAGTGAAAAACAATTCTTTTAATGAAGGGTTAAAGGTTAAGAGAATTGTATATAAATAAGTTTTTTTTTTCATCACTACAGAATATAATGCATTTTGATGCTAATTTATTTCCCGTCTCTAGGCTATGTAAATTTAACAAAACTATTATTAATTATTTTTTTTATATTTAAAACTTAGCCAAATAGTTTATTTGAAATAAGGTAACGGTCTTTTTAACTGGAATACAAAAAGCTTGTTGGGTGATCGAATTTACGTCAACAGATTCGCGGAAAACTGCACTTCGATTTGATAAGGTCGATACGACCAGTGAGTGCTTTTGTTACGTCACACGTGGGCGACCAGATAGATACATTGTGACGTCACAATGGTGAACAACGAGTTAAATTGAAAGTGGCCTTACAATGCATTTACGGGCCGGACCACCCACTCCTCGAGAAATTCTGAAAATGGAACAACAATTGCTTTGTGAAATCTACTGTATGTGTTACCTTCGAAATTTGGTTTTCGCTGTGTTTTTTCTAAGTTTCAGCATGAAACAATTGTTTTGATTCGGTCTGTTGTTATTTTATATTATACTATTAAAAGCGATTTAGTCGATCTTATTTCGGTTTTACTAAAATTAATTTAATAGACTTATTATTGTATTAAAAAATAACTTCTTGTAGCCTTTCGTTGATGGTATAGAATATTAGATACGACTTTAATAATTAGCCTGTATCGGTGCTCATACGAGCCCACGGTCAACTTTGTAGCAAGCGATTACCAGAGCTTAGAGGTACTGGCATGTACTGGTCAAAAAATTTCAGCATTAGAATGTTAGTTGTCCAAGCCTTTAAAGTACTGTATTCCATCGGCACCTTACAAGGTAGGAGAACATAATCTGCTTAGTTTACCTTCAGTATAATTTTAGATGTTTCCCAAACATCATCTATATATTAATACGTGAAGCAAAAACTTTGTATCCCTTTTTACGAAAATTGCGCGGATGGAGGAGTATGAAATTTTCCACACTTATAGAGAATATAGAGAAGAAGTGCACAATGCTAATATTTTTTTTAAATAATACATAAAAGATACATTAAATCAATAAAGAAAACATTACACACACTACATACCGTGGATTTGACGCACACACGCATGCATACTATTTATTGTCAAACTTTTGTTCTTGACATCTGTTGTCAAATTGAGAATGGAATATGATTTGTCTTTGTTATTATTTTTGTATAGTGTAGTCTTGGCGAAATTTGTGATTATAAAAGTATAAAATACAATCATAATAGTGTACAAACTTATAAATTACAATTCCAATTATTATAGTCGAATTTCGACTACTGTGGGACCTCTAGTTTCTTTAATAATTCAAGTCGTCTCTTTTTAAATTTGCCACTTCTATTTAGCTTAAGTCACTATAATGTGGGAGTGAAGTAGGTTGTGTGTCGGCGTAAATTATGTAACGCATGTATGTATGTATGTATGTTTAGTTTCATTTTCACAATTAGACAATAATAGTTGAACTTATCGTATTTGTAACGGATAAAAATGTGCATTCAAATCAATCAATCCCACGCTGAGTTTGATGTGGCTTTGTCTCCGTTGCACAATCGTACGATAGCTCTGTTGTTTAAGTGAAATCACTTCGATAAAGCGGCACGACACGAGAACCCTCTCATCGTGGCCGCCGGTAACTACATTCCCGATCCTGCGGATAGAATGGAAAGCAGTCGACGTCGCCCAAAACACGTCATCTCGGATCCTCCCGATCCACTAACGGTGCTTCTAGGTACTTCAAGCACCGGTCACCGTTCTCGTCGAAACCGCCGCTTGCGACGAAGAGCTCGACGAGTAAATTAACTCTCAGACACAGCCCACTGAGTTTCTCGCCGGATCTTCTCAGTGGGTCGTGTTTCCGATCCGGTGGTAGATTCTGCGAAGCACGGCTCTTGCTAGGGTTCGTGTTAGCAAGGTCGTCAGGTTTGAGCCCCGTGAGCTCACCTACTAGTTACGGTTACGCTGGAATAGCCTCTCTAGGGTAACAGCTTAGGTAGGAAAAAAAAGAAAGTGAAATTTCTGCTGTACCCTGGGTTTGACTCCCGAGGTCTACCGACCTCCACACGAAAGATACCTCTTTGTTAAATTAAGGAGTATTCGAACTCCGGGTGTCTGGTCTTGACCCATATATGTAGGTTTCCAGTACCTGGAGAAAACCCTTGTTTGTTCTTGCTAATATTACTGGTGGTTGAAGGTGTGTTGTTAGCAATTCTTGCTTTCTACGTCGCGTATTCGTGCGTTCCGTTCTGAAGAGCTAAGGTAAAGCTAAAGCTATAAAGCTGCGTTATAATCTTCACTTCATGTCTGAAGCGGGTAGAACGACTTTCACATTTTCATTCTAAGGGCTTCGATAAATAACAGCAGATGGATATTGTTCAGACAAAAAAAAAACAACGGCCCGGATTCACATTAGACATTTGACTATAAAAATTAGATTTAATGTTGTTGTTTTTTTTTTAATGAAACGTTTCACGTACGTACGTAACAATAATAGCGCAATTTTAAGGGCACACGTTGGACGATTAACGTTCATTTTACATAGTTTATAACGCTTAGTAATTTATGTGTCTGCGTATTATAAATTATATTATGTGGAACGATGAAATTCGAAATACGTACTTTGATCCGGGGCAATTTATAAAATGGGAATGTAGGCAGAGTTAATAATACGAGTATATAGGACATCGCGGTAGACGTGGGTGTGCTTTTTGGGTTTTTTCATATATATTTTTATATTTTACATTTTATAATCGGAATCGTTTTTTTTTCCTACTTGAAGCTAATAGCCTTGAGGGGCTATTTCAGCGTAACCTTAACTAGTAGGTGAGCTCACGGGGCTCAAACCTGACGACGTTGCTAACACGAACCCTAGCAAGGGCCGTGCTTCGCAGAATCTACCACCGGATCGGAAACGCGACCCACTGAGAAGATCCGGCGAGAAACTCAGTGGGCTGTGTCTGTGGGTTAATTTACTCGTCGAGCCCTTCGTCGCAAGCGACGGGTTCGACGAGAACGATGACCGGACAGAATCTTAACGAAACATTCGATGCATCGGAAAATGTAAAATCTAATTACTCGAGATTAAAATATATTTTTTTCTTTACGATTATATATGGAATGATTTCTGTTGGTACATGAGCTGTCGGGTCGTTTGATGGTGAGCGGTTCTATCTCATCTTCATTAGACACTCGGAGTTTTTCTCGTGGAACAGATTTTCTATGTACTTTGAGGTTTTGCTCAGGGACTCATAGGTGTTACAACATACCTATATATCATGATAACTATCCCGTTCTACTTTATACAGGAGCTAGGTTCTTCTCCGAAATGTTCTCTGCTTCCACATATTACAGCGAATATTTGTATATATAATACATTGAGAATGCTAAGTCACATCTCATGATAGATGGCATTCACGTTGTGATGATGATTAAGGGTAGCAAGTGACTAAGCCGGTAATCATTAGACTGAGCCGTGAACTATCATATATTTAGATGAAAAATTGTAATTCGTGAAGGCAACTAGAGAGAGACTATCTTGCGCGCCCAGTGGCCCCGCGGGTAATTTCATTATTAATTGTCATTTTTTTTCCTACCTATTCTAGTAACATCGAGGGGTTATTCTAGATTCGCCGAGCTTGGGTAATTGTCATACCCAGCCACCCATCTAAGCAATAATAATAAAAAAACATGCATGCGTGCTGAGCATATTCAAATTTGAAACGTGGTGTTTTTTTAAGGGTTACTGGTGGCCCGGAGGCCTCTCCAGTTTCGTCAGTATAGGTGGCCGAGCACGGGCTCAGCCAGGAGTGGTGAGATTCGCTAACAGCTACCCCAGCGCCTCCAAAGGAGACCTAACAACTCAAGACCAGCTGCTTCGCGAATGAATCTACTACCGGATCGGAATAGCGACCCACTGAGAAGATTCGTCGAGAAACTTTGCGGGATTTTTTTTAAGTGTTATCGTGTCGAGAATCGCTACACCATACGAGCTACTTTTTGGGAACTATTCGACTACATAATATAAGCACACAAACACAGATATGTTTTATTTATTTTGAATATAGTCGCCAGCCCCAGCCGTCAGTATTTATTTTGAATATTTAGTCGTCGTGGCCCAAAGGATAAGACGCCCAGTGCATTCGTATGAAGCGATGCACCGGTGTTCGAATCCCGCAGGCGGGTACCAAT
The DNA here is from genome assembly GCF_030269925.1 of Bombyx mori. Classification (NCBI taxonomy): domain Eukaryota; kingdom Metazoa; phylum Arthropoda; class Insecta; order Lepidoptera; family Bombycidae; genus Bombyx; species Bombyx mori. Next base: position 19,027,157 of record NC_085117.1, read on the forward strand.
TTTTCTAATGAAATACGTACTCAACAAATGTTCACGATTGACTTCCACGGTGAAGGAATAACATCGTGTAATAAAAATCAAACCCGCAAAATTATAATTTGCGTAAATACTGGTGGTAGGACCTCTGGTGAGTCCGCACGGGTAGGTACCACCTCCCTGCCTATTTCAGCCGTGAAGCAGTAATGCGTTTCGGTTTGAAGGGTGGGGCAGCCGTTGTAACTATACGGAGACCTTAGAACTTATATCTCAAGGTGGGTGGGCGCATTTACGTTGTAAATGTCTATGGGCTCCAGTAACCACTTAACACCAGGTGGGCTGTGAGCTCGTCCACTCATCTAAGCAATAAAAAAAAAAAAAATATTGTCGCCAGCCCTATAAAGTTTATAATACCTGCCTACACACGTCTGATGTTTAAAACTGGGTTAAAATGTTAGGCATTCATTTTAATGTCGGCATGAAATGATAAATCATTTACGGTATTTTGTCTAGATTTTTTTTCGCGCCCTTTATATTAGTCTTTAATCCAAGCGGCCCCCGTCAGTAAGTATCTACAGTCGGCATCGCTGCGCCACTTTGCGAAGGCGGCACGACATGAGAACCCTCTTGTCGTGGCCGCTGGAAACTACATTTCTAATATATATAAACGATTTGCCTAGTTTTATTGAGTCCCGACACGAGGTCGTATTATTCGCAGATGATACATCTTTATTATTTAAAATTAAACGACAATTACAAGTCTGTGACGAAGTGAATGATGCGATTTCGTGTGTGGTTCATTGGTTCCGTATCAATAACCTATTATTGAATAGTAAGAAAACGAAATGTATTAAATTTACTTTAAAATGTATTAAATCATCTTTAAATGTGAGACAAGTAGATAGTAATGTAATTGTTTCTGAGGAATCATTGGAGCTTGTTGAGTCAACCGTATTTCTTGGTATAACAGTGGACTCCAAACTGCTGTGGGGACCTCATATTCATAAATTGGCGAGTAAGCTTAGCTCTGCAGCATACGCAGTAAAAAAAATTAGAATGTTAACAAATGCGGACACGGCTCGTTTAGTTTACTTTAGTTACTTCCACAGTGTCATGTCCTATGGCATTTTGCTATGGGGCAATGCGGCCGATGTAGAAATGATATTTATTCTGCTGAAAAGAGCTATACGTGCTATTTATAACATGCACTCAAGGGAATCCCTGAGGGAAAAATTTAAAGAAATTAAAGTTCTCACTATGCCATCCCAGTACATCTTTGAAAATTTGATGTATGTTCGTAAACATATTGAGGAGTTTCCTAAGATGTCGGACATACATAATAGAAATACTAGGAACAAACACAAGCTTGTTGTGCCGATGAGTAGGTTACATAAGATACGAAATTCATTCGGGTGTTTGTCTGTGCGCCTGTACAACAAAATCCCACAAGATGTTCAGAACCTACATATACATAGGTTTAAGAAAACTATTAAAGAACATCTGTGCAATAAAGCTTACTATAAAGTCAATGATTATCTAGAAGATTGCACAAAGTGGGAATGAGTTGCTCGCTCCGGGAATTTCAATATTGTAAAATTGTTATGTTATAATTACTTATTGTAATATGAATATTTAAAAAAAAAATATTTAAAATAAAAATAAAAATATAATATTAAAAAAAAAAAAAAAAAAAAAAAGACATGCCCGCTGAGTTTCTTGCCAATTCTTCTCAGGACGGAGGCTAATTCTTGTAAATTGGCGGTAATTCTTTTGACGTTCAACAAGTATGTACTTTCATTTATGTTGAATAAAACTTTTTTGATTTGATTTGATTTGACATACCCGATCCTGTAGACCGAATGGTAAACCGTCGACGTCGCCCAAAGCACATCATCACGGATCCTCCTGATCCATTAACGGTGCTTTTAGGCACTACAAGCACCGGTCACCGTCCTCGTCGAACCCGTCGCTGGCGACGAAGGGCTCGACGAGCGAATTAACCCACAGACACAGCCCACTGAGTTTCTCGCCGGATATTCTCAGTGGGTCGCGTTTCCGGCCCGGTGGTGGTAGATTCTGCGAAGCACTGCTCTGGCTAGGGTCAGTGTTAGCAATTCTTCGGTTTGAGCCCCGTGAACTCACCTACACAAGCTAGGGTAAGCTGAAATAGCCTCTCAAGGCTATCAGCATAGGTAGAAAAAAAAAAACCAAGCGGTGCTTTCTACTGAATTTTTTTATTGCTTACATGTGTGGACGAGCTCACAGCCACCTGGTGTTAAGTGGTTAATGGAACCCATAGACATCTACAACGTAAATGCGCCACCCACCTTGAGAGTATAGTTACAACGACTGCCCCACCCTTCAAACCGAAAAGCATTACTGCTTCACGGCAGAAATAGGTGGGGTGGTGGTACCTACACGTGCGGACTCACAAGAAGTCCTACCACCAGTAAGAAAATTTATATTGCAATATTTTTGGTGTAAACGCCCATCGATAAGATAAGTTTGCCCGAATGTCCTTATCGTCCTTTCGAATCTGATATTTCGGAGGGATTTTCTCTTGCACCCCGCCTCTACTCTCTGTTTTCGGTTCGCCATGTATTAGGGCATTTCTTTATTCAGCGCTCTAGTGATGTAAGTACCAAGTTTATACAATAATAACGAAACACAAAAGTACGGTAAAGTTGCGGCATCAAACACGATCAAAAGAGAGAAAAGACGTAACTATTCCTAGTTTGAACGCTTCCTTGACTTTCATGACTAGACGTCCGGTGTCCAAATCTAGATACCGATGATGCGAAATACGTAGGTACATATACTATACCGATATGGATTCACGAATGATGTCCGCGATAAAGGAATAAGAGAGAATACACTTTATTGCACACCAAAACACAATTTAATTTCAAAAAACAGTCAAAAAGCAGATACATTTGTACAATAGCGGTTTTATCACTAAAAGCGATCTCTTCCAGACAACCGTTTAATTTACAGAAATTCTGGTGAATATAAAAATATAGCAGGTATGTTGCGGTGTACTATAGACAATACATTATTATAGAAAATATATACATACAATAAACAGATAGGTATATACCGTTTACATATAATATATACCAATATACATACTTACATACAATACATACTAATATACTTACACACACTTAATAAATCAACAGTATGGAAATGATAAATGATAATGATGCAAACAGCACTAAGCAGACAAGTAGTGTTCCTTCACCATTCTTTTAAAACAGTTTAAATTTGGAGCATTTCTCACTGCATCCGGCAGAGCATTCCACAATCGAACCGCCTGGACGGTGAATGAATTGTCAAAGAATGATGATGAATGCGCCGGCATTTTCATTCTCAGGCTTAATAAAAATCAAAGTAGTCGAATTTATATTTCTACGTAATTTGTGGGTAGTCTTGTGAGGTACAAAAGTGTGCCGTATCCTAAACACTAACGGTTGGGTTGGTCCCCAAGCTTAAAGCCGCCCAGTGAGCTATGGAGAGGGCTTTGCTGGAAGTTTCTCGGAAGGATCAAATCCCAACGAGGTGCTCCGACGTAGAGCCAAAATTGCCAACATAGAATAGAGAATTAGCCGGAGAAGTAATAACAGTTGGGGTAAATGTGTTCTTGAGTGAAGACCGCGAATTGGTAAAGGTAATACACGACACCCCCTGGTTCCGTGGCTGGCAAGCTCTGGATGAGAGAGGGCGAGGATCGTGCTTAGTGGGGTGCAATTGGAGAAACCTATGTCTAGTAGTGGACTGTTATAGGCTGATGATGTATTATGATTTGAGGTATGCCTATGGCGCCAATTTTTGTCGGAAAGCATTCATGATATCCAGTTTGAAGGGTAGAAAAGCCTCTATTCTAATTCAAAATTAACATTGATTAACATTCACGTTATGTCTATGGACAACTGCATCCGGGGCATTGCTCATTCCTTTCTAAGTCATTAAATACTCGTTTATCGTTATAGTGTCTTATTCGGTTTTCGTGAATCGTACACATAATTATCTCGCGTCTTTTGTTGTCATCACATTATTTCTGACGATTCGGATCCTTTACAGTTTCCGTGGTCACACGGACAGCTAAGTTCTTCTACGTCGACATTTGAATATTGTGTGGTGGTCACAACATCTGGGTTGTAGTCGTCCTCCTCCTCCTCCTTCAGTCGATCGCTCATTGCTGAGCATCGTGATGCGCCCGCCTGTGACCTTTTTTTGTTGTTGTTGTAGTAGTGTTTTGAAACCGTAAAAATCGTTTTAATTATATTCTCGTTCCATACTTACAGTTACATTACTTACAGTTCATTTCGATCAGAATCCAAAGTAATAAAAAAATCCAGTAGATAAATTATATTATCTACAGTCTATAGCATTTTATTTGGATAAGATCTATACACAGTACCTTAACTAAATATTATTATCTATACGGATACCATATCGTCAGTTAGATCGTCAAAATACCTAATTAGTATAACGTTAAAACGTTCCTGCGGTCCGTACGTTGTAATCGTAAACGAGAAAACCGTTAAAATTAACGTAATCACTGGTTACGATTGTTTAACTTGGTTTAAACAAACATCGGATCACGTTGGTGGCCAAATTCATTGATACTATGGAACTAAACTACGATCTTCTCTGAACATCAATTTCCATAATGCCCTTCATGAAGCAAAGGATCGCGGCAGATGGAGGGAAGTCGTATGGGAGAAACTGATGCAGCGGGGGAGTCTCGACCCTCAGTAATGAGGAAAACGACGCGAGGAGGAGGATGGAACTAAAGAACCTAGTGTGTAAACTTTTTCAGTGATAGTTAACGCTTAGCCACTTTTGTATGACATAGACCAAGGATGAGCAACACGCGGCCCGTTCTTCTGAAATTCAATTTATTTTATCAACTTCTTAACTTCTTTTTTATTGCTTACATGTGTGGACGAGCTCACAGTCCACCTGGTGTTAAGTGGTTACTGGAGCCCATAGACATCTACAGCGTAAATGCCGCCACCCACCTTGAGATATGAGTTCTAAGGTCTCAGTATAGTTACAACGGCTACCCCACCCTTCAAACCGAAATGCATTACAGCTTCACTGCAGAAATACGGGTGGTGGTACCTACCCGTGCGGACTCACCACCAGTAAATGTTTCCTTAATGTGTCCCTAAAATATAACGTATTTCCGTGGTCATATTGTGCCGCTTAAATTTGCAAGGTACAGTGTCCGGATGACGTCACCCACCGGAATGCCGGCACACAATACGCCCACTTACAACATCTGTAATGTTAACTTCGGACCCGTCACCCGGGCGATGCTCGTCGAGTTTATCAATGAATTAGTCATATCACATGTGAATTTTTAACATTAGCCTTGTTAAATAAAGCCGTTGATGACGGCTAATTTTGCAATGAGTGAATCTATTTTGCTTTTGTATTCACTCTTTTATATGCAATATTTGAGGTGTATTTCGGCAAGCCATATAGTGTTTCTATCCAAATCGGTTGGCAAACCAAAGGGTACGTCAATTTTGAAATGAAGATAAAATTTGGATGTAACAAAAATTGTATAATTATATTAAACTGATCATTCTATACTTTATTAAGTCGTCGATGAATTAAATTAAAATCATAAATAAAATCTGATAATTATAATAATTTTACACCTCAAGCCAAACTCAAAAAGACAACGTATGATAGATTTCGAATTATTGTTTATAAGTATATATGATCTTTGCTCGTCGATTCCTTTGGCCTCAATTGACGTCATGTCTAATGAAATTGCGTCCAGCTGAGCTTTATAAAGCTTGCGCGGCAATTCGATAAAGTAGCTGTCGGTTTCCCCGTTTACAATTCACTAACATGGGAAACGATAATTACGCAAGATTTCCTCGGGCACTTTACACTTTTACTAAAACACTTTATTATGTAAACAGCGAAAAACATTAATATAAAAGCCCTTATCTTTCCCGATCTGTCCACGACTAGTGCTCGGATATATAACTGTTCCACACTAAAAGGCCTCGAGCCGACTAATCCCACGACACTAATACCAAGCAATCTAGTACATCGGATTTGTGTGCGCTGAGGAAGTGCTTGGTAGGATTCGATCACCTCGTTTTTACCATCCCACCGCCTGCCCCAGAGTGTAGAGTTCATCCATACTACCTAGAACCGCTGCGCTCATCGACAGTGCGTTTCCAGAGATCATTTCTGCCACCCGCCGTCCGGCTTTGGAATGAACTATCCCTCCTTGGTGTTTTCCCAACCGTTGTAACATGTCCCTACTTCAAACAAGGTTCGCGCAGAGTATTTCGCGATAGGCTGCGGCTTGGCTATGCCCCTGGCATTGGTGACGTCAGGCACCGGTCACCGTCCTCGTCGAATTCGTAGATTACGACGAAGTGCTCGACAAGCCCAAAGTTGCTCGCCAGATTTTCTCAGTGGGTCTAAATTCAGCAAAGCACTACTTGATAGATTCAGCGAAGCACTGCTTTTGCTAGGGCAGATGTTAGCGAGCTCTCTCAGGCTGAGCTCTGCCAGACCCGAAACACGGTTGGTGATCTTAGTATGCTGGTATTAGATGCAGATAACGCTGCAGCCCTTCACCGTTACAATCCCTCACTCACGGAAAGAGATGAAGTGGTGCTGCACAGTCAGGGATGTTCTGTAAACTCTAAAGACCAGTTTACTAATACCATGAGGTCGTCTATATAGTTGAATTATGTTTATATTAATTATTTGAAAAAAATCACATGTGCTTTTACGATTTTTCACAATAACTCCAGAAGGATTTTTTTCGTACGATTTTGTTTTGTTTTCATACTTTTTTTTTACCTGAAAATTGAGTTAGTTGCCCAACCAATGCAGATGACTCGTCTTGAGCAAGCTTCACGTACAAATCCGCTGTCACTCATAATTTATCTCGTTAGCTCACAAAAATGTGAGCACAATAATTGCATAATTAGATTATGTACAAAATGATAAACGTTTGAGTACACGTCGGCCGGTGACTGATTAGTGCCAGTAATATCAGTGTGAATATGTTTTTGGATTGCTTACGGATAATCCATAGATTTCATTTGAAGCGTACTTAGCCTAAAAAAGACAGATAGATGTCCGATATATTTGTGTCGAATTAATTGTACAAATATTTTCAAGAAACTTGTCCTTATATTCCTGCTACCATGCTGAAATATCATCGTAAAACAGAAATTAAAAATCGCAAAATTGACAAAAAATTGCAATAGGCTGAGTTCGCGCGGGTATTTGTCACCATGCTGTTGTTATTTCTGCTGCGAAGCAGTATCGCGTTCTGGTTATGACAGAACGTTAAATAGTGCAATTAAAGATTTGGCCATTGGTCGTATTCAATTCACGATATCCATGGTCTTCGGTAGCCACTTAACATCAGGTGCGACCAGAGCACGTTCACAATAAAAAATGGCTTCGCGTTTTCAAAATTTTGAGTAATTTTTTTTTCTTTAAGTAATCATACAATTGAGTAATACAAAATTACAAAATTCCCTGATTCCCCGAAGAGGCTGGTCACAGTAATTAGCTTACGCCACACACGGCCGGTCATCGACCTTGAGCCTTGGCAATGCGGTGGTCGCTACTTACATCACAAGAATATGCATCGCGTAGACGGGTCGATTGTGTTCGGAATGCCAGCTTGATTATCGCTTTATTGGCTTCAATACTTTTATTCAGAAGTAATAAATCCTGGCCACACTAGGCTTGAATTCGTCGTGACTTAAAGGATTAGCTGCCTGGTGCACTAATATCAAAGCGGTTTTACGGTAGACAGCGGCTTGGTTTTGCTTTCGGCATTGCTGACGTCCATTAACGACGACAACCACTCACCGTTAGATGGGTCTCCCTCGTCTGCCTTAACGACAATAGAAAACACGGGCCATAAAAAAAAAACTTCATCTATGCTGGCGTTCAAATCCCTTTTTTTTCTCCTTCATATGCTGATAGTCTTGAGAAGCTATTTCAGCTTCACCCTAACATGTAGGTGAGCTCATGGGGCTCAAACCGCAGTGTTGCTAACACTGGCCCTAGCAAGAGCAGTGCTTCGCAGAATTTACCACCGGATCGGAAACGCGACCCACTAAAAAGATCCGGCGAGAAACTCAGTGGGCTGTGTCTATGGGTTAATTCGCTCGTCGAGCCCTTTGTTGCAAGCGACGGGTTCGACGAGGACGGTGACCGGTGCTTGTGGTAACTAAAAAGTACCATTAATGGATCAGGAGGATCCGTAATGACGGGTTTTGAGCGACGTCGACTATTTACCATTCGGTCTACAGGATCGGGTATGTCAAATCCCGCTGGATTGTACCCACTATTTACTTATCACGCGTCCAAAAAATGATTAGAAATACGGATACGTATTGCCATCTTCTCGGTTTCTAATTTCTATTGTAATAACTATTAATAATCTGGAATTTCCGCTTTATGCCGAATTCGCCCAGAAAAAATATTGAATATCGAAATAAAAAATCGGTTGTCAGTAAAGTCGGTTTACTGACGATAGTTGAACGTGACAACGTCATAAGAAAATACTGATGGAATGGTTTCATTTTTGTATAGCAGCTGTCCACGCGGATGCATCGCTCACTCAAGTAGGAGAGAGACAGATATCGAACGCTGCCGAACGCGGAGGCCGATTGTGCCTCTTTGTCACTCGGTGCGCGCTCTCGCTTGCACTTCAAGCCTTAAATGGAGCGCCTCAGAGCGAGGTAACGCCGCACGAGTCATGTTTTTTCGTGCGTGCAGCCGGCTCCATCGAATTATAAGACGTGGTCACGTCAAAAACATCGTAAGCTGCAACGCACAGCGCAGTGTGCTCAAACAAACCAATATTTTTGAAACGATTCAATCAATGTCCGTATTGTGTTTCGATGAGTTTTTATAGTACGTGTGTGAGATGAACATTCTACGTTTCTTTTTTCTTGATCTTTGGCCTCCCATCGCCGCGTCAACCTGTCAATAGACCATTGAAATTGGGCAATTATTGTATGGGAAATATGTTATTATGTTAGTTTATTGCCGTGGGACGGGTTAGTGGTGTTTGTTTACGGGAGCCGTATACATCGCTATAAGGTTCGTTTTGCGGCTTTTTCCCTCTTTTTTTTTTATAAGCAGACGAGTGAATTACGTGTTCTGGTTCGAACGATGGGAGAACCGTCATGAAAGACAATTCGTCTTTTCGCATTAAAAGTGTACAATTTCCAAAAATATTCGAAATTCAGTTAATATGCGGAATCATTTAGTATCACCAGTATTTTTCTCATAAATACTGTCAAAAGAGCGTAGTTTAGTTTTTTTTTTTTTAGTTTGCCTATGTTTTTACTACTATTAACAAAATTAATACATAATTTTATCTTACTTTAAAAACAGATAATGTAAATGGTAAAAAATAAAAAATAAATGATGCAAAGATGATTAATATTAAAAATATCACATGTTAAACCTTTAAAACACTTTCCTGTAAAATTAGTCATTTTTGAGATTATACAGTTTTAATGCGAGAAGACGAATTGACTTCGACTCCGGTTGGTTGTGAGCTTACCAGCAGAAGAAAAAGGCTGAAATTTCATCTCTTAAGCTTGGTGCGTTTCATGATCTAGGTGATCTGTTAAATTTATTACAAAGACAACCTCTGAAAACCTAAGAAGCTTCTGATTTATGCTATTTATTTGCTTTCACAAATAATAGTAATAGTAAAGAAGAACTTTGCGTACATGTGTAATGCCCCATCGCCTAGAATTGCACCATCCCATCCCATCCCATCCCATCCTATCCCATCCCATCCCATCCCATCCCTTCCTTTACCGTGATTGTCGTAAAGGCATTTACAGGAAAATGAGCAGCCGCGGTCTCTGAGTATAACACCAGGGTGTTGCGTCCGCCAACCGGCACTTACTGGTTGTAGGCGAATTGTAATTCCGCACGGGTCGGGCATCATCCTGGCTTTTTATTTATTGCATAGATGGATGGACGAGCTCACAGCCCACCTGGTGTTAAGTGGTTACCGGAGCCCATAGACATCTACAACGTAAATGCCGCCGCCCACCTTGAGATATGAGTTCTAAGGTCTCAGTATAGTTACAACGGCTGCCCCACCCTTCAAACCGAAACGTATTCACGTTTCGGTTTCACTACTTCACGGCAGATATAGACAGGTTGGTGGTACTTACTCGTGCGGACTCACAAGAGTTCCTGCACATCCTTACGGATCCATCAGATCCGATAACCTTTGCATTAGACGCCTTCAGCTCTAACACTAGGAGCAAGCTTAGGAACCCTGGTAACCGTACTTGTCGAACTCGACAAAGATGTCGACGTGCAACCTAACCAATGCATCAGCCCGCTGAGTTTCTCGCCGGATCTTCTCAGCGGGTCGCGATTCCGATCCGGTGGTAGATTCTGCGAAGCACTGCTCTTGCTAGGGCCAGTGTTAGCAACACTCCGGTTCGAGCCCCATGAGCTCACTTACATGTTAGGGCGAAGCTGAAATAGCCTCTTAAGGCTATCAGCATAGGTAGGAATAAAAAAAGGCTATTACCGTCTAATAAAAAAAAAACAGTTTGATCATGGAACAATGCCTCAGACGGATAAATCTCAATTCAAACACCGAACTTTATCGGTCGTGTCTTTTAACGGCTGTTTGTGGTGATCAATAAAAAGAATAGCATCAGTTCCTTTAAAAAACTTCGAATAGGAACAAGGTTAGAAAAATTCGAAACATTCCAACGTATTCTAGAAGTAATAACAATTAATCAAACGGTCATTAAACCTGTTTTTTTTATTCTATTGATATACATACATGTGGACAAATGTGTTTTTAGTTGATTCTTTTTTATTATTCTGTTCACGTGCCACGACAAAAAAAGTTGTATATCTGATGATAGTTAGATCGTGTTTTTTTTTGTATCATATGTTAGGGGGATCTAATGTTACATTTTAATTATAAATAAATAAATAAACGGTCCAAATTAACGCTCACAGAACTAGGATTTTTTAATGTGTGCTGGAAAATAAACTGGACAAAGAATTTTTATTTTTGCCTAAAGTACAACCAGACTTCAGATTACTTTAGTTTAATGGAAACTCGATGAGGCTTGCACTAGCTGCCATCACAATCCTGTTCATTTATTTTCCAGTTTGAAGGCTGATATTGTCGTCATACAGTATAATAGAGATTTTGACATCTTGACTTAATGTGGGTAGGGGCAATTTAAATATAGTTTGTGCATTGAAGGAATAACATTGGCCAGTAAGCTCTAATAACTGTTAAAAGTGTTTTGTGGGAATGAATAGTAGATGCTCTATCTCTTTCCCACAATTTGAGTGTTGGTATACAATCAATCATTCGTTCTTGAACGTTGACGTCAATGTACAAATCCATATGTGCACTCTGTAACATGAAATAAAAAAACTCATAATTTCATTATTTCTCAACAGATTTTAAATTGCGGTCTTTAGATTGGTAAAACCTTCACATTTGCTTCATTGTGATACAATAATAATTGAATTTCCAAAACTTTTCGTGAAGACGATACCCCAAGTTGAATAAACTGCTTAAGACTCATAAAAAGCTCCTAACGTGGACGCGGCGACGTGTTGCGATCTTGTGAGTGTGAGTGCCACTGCCCATTCTCGCCGTCTCTATCTTCATGTACATAAAAAGTCGGGCCTGAATTTATTTAAATACTTTTTGTTAGTAACCTCCGAAAAAGCAGCCCATAAGGTTGCCAGCAAGGCCACGAGCGAAACCAAACCGCCCGACATATACCCGCTTACCGCATTATACTTCAATCAACAGTTACTCGAAGGCATTATAGAAAGCTTTCGAATTCCTAACTGATTACCGTTCTCTTACGTAACTAATTTAGTTTTACGATAGATTTGTGGCTAGATGCGGCCATCTGATCTGTCCAAATACATGTTTAATTACCAATAAATGTTCATGATATTTAAATAATCCGATTGATCTGTGGATGTATAGAAGGAATTAAAAGAAAAGGGAACAAAAGCAGGTTCTCAGCCTATTACGGCGGAGCTAAAGGGTTATTTTGTTGCTTAGATAGAGCGTATTTTCAGTTCACATGGCTAGGATGCGTGGAGTAATCTATGGACTCCAAAAAGCACTAAATACCAGATGAGTCGTGAGCAATCAAATGTCTGCAGATCGAAGATCGACTTATAAACTCCTTGGTCATGGTTACAATGGCTCAGGGACATTAGAAATGCGTGCGAGCCTGTTGATGTACATATTCCAAAGTATACCTTGTACCAAAGCCAGTAGATTTGAATTGCTCGAGCGCAGTTTCTAGTGTAGATAATTTGCACTATGTGGTGCGTTATATTTTAATTTTGCGAATAATTTTTGATTACCTTTTTTATGATCAAGTCGCCACCAATTGAAGCATTGGCTTATTTTTGAAGTGAAACTTCCTTATCGGCGTTGGAAAAAAATTTACCGTCACATTTTTCGGTTACGCGTCACATTTTTCCGTTACGCGCCATCTTTTAATTAACGGCTGTATGTTCTGAAGTATGGATGCGCATTTGAGAAACCGACCTCATGTCTCAAGGTGGGTCACGGAATACATTTTGTAATTGCAATAATCCCAGGTAACCCACTTAATATCACGTGGACCGTGCTATTATTGTTATTACGTAAAATAATAGGAAGAAAAGTACCAGGGTATTATGATATCAAAGAGATGTATTATTATAACTTTACTCTGACGTACAGCCTTCTTTATTAATTAACGGCTGTATGTTCTGAAGTATGGATTCCGATTTGAGAAATTGACCTCATGTCTCCAGGTGGATTACGGAAATCATTTTGTAATTCCAATAATCTCAGGGAGCCCACTTAATAATATCACGTGGACCGTGCTATTTTTACTGTTATTACGTAAAATAATAGGAAGAAAAGTACCAGGGTATTATGATAGCAAAGAGATTTATTAATAATTAACGGCGGTATGTTCTGAAGCATGGTTTCGGATTTGAGAAATCGACCTCATGTCTCAAGGTGGGTCAAACTTCACGAACCTCAGGAACCCCATTTAACACCACGTGGACCGTGCTATTATTATTAATTTATAGGAAGAAAAGTACCAGGGTATTATGATATCAAAGAGATGTATTATTAAAATGCTGTAATAATCTTAGTAGCAAAAAGGTAAAGTGAAATAATTGTATTATTTGTATTCATGTCTATGATAATAAAATCCTTTTGTTTAAACTTTATCTAATTTAACTTTATTTAACCAATTTCTAGAAAGTTGCATGTAGATCATTTTTCGAAAAATAAGGCCATAAACAAGTTTCACTTCTTACGTGTGTACACTAGTACACGCACACATTTTTTTTTGAAGTGAAACTTCCTTATCGGCGTTGGAAAAAAATTTACCGTCACATTTTTCGGTTACGCGTCACTTTTTTCCGTTACGCGCCATCTGTTTTGTATTCATGTCTATGATAATAAAATCCTTTTGTTTAAACTTTATCTAATTTAACTTTTTTGTATTCATGTCTATGATAATAAAATCCTTTTGTTTAAACTTTATCTAATTTAACTTTATTTAACCAATTTCTAGAAAGTTGCATGTAGATCATTTTTCGAAAAATAAGGCCATAAACAAGTTTCACTTCTTACGTGTGTACACTAGTACACGCACACATTTTTTTTTTTTTTCACAGGGATCCTGGTCTTTTTGTTGGTAAAACTTACGTTGAAAGGTTCGATATAAATCAGTGTTTCCCAACCTTTTTTGTGCCATGCCTCACTGTAACATTTCTAAAAATTTTATGCATGTATAATTTTTAACATTAAAAAATTGATTGTTTCAATTAGAAACATCAATGATAAGTTTTAGGAAGAAATCACTATGAAATTGTTATCAAAACACAGTAAGTACTATTTCAAAATTTATAATAAAAAACTGAAATTCAAATTCAAGATAATTTTAATACAGATTCTATATTAATTTAGTGCGATTGCCCCCCTTAGTTAACAAATTGCCCCCTAGTGGGGCTTGAGGCCACGTTGGGAAACACCGTTATAGATACCAGGTCTTAACCTGATAAAATTTGTTGAATGGCGCTCATCATTCCTAGTAGTCATCAGGGTCGACAATGGCGACTTCCTGAAGAGTACTAATGTTCAATTTACTATTATTTCTTTCGATTTTTTAAACGATATTACTCTTCCATTGTGGCAGTTATTTATGCACCATCTAAAGTGCGTTTACATTACAAGAATTAGTACCTAACTGCGGAATTTCAACATAGAAACAGTCGCATCGCTTGTTACAAGTACAGTAAACATGTTATCCTCAAAGTCAGGACGACTTCGTTTGATGTTGAATGACTATCAATGTCCAGAGACATCAAGAAGAATACCAACGCTCAGATATTACTGGTGGTAGGACCTCTTGTGAGTCCGCGTGGGTAGGTACCACCACTCCGCCTATTTCTGCCGTGAAGCAGTAATGCGTTCCGGTTTGAAGGGTGGGGCAGCCGTTGTAACTATACTTGAGACTTTAGAACTTATATCTCAAGGTGGGTGGCGCATTTACGTTGTAGATGTCTATGGGCTCCAGTAACCACTTAACACCAGGTGGGCTCTGAGCTCGTCCACCCATCTAAGCAATAAAAAAAAAAAAAAGATAAAAACTTCGCTCAGTTCCATTTGAAAATAGCTACTAGGGCCCTTCAAACCGGAAAGTATGACCAAGTCGCTGAAATAGTAGAGAAAGGTGCTTTAAGGGCTTATAACACCCGTTGCTATCAGTACTCAGGGCTATTGATGTGTCATAGGGAATTATAATAGTATCAAACATGATCATCAGAAATTTTCATTTCATGTGACCATGTAATTCATTGTTATTTATTTAGTCATATATAAACACTGCCCTCGATCGCAATGCTGAGTGAAGTAACATAAAACCGGCCGCTTAAATTGTACAAAATGGAGAAAAAACCACTTATTTTGCTGCAATGAATGAAATGCCGACTTAGGTTTAATGACTTTGTAAGGACACAGTGTGTACATATTGTAGTAGGTTCATTTCACTGCGGACATGTCCTTATTCTTTACGTTATTATTTAGTTACCATACGATGATAGGACTGTTGATTAGAATACATTTTCAATGGCAATGGAAGTTCAACTTGACGGTGTATTTTTACCGAGTTCACAAGAATACGAGTCGTTGTATTTTCAATTTTTGTGAGTGTCATAAAAACCCTTACAAAGACCCAAAACTAAGTTTTCCTCCGGTTTATACTTAAATCCTGAACGCCGAACACTTGTTTTGTATTATTACAAGGCACCACAGGTAAATACCCACATCCTTTAAAACTGCCAAGTAATCCTGAGTCAAGGAAATTGGGACTTCAACCCTTTATGACAAGGCTTCTCGATTCTAGTGCCTCTGGATTAGAGGAAGCATCTATACTTAAATACTTGATTCAGCAGCATGATAATCTTTAGAGTCGGACTGGTTAGATCAAAGCGTCGATCTCTTATATACATGTTTTTTTTTTCATACCTAAGCTGATAGCATTGAGAGGCTATATCAGCGTCGCCTTAACTAGTAGGTGAGCTCACGGGGCTCAAGTTTGATGACGTTGCTAACACGAACCCTGGCAAGAGCCGTGCTTCGCGGAATCTACCACCGGATCGGAAACGCGACCCACTGAGAAGATCCGGCGAGAAACTCAGTGGGCTGTGTCTGAGGGCTAATTTACTCGTCGAGCCTTTCGTCGCAAGCGACGGGTTCGACGAGAACGACGACCGGTGCTTGAGGTACCTAAAAGCATTGTTAGTGGATCGGGAGGATCCGAAATGACGTGTTTGGGGCGACGTCGACTGCTTTCCATTCTATCCGCAGGATCGGGAATGATATACATGGAATCGCTGCTTCATGCATGAACTGTACGTACTCGTATAGCAAAGCTATAAAATCGTCAGAATGCATTCCGTTTCGATTGTTGGACGTAAGCAAATAATATAGGTAAAGAATGTTAGTGTTTTGCAATAATCACGACAAGCGTTTTCACCGGAGATTGCTAATGTTTGAAAATTATAATTAGTGAATTGTAATACAATACCTGACGGTTTGGTGGAATAGAAACACATGCCTAGTTATGACGCGAAGGAATCTTGCATTTCAGCTTGAAGGTGGGATAGCTGCTGTTCGTTACAATTGACTTCGCGTCTCTGGATTAGTTGTGATGTTTGAGGTCTAGAGTGATTACTACATACGGACCGTCAGCTGGACTATCCATCTTCAACTCCATTAAAAAAAGACAGAAATTTCTATGTTTTATATTTCTATGTTTTTACTGGTGGTAGTAACTCATGTGAGTCCGCACGGATAGGTACCACCACTCAACCTAATTCTGCCGCGAAGCAGTAATGCGTTTCGGCGTAAAGGGTAGGGCAGCCGTTGGAACTATACTGAGACCTTAGAACTTATATCTCAAGATGTTTGGCGCATTTACGTTGTAAATGTCTATGGGTTTCAGTAACCACTTAACACCAGGTGGGCTGTGAGCTCGTCCAGCCATCTAAGCAATAAAAAAAAAGTTCTTAATCCATAACCGTTAGTATTGGAGTGGAAAGTTATCGTGCTATGGACATGTTGTACGAAAAGAAGATGATCATGTGGTTAAAAAGACCCTGGGTACGAAAGTAAATGCCGAGAAAAAGAGTAGAGCTGTGGGCGGGACCGGTGGACGTGCTAGATTTGAATGAATTGTGTGAAAGATGATTTATGGGACAAGGGTGTGAGCGCAGATGTGACATTTGATAGTTCTGAATAGAAAAAGAGGATATGCTACGCCGACCCCCTAAAATGTGGTACAAGGACAAGAAAAAAATGAAAAGTCCATTCTCTCATCCAAATATATGGATTATTAGCGACCCGCCCTCGCTTCGCTTCGGAAATTGTAATTTATTATTGATTTCTCCACTATTTAATGAATGTTATTATACATAAAAAACATTCCTCTTCAATCACTTTATCTATGAAAAAAAAAACCGCATCTAAATCCGTTGCGTAGTTTTAAAGATTTAAGCATTTATAGGGACATAGGGACAGAGAAAGCGACTTTGTTTTATACTATGTAGTGATATCGGGCTCCTGATAAATCTACATATCTACAAAAAGATTTGCATGCGTCAGCAGGTTGTCAACCATATCCTCATTAATCTAAAACACGCCTATTAATTAATTTCGGATGATGTCGGTGGAGCGAAAAATGTTATTTATTTCACATTTCGACCTCGTGTGCGTGATCAATCACAGATATTATTATGATTTGGCAGACTGCACTTTGCACCCATAGTATGAAGACCTCAGTTCAGTACCTATAAATTTTTAATAGAGTAAATACACAGATTTTGAAGAAGTTTTTTATTTTATTTTTATTGCTTAGATGGGTGGACGAGCTCACAGCCCACCTGGTGTTAAGTGGTTACTGGAGCCGATAGGCATCTGCAACGTGAATGCCGCTACCCACCTTGAGGTATGAGTTCTAAGGTCTCGGTATAGTTACAACGGCTGCCCCACCCTTCAAACCGCTTTACTGCTTCACGGCTGAAATAGGCAGGGTGGTGGTACCTACCCGTGTGGACTCACAAGAGGTCCTACCAGTGTATGTCAATTCGTGCTGCAAGTCCACACGTTTTGTTTTGAAGAGTAATTTACATGATATTCGTTTTTTGTGAACAGTTTGAGGACATGTCATGTCAACGATGTTCTTCCCTTTTTTTCTGCTATTTATCTGAATGCTACGAATCAATAAAGACATTGAATATTACACCATCTTCAGCAAATAAGCATTCGAAATCAAGGCGTTGATTGGAATTTATTGATGCTTAAGTTTACAAGCGCTGAACCCTAATTAGGTATGACAATGTAAGCAGTAGTCAACCGGATCTACAATCACTTGTGGTTCAATGATAATATGAGATAAGCACAGGTCAGGTTATGAATTTATTTGTTTGATCTTTGATTCGTTACATATTTTTAGGTTTCGAATAATTTTGTAATGGGTGTAGGATTGGTGGCGCCAAGTATATTGAGTGATGTGTTTATGAAGGATCACAACGTTTGGTAAATTACCCAAAATTTATGCGTAGTTACTGGTAGGTGAAACCATCCTGACCATATCTGCCCGCTGCCGTGAATCAGACTGGACTATACTGGCGGTAGGACCTCTTGCAAGTCCGCGCGGGTAGGTACCACCACCCTGCCTATTTCTGCCGTGAAGCAGTAATGCGTTTCGGTTTGAAGGGTAGGGTAGCCGTTGTAACTATACTTGATTACCTTAGAACTTATATCTCAAGATGGGTGGTGCGTTTACGTTGTAGATGTCTATGGGCTCCTGTAACCACTTAACACCAGGTGGGCTGTGAGCTCGTCCACCCATCTAAGCAATAAGAAAAAGACATTTTTATTGTGTGGTCTAGGCTTCGCTACTATCACTATGGATCATGATTTAGACATACTTTGTCAGCTATAAGTCATAACCACCTTGCAGAAGGTGGCGGTGGAACCACTGTAAGATTCATTTTTTACGCAACAACCTGTAGCCCTGTAAGGATTTCGGGTCCCCTCCGTATCCCAGTTAGGGGACCAACGAGGGGGATCTAGGAACACCATATAAAAGTCGACGAGGGTACGCCTATCTATAAAAACAGCTCTTTATCCCTGAGACGGATACCTACGAATTGAGAATTGTAAAGATTACATGTTATAAAATTCATATCAATGAATGATGTTATAGTTAGTTATAGTTGCAAATTAATAAAATGACATGTTTCCTTAACTACACACTTTATTTATCTATATAAATTAGAAATAAATTGTTACACGTATGACGAAGCATCATCACCTGAGAAGCCGATCGATTTGACTGCTTTATTTTTCGTTGTACTTCTAATAATTTGTAACAAAGATTTTGTTTTAAGATCCCGAGACAATTTTCACACAATCAGTGTAGGTCACAACATAGCGTGACCGAGTTTCATTAGTCAATACATATAATAAAATCGTAACCGGTCGCTGTCTGTACATGGAAGATATCTCAGGAAAACTGTTATAGGGGGGGGCTTTATGAACGCAATAGAACCCAAAAAAGTGATTTTTAGAATTTTTGTATATTTATCTGTTTGTCTGTTTGTCTGTGCGTTTGTGCACGCTAATCTCAGAAACAGCTCTGCCGATTTATCTATACTAATATTATAAAGAGGAAAGATTTGTTTGTTTGTTTGTTTCGAATAGGCTCCGAAACTACTGGACCGATTTGAAAAATTCTTTTTCCATTAGAAGCCGACATTGTCCCTGATGAACATAGGCTACTTTTTTTAATTTTTTATTTATTTTATTTTTTGGTTTCTTGTTTGTTTTAATGTTTCCGAAGCGAAGCGAGGGCGGGTCGCTAGTATTAAATAAAAATGAAAGTCGGACAGCGATTTCTTTAAAACACATTAACAACAGCGGAACAGTGAAATGACGCCGAAATTATTGAAGTGAAACTTCCTTATCGGCGTTGGAAAAAAATTTACCGTCACATTTTTCGGTTACGCGTCACATTTTTCCGTTACGCGCCATCTTTTTTGTATTCATGTCTATGATAATAAAATCATTTTGTTTAAACTTTATCTAATTTAACTTTTTTGTATTCATGTCTATGATAATAAAATCCTTTTGTTTAAACTTTATCTAATTTAACTTTATTTAACCAATTTCTAGAAAGTTGCATGTAGATCATTTTTCGAAAAATAAGGCCATAAACAAGTTTCACTTCTTACGTGTGTACACTAGTACACGCACACATTTTTTGAAGTGAAACTTCCTTATCGGCGTTGGAAAAAAATTTACCGTCACATTTTTCGGTTACGCGTCACATTTTTCCGTTACGCGCCATCTTTTGAAGTGAAACTTCCTTATCGGCGTTGGAAAAAAATTTACCGTCACATTTTTCGGTTACGCGTCACATTTTTCCGTTACGCGCCATCTTTTTGAAGTGAAACTTCCTTATCGGCGTTGGAAAAAAATTTACCGTCACATTTTTCGGTTACGCGTCACATTTTTCCGTTACGCGCCATCTTTTTTGTATTCATGTCTATGATAATAAAATCCTTTTGTTTAAACTTTATCTAATTTAACTTTTTTGTATTCATGTCTATGATAATAAAATCCTTTTGTTTAAACTTTATCTAATTTAACTTTATTTAACCAATTTCTAGAAAGTTGCATGTAGATCATTTTTCGAAAAATAAGGCCATAAAGAAGTTTCACTTCTTACGTGTGTACACTAGTACACGCACACATTTTTGAAGTGAAACTTCCTTATCGGCGTTGGAAAAAAAATTACCGTCACATTTTTCGGTTACGCGTCACATTTTTCCGTTACGCGCCATCTTTTTTGTATTCATGTCTATGATAATAAAATCCTTTTGTTTAAACTTTATCTAATTTAACTTTTTGAAGTGAAACTTCCTTATCGGCGTTGGAAAAAAATTTACCGTCACATTTTTCGGTTACGCGTCACATTTTTCCGTTACGCGCCATCTTTTTTGTATTCATGTCTATGATAATAAAATCCTTTTGTTTAAACTTTATCTAATTTAACTTTTTTGTATTCATGTCTATGATAATAAAATCCTTTTGTTTAAACTTTATCTAATTTAACTTTATTTAACCAATTTCTAGAAAGTTGCATGTAGATCATTTTTCGAAAAATAAGGCCATAAAGAAGTTTCACTTCTTACGTGTGTACACTAGTACACGCACACATTTTTGAAGTGAAACTTCCTTATCGGCGTTGGAAAAAAATTTACCGTCACATTTTTCGGTTACGCGTCACATTTTTCCGTTACGCGCCATCTTTTTTGTATTCATGTCTATGATAATAAAATCCTTTTGTTTAAACTTTATCTAATTTAACTTTTTTGTATTCATGTCTATGATAATAAAATCCTTTTGTTTAAACTTTATCTAATTTAACTTTATTTAACCAATTTCTAGAAAGTTGCATGTAGATCATTTTTCGAAAAATAAGGCCATAAAGAAGTTTCACTTCTTACGTGTGTACACTAGTACACGCACACATTTTTTTTTGTATTCATGTCTATGATAATAAAATCCTTTTGTTTAAACTTTATCTAATTTAACTTTATTTAACCAATTTCTAGAAAGTTGCATGTAGATCATTTTTCGAAAAATAAGGCCATAAAGAAGTTTCACTTCTTACGTGTGTACACTAGTACACGCACACATTTTTGAAGTGAAACTTCCTTATCGGCGTTGGAAAAAAATTTACTGTCACATTTTTCGGTTACGCGTCACATTTTTCCGTTACGCGCCATCTTTTTTGTATTCATGTCTATGATAATAAAATCCTTTTGTTTAAACTTTATTGAAGTGAAACTTCCTTATCGGCGTTGGAAAAAAATTTACCGTCACATTTTTCGGTTACGCGTCACTTTTTTCCGTTACGCGCCATCTGTTTTGTATTCATGTCTATGATAATAAAATCCTTTTGTTTAAACTTTATCTAATTTAACTTTTTTGTATTCATGTCTATGATAATAAAATCCTTTTGTTTAAACTTTATCTAATTTAACTTTATTTAACCAATTTCTAGAAAGTTGCATGTAGATCATTTTTCGAAAAATAAGGCCATAAACAAGTTTCACTTCTTACGTGTGTACACTAGTACACGCACACATTTTTTCTAATTTAACTTTTTTGTATTCATGTCTATGATAATAAAATCCTTTTGTTTAAACTTTATCTAATTTAACTTTATTTAACCAATTTCTAGAAAGTTGCATGTAGATCATTTTTCGAAAAATAAGGCCATAAAGAAGTTTCACTTCTTACGTGTGTACACTAGTACACGCACACATTTTTTGAAGTGAAACTTCCTTATCGGCGTTGGAAAAAAATTTACCGTCACATTTTTCGGTTACGCGTCACATTTTTCCGTTACGCGCCATCTTTTTTGTATTCATGTCTATGATAATAAAATCCTTTTGTTTAAACTTTATCTAATTTAACTTTTTTGTATTCATGTCTATGATAATAAAATCCTTTTGTTTAAACTTTATCTAATTTAACTTTATTTAACCAATTTCTAGAAAGTTGCATGTAGATCATTTTTCGAAAAATAAGGCCATAAAGAAGTTTCACTTCTTACGTGTGTACACTAGTACACGCACACATTTTTTTTTTTTGTGTAACTAGCTGATTTACTCTTGCTTCGAAACCCAATCAATAATGATTTGTAATACTTTTAAAATAGTAAAGCGAATTGCGTGAAAAACTAAAATTTCAAAATTTTGAGTTAGAGTAGTGTTCATTGGAGGCATCAAAATTCTTACTGCATCGCTTCAATCAGAAGGGATTTTTTTTATTAATTATTTTTGATAAACCAAACTGACCTATTTTATCGCGCGATGACGTTCATTGCTCGAGTGTATTACGTACGTTATTTTAACGATCAGGAGTGTGTTTTTGAATACTCTTAGCCGTAGAATTAGTGGTGACGTAAATACGATCACTGTTAAGGGTTGGCCGTCAGTGAATTAAAATAAAACCATAATAAAGTTGGATCTGGGTTTTTTTTCCTTATATAGATTTGTGTATATGTTTGGACATGTATAGTTATATATATGTATCTCGATCTCAATAATCCAATTTTATGCCAATTAAAGGAATGTTTGTATCAAAAAGGTATGGACAAATAAATGTGTAAATAATTTCTTTTCCACTTTTTGTTAATTGATTATCGTTTGTCGTATCGATTAGTTTGACCTGTATCTAATCTGTGTAATGGAACTTCAACATAATTTTCACTGACTTGAAGATGTTCGATTAACTTGAACATTTGCATATTTGCATATGCATCATGAACCGATAGCAAAGCAATTACTTAATTTCATGATTTTATTATTTACTTATTATTCTGGCTGAATACTGATGGAGAGCCATCCCTAATTATTGTTTTCAATATACAATTTTTTTTATTTTTATTGCCTAGGTGTGTGGACGAGCTCACAGCCCACCTGGTGTTAAGTGGTTACTGGAACCCATAGACATCTACAATGTAAATGCGCCACACACCTTGAGATATAAGTTCTAAGGTCTCGGTATAGTTACAACGGCTGCCCCACCCTTCAAACCGAAACGCATTACTGCTTCACGGCAGAAATTGGCGGGGCGGTGGTACCTACCCGTGCGGACTCACAAGAGGTCCTACCACCAGTAAATGAAAGACAATTTAATGATGACATTAAAAAAATAAAATGTTCAGTTGCCGCTATTTATTACGTGAAAATTTGACATTGGAAGCTGCGTATGCGTCTCCTCATTGACCGTATTTGCGCCACATCGCATACCTACGTATGTATATTGTTTAACTAAATTGTGTTCGTTGAGTATTATAATTGTAATATTGTTATCCGTTTTCCGCACCGAAACCATATTTTTGTGGTTTCCTGCCATCGTTTTGTTTTTTTTTATTGTTTCACTTTTGCAATTTCCTGTTTAATACGATAAATAAAGATGGCCGTGCATTAGTTGCGAATATGGCGCAATTAACACGGAAAATTACGAAGCGAACTTTCCCAAGTCAAACTACAAAAATTAGCCGATGTTGCTCGAACAATGAGACGAGAATATTTGAGAAGGGAAAGGGCCTTTTGTCCTGAAATTAAGCATTATGGTTTCTAAGTGCTCCTAGTAATGCCTCTTTGTCTAAAGATCGAAGGGTCTTACAGGATCTAATAGTGTTTTTTCTATTGCTCTAGAGGGACAACCAGTTATTTTGTAATTGGCTCTCAGTCGCAGGCTAATGGCTTTCCTAATGATTTTTTTTTGTGTAAGCTTACTTACATTGTATTTACTATTATATAGATGAGCGAGCTCAATCTTAAAACGCAAATCCAACCTGAGAAATGAGATCGAAGTCTCAATTGTATTGTACGGCTTTTCCACCCCTTATCTGGATCGCATGGTTGCTTTGCGGCAGAAATAAGCCCCACTAGAAGTAAGCGCCCATGCAGGCTTAGAATATGTCCCAATGCCGGTTAGAGATCATACTACACGGGTATAATATTCAAAGAAGCTGCTGTCCATTCTCTGGTGAATTGCCTAAACCCCTTTATAACAACCACAGGTTGAGATGGGATGGTGCTATTCTTTGCTAATACCACACAATCAAAAGCTTTGTGTCTACATAAAAAGAAACCGTTGACTGCGTGAAAGTCTTGATCAATAGTAAGTGGCTTAAGTCGAAGACTCCCAAAAAAACTAAATGTGATAGTGAAATTGATTGGTTTCCAATGTAAGTTAGTAAGTCATATCAGTTACCGAGTGCTCGGTGGTGTTTGTTTGGGCTCCTCCTACTTCCCCTCCCCCCGATGTCCGCCTGAGCTTTATTACTTGACACTTGTGCTGTTCAATCTTCAGCTTGAAGTTTGAAGTTTGATAGTTTATTCTTTCATATGGTTTTAAGCGAAGGTATTTTTCTGTTTATTTTTGTATTTTGGAAACCTTTATGACAAGTATATTTTGTTAACTGGACCTACCTACCTACTGAACATCTGTGTAACAGAATCATTGTCAGTTGATTAATGTCTCAAATTAATCATCTTCGTTTCATTTCATTTCACTCCATATTATCATTTTTCATAAAAATAAAAATATAAATTAGCCATGACTTAAAGTTCTTAGTTACCAGGTCATAAAATTCCTTAAAAAATTTATCATTAAACGTAATTCTGATTTCTTCAAACCTAGGAATAATTTGAAAATTTTCATCAAATTTGATGATGAAACAATAATTTTACTTCGGTCTTTATTTTTTTATTACCAACTGTTTATTATAAAATAATATTATTATTTCATTTAAACAGAACCACACTTTTTTTTATTTTTATTTCCGAAATATTAGGTACAAATAAAACTGTAAAATTAAAATTAAATATCTGGCATTTTCAAACCTGCACCAAAACAAAGTCATTGTTTAATCCCGTATGTCACTATTTACGTTACACTTTAATAATACTTAAGTTCTAGTCGCAATGGACGAGCGACCATTAAAACTACTGAACAATAAATGTATTTTACATAAAATTTCTTTCAGAGACGAAAACCTCTGAGAAGTGTCGCATCCCTCGCTAAAGACCGATTATGTTGTGAAATATATAATAAAACACAGTCGCGCGTGTGGTTCTTCAACGGTACTATAACAGAAAGCTACCTTCCGACCTGAACTTTTATAATATTCTATGGTAGTCTGAGGGATTATTCCAACTACGCGCGGACTATTAGGTGAGCTCACGGGCTCAACCTGATGAAATTTCTAACACTAGCCCTAGCAAGAGCAATGTTTCGCTGAATCTACCACGGGATCGGAATCGCGACCCACATAGAGCTGTGAAACTCGGCGAGTTATGTTTATGGACTAATTCGAAGAGACGTTTAAAATACATGGAAAAGCATAAATCAACAAACACGCAAATATTAATTCAACTATATTGAACTCAAATATATTTAAAGAAAAATCTTTTTTATGTATTTTTTATATAAAACCTTTGAAATATTTTAGTTTAAAAACAAAAAGGTTTATCTTGTATAGATAGCCTGAACTCTTTGTCATTGAGAAAAAAGAGGAGCTCAGTTTTACTTAATTCAAGAATAAGCAAATTAAGAATAGAAAAATTGGTAGCTGTCTGCGGTATTCGAACACCGATACACTTGCATCACTTGTGAACACCTGCCGACTTATCCATTAGGCCACGAAGAATATAGATTAACGGCCATTTCGATTTTTAATGAATCTAGAATTTTCTGAGAATGTTTTTTTTTTTATAAATCAACAATAATTTTTCGTGAAAATATCATAAAAATAATGTTTTTATCAAAATGATTCTCGTGAGAAACCGCCTTTTTATCTACACGGAAAAAAGAATGAAGTGCAAACAGGAAGAACCGTGGTCAACTGTGTACTGCTATCATTGAATGGTGTTAAACCTAGATAACTGGGGTTTTTTTGTTTATTAATTAGTCAATTGGTTCGCTGTCAACTTTGTTACAAATACCTAGCAAATCAAACCCGCAAAATAATAATATAATTAGCGTAATTACTGGTGGTAGGACCTCTTGTGAGTCTGCACGGGTAGGTACCACCACCCTGCCTATTTCTGCCGTGAAGCAGATGCGTTTCGGTTTGAAGGGTGGGGCAGCCGTTGTAACTATACTGAGACCTTAGAACTTATATCTCAAGGTGGGTGGCGTATTTACGTTGTAGATGTCTATGGGCTCCAGTAACCACTTAACACCAGGTGGGCTGTGAGCTCGTCCACCCTTCTAAGCAATAAAAAAAACTCTTAATGTTTAAATCACGATCATATTCTTCTTCTAACGTAAGCATGTTTTTTATTGACCTGAATTCATAAGAAATGCTTAGTGTATGTATATAAGGTAATGCGGTAGTGCAGATATTGTGGAAAGTACTTAACGGTAGGCAGCGGCTTGGTTCTGCCCCTGGCATTGCTGAAGTCCATGTGCGACGGTAACCACTCACCATCAGGTGGGACATAATAATATGTAGTCTGCTTAAAAGGGCAATAAAAACTATGCAAAGTGATTATGTAATAAAATCTAGGATTTTGGATTAATTTGTACATCATGTAAAATCTTTTTAATTTAAAAAAAAAGGATTTTTCTTATATAGATTGACTCTCTGAACTCTCTGTCATTGAGAAAAAAGACGAGTTTAATTTTATTTAATTCAAGAACACTGTGTAAAATAATTTATGGAAAATAAAGGCTTTATTAAATGTTGTTTTCCTAATATAGTACAGAAAACGCAATTAAGTATTTTTTTATTGTTAAACCACTTTTAGCATATTTCATATCGTTATATACATACTTATATACGTTTAAATATATACATATATGTATATAGATTATAAATACCGTGACGAAGAGCAAACAAGCCTATTCATCACACGAATGTTTGCCCGAGATGGGAATCGAACCCACGACCCTCGGCGCAATAGTCAGGAGCTCTAACTACAGCACCACTGGGTCAGTGAGACTCCTATGTATTATCAATAGAAACTGTTACTAGAACTTCTGGAAAATACCCGAATGGGCAACGTAGCCCCTCGAATCGTACAATATCGATAATAATACATCTAGAAATCGAGTCACGCCCGCGTTCGAAATCGATTTGTTGACTCACAGAAATCATTCGTTCAAAACGTTTTCCCGCGTGAAATACTACACAAATAACAAATTCTTTTTACGTCATAGAAAATTAAACAACTTAGGCCCTTATAGTTAGTGGGTTAAGGACTAAAATATTCTGTATAATAGAATACGAAAGGCAAAATAGTTAGCGGGTTTAAAAATAGAATGCAACGGTGCGTTCTGCGAATCGGCTGCGTTCGTTTTCCTCGTCGGAGGAATGCGCCTATGACGTCAACATGAACGCACCTAATAAACCGACCAGTTTTAATTGTCGTTTGTCAGTTCGAAGTTCATTTGAATAAGTGTCTATTGAAAATGGTTTGGATTCGAATGGTTGTGAATGAAGAGTCAGTGAAGTATGCAGATGTTTGTCTCGCGTCTAGGAAAAACCGTTAATCTTTGATACGTTACGATAATATTGTCTTTATTTTGCCTTCGAAAATTGTGTTCGAAATTTAGTGTTTTGTTTTGTTGTAGTAAAAGTTATTATGTATAAAACTAATACATATGTAATTTTACATAAAACTCATCGTGGCCCAAAGGATAAGACGTCCGGTGTATTCGTATATAGCGATGCACCGGTGTTCGAATCCCGCAGGCGGGTACCAATTTTTCGCTTTTAGCGATAAGATCGCCTATTGTACAAATGTATCTGCTTTTTGACTGTTTTTTGAAAGTAAATTGTGTTTTGGTGTGCAATAAAGTGTATTCGCTCTTATTCCTTTATCGCGGACATCATTCGTGAATCCATATCGGTATAGTATATGTACCTACGTATTTCGCATCATCGGTATCTAGATTTGGACGCCGGACGTCTAGTCATAAAAGTCAAGGAAGCGTTCAAACTAGGAATAGTTACGTCTTTTCTCTCTTTTGATCGTGTTTGATGCTGCAACTTTTACCGTCCTTTTGTGTTTCGTTATTAATGTATAAACTGTGGTACTTACATCATTAAAGCGCTGAATAAAAGAATATCCTAATACATGGCGAACCGAAAACGGAGAGTGGAGGCAGGATGCAAGAGAACGTCCCTCCGAAATATCAGATTTGAAAGGACGATAAGGACATTTGGCCAAACTTATCTTATCGATGGGCGTTTACACCAAAAATATTTCAATATAAAATTTCTCACTGATGGTAGGACCTCTTGTGAGTCCGCACGAATAGGTACCACCGCCCTGCCTATTTCTGCCGTGAAGCAGTAATGCGTTTCGACTTGAAGGACGGGGCAGCCGTTGTAACTATATTGAGACCTTAGAACTCATCTCAAGGTGGGTGGCGGCATTTACGTTGTAGGTAACCACTTAAAACTAGGTGGGCTGTGAGATCGTCCACCAATGTATGCAAATATATATCACAATTTTAATTCAAATCTTTAGACGACATTTCGAGCAGATATCTTATTATATTCATTTCAGAACAAGGTCTTTGAGTCGCAGAGATCTCAAAGCTAAAATATAATACAATATAATCCGCTTATGCAAGACTCCGCCCTATTGACCGACCGCTTAAGGCAATGCTTAATCGCGATTTCAAAGAAATTTCTCACCGATCACTGACTTCGCATAAAGTCGAAAATCGCTTATTAATAAATTCGATGTCGCGCCTCAAATGGTTTTTAATTTTAAATGCTTTTAATAAAATATCTATTCTTTTTATAGTCAATCTTGAAACTGAAATCTAGTATTATGTATATCTGATTTTATCTACTTCAAGTTAATTAAGTTTATTATTTAAAAAAAAAGTACAAAATTTGTGTACCGCACTACATTTTAGAACGTTAAGATTTATTATCTGCATTCGTAACTATGTATGCTACACGGTACGTATTGTAGTACTCGGAAACTTCATAAAAACGGACAACTATTTGATATATGTAACCATATATTTAGTGTTTTTAATAGGGGTGTCACAATCTAAAAGTGAAATTTGGAGCCATTATCGAAGTCTTCTTCGGTAGTATTTTTTTGTTGGGCTAACTTTAAGATTACTATTATTATTTGATAGAATCTAAATATTATTAATACTATAATAAATATTATAAAGCAAAACAAACAAAGTCCACGCACGCCTGGCCATTCGATTTAAATAAATTTAATACATATTTTCTTTTGTTTGGGATCCTCTTATCGAAAATATTGTTATTTCTGTGAACAATTAATGTGATAATGATTTTTATAAAAAATATACGCTAATTATTATAATAGCCTGATTGTGATTGACTTGGTGGTGCATACTGGTAGTAGGACCTCTTGAGAGTCCGCGCGAGTAGGCACCACCGCCCTGCCTATTTCTGCCGTGAAGCAGCAATGCGTGTTGGTTTGAAGGATGGGGCAGCCGTTGTAACTATACTTGAGACATTAGAACTTATATCTCAAGGTGGGTGGCGCATTTACGTTGTAGATTTCTATGGGCTCTTTATTTCAATAACTAAATGTATCTTAATAATAATAATAACACTTTATTTAACACCATATGTACAGAGTGAGCAAATAAAGCAAATAATAGTCGGTGACATAAATTGGCGGCCTTATCGCTGAAAGCGATATCTTCAGTTAGAGAAGAGTCCTTAGTGAGTGGTCTTCGTTTATGGAGCGTAATGAGGGTATCGTTAGAGCCCAAAAAATTATAAGAAATCTGTAGAACGGTGTCAACCTACCCGTGCGGACTCACAAGGGTCCTGCCACCAGTAAGGTCGGATAGTCGGATAATCACTTAACTAAGCTAAATGAGCAGTAATCAGTGAGCAAACTAATTCACTTATTCGAAATATGAATAACTCTAGATACCCTAACGACTTTTCTTAATTGTCTCTGTAGAGTATAAGTAGTCGAAAGCGGTAATATATCTCGTCCCACTTAGGCATAGATAGGCATCTTTGTAACAAAGCAACCTTATACAATGAAACGACTGACGGACACAAATCATACGACAATAACTCGATTTTCACCTAAAATTGCGTACGTTCTACGAATGCTTAGGGTTAAGCTGAATTATTGAAATAAAAAAATCGATGTTGGCTAAACCGAAAATCGATTCTTTGAAAATTCGATTCGATTTCTCGATTTGCATTTTTTCTTCGTTTTTCGTACTTATTTTTATCTTAGAGAAGTATATGCCGTCATTTATCTCAAAACATCAATCGTGTCTAGTATATAATATTGACATGACATTTTTACATTACATGACGATTTTATTATTGTTACATACCAAATAGTTCGTTTAAATATTTTTTTAAATATCATTTATTTACTTTGACCGCATACGATGACTATTAGAAGTGCTGAATTGATGACATTAAAAATATCGCGATCGAAGCATTCTGTTTAAAACATTGCACGCGAGGTAGCACAATTAAAAGTCAGCTGTCGGTCGGGGTCAATGGCCACGTACGAAGCGTCCCAACGCATTCACTCTTGATTGCGGGCTCATGAATATATTAGTCAAACGAAAAAAAGGATTTAGACAAAAATGTTTGGAAATTGAATTATTTTTATCGGTATTATCCATAACTTTTGTAAAGCTATTGTATTTTTTGTATAATCCTTGAATGAACGAGAATGGAAATTTCAAATGTGATTTTAATAAAAGAATACACACATCCCTGTGCCGCGAAAACTAACAAATGCTCAACAATTAGCCGCTTCGAAATTCGAACAATGCGTGTACGTGAAATGGAAACTTTCAACCGTTTAAACGAATATCTCGTTTGACATAGAAAACTTTGTGTTAATCAAATGTGACATTAAAGCCCAAGACGATAAGGTTCATAAGTTTTGCACAACGAAGTGTCACTAATTGTTTTTTTTTTGTTGTTGCCAAAAATACAAAAGTTGAACTTCGATTTTAATTTTCGAATTGCGTAATTCAGTTTTTATTGTCGTACGTAAAACTCTGTGGCCGAGCGTCAAATCTGATTTCCTATATACACTCATCTGTGCATCCCCATAGACACAACCCATTGAATTTCTTGCTGTATCTTCTTAGTGGGTCGCGATTCCGATCCGGTGGTAAATACAGCGAAGCGCTGCTAGGATCAGTGGTAGCAAATCCTTCCGGGTTGAGTCCCGTAAGCAAACCTACCAAACCAAGTGTAGCTAGAATAGCCTCTTAGGCTACTAACAATAAGGCAGTGAAAAAATATCTGTACACTGATTAGTAAAATGCAGTTTGTGTTATGTGAACAATATTACGTATCATCCCATATAGCATTAAACCTCCACCAATCGGAGCAGAGTTCATCCAAACTACCTGGAACCACTGCGTTCATCGACAGTGCGCCTCCAGAGATATTTTCTACCACGTGACATCCGGCTCTAGAATGAGCTCCCCTCCACGAGCTTTCCCAAGAACCATGTTCTTTTTCAAATTTGCGAAGAATAGTCAGCGGTAGGCTAGGTTGTGCCTCTAATATTGCTGACCTTTAAAAAAAACAAGGGGTCCTACAGCTGATCCTCCATTATTTTTTATTTTTATTTTTTTTATTGCTTATATGGGTGGACGAGCTCACAGCCCACCTGGTGTTAAGTGGTTACTGGAGCCCATAGACATCTACAACGTATATGCGCCGCGCCACCCACCTCGAGATATAAGTTCTAAGGTCTCAGTATAGTTACAACGGCTACCCCATTCGAACCGAAACGCAGTTCTGCTTCACGGCAGAAATAGGCGGGGTGGTGGTGGTACCTACCCGTGCGGACTCCCAAGAGATCCTTCCTACCACTAGTGAAAAGTTTTCAGTTTTCTTAGTAGTTAATATTGAAGTTTAAAATATCTAACGCGCCTAACAACAAGCATCGAGAAACATTACTACGAGTACTCAACGTTCTTTAATCAACATAGATCGGTAATATTCAAATCCGTTGTACTGTCCACGTAGCAACTCGTATGAATTTCACAGTCATTGTACTAAATTCGGGACGAATTAATGCTGATCAAATAAACGTGGAAATTGAATAAAATTCTTTACGAATTTCCGTCAGCAATACCATACACAGTGTACTTTTGTGTTGGGCAACTGTTTATTGTGTGTTCATTTGTTTTAATTATTGAATAATGTTTTTAATTAACGCTATTAGGAGGCGTTTTAAGCCTGCACCAATAACCTGCCTCTTCATGCCACGGAGCGCTCATGCGTTCCGATTTGAAGTGTGGGGTAATCGTTATACAATGCGATTTAGGCTTCGGTCTCTGGTCTTAAAACGGGTGGCAATATTCTCACTGTTACAAACCTGTTGGAATATTTGCTTCACGGCCTACGGCCAGCAGTGAGAGGCGCTAACCACTACGCCATCGCGTCAGTTAGTTGTAATTATTACTCGGTATAGTATAACCTACCTTGAATTGCTAAGCCCGAGCTTGAAACAGAAGCGCTAAAGTCAGACAAGTGGCTGGTGGTGACATGAGATACCTTGAAGGAACAGCTCCATGCCTTCTTGCACGCCTTCACTGGTGATACCAACCCATTTACATAATAACAGCTATTATTATTATTGCTATTCCAATAAGATTTGATTAAGATTGCTATTCCAATCTTCAAACAGGAATCCATCAATGCTTCGCATCAGAAATATCGAGGATGATGGTGCTTATCCGGGCGAACTCACAATACGTCCTACCCACCAGTAATTACATCCTTACTAGCTATTACCCTTTTTTCCCCTACCTAGCGAGAGCAGTGCTTCGCAGAATCTACCACCGGATCGGAAACGCGACCTACTGAGAAGATCCGGCGAGAAACTCAGTGGGCTGTGTTTGTGGGTTAATTCACTCGTCGAGCCCTTGGTCGCAAGCGACGGGTCGACGAGGGCGGTGACCGGAGCTGTTACCCGCGGCTTCACGCGCGTTTTAAAGTACAAGTGTCAGTTTTTCTAGTGTCACGTGATTTTTCTAAAGATAATAAAGCAGCGACCCATGGTAATGAGATGATTTTTCTGGGTAAAAGTTATAAAAAAATCTTCTCAATCCGTTGTTTCTTTTCGACATGAAAGAAAGACAAATAAACACACGCGTATTTATAAATTTTAGAATGGATAATGACATCTACGGGTCCGTTTTTATAACATAATCCTTCTTGCTCGTTAGATACGTATTTGCGTAAGGAAATTTTGATAAATGCCTGCAGAATTTTAAGCCCGGCTTAGTGGTATCACGTGGCTGTTTTTGGTCCACAGCAATCTGGAC
The DNA here is from genome assembly GCF_030269925.1 of Bombyx mori. NCBI lineage: Eukaryota > Metazoa > Arthropoda > Insecta > Lepidoptera > Bombycidae > Bombyx > Bombyx mori. The sequence continues at coordinate 19,060,626 of NC_085117.1, forward strand.
CCAGCCGCATGTGACTCTACTCCTGTATAGCTAGCCTTCGGGAAATTGCTAAATTGAGCATGGCAGAAACAGTAGTGAAATGGAAAGTCCTCGTGAATTGAAATAGCCTTGTCATCCGCAGATGCGTCTCCAGATGCTCGGCATATCGTCTTATTGGAATAAATTACGTGTCGTCATTCTGCGAGAGTGTGTCGAACCGGTGCGTTGGTGCAGGTCAGGAATGGAATACGAAAAAAAAAATACTGCAATCGCCATCCGCCATTTTTATTTGCATCCATAAGTCCGTTTTTGGATTACCATTGAATTTTTAACCGACTCTTAAGAAAGGAGGAAATTCTAAATTCGACTCAATTTTTTTATGTGTGGTGTTTTTACCTCGGAGGATTTTTTCAAGGTGACCAGATTTTGATGATAATTTTTTTTTATTTGAAAGCTGGTGGTCTCATGTGGGTCCGTTTAAATGTCATCAAGTTCTGAACGGTAATTTATGAGTTATCGTTTATAATGCACTAGCGACCCGCCCTCGCTTCGCTTCGGAAACATTAAAACAAACATGAAACCAAAAAAAAAAAAATTTTTTAAAAAGTAGCCTATGTTCATCAGGGACAATGTCGGCTTCTAATGGAAAAATAATTTTTCAAATCGGTCCAGTAGTTTCGGAGCCTATTCGAAACAAACAAACAAACAAATCTTTCCTCTTTATAATATTAGTATAGATATTTACATACTTTACTTCGACTACATTTTATTTTGATAAAGTCGATATTTTTTTTGTACGACTTTTGTAAAAGTTGTATTGAAACAAAATGGTTTTTTTTTCTATTTCTCACGGCTTATCCATGTGTGGTTGGCGGTGTCCATCACCACGCTTAATGCCGCCATTCGTTCTGAAACATGACCAAACAGTTGTCAATATCATTATTCAAAATGAGAAATGCATAATAGCTTCGCGATAAAAATGCGCGAGATGGCGGTACCTATCGTTTGATAACATAAAAATCTCAATATTACACTAATGAATATTCATTTAATATCTATTAATTATTTTTATGGTAGGACCTCTTGTGAATCCGTACGGGTAGATACCACTACCCTGCCTATTTTCTGCCGTGAAGCAGTAATGCGTTTCGGTTTGAAGGGTGGGGCAGGCGTTGTAACTATACTGAGACCTTAGAACTTATATCTCAGGGCGGGTGGCGGCATTTACGTTGTAGATGTCTATGGGCTCCGGTAACCACTTAACACCAGGTGGGTTGTGAGCTCGTCCACCCATCTATGCAATAAAAGAAAATGTTTTTTTTATTTTTTAAGCTGTTTTTTTTTTGTTTTTTTTTGTTTTTGTTTTGTTTTAAATGGAACTATAGACCACTAAATTTAGGCATACTTCAGGTACTGCGTGTTACAAACTGTTTTTAGTACTGATGTTTGATCAGGTTTGATGTACAAACATTATTGATGTATTTCCTCAGAGAACACCGTGTAAATATTAAATGTATTGTGTTAGCTCAAATAATCCTTGGTTATAGCGACGTATGTAAATTTACAATAGAATGTTTTAAGTTTCTCACACGTAAAATAGTTCGGAGAATTTCGTTTGAGAAATAACATTTTTTTATTTTTATTACTCATAGTACACTGGTCGTAGAATACGAGTTTTTAAAAAAAAATAGGGTTCCTTCTGAAAACATAATATTTTTTGAAATTGTTAATCAAGTCTGATTCAAATATGGAAAGATTAATATTATTATTTTTATAAGTACCGATATACTTTTAATTGCATTTAGTATTTTTTTAAATGCTGTATGTAGGTGGACGAGCTCACAGCCCAACCTTGTGTTAAGTGGTTACCGGAGCCTATAGACATTTACAATGTAAATACCGTCACCCATCTTGAGACTTACTGGTGATAGAAATTCTTTTGAGTCCGCACGGGTAGGTACCACCGCCCCGCCTATTTCTGCCGTGAAGTAGTAATGCGTTTCGGTTTGAAGGGTGGGGCAGCCGTTGTAACTATACTTGAGACCTTAGAACTTATATCTCAAGGTGGGTGGCGCATTTGCGTGATGTCTATGGGCTCCAGTAACCACTTAACACCAGGTGGGCTATGAGCTCGTCCACCCATCTAAGCAATAAAAAAAAGGTCTAAGGTCTCGGCTTTTACAGAACAACGGCTGCCACGCCCTTCAAACCGTATCGTATTACTGCTTCATCGAAGAAATAGGCAGGGTGGTGGTACTTATCCGTGTGGGCTCACAAGGCTACCACCAGTAATTACGCAAATTATAATTTTGCGGGTTTGATTTTTATTACACGATGTTATTCCTTCACCGCGGAAGTCAAACGTGAACATTTGTTAGGTACGTATTTCATTAGAAAAATTGGGACCCGCCTGTAAGATTCGAGCACTGGCCTAGTCGCATCGCTCATTATAAATGCACCCGGCGTCTTATCTTTTAGGCCACGACGACTTGTATAGTATTCAGTTATTAAATTTATGTGCTATTTTCACATTACACACAGATACTCCAATTAAATTTAATCGTATAGATGTATTTTCATTCAATGAAAAATACGAAATAATTCCTACAACAGCTATTTTTCATTACGTAGGTCTTTTTGGTTTTGATTTCGAGATCAACAAGGTAGTTTTGGAAAAAAATTCATCATCATCAGCCTGTATCTATCCACTGCTGGATGTAGGCCTCGCCCATAGTCCGCCACAATGAACGATCCTCCGCCTTCCGCATCCAATCTCTCCCAGCATATCGCCACAAGTCATCGGTCCAACGGGCAACGGGAAAAAAATTACATGTATCCAATATTATTAGCTGGTTTCACAAAGCTTTGAAAATAATGTCACGTGCGTGCGCCATAAAATCGAAACACAAAGCCTACAATACAAGATCATTTTAAATTCATTTAAAATGCTGGAATCAATAGTGCAAACCCTAAATATCCCGTGCGTTTCACCACAAACCGGCCAGAGTAAAAATACTTTACAATTTTTGACACCTGGCAAGTAATGCGTGGCAAGATGGCGGCCACGTCTGGAGGTCAAGAGGACTGGTTTCGCCGTATCCCTTTGTTCTGTTTTTGCGTTGTACACTGACCTACCTTCGTGATTTATGGTTTAAAGGACAGGAAAGCAACGAGATTGCACGTTGCTAAGCGCTGTGTCGTAGTGTGATTTGAGCACTTTTTATATATATATATGTATATGGCAACTGGTTTTTTTTAACGGTTCCTAGTGTGGTTCAGTCGAAGTGCTCATTGTGAGCTTTATTGTAAGAGAGTGACATTGGCAAAACAGACATTTTTGGTCTGTTTTGCCAAAGAAACGGTCTAGCAGTCTTCGAATTGGCATTTCTATTTGAAAGTTGCAAAAAGCGCCTAAGGGAATGAATCCCTTAGGCGGTTTTTGCGTGGAACAGTGGGTAGTAACGTCCTGGCCAGGGTACTATGATCGAAAACCTAAAATAATGGGTGCTAAGGTAGTGATAAACAGGGGCCTATTTCAGCCGCGAAACAACAATGCGTTCCGGTTTGAAGATTTATCAATCAATATTCCTTACTGACGAAAGTCAAATAAATTTATTTCATTAACTATACCACCAATTCATATTCCGTACCAACGAAAGTCAAATAAATTGAACATATTATCTGTAGCGATTGAACTATAGCGTTAACAAATAAAAATTCTTATAGTATAAGTTGTAAATAGACGCAAAATAGAAAGCCCAAGAATAGCGATTTTGGCTATTAATACCTTTATCAGTGATGGCAACTCTTTTTTTAGTGCTTGGTTGGGTGGACGAGCTCACAGCCCAGCTGGTGCTATGTGGTTACTGGAGCCCACAGACATCTACAGCGTAAATGCGCCACCCACCTTGAGATATAAGTTCTAAGGTATAGTTACAACGGCTGCCCCACCCTTCAAACCGAAACGCATTACCGCTTCACGGCAGAAATAAGCAGGGTGGTGGTACTTACCCGTGCGGACTCACAAGAGGTCCTACCACCAGTAAAAGCTATCCGAAAGTGGGGGCAGTATTCACGTTGTTTTGTCTAAGAGTTTCGGCATCCCTTACCACTTACCACGAGCCAGCTTATTCATTAATTCAGTACAATATAATAGAATTTTAGGTTCTCTCACTCGTACCTTCTTGAATAATAGCCAAAGAAGCTAATAAAACCAAGATTTTCTGAAGCGATTGAGAATGATTTTATATATAACCAGAACAAGCCTTGTAAGGGCCAAGTTTCCGCCCTGCTGGGTTCGCGTGGGCGGATGATAGCAATGAGGCGTCGCGTGGGCGCTAACGACTCACTAAGATCTAATACTGGATAAGAAAACGAGAAAAGTAATATGATAGGTTCCGTTCTATTTATTGCGAATTTTTGCTTGTAAGTGTACCGGTCTTGGGACTACATCGCTGCGGTTGGTAAAGACGATTCTCGTTTATTGTTTATAGGGAAGTTGCGTAGGCGATGCTCACAAGCGGCGGTGTCCTCTTTTGTTCTCGTTTCGTTATAGACGCAAGATATATCTCTGTGTGAAATGATTCCTTTAATGTCTTCGAGGACTTGGCGAGAGAGACGCTATCGCATATGGTAAACGTTGAAACATGACGACTAGATAACTATAGGTTTTTAACTTGCAAATTCAATTTTGTAAATATCAAATTCATCATGTAATCATTCTCCTGCCCTTCGCCCAGTCGCCTGGAGCGCGATATGTTTGTTAGGCTGTTAGCCACGAGTACTTTTTAAGCTGTAGACAGTAGCTTGACTGTCGACGGCCACCATTCACCATCGGGCCATATTATTGTCCACCTACATAATTCTCTTGCCCTTCTTTCAGTCACCTGGGGTCGGCGCAACATGTTTTCTCCTTCCATACTCCTCTATCATATACCATTTTTTCGTTCACTCCCCTCTTACACATATCGTCTTTCACGCAATACATCCACTTCTTCTCAAGCCTACCTCTTCCTCTAAATATCAAATTTAATTTTATAAATAACAAATTCAAATTTTGTTATCATCATATTATATTTCTATTCAAAGGTTAGAAACAAAATATTATTCTTTTAAAATTAAAAAACAGAAAACGCAAAAAATACACACATGACTTGAAGACAAAAAAAACCTGATGTTCGAATAGAAATAATATTTCATATTTACAAAATTGAATTTGAGGTTTATAAAATTTAATTTGATGTTTAGAAAATTGAAGTCAAAAACCTATATAATAAATTCATCCATTGGACCGTGCAAATATAGTTCAGATTAATTACAAGGCGTGCAAAAAAATAGACGGTAAATTTTTGCGTCTGATTAATTTCTTATTCGTTATGCAACGCGCGACTTTATTTTAACCTTCGATAACAATAACTATATCGTCTGTAGTATTTGCATTACAGTAACATTTGTCTATAGGGATGGGAAAGCGGATTCTGAAATCGATATCGTTAATGTATTCTCTAATTAGTGGCGTCATATATTTGCTTCGACCGTTATACCAATTTACGTGTTCTGCACTATAATTATCAGTGTTTCTATTTTTGGAACGAAGTTCTTTATGCGGAGGGGTACCCTAACCGGAAAAACATCCGTAACGTAAGATTTTTATTAGTAATGCTCACAGTGTACGACTTAACTTTGTAATAACGTACAAAAAATAACATTTTTTTTATCATTCATTGACCACGATCTCAGCGTTCGTTTGCGCAATACACTAACTCTTATGCAAACAACCGTGAATGAAGTGTACCACAATAAGTTCGCACGTTACCGAATGACCGTGGGTTGTTGCGAAACCTCCAGTTTTATTTTCTTTATACCTCGAATAGAACTTAAAATTAATATTTTTATAATAAGGAACTTCGTTCCTATCCGGTGTCCCACGACACCACACATCTTTTGTTTATTTGTAAAAAAGCACCTGTTTCTAAAACAACAATGATGATGGAAATAGTACGAACGTTCAACCTGAACCCCGTAGGCGAGGACCTCCTCCCGGTGAAGGTCACTGGGCGACCTGAGGGGTCTAAGCCGCGCGGCGCGCTACCAGGTCTCTAGCCTGTAGGAGGAGTGAAGTCATCATAAAAGCGACTGGTTACCGGTGTATCGCGTCCCGACCCGGTAGGCTGGTTCTAACCCAGGGGGTATCTCGGGACACCACCGCCTGGGATGGCCGCTGCACGGGCTGTCGGGCTCAGACAACCAACGTCTGGATCCTTTTATAAAATAATGTCGATGTTTCACATCTGCCAGGCGTCCCGTGACGGCTCACATTTTTTATACATTATATAAATCTTCCTCTTCAATCACTCTATCTATTAAAAAAAAAACCATCAAAATCTGTTCCGTAGTTTTAAAGATTTAAGCATACATAGGGACAAACAGATATAAGGACAGAAAAAGCAACTTTGTTTTATACTATGTAGTGATATCATATGTAAACTCTAATAAATACTATTAACTTATAAAACTCCATATATAAATAATTTGATAAAATGTAGGAAAATTCTTCGTAACATTAAAAATATTCAGTTTCACAATGTACCCGAAAAATATATTTTCATCAAAAGATTTTTTGCTGTTAGCAGGTAAATGAATTTCTTAAAAAAAAATCGATATTTTTACGTAACTACTGTAATTTAATTAACGTTGTAAATGATTACCGAGTAATGAACTTACGCATACAGATAAATTTAATTTAAGAATGTACAAGTCCGAGAAAATATACCTTGTTTATTGATAGTGCGAGTGTGAGAGAGTGAGAGAGAGAGTGACAGAGTGAAAGAGTGAGTGAGAGAGGACAGAGAGAGAGAGAGAGAGAGAGAGAGTCAGTCGCTTCAGTCGATATAAGTACACCGGGCATCCTGTACGCCACGGTGGCTTCAGAGGACTTATTTTGGAACAGGATACTGGGGAAACTTGTGTTTGAAGGGTGGGGCCGTCGTTGTAACTATACTGAGACCTTAGAACTCATATCTCAAGTTGGGTGGCGGCATTTAGGTTTTAGATGTCTATGGGCTCCTGACTGTAAGCTCATCCGACCATCTATCTATGCAAAAAAAAAACTTACGTAGAACCAACTATCATTAAGAATAAAAACCTGTCATAGCACCATCAACGATACCTGACGCACGAGTGGTTTCAAGCAAATCTTAAGTTTTCATACAATTAGCGATTGCAACTAGTGACGTTATTAGCAAACATAATAATATTAAAACTTAAAATAGATTTCGACAAATTAAGCGACGATAAATAATTAAAATGATTAATGTGTTTTAATTACTATAAAGACGGAACGAAAATAGAAGTAAAATTACGCGGCTATTAAAAACGACGAAAATCTTCCCAAGCGAATCACAACACCATTATTGAGATTGAAAACGTTTCTGTTGTACACAAGAAATATTGAAATAAAAACTCACAGCCGTTGGGATTAACATTAATTCAAACTGAAACATGATTTTCAAACTCGGTACCACTTTTTGGAAGATAAAAACCTTAAAAAAGGCGGATTCTGTTTGACATAAATCAAGTGTTTGTAGTCACGTCATTACGGATCCTCCCCATCCACCGACGATGCTTTTAGGTACCCCAAGCACCGGTCATCGTTCTCGTCGAATCACCGATATCTATGAGCTCTGGTAACCACTCTTCTCAAGATGGGCCCTGAGCCACAAACTACCACCCCATTTTTTAAGGGAGAAAAAAATATCAATGAGTTATTTCCGGATCACGAGGGCAGATATATGAATGGTTTATACAAAAAAAATCTACCGTCATTTTAATTCGGTGCCTCCATCGCTATAAGCTTTCGTGGTTCCGGAAGATTTTAAAATTTGGAAGCAGGACGCAAATATTTTGGTTTGAATGGTAGAACTGTTGATACATAAAACAGTTCTACCTCGTGTTCCAAAGTGGGCGGCAGCATTTAATATGTGATGTCTATGGAGTCGGTAGACTAATACCAAGACAAATACCAGATTGGGTGTGAGCTCGTCTGCCCATCAACAATATAGTTATGTTGTCGAAACTATGCCGCAATTTGAGGGGAAAATTAAAAAAAAAAGTAATAACCATCCCACTAAACAATTGATTCATGTTTGACTGAAACATTGAATATGTAAAACATAATTGGTAATAGAATAATTTTTGGTGACTTCAAAAAACATTGAACATTTTCGTTGGCGGATTTAAAAAAAAAAACCATCGATTTAAAATTTTTGCAACTTATCGAATACTAGCTGCTTTTTATTACGCACATTTCGCTGATAACGCACTGGCCTTGGCTGATTCCTCTTATCTGGTGATTTTTGAGCGAATGTTGCGGTGTGGTATTCTGTTGGTAGCGTTCTAGGTTGCGGTCTAAGTTATAAACTGATCGATGCTATAATACTTGTAGATCTTCAGAGAAATCACTTAAATGCTATAGGACTTTTTAAGGCAACTTTATTTAAAAAAATGTATTAACGAAAACACATCTTTTTTTACTGTTGAATTTTTTTTTTGTCGTGGAAGTATATCCGCTCCAGATACGAGAAAGACGTAAGCTTCTAGAGCAAAAAAAAGGTCTTGTAACTTACAGTATATTTAGAATCCTTCCTTTTGAAGTAGGTGCTATAATAGAGACTAAGATATTTTAACGCTTCGTCATTCACCTTTTGATATGAGAATCGAAATTACAATTATATTAGCTCTAGCTCTACTAGCACTAGCTCTACTAACACTAGCTCTATAAAATCGCTGTCACTTATCACATAACCCTGTTTTTTTGGTGACCATAGTAACAAAATAACGTTCCGAATCAGAGGTATTTAGTTCTGTAATTACAGCGATAACGTTGTGTGCGCGACTGTCCTGGTATCAATTCTTGCGACGATATTTTTTTATTGCCCTTGCAGACAGGCTTGCATACGGCCCACCTGATGGTGAGTGGTTACCGTCGCCCATGGACTTTAGCTATGCCAGGGGCAGATCCAAGCCGCTGCCTACCGGACCGGAAACGCGACCCACTGAGAAGATCCCGCGAGAAACTCAGTGGGCTGTGTCTATGGGTTAGTTTACGTGATTATCACTCTCTGCTACCTTTTTTTTTACTCGGGCCCTGGGCCCCACCTCCTACGAGGTCCCCGTGCCTAGGGGGCGCGCGGGGTATGACTTGATGATCTGCTGATGTTGGGAGCAGACCGCGAGCCCAAGGAATTTTAGGGTCCTACCGCACTAAACGACTCCCCTGCACTCTTACACCCGACGTCCGATCTCCGTCCAGGGTCAGAACCCGGTCAGAGTAGGGGCGTTCCCGCGGTCAACACTACAACCAGACCAACCGACGTGTCGTCGAGGCGATAGTCGACGACTAACGACGCCGGTCTCTGCAGTACGGCAGCCCTACCAGGCCGCCCGGGCGATGCCGCTGGTTTTCCGGGATACCCTGCTGGGCCAGAACCAGCCTGCCGGGTCGGAACGCGATACACCGCCGACCGGGTTGCTCTTCCACACTATGTTCGGCGACGACAGCGACGACGACAATGCAGGCCACATCGCAGTCCGCAGCCGCCGACGCGTCGTCCCGTCCTCCTGGTGCCAGCGCGCTGGAGTGACGGCAGTGCGCGGCGCAGCCTCAATCCCGTCAGGTTGCCCCGTGACCATCACCGACAGAGTCTCTGCTACTCAACCCAACACAGGGTATCCTAAGTTGGGGCCGGATGAACATGCGTGATTTGTTCCTAGTTATTATTATTATTCTGGAAGGCTAAAAGATTATCAAGTCAATCTCGTAATCTATCCGCTAATCGATGAGTCCTGCTTAATATTGCACTTAACGGGTGTTTTATTCGAGTCTGAGTGAACATAAACAGTTTTAAATATTTATTTCGTATTTACCTTGAGTTCTTGTAGCGGTTTTTGGATGTCCGTTGTATAATATTATAATAATAATCATAAAATGCAAATCATACTTATAATAGAACCACAAATAGATGAACTAAAAGAAATTTCAAAAGAAAAACAATATTGTAAAATGTCTCGTTGTTATAACGGTAAGAAATAACAATTATCATTGTTCCGAATTATCATCTTTGTTTGGTTACAAAAATAAACATTCTTACTTCTGTAGTTTTAGTGTCTCGCACAGATATATTAATGTTTCGATAAAATAAATTCGAAACACCAACTGCTATTGTTTTGATCAGTTTGTTTTTACCTTGTTTGTGGGTGCTCTAGTCCACGCTCCGATGATCACAGGAAGAAGGTAGTCGTCGTCGTGGCCTAAAGGATAGGACGTCCGGTGCATTCGTGTCGAGCGATGCCCCAGTGTTCGAATCCCAGGCGGGTGCCAATTTTTCTAATGAAATACGTACTCAACAAATGTTCAAGATTGACTTCCACGGTGAAGGAATAACTTAGTGTAATAAAAATCAAACCTGCAAAAGGACAAACCCGAAATCGATACAAACTTGGGCCTGGCGTTACAGTGCTAGAATTTGGGCATAAGTTACAATACCTAAGAAGGTTTCATGAGCCCAATTTTCAGGTCCCCCAGCAATGGCCAAATTGGTAAAAACAGACAATGTTTACATTTTAGGTTATGTTTATTGTTGGAGATATTTTAATAAAAACGATATTTTTGAGGCTGTTTCCTACTAAAGATGAGTATTTTTTTACGAAACCTGTTGCAGCAACAGGTTGCTTTAAAATAAAAATGGAACCTGTTACGAGAAATCGCGCGTTAGGTTGCTTACGAAAACGAACGAAAGCCAAAAATTAAAAACAACGTAATGCGAAAATTGCGAAACGCGCTGCGTGCGCACCATAGATTATACACTTATGCTGCGCACGAAATGATTTTTTTAAGGGATTTTATGACCTGGTAACTAAGACCTTTAGGTCAGTCTTATTTTAATTTTAATGAAAACTTTTTTATATGAAAAACTATATTTATATGATAACTTTTTTATATAAAATATAAATCATTACGTGCTCCCATATTATCTCATTACATTTCATTTCATTTTATTTCATGCCTTTTTTATTTTTATTTTTTATTGCTTAGATACCCATCGACGAGCTCACAGCCCACCTGATGTTAAGTGATTACTGGAGCCCATAGACATCTACGACGTAAATGCGCCACCCACCTTGAGATATAAGTTCTAAGGTCTCAGTATAGTTACAACGGCTCCCCGCCCTTCAAACCGAAACGCATTACTGCTTTACGGCAAAAATAGGCGGACGGGAGGCGCGGACTCACAAGAGATCCTACCACCAGTAAAATTATTAATGTAAATACACCATAGAAAAACTCAAAGTACCAAATCGACTTTTTCATGTTATATTTAAGATTGGCAGTTGAAAATATTTTGAATTGCCGCAGTTGCCGACATGATTTCGTGTCATAACTAAATGGCACAGTTATTTATTTCTTTTAATGATTTTTGTTAGTAGATTTTGGTGCTTTACGTTACGTTATTCAACGAGATTAAGCTTATAGTCTGGCCAGCGAATCATGGCACAACTAAATAGCGGCAATCCAAAATATCTTCAGTTGGCAACATTAAAGATAAATAACACGATTTGATACATTTGTGTTTTTCTATGGCATAGTCACATTAATATAAAAATGCAAAACTACCCTTTCATGCTATAATTAATGTTGTCAGTTGTAGATATTTTGAATTGCCGCCATTGTAAGTAGTTGTGTCACGATTCGATGGCCATACTCTATTTACATTGATTAAAATACCTATAAAAACAGTCATTTATCCTAAAGCAAAAGAGTATTAATTATTTTTTATACTCGATTTCCACTAAATCGATCCTATTTTATGGATGCTCTAATTCTAATCCGCACGTTTGTGGAGCTACTTATGTAGATTGAAATAAGTGTTGCAGATGTTTACAAAGATTGTTTAAAACAAAAAATTGAATTCAACTTATTTTCTACACTTGGCCATTGTCAATGAAGCTAAGATTTCAATAGGTTAATCAAGCAAAATAGACGAATTTTTTGGTACATATCCCATTCGTGTAACGCTTAGGCCCAAAATGGGGTTTCTCCTTTTAATTTGCGTAATTAGTAATTACTGGTGGTAGGACTTCTTGTGAGTCCGCGCGGGTAGGCACCACCGCCCTGCCTATTTCTGCCGTGAAGCAGAAATGTGTTTCGGTTTGAAGGGTGGGGCAGCCGTTGTAACTATACTGAGACCTTAGAACTGATATCTCAAGGTGAGTGGCGTATTTACGTCGTAGATGTTTATGGGCTCCAGTAACCACTTAACACCAGGTGGGCTATGAGCTCGTCCACCCATCTAAGCAATAAAAAAAGAAAAGAAGAATAGACAGAAGACGGATCGTTTCTCCTCGATTAGCTGTTAGGAAGAGTGTTCAATTCCCGGCTTACCATATAAAGAAAAAGAGGAGTAAAATCCATAAATTAATAATAAGAATTTTGTTATTCCAGGATTTGATGTAATTACTATTGTCTTGTATATGTGTTTCCGGTCCCGAGTACACAAATTAAGGGGTTGAAGGCGATTTAGCTTAAGCGACATTTTTGCAACTTTACAGGAGAGGAGCCATTTAAAGTTCGAAACTTGGAAAAAATACCATAACAAAAAAAACTTTACATATTTCAATAGAGTAAATTTAATTGTAGTTCAATTAAAAACATCGAACTGTTGATGCTTATCTATACTTAATATTACAAAGCTGAAGAGTTTGTTTGTTTGAACGCGCTAATCTCCGGAACTACCGGTCCGATTTGAAAAATTCTTTCAGTGTTAGATAGCCCATTTATCGAGGAAGGCTATAGACTATATAACATCACGCTAAGTCCAATGCAAGTCGATTAAAAAACGTGATTTTGGTACCTTAAATAACTCCTTAACATTCTATTATTCAAAAATATTTTCACTTTCTACGTAAATGAAGAGGCGGGGAAAATTTAGCGTTATGCCAAAGTAACTATTCTACGCGGACGAAGTTGCGAGAAAAAGCTAGTATCAAATAAAACGCACCTTTAATTACAATGTGAAAAATTCGCTTAAACTAAATAGCCTTACATCTATCGATATAATGCTACGAACAAATAATTTATTCGTAGATATAATGTGTACAAATCTTGAAGTGTCAGTAAGTACGGTTGAATTTCGATTTTTCAAACGAATAGGCACTACAATAGTATTATTAGAAACGCATTTGAAATATCAAATTCGAGTATCGCAATATTATTATATATCTACTACTAAATCGGTTTTTCAACATGTCGCTACGTTATCTCGGTTAAAATTTTAGGTTTATCAGCAAGTCAATTTATCAAACGAGATCGGGTCATGGCTTCGCTTTTAAATAGATAAATCAGGCCGAGATTGTGAGAGCGGAGAGGTAGCGTCTAGTTTTGCTAATCAAGTATTTAACGCTTCGTTGATGCTCCGGATTTGATTGGAATTGTTTTATAATGTTTTTGTTTTCCTAACTAAACTGGTAAGTGTAACAGTGTGTTTTTTTTTCATTGCTTAGATGAATGGACGAGCTCACAGCCCACCCGGTGTTAAGTGGTTACTGGAGCCCATAGACATCCACAACGTAAAATGCGCCACACACCTTGAGATATAAGTTCTAAGGTCTCAGTATAGTTACAACGGCTGCCCCACCCTTCAAACCGAAACGCATTACTGCTTCACGGCAAAAATAGGCAGGCTGGTGGTATCCACCCGCGCGGACTCACAAGAGGTCCTACCACCAATAAAAACAGTGTAACCGAGCGAGTAGGTAAGTTCATGGGGCTCTAACTTGAGGACGTTGCTAACACTGGCCCTAGTAAGAGCAGTGCTTCGTAGAATCTACCACAAGATCGGAAACGCGACCCACTGAGAAGATCCGGCGAGAAACTCAGTGGGCTGTGTCTGTGGGTTAATTTACTCGCCGAACCCTTTGTCGATAACGCTATCGATGTTGATAAGCATCGAAGTGAATTTGCCAAATTAAATCTTGTTATGAGGAGCGAAATATTGAATATGCCTGTTCTAAGAATCGCTCTTGTATGAATTTCAGGTAGTTTTTTCTAGCAGTCTCGGTCTTTAGACTACTGTATAAAAGTAGGAATTAGCTATCTTACATTAAAAAATTACATATCGACGCTTGAAAGGCAAACGTGACAACGACAATAACTGCTTTATACATAAATGATAGGCAATATCCATATTCGATGCGCAAAAAATATATATTTCTAGGTCTATTAAAATCATTTCAATCCTACAGCTAGATTTGTTAAAATAGAATTTTTTTCAGGTATTTCAACTTTAAATTAGTCTACTGTAAAGTTCACGCACTGTCGCTTAGTCAGGTTTGCCTTTCAAGCGTCGATATACATCCGTGCAATACTAGCTGCAGTTGATACATTTTTACAGAGACGTCAAGAGAATTTAAGTAGGTAACATAATTTAACACATGCCAAAATATTCTCATTACTAAGCTCATTCACTTAAAACTATGCACAGAAAGATTCTTCAATAGATCTGTCTTGTTGCACGAAAGCCACTTGAGGGCTCGAGTGCCAGTAGCATAATATTGTTTGGATGTTCTCACAATACATTTTCAGTGTTGCCAGGCACATTAAAAAAGGGCAGGATAATAAAAAAAACAAAAATCATTATTTTAATAAATATTATTTCAATAAATGTTAATACTATTTCAATTAATAGTATCTCAGTAAATTATGTCAGTAATATTATTCGTACCAATTTCATTTTTGATTGCTTAAATAATGTTTAAATAACTGACGTGAGATATTTGACGCTTGATGCCAAATTAGCGAATCCCTTTTGTCTTTATTGATAGCTAGTGGTCTAAGGACAAAAATGGAAAAACGCGAATAGGACGACATGGCTTACGTCAATCAAGAAATCAGAACGAGACAAGGGATCGCTAATGAATGAAATATTATAATAGAATTGTAAACAAATCGTAGTGTTGAATGAGTGATGTTTACGTAAACAACTGTACGCCTTCGTAGTTAGAAAATAATATTAGGTACGTGTAATAATATCGGTGACCCGATAGATAATGGTCACTCACAAAAATGCAGAGATAAATAATTTCGGTAGGCAGCGGCTTGGCTCTGCCCCTGGCATTGCTGAAGTCCATGGGCGACGGTGACTACTCACCATCAGGTGGGCCGTATGATCGTCTCCCTACAAGGGCAATAAAAAAAAGTTGTGTAGTGTCGTGGGACACCGAATAGGAACGAAGTTCCTTATAAAAATATTAATTTTAAGTTCTATTCGAGGTATAAAGAAAATAATTATTCGGCTATACATTTTTTATCATGATTTTGTTATTGATAAATTTATAAAAAACTACTTTACAAAGTTATCAACATTATTTTATTAACAACGATTTATAAAAAATATATAATAAAAATATGTTATTTTTGTACGTTATTACAAAGTTAAGTCGTACACTGTGTGCGTTACTAATAAAAATTTTACGTTACGGACGTTTTTTCCTGGTTAGAGTACCCCTGCGCATCGTCCCATAAGGAAATTCGTTCCAAATTATAAAATAAATAATAGTTTAAAAAAACTAACAAAGTATCACGCTTTTTTTTTACAATAAAATCATTTTTTCTTACACTTTTTTTAATTTAAATTTATTTTCTATTTTTTAGTTGGATTTTCTATAAAAGCGTATTTTGTTACTTTTTTTAAACTATTATTTATTTTTAATTTTTAGATGAATTTCAATTTTTTCAATATTTTTTTAATATTGAAGTGTCATCGGTTCTTAATAAGTATACCAAATTTCGAGTTAATCCGACGTTTTGAAGGGGGTCAAAATCATGTTCAAAGACTCCTTTACATACTAACATACCTACATCTGAAGTCGTCGTGGCCTAAAGGATAAGACGTCCGGTGTATTCGTATCGAGCGATGCACCGGTGTTCGAATCTCGCTGGCGGCTACCAATTTTTCTAATGAAATACGTACTCAACAAATGTTCACGATTGACTTCCACGGTGAAGGAATAACATCGTGCAATAAAAATCAAACCCGCAAAATTATAATTTGCGTAATTACTAGTGGTAGGACCTCTTGTGAGTCCGCACGGGTAGGTACCACCGCTGAGACCTTAGAACCATATCTCAAGGCGTGTGGCGCATTTACGTTGTAGATGTCTATGGGCTCCAGTAACCACTTAACACCAGGTGGGCTGTGAGCTCGTCCACAAATCTAAGCAATAAAAATAAAAAAACATACGTCTGAAGCTAATAAAAGCGTATTAAAAAAAAAAAAATTATATAAGGGTAATGTAAATTGAGATCACCCTTTATTGTAAGTACTTTCATACAACCCCTAAGTACTTTAATAAACGAAACGAACGAGATTCGAAGTGATTTCTTCATCATCAGCCGTACCGTGATGCTATTTCTGCCGTGAAGCAGTAATGCGTTTCGGTTTGAAGGGTGGAGCAGCCGTTGTAACTATACTGAGATCTTAGAACTTATATTTCAAGGTGGGTGGCGCGTCTACGTTGTAGATATCTATGGGCTCCAGTAACCACTTAACACCAGGTGGGCTGTGAGCTCGTCCACCCATCTAAGCAATAAAAAAAAAATAAAAAACCGTACCGCGAAGCAGTCAAATGTTCTGTTATCTACTTAACACCAATTGGACAGTAAGCTTATTTAATCATGTATAATCGTTTAAAAAAAACATTTGTAGTAACTTCAAAATAGCCACAAGTCACTACGGCAACAGTGGTTTAATGCAAGTCAATTAGTCCACGAAAAATAATTAACATACACACAAATATGTACTTTAATAAAAACGAAATAATAGCAAATATGCGTAATGCAAAACCAAAAGCAACATTGTAAGATAACATTTAACAATGAGATAATAAAGTTTTTGTTGACGATTTACAAGGTGACTTTGATCTTGTGAATGGAACATCAGGAAGGTTTGAATAGATAACCCCGTCGACACAGTAATTACAAATTTAAGTGTGTGTATACATTATTTGTAACGCAATCGGCAAACGAGATAAAATATAATGTATTGGATTCGTTCGTACACGTGATCTGACAATGATTTTATTTGGGTTTTTTTTGTGGTCTTGATCTTTGCTCTGTTGAAATCTGGAAGTTGTTAGTTTAGGTAATGTTAAGATGGAATAGAATAAGTGGTTTAAGGAGAAATGAATTGCGCTTGCTCGTTTAAAAGATTTGCTTCTAGCATTGCTGATGCTTTTGAGCGAGGGACTAGTCAAGATCAGGTGGGCCATATGAAGTCGAAAGAGAAGCAATCTTGGAACCATAATTGTGACGGTGACGCGCCAGAAATGGGTACCCTTCTTCTTCTTCTTCTTCCTACAGCTTTCCCGGTCTAGTGCCAAGGTCCGATTTCCTACTTAAACTCCTCAACTTTGCCCGGTCTTCATCATCCTTATGGGTTAGGTTATTCTAATCCATATCCGCCTTTGCCATATTCAACCAGTGTTTCTTGGGTTTACCGCAGGATCTTGGGTAAAGAAAATCATGCGATCTCTAAATATGCAGTAGTAATAACGCAAATTAATGTTGACACAAAATGTTTTTTATCACGAAAATCGTTTTCGTCAGCACGCTTATATTCATAAGCATCATTTAATACGAGACGTGACCCGTGAATCCGTCCGTGTTAAATTTTTATTTCAAATATAATGATAATTATTAAATACGTTGCTTTTTCGGAGCAAAGAGTTGCTTGTCTGTAATCTACCTATTGGATTTGTTTGGATCTGCAGCTATGTAAAATACGAAGCAGTGAACCAATGTTATATATTTATTAAAGCAAATATAGCCAGTGTTGCTGCCCGCTTTATATCATTTTCCGAGATGAGAGTATGCGTTAATCCATGTATTAAAAGTGTCTTTACGCAAAATTTCATCTAGATACATTTAGCCCTTTTTACGTGATTTAGAAAAAAAAACTTCTAAATAAACTAAAATTCATATGTATACATACAAACATAGATGAAACCTTTTTTATCATCGTCAATTAATCATTCAATCTGTCCGTAGAAATAGCATAGATAATTGCTTACCCTGGTCTTCTCTATTAACCAAATGCCGCGTTTCAATCTCATGTTACAAGGTGGCGTTCGCGTTGTGTTATCCAGGAACTCCGGTTACCAGCCCTAGGTCACGGGGTCTGCGATCACCCACACATCGACGTCAATAATGAGGAACTGTTCCCGTGTACAATGCGACGTGGGAGTCGTTTATTTCCGTATCCGGCGTCACAAAACAAATTCGTTGGCTTCGTGATCATGAATATTAAAGCGTAGCTGTCCTGAAGCATTACGGTACTGCTTCTCAGGTGCTTCCCTCCGTGACCCTGTTACATACGCTTTATGCGTATTAACATAATCTCAGGATTGACTTGCCCCGGAAGCGTAATGTGACGCCAACGCTCTGACGTATCGGCGTTTCATCGGGACATTTTGAATGTTCAGTTTATCTACTGAATCGGTTGACGGAAATTTCAAGGAACCTTGGCGTTCGGGGTAAAGTCTCCATGTTACAAACTATAACAATGTTGACAATGTGGGTCCAGCGCAATGCGAATTCAAAGTGAATCCCATGATCTCAATTAATAGTTAGGCTGAAGCCGGAATAGCCCTTAAAGCTACTGGGAATTAGGTACGCGTAAAAGAGCAATGCGTGTTCATGTTGGACAGCTGGTCTGACGTAAACCTCGGAATGTAACAGTAGACAGTAGTTATCGAAAGTGGAATAGGTATAGTTGGGTTAAGTGAAATAAAATGCATCACCTATTAAAAAGAAGCGCACTATTTCGCGGCAGAAATTACTGGTTGTAGGACGTCTTGTGAGCTCGCACGGGTAGATATCATCAGCCTGCCTATTTCTGCCGTGAAGCAGTAACCGTCACCGTTCTCGTCGAACCTGTCGCTTGCGACGAAGGGCTCGGAGAGTAAATTAACCCAGTAACACAGACCACTGAGTTTCTCGCTGGATCTTCTCAGTGGGTCGCGTTTCCGATCTGGTGGTAGATTCTGCGAAGCACGCCTCTTACTAGAGTTCGTGTTAGCAACGTCGTCAGGTTTGAGCCCCGTGAGTTCACCTACTAGTTAAGGTTACGCTGAAATAGCCTCTCAAGGCTATCAGCTTAGGTAGGGAAAAAAAGGCGCTCTTATCCTTTAGGCCACGACGACTTTAATTTGACTTCCTTTAAAAACTTTTTAATTATTCTATTCTTCTTGACTGGACAGGTTGTTCTTTTGAGAAAATAAACGATCTATAAACTGAAGCTTAAAACTGTTTTCGTATATTGTTTCAGATATACAAAGGATTGGATATCGTGACGGCAAAAGCGAGTCCTCAAGAACGGGAGATGGCTCCTCATCATCTCTTGGACATACTGGAGCCTCACCAGTTTTTCACGGTAGTAGACTTCCGGAACAGAGCCTTAAAAATTGTATCCTTTCAAATGTTTTTTAATTTTTGTTTAATTCACAAACTAATTCGACCATAGCGCAACGACATATTCTTAAATGAATATAACTTAATATATTTTATGTAGTTTAAAAACTAGAAAAACACATAGAGGTATAGATAAAAATATATTTGGTTTGTTTGTTTGCTCTTTGTATGAGTACTTATTATATATGTAGAATAGGGGATCGCAGCACATAAAACAAAAGTTCCACTCTTCCAAAATCTTCTATTAAAATAATAATTAATAATTAAGACTTATTACGTTTTGCTCATTTTTCAACCGTCTTTGCCATCTTCCAATTCTCTGTCATTCTATCTGTCATTCTTTTCTCTCTTTCTTTCCGTTTTCTCTCACTCACATCTTAACGCTCCGTTCCACACTCTAGTCATACGTTCCGTTCTTACCAATCCTACATATATTTAAACGTATGTTTGTCAGTCTCTGGTAACCATAACACAGGGAATCCTAATTTCGGTCCAGATGATCGTGCTTGATTTGTTTCCAGTTATTTATTATCGTGGGATTGGTTCTTGATGCGTATCCAAATTATCCAGTTAATAGGATGTCTTGAAATTGGCGACGATTGCGTTCAGAGATTCTGTTAAATAAATTGATAGAAATGTTTTAATAGGCGTCGTTACCTGGCTAAGTTCTGGTCTAAGTATGAGTATGAGAGTATAAGGTTCGCACCGCCATCCTGTATGATACCACAAAGCAATGTTTCTTTTCTTCACTCATTTTCTTACTTTAATTGAGATTTTTATTTCATGTCTTAGACGATTATTAGATAGAACATGAAGGTATTCCACATCTTTAAAGTATTGTAAGATGTCAATGATTACGGACCTGCCATCAAGTGCGCATTCGAAGAATATAAAAATGGTGCACTATGTTGGGACCTTTAATAAGCATACCTAAAAATTTAAATATCATGGAAATTAATCCCACTTTGGAAACTATATACACTTAAAAATGACCAGGTGACGCACCGTCTCTATACGGGGGTGGTGCGATCAATGGCCCTATACGGGGCACCTGTGTGGGGCCAGTCCCTGACCGCGGGGGTGGCGAAGCTGCTGCAACGGCCGCAACGCACCATCGCGGTCAGGGTCATCCGTGGTTATCGCACCATCTCCTTTGAGGCGGCGTGTGTACTGGCTGGGACGCCGCCTTGGGTTCTGGAAGCGGAGGCGCTCGCCGCTGACTATCAGTGGCGGGCTGACCTTCGTGCCCGGGACGTGGCGCGTCCCAGCCCCAGTGTGGTCAGAGCGCGGAGGGCCCAATCTCGGCGGTCCGTGCTGGAGTCATGGTCCAGACGGCTGGCTGATCCTTCGGCTGGTCGTAGGACCGTCGAGGCGATTCGCCCGGTCCTTGTGGATTGGGTGAATCGTGACAGAGGACGCCTCACTTTCCGGCTCACGCAGGTGCTCACTGGGCATGGTTGCTTCGGTGAGTTCCTGCACCGGATCACAGCCGAGCCGACGGCAGAGTGCCACCATTGTGGTTGCGACTTGGACACGGCAGAGCATACGCTCGTCGCCTGCCCCGCATGGGAGGGGTGGCGCCGTGTCCTCGTCGCAAAAATAGGAAACGACTTGTCGTTGCCGAGTGTTGTGGCATCGATGCTCGGCGACGACGAGTCGTGGAAGGCGATGCTCGACTTCTGCGAGTGCACCATCTCGCAGAAGGAGGCGGCGGGGCGCGTGAGAGACGCGCAAGGCCGCCGCCGTCGGGCGGGGGCCAGGGAGGCGGATCTCGCCCAAGCCCTGGCCCTCTAAGGGTTTCGGGTCCCCTTCACATGTCGGTCTGGGGACCGGCGAAGGGGGCCTAAGAAGACGACGTGCAAGCTGCTCTGCACGCGTTTTACGCAAGAGCATCCGGGTGATGGAAGGCCGGCTATCCTCGACCCACGCTGGTTCTGACCCAGCGGGGTATTCCGTAGGATAACCCATTCTAACCGGCGCCATCTAGGCGGGCTCCGGATAGCCTGCCGACCGAGAGGGCTGGTGGTCGTGGCGCCGACGACCGCCAGTCCGGCGTCCCGAGGGGGAGGGTGATGGGAGAGATGTGCTCCGCACTAAACGCTTCACTTTCCCCCCTTTGCCTTTTCATGGGTTCTGTCTCATGCGAGGTTCGGACGCGGGTTATTGAGCGACAGGAGGTTTTAGTCAGTTCGACTCCGACATGCCCCGCCCTTCATCCCCAGGGGAGGGCGGAAGTCCGGCGATTTCATCCTGACCAAAAAAAAAAACACTTAAAAATGGCTCCATCATTTTTACTTTACAATTTAACGCTGATGACATTGCGGGGCACATTGAATTCTAAGGCACTGAATTTAAGATTTAATTTAGCTTTTAATTCTGGAGAGAAGTAACTGCAATCTCATTTGCATATAGCTGTGGGTCACTGAAAACACTAGTATGTCTGTCTAAGCAAATAATAACTGACTAAAAGTATACATTAATTTAATTTATTCTCTATCTAAATCTGTTTAAAGTACATATTCATTCAATTCACCTTCGCTTAACCTTAGCGCGGCACAGTCGTGAACGGCAATTGTTTAAACATTTGCGTATTACCGAATTTCACGAAATATAGACGCAATAAAGACAACAATGGTTCCTTAATTTTATATAAATTGTGACACACTGTGTAAACTTGGTAAGGAATTTTTAATATAATCGAACAAAACGTCTGATGAGAGGCGCCAACTGTTGTTGCTAGGGAACTCAAGGCTTTCCATCTTGGCCTAGTCCGCTAAAACGTTATTAGTGTTACATACAATGTACTTATAGTCACACGGAAAAATGGCGGTAAAAATGAAAGAGATGTGTATCAGGTTCTATTAGGTACCCCAAGCGTCGGTCATCGTTCTCGTCGAACCCGTCGCTTGCGACGAAGGGCTCGGCGAGTAAATTAACCCACAGACACAGCCCACTGAGTTTCTCACCGGATCTTCTCAGTGGGTCGCGTTTCCGATCCGGTGGTAGATTCTGCGAAGCGCTGCTCTTGCTAGGGCTAGTGTTAGCAACGTCGTCAGGTTTGCCCCGTGAGCACACTTACTGGTTAGAGTTACGCCTAAATGGCCTCTTAAAGCCATAAGCTTAGGTAGGGAAGAAAAAAGGTGTGTATCATCGAGTTTTGAATCAAGTTTTTATAAGATGTTGAAAATAAAGGTGGATGATGACGAATGTTGTGATGGCTATGGGCTGGACAACCCGCGAGATCCTTAGTCCATTTGGAATTCAAAGTACTCTATTTTCAAAAGACACATAATATGTAAACGTAAAAATTACTTGTTAAAAATATATGCAAGAAGTAATTTTGTTACATTTTTATCGCTCTTCCCGGTCTAAAGAATTGGCATCAGTTCCATTATATGAAAATAACATAAGTGAAATACAATTTTGATTTTGTATTCGTTTTGTGACAAACATTTTTATGCGCCGAAACGAGGTGCCAATATTACTGGAAACGTACAGAAAATTTCCATACAATAATATATTACAAGGATTTGTACTCAAGTTAAAAACAAGTGATTAGGAATGAATTTGCATTAATTTTTATTTATTGCTTAGATGGTTGGGCGAGCTCACAGCCCACCTGGTGTTAAGTGGTTATTGGAGCCCATAGACATCTACAACGTAGACGCGCCACCCACCTTGAGATACAAGTTCTAAAGTCTCAGTATAGTTATAACGGCTGACCCACCCTTCAAACCGAAACGCATTACTGCTTCACGGCAGAAATAGGCAGGGCGGTGGTACCTATCCGCGCGTACTCACAAGTGGTCCTACCACCAGTAAAAAAAATGTTAGTTTAGTAGTAGGTCGTCAGGTTTTTTTAGTTCGCAAAAGATCGTTTGAGGGTAGCGATAACAAAGGGAAGAAGTATACCATGCGAGTGAAATTACTTGGTAATTCTGCCGGTCCGATTGTTAGTATTTAGGACTTGTACACATGCAAACCTCTCTTGAAAATGTCGTTAGCGAGATTCAGACAGCAATCAAATATCTTATGTTCTATACTAGATATAGCCCCAAAATTGAGTGGCCATTGTCGGTCATGATCATTGGAGCTACTATGGGCACAACGAAGCATCTAAACACCATATCACACGAGTCGCGCGATGTATCCGTAAATACTCATTGTGAGGCGTATTGCGAAAGCTCAATGGCTCTTGTAAAGTTCAATTGAAATATCATATCTCCGGGGTGTGAGCTCAGTCGACGTAATAGTGCAAGAAAACCTCCATAATATATAAATCTACAGTGGTTTTTACGGATGTTCCGTTATAACTACTGAACCATTCATCCGATTGACTTGAAACGTGGTATCCATGTAGAAAATACATGTACTTAATAGATAGGCTAATATTTGTATGCGTGTCGGACTCCCTAATAATAATGACAATAAATAATAATGTCAATTTTGAATGCCCAGCGAAACGGGCGAGTACGGCGAGTCGGGTAATAAAATTTATCAATTTTGCGGGTAAGATTTTCTTAATTTATCTGAAAATTCGTACAGTAACACATGATAAGTGGGTTTTTATTAAAAAAATACGTGTATCTTAAGTAGGACATGCACATCGGCATAGTCGATTCAATTGAATCCAATATGGAAGGGTGCTACGAAATCAGGCAAAACCATAAAGAGTACATATCTTTTTCGAAATGCCTCTTCTGGATTTTTACTTTGCCCACATATTTTAGACAATATACTCACGATCCTAGCAACACAACTTCTTCTTCTTATCAGCCCACAGACGTCCACTGCTGGACATAGGCCTCCCCCAAGCCTCGCCACATGACACAGCCTATAAATAGAATAGAACTTCCAATTAATAGAACCCAAAAGACATTTCTCCACGAAACATTATCGTAACACTTGATACGCGTCGGTCGTCGCGGCACTCGTACCCAATATTTGACCGCTTTTCGTTAATTGAATAAACCGTATGACGTTCTATACGTACGTGTATTTGAAAGGCTTGCTTTTTTAGGCCGACAGATAATCCTCTTAAGAACTCGAGGAAAGAACAAGAACGAGACGTTAGGACGATAAAGTTTTGGAAGTAGGTATGGTTTATTTATGTGCTGCCTTGGATTCTGCAAAAATATGGTTATTGCTATCAAGTAGGTACTGTAGGTAGGTATTACTGGTGGTAGGACCTCTTGTAAGTCCGAACGGATAGGTACCACCGCCTATTTCTGTCGTGAACGAATAATGCGTTTCGGCTTGAAGGGTAGGGCATCCGTTGTAACTATACTGAGGTATTATTTGTATGTGGTATGTATGGTTGTATGTATGTGGTTTAAGAAAAAGATGTGACACTTAAATATTAATACATTTACGTTGTAGATGTCTATGGGCTCCAGTAACTACTTAACACCAGGTGGGCTGTGAGCTTGTCCACCCATATAGCAAAAAAAAAAGTACTATAAAATGAACGGAGTGAAGAAATTAAATGGTATACTGTGAAAAACCATTTTACGCTTTTGTGCGCTTTAAAATGAATTATCACTAGGAACGTCGCTCGGCAAGGTTCTTGTTACATTAAAAAAAATTTAATAATACAACACTTTTTAAAACACCAATTCAACACACGAAATTATTATTTAGGCCTATTGCTTCGAAAATTAGGCCAGACAAACAAATAGGCCACTTAAAAATGCTAGTTTGCCTTTAGTCAACTGGAAAATTATTATAAGCATAAATTTTCTTGCTCTACGTCACAGTCGATCAATTAAATTTTTTATTATTTGGGGAAGATTTTGATTAAGATGGATGTGCATAATTTTTTGTGTTAAGCATTTTTTCCCTTCAAATACATCAAAGGTTTTCTTTACTTAATTTTCTGGAAGACACCCTATGAATTAGTCAAACTCGCCTTTGTAGATGTTATGTCGATGTTCTTATAAATTGGTATGTTTCTGTTTTAATATTTTTGTGTGTGTGATAAGTAGAAGTGAAAAAAAGAAGGAATTGTAAAAATTTCATACTATTAGGAGGCAAACAGAAGGAAGAAACAAAATCCTTCGATTACTTTTATTTTAATTTCGTAATTATTATTTTAAAAATAAGCCTTTATTCCGGTTTTACTTACTAATTACTAATTTAATAAATTACTTAATAATACATTAAATTTAAATTCCATTTATAACCAAGTATTGCGTTCGGCGTTCGGTGTGGTTTTCAAAACAGTTTCTCTCGACAAAGGCCTCCTATAATTCTCATCTAATTATTATTTGCATATTTGCAAATAAAATCGTTCGTTACGATCACCACATGTTAAAGTTTAAATTTTTACCCATGCTCAGACACGATGATCAATTATTTTAAGGCCTGAAAGGCGTATAGTTTTTTTTATTTTTTTTATATCTTAGATGGGTGGACGAGCTCACAGCCCACCTGGTGTCAAGTGGTTACAGGTGCTCATAGACATCTACAACGCAAATGCCACCACCCACCTTGAGATATAAGTTCTAAGGTCTCAAGTATAGTAACGACGGCTTCCCCACCCTTCAAACCGAAACGCATTACTGCTTCACGGCAGAAATAGGCAGGGTTGTGAAAACTACCCGCGCGGACTCACAAAAGGTTCTACCACCAGTAAAAAAGTTAAAAAAGAAACAAATATAATCTACATATCTTTGAAAATTGACCGCCTAATAACTAATGACCAGATTGCTAGACCACGGGATGAGAGTTCGATTCCCGATCGAAGTTAGAATCTTCTTGTATACATTTTTTTAATTTTCCTTAATTACTAAACAGATTGACAGCTTAATCGACCAGAAGAAAATCCCAATAATAGTTGGAGGCACGATCTACTACATTGAATCCATCGTCTATCAAATCCTTGTTGAGAGTATGGACGACACAGATGCACTGCTGTGGGATAAAAGTCGTAGGAAGAGAGATATAGATAATACACCTAATACAGCTGAAAAAATATCTAAGAAAACAAACGATGGCTGTGGTGGCGATAATAAAATGAAAGTGAAAGGAGAACAACCAAAAGAAGATGAAGAATTTATAAGAATAACGCTATCAACTGACAAAGAAGTTAAAATTCTAGATGCTGAAGAGGAAACTTTGAAGAGACAGCTTCAGGAAGATGTGGATAACGAAGCTCGGTTCACAAACAACGAAATAAGTGAAAAACTGAGGCTCATAGATCCTGCGATGGCCAATAGACTGCACCCAAATAATCGGAGGAAGATTTTGAGGTAAGTGGTGTTTTTTGGGGTACTTTTCTTCTTTTCTATGATGTGTGATGTTTCAAATTCACCTGAAAAATAGTTACTTTTAGCCAATATGACATGCCATGCTTTTAGCCAACATTACATGTCAGTTGCTTGTCACTGTTAGCATAAATACTTTTAATTTTACTACTAAACGGCATTTTGAGAAAAAAATCCTTGAAAATGGAGTTCCATTTGAATTTTTGATTAGAACTCAGTAGCAGCAGAAAAGCTTGTTTTAGCGTGTTATTATTTACATAATGGAATTCAATTATATATAAGCCCACTCGCAGGTAATTTGTATCTTCCTTTTTCCTCATCTTACTTCTCTCTTAGTTATCAAAATCCTTGAATTATCAAATTATACATAACTTGTAAATTTCACGAAAAGTGTGGATAATCGTGTAACTTATTTTTTGGTGTGTCACACAATTGTGCGTTCCGATAGAACGTACTTAAATTGAATAGCTTTAACTAATATGAATATTATTTTAGAATTTTGAAAGCCCTAAAACCGTGCGACTTATACGTGTCTATATCATAGTTACTTTAAAACAACTTATTACGTTACAACAACAACACGCATTTGACAAATTAACATGAACATTCGGGATCGAAAATTATATATGATCAATTTGTTTCAGTGCACTCAATTATAATCGGAAATAGACTCTCGCCATCTACTTTCACTTTACTAAAATTAGTTTACCTGAGCTTAAAAAATAATAGGATCGTTTGGTAGTCAATAAGGTACATAATAAAATAGCCATAAATTTATCCGTACAATAAAGTATTACGCTTTGAATATACGAAGTCGGCACTTTATGAAGAATATGTTACACGATATTGACCACAACGACCTTTGACACTTCCTGTGCCCAATCAGCTACTGTGATGATCGGCGCCTGTGTTTCGTCACGACGTTATCGTACCGTTTCTGGAAGTTTCCGTAGTTGCTACAAGTCTTTTGGGAGATAATCATTATATATATATATAGAAATGTGATGTAGCACATAAGGAAATTATTAGAGTATTTATTGTCATGTTTTTCTTGGCAGTAAATGTTGGGTTACGATTGTATTGTCCAAATAAATAAGTGAGCGTTATTGTCCGTGAAAATGGCTTCATAAAATTAATAAGTTTGATATGGAAAGAGGAAACTGCCAAAGAAAAAACATTTGAGTAGGATATTTAGAGAACTTTATTCAGCAGTGGGACATAGACTCGAACAGAATGAATGAAAAGTCTATGACTGGTAAAAACTTCTTAACATCCTATATCGAGTAGAAGCTTAGTTCGCAGTTTATTTTCTACTAACGTAGATGTGATTGTTAGGTATCATAGATCATCATTTGAAGTCATCGTGACCTAAAAGATAAGACGCCCGGTGCAGTCGTATCTAGCGATGCAACGGTGTTCGAATCCCGCAGGCAGGTACCAATATTTCTAATGAAATACGTACTTAACAAATGTTCACGATTGCCTTCCACGGTGAAGGAATAACATCGTACAATAAAAATCAAACCCGCAAAATTATAATTTGCGTAATTACTAGTGGTAGAACGTTTTGTGAGTCCGCACGGGTAGGTATCACCACCCTGCCTATTTCTGCCGTGAAACAGTAATGAGTTTCGGTTTGAAGGGTTGGGTAGCCGTTATAACTATACTGAGACCTAAGAACTCATACCTAAAAGTGGGTGGTGGCATTTACGTTGTAGGTGTCTATGAGCTCCTGTAACCATTTGACACCAGGTGAGCTGTGAGCTCGTCCAACCATCTAAGCAATAAAATCGTCCATCCAGCATTCGGTTTCAGACGGTTGACAACCCAGCGCAGAGTTTCCTTCCTGTTGCTCTCTATGTCCTTGTTCAAAGCCCTTAATGGACAATGGCTTAACTGTTCCGCTAAATTTGCCTACACGTATGTGCCATAGACTCTTTAATAATAATAAAGGATTACTTATAAAATTCAGTAAATAAATGTTAAAAAAATATATTACAACTTGGCACTTGGCACTTACAGCCATTTCATTGGAAGACCATTAAAATTGCTATTACTGAAACTTTAAAGTTTTGTAACTATACTGAGACCTTAGAACTTATATCTCAAGGAGGGTGGCGCATTTTCGTTGTAGATGTCTATGGGCTCCACTAACCACTTAACACCAGGTGGTCGGTGAGCTCGTCCACCCCTCTAAGCAATAAAAAAAAATCAGGATACCTATATCAATTTTGGGTCTACAGAGGGACTTCGGTCTTCTCTATGTTTTGTGCCGTATGTACCATGGAGAGGGCTGTCAGGCCTCTTTGCTTATGTTGATGAAATCTACTTTTGACCCTGGCACCACCCGTCACCGGAGTAGAGCTCAACCATAATAATAAAGGACCACTACGTTCATGCACAAAGCGTTTCCAGATATTTTTTGCTCAGTACCATCCGACTTTGGAATGAACTTCCTCGCTGTGTCCTGTTTCCTTACATGTCCTTCTTTAAGCGAACTTTGAGGGGGATCGCAGGGGGGGTGTAGCAGCGGCTTGGCTATGCTTCTGTCAATGCTGACTTCCATAAGCGACGGAACTTACCTTACCATCAGATGGACTGCCAAAAAATACTAAGAAATATGACGGAGACGGTCATTAGTTTGGTAGCTAAACGAAACGCAGCACGTTTCCCGAGAGATGGCAGCTAGCTATGGGTTGTTCGTTCAATTTTAGAGATTCAGATCAATACTGACCTGTTGACAAAATGATCCGGTTCGCGCGACCCGTTCAGTCGAACGATTGGTTCACTAAAGGATTCGGCACTCAATTGTCGTCTCAGTACGAAAACTAGCTCACGAACCAAGGAACCAAGCGGCTTGGTTGCGTTCCTTACAAATTAAATCAACCAATTATGTAGGTACATACAACCAAGCGGGTCGTATTTATTTATATACAAGCAGGTAATAGAAAAAAAAAACATCACAAAAAAGTTGAAACTTGTATTTAAACGAGTCGATCTAATGAACGACTCATATTTTTTGAAGTGACCCTATCGTTCGCACGTATTTTGAGAGCCGGGTCGTTTGATTCGTTCGTTCGCACATATATAATGACAACACGATTGTAGTATCGTCGGAAATCGGCTAACTTCGTGCTACGACAGAGTCTAGCCGATGGAGGCGCGTAGACGCAATCGCACTTACCAACCAGCCTTCTTGAAGAGCGGTGCCTCCGTCCTAAGAACTGTCATTCGTTTTCGTTTGCTAACGTCAAGAGAAGATTTCTAAATGATTGGTGTACTCAATATTTCTCTTAGCTCGATCACCCTATTCGCCCCTACGATGACTGACGATGGTTTTTATAATTGTGGCTTCTCCGACAAATAAATGGTCTATGAACCAATTAAAAAGCATGTAACTTGGAGATGTAAGAAAGTTTTATGTGAATGCGGTATACGACTTACCTCTTTGAAACTGAAATAATGATCCAATAAAACATTTATTTATCTATTTAAGTGGTTGTGGATGGTGAAACATCTTTGCGTGTCTGTATTTCTCTAAAATGCCTCGCATACCAATTGCATAGTGAACATTTCTGAATATACAATTTCGTGTAATTTTCCTTCAGATCCTACAAGCATTTGCCCAGGTTTAGTTTCAAGTCGGAATTGCTCATTCTTTGTTTTTTAAAAAGTCCCTAAAACCCTAATGTCACGTAATAATAACAATTCGATATTAAAACATCGAAAAATCCGACAAATCCAAATCATTTCCGTGCGGCGGAGTGTAAAATGCGCAGAAATCTATCTAATGCGTAATAAACTAGCCTCCTAATAGCTTAAGCCCGATAACAAAACTCATTCAAAACAAAGCACTTCTTCATAGCTGCGCAGAAAATTCCGGTCTCCCACCCAGCAACAATCCAAACTCGCACGGTTTACATAAACATGAAAATCGAAGGCTATGACACGATGACATAAAACTCGCGAACCGGCCTCCAAGAGCTCCCGGTTTAATATAACAGCGTACTGAAAACGGGGAAGCGTATTGATGTCTGCGGATCATTTTAACTGGACGAGTCGACTTCCGCGGGTCTTTGACCGCCACCAAGGATTTTATAGATTGTTGGTGTGCGTGTATTGTGACCTTGGCTCTACTACCCAGAGCGGACTAGTGTAACCATGATAACGGAATTATAAAATATTTGTACTAGATTCATCGTTTTATTGTAGTTTTGAACTTGGAATACATTTTGTGTTTAAACAATTTCTTGTTTGCAAGGCTGACGTATTAAAGGTAATGTCAAACGCGATACCAGTTTTAGTAAAAGCTGTAAATGGATATTGAATTTAATTTAATGACCTTAAATTAAATCGTTAGCTGAATGAGCAGACATCACGACATGAATTCCACTGTGTTACCTTTGTCCCCATCATCAGACAGATACGTCTGATTGCTTCGCCTCATTTAAATGCAGGGCGGCGGTATCAACCCGTTCGAGTCTCACCAAACGCCGTACACTGTGCTTAGTGCGAGTTTTTTAACGTTCTCGATAGCGTAAAAGTTAGCTCAAATTTGTATGGAGTTGGAACAGCGCCTTTAGCGGCAAACGTAGGCAAACGATCCCATTCCATACAAATATAAGCTAACTTTTATGTCATCGAAAACGTTAAAAAACTCGCACTAAGCACACTGGATATCGATTTCATAAACTGAAAACAGCTATTATGAAATGAGTCGACTATTATCAAAGCCGGCAATGTGACTTTTGGACAATTATTGGTAAATCAGAAAAACGAATTATTGACTTTGTATTCCATTGGCAGTCACAAAACTCTTCTGAACGACATCTTAGATAAATAACAGGTTAAGTATTAACCTTTATTTAATGCAGGTTTTGAACCGTATTCTTTGAAGGAGACGATTATATTCAAATCAATCTGTATTGACATATCAATAACATTTTTTTGTCCAAATGCACAGATTGCCACCTTTGATAATAGACGACTCAAATACAAAATCCATGGACACATTATTCTATTTCGCAAGTAATAATACCCTACGATAACCCCGAATTTATTTATCATCTGATTACTATACATTGAGCGAAACGGACGACTAAGCATACATACATATATGTATATTTACATAAACGTGCATAAATAATTGAATATACCATTGTAATAAATAGTATATGAACGGAAAAAAACATCTTGTAAATTGATTCCTTAATATTGTTTTGTATTAATACAGGCGGCACGAATTATTACAATAGGTAATTGCCTAACAAATATTTATGTGTGATTTTTTGAGAACTTAGTATGGTAAATGAAGTATCATGTTAGGGTTTTATTTTGCCTATTTTCGTTGAAATTAATCATGAATTTCGGGTGACTTCAAGATTGAGTAACAATTGAAACGTGAGCCGTGCGCTATGATAAGTTTTATATTTTTTTATTTATTTTTTATTGCTTAGATGTGTGGACGAGCTCACAGCCCACCTGGTGTTAAGTGGTTACTGGAACCCATAGACATCTACAACGTAAATGCGCCACCAACCTTGAGATATAAGTTCTAAGGTCTCAAGTATAGTTACAAGTATAGTTAAGTATAATATAGTTAAGTCTTTAATCGAGGCTGCGAATTCGTTTTAAGTCCGTCTTGTGGAAGTGGAAAAAGTCCGTCTTACGTCCATCTGGTGGGTAGATTGTTGTGACCCATAGACACAGCCCACTGAGTTTCTCGCCGAATCTCCTCAGTGGGTCGCGATTCCGATCCGGTGGTAGATTTTGCGTAGCACTGGTCTTGCTAAAGCCAATGTTAGCACATTCTCTCAGATTGAGTCCCGTGAGCTCACCTACACCGCTTAGCTGGAATAGCCCCTTAGGTTACCATCGAAAAGGTAGAAAAAACTAAGAAAAATACATAATAATATGACTTATCTAAGTCTGTCTCAAACATATACACAAAAAAATATATATTCTTGTGCTAGGAAGATTATACATAATATACATTATATTTATAATACATCCTCAAAGGCGAGATGGACTACGTGAGAAGTTAGTTAATATTAAAGATTACACCTAAAAATAAAAGATAAATTGAAAGAATACGCGATGATCGTGTATATTATAATGTATGCAAATGTATGAGAATAAAAAAAAAAAAATGTTAGTTACGTTTTTAATGTTTCCGTGAATGAGTGAATATTAATAATGTCATATGAGGGCGTTGTCTGTGACGTAAAGGCCTTGGTATTCTACCTAACATCGTAGTTGCCGAATTCAGACGTAATGCTAAAGGTCAGTGCCGAAGGAACAGGCCACGTTTACTATATTAGTTGAGGGCCACGGATCTGTTTGTGATGTTTTATCATATAGCGACAATTATCGCGGGTTGTATTGTACTTCCGCCCAAGTAAATATCATCGCACTATATGTCTTTACAGTTTTGTAACGTATATTATGATGGTTCGTAAAACCTCAAGACACTATTTATTACGCACCTTTAGAATTATAAAGACCCAACTCAAAAATGTGTTTTTTTTTTCGAAAACATCGATTAAAGTTCTCAAACCAAAAAAACGTAGAGGAAGGGGACGGAGTGAAAGTTTAGTCCGCGCGTGTAGGTACCACCACCCCACCTATTTCTGCCGTGAAGCAGTAATGCGTTTCGGTTTGAAGGGTGGGGTAGCCGTTGTAACTATACTGAGACCTAAGAACTTATATCTCAAGGTGGGTGTCTATGGGTTCCAGTAACCACTTAACACCAGGTGGGCTGTGAGCTCGTCTACCCATCTAAGCAAAAAAAATAAAGACGGATAGCGCTGTCCCTTTATAAGCTACTTCTGGTCATTCGATTACTAAGAGTCGCTGAAAAGGGTCGTTCTAGGTCCATTTTTGAATTAAAGACGAAATTAAAAAAAATTCGGAATGGGTCTCTATAATTACTGAGACCTTAGAACTTATATCTCAAGGTGGGTGGCGCATTTACGTTGTAGATGTCTATGGGCTCCAGTAACCACTTACACCAGGTGGGCTGTGAGCTCGTCCACCCATCTAAGCAATAAAAAAAAAATATCTCTAAAGGTGCGTAAGTTAGTTCGTCTTGTATGAAATGAAACGTAAAAGTCTAGAATATATATTTTTTTTTTCCGAAAAGTATTGGTTTGCACTACTCGTGTACAACAAATATCTCAGTCGTCGTGGACTTTAGTTTTAGGGCGACTAGGGGTTCATTTTTAGATCAAAATTTCTATGAGGGAAGCGCTCAAACTCAATAACGAGTCATTCGTTCGTTTGTAGTGATCACTCCATACACGTCATTAACATTGTGAGCGGTTTATACGGCATTGCTAGCCCGACAGAACTCTTATCCCATGATTTCTCTTATTTCTATAGTGTCCATATTGTTGTCAAAGCTACAATCGTAGTGAAAACGAAACACTAATCTATACTTATTAATAATA
Organism: Bombyx mori; assembly: GCF_030269925.1. NCBI lineage: Eukaryota > Metazoa > Arthropoda > Insecta > Lepidoptera > Bombycidae > Bombyx > Bombyx mori. Next base: position 19,094,840 of record NC_085117.1, read on the forward strand.
TTATAAACCTGAAAAGTTTGTTTGTTTGAACGCGCTAATCTCAGGAACTACTGGTCCGATTTGAAAAATTCATTCAGTGTCAGATAGCTCAATTATTGAGGAAGGCTATAGGCTAAATAACATCACGGTAAGACCAATATAAGTGGAGCACCAATAAAGCATGTTTCAAAATATTTTCACTTTTTACATAAATGGAGTGGGGGGTGAAATTTAGCGTTATGCCAAAATAACTATTCCACGCGGACGCGGTCGCGGGCAAAAGCTAGTAATTAATAAACAAATGACTGAATTTGGAAATAGATATTTTTATGTACAGTATTAAATGGCAATACAAAACGGCAACTTCATAGGTAAATTATTACCAAAGTATCCTATTATTATTATCAAAGCATTTGGACATTATCTCCCAAACATGAAGGCTGCCAACAATAGAACATACACATGTGTCCAAGCGCTGCCAATGTTTGGTCCAAGTCGTCCTCGACCGAAACAAGGCTCGGGGCACGTTCTTAACATTTTCCCCTAAAACAGGAAACAATCTTAGCAACGCAGCTGCTCCAATATCAAAGGAATATTCCCTGCTAACGAAATGTCTTCTGATTGTAAAAGGTTTGCGGGGAGGAGGAGGTTAAATTAAATCTTTGCTTATGAATCATACGATTTTAAAGTACTGTTTATGTTTTAGGTATTAAAATTTTGATGGACAGCATTTAGTATTTCGGGGTTCAGTAGCCAACAGAAATACATACATATAAGGGTTGCGCGGAAATTGAAAAAGATACATTCGATAGTTCTAAATTATATAAGTTAAGGTATGGTCGTCGTGGCCTAAAGGATAAGACGTCCGGTGCATTCGTATGTGTAGCGATGCGCCGGTGTTCGAACCCCGCAGGCGGTTACCAATTTTTCTGATGAAATACGTAGTTTATAAATGTTCACGATTGACTTCCGCGGTGAGGGAATAACATCGTGTAATAAAAATCACACCCGCAAAACTGTAATTTGCGTAATCATTGGTGGTAGGACCTCTTGTGAGTCCGCACGGGTAGGTACCACCACCCCGCCTATTTCTGCCGTGAAGCAGTAATGCGTTTCGGCTTGAAGGGTGGGGCAGCCGTTGTAATTATACTGAGACCTTAGAACTTATATTTCAAGGCCGGTGGCGCATTTACGTTGTAGATGTCTATGGGCTCCAGTAACCACTTATCATCAGGTGGGCTGTGAGCTCGCCCACCCATCTAAGCAATAAAAATTTTTTTACGTTGTCCCGCTGCCTTGATCGGATATGTAGTTCGTGGCGGCCACGAAAGGGGTTACTGTGTCGCGCCGCTCTTTAAAAGTATCGTTCTGACACTTCCCTTAGATATAGTATCGGTTTTAAAGCAAGATCGCGCTTCTGCGTATGTCCCAAAGTTGCCAGGACCGCGATAGCGATAGCGGTCCCAAAATCAGTTACCGTCTAGCGCTCCGCAGGGAAGGTCGTTCGCATGCGTCGGTAATTCGATCCAGATCGACATTCCTCACGTACTATGGTGCTCCGACGGCTATCCTGCAGAAACGGGTTCTTGTACATGCGGGCCGCATAAGCGAACACTACACTACTACTCTGTACTATTAGACGGGCGTCAATGGCATTACTGGCATCGCATTTTACTAAATGAACCGTGTCAGTACTAATTACTACTTTATTTCGAGTTATAAAACATTCCGTTTTATCTTGTTATAAATTTCGGTGCGAATGCTCAAGTATAAAGTCTTTTATGAAATTCAAAACTTCAAATAAATAAACGAAACTGTCACATGATAACGTTCGTATTTGCGATTGTCATGTAATTCCCACATCAAATATTTAAGGCGGCACTTTGGTCGCTATGACTCGGTGACGTCATCTGTTGCTAAGCCCTTGGCGTGCTCGGATGCGTGAGTGTGTATGTTTACAGAATTCGTTATGTGCGACACAAATTATGTTATGTGCGTTGCCTTGATGTGAGACCGTATTAAGGCAATGGCAGCAGTTAAAGGATCGAATGATTTTAATATTATTATCATTTATTATTATAGTCATATTCAGTCGAACTATCATTGTTATTGTACTACCTAGAAAATCTGGCTGCCGTATCTTAAAAACTTACGTTTTTATTTATTTATTATTCTTTATTTAATGTACACCCAATTAATATAATACAGTAATTGCGATAAGATATAAAAATGGCGAGCTTAACTCAACAATTGAGTTATCTACCAGCTAACCGTTCATAAAGAAGGAAAGCTTTACAAGAGTGGGTAGAAGAGTACAATCTAATTAATTTTAAATAATTTACTTATTGATAGAATAGACAATAACAATAATAAACAATAAAATAAAAAAATAAATTCTTCTATTTATTTCTATTTTAATAGAGTTCCAATGCCGTTTTTTATGGCTATGCAAATTTGCAACACTTGCCTCGTGAAGATTCATAAAAAATTTCAACTAATAAAAGATTTGTGACATTTATACATATGTTTTGCTAATTGCGAAAAACTAGGGCTCTAATAGAAAGTCGCTCACACGACCTCGGCCGATGGTCGCACAGATAACAAAATTATTTAGGGGGACGTCGCTTCTTTCGCCAAAATATCTTTCCTTTATGAATAAATGAGGAATTCCAAACAAGATATTGCAGGGAACTACTTGTAATAAATACATATGTGCGGATGTGACATATATTTTTTGTTGAAATGAATTTATATTAATAAACAGTTCTCAAGAATCGTTCGAAACCTTTGGGTCTACGGGGGGACTTCGATTCTCTTTGTGTGTTTTAACGGTGTGTTCCGTGAAGAGAGTTCTTAAGAATTGTTTGGCATTATTGACGTATCTATGAGCGACGCTTACCATGACACTCACCATCACCATGAGTCGTGCTCATCTATCTACAAAGGTCATAAAAAAAGAATAAACCAACAATAAAGGTATTTTTTCATTGACGATTGACCCCATATTCCCCGTCCTCCCATTCCCATTGGATATCCCATTTCCAAACGTAAGATATCGCAACGATATCCGCTAATTTACAGAAAAAAACTAAACCCAATAATCAAACAACGTAAAACTGTTTAAAAAAAAAACTACCCACAAAAATAATTGTAGTTCGAAAGTAAACGACCCACATAAAGTACAAAAAAGCGATTCCGTAATCGTTATATGCGGACAATAAAATTTAATGTACCGATAAATTGTAAACACATTTTTGAATGTATGTATTACAATGTGTACGAATTCAGTTCAAGTTTCGGTTAGCAACTATTCCCGGCCGTGACCCACTGGCACGTCTCCCGCGTCGATAACGCGGAAGATTTTTGTTTTACATTCGTAATTATTTCGCACTAAAACAGTGCTGGACTTCTTGGCGATTTAGAATTTAGAAAAAATATATTCTATTCTATATTATCTCTATATATAAAAATGAATTGCCGTTCGTTAGTCTCGCTAAAACTCGAGAACGGCTGGACCGATTTGGCTAATTTTGGTCTTGAATTATTCGTGGAAGTTCAGGGAAGGTTTAAAAGGTAAATAAATATGAAAATGCTCGAAATTAAATAAAAATAACAATTTTGTTTTTCCTTTGATGTGTCCCCTTGATGTGTCTTTTATTTATCGATTGAGGCACTACGAAGTCTGCCGGTTTTTAGTTAGTCGGATAAATAAATATATTATTATTTTCATTATTTCAAGGCTCACATCACGATAAATATTCTGTAGGTGATTATTAATGCTAATGGATATCAACAATGACCGTGGAATTTGTAGCTGGAATAGCCCCTTAAGCTACAAGAGAATAGGCAGGGTAAAAAAAAATAGGGAATGCTAAATACCGTTAAGCTAATTCGAAGGAGTGCACTAATGAATCTTGACAAAATCGCGATGTAAAATATGAGTAATGTAAATACAATTTGGATAATCATGGAATTTAGATTCTTTAGTTAAAAGAAACATCGTAGGAAATTTTTTTTTTTTTATTGCTTAGATGTGTGGACGGTCTCACAGCCCACCTGATGTTAAGTGGTTACTGGAGCCCATAGACATCCATAACGTAAATGCGCCACCCACCTTGAGATACAAGTTCTAAGGTCTCAAGTATAGTAACGACGGCTGCCCCACCCTTCAAACCGAAACGCATTACTGCTTCACGGTAGAAATAGGCAGGGTGGTGGTACCCACCCGCGCGGACTCACAAGAGGTCCTACCACCAGTAAAGTTTTTGTTTTTGCCTACCTCTATACTAATCATTTTGAAGGGCTATCTTCTATCTAGCTTCACAGGACGCCATTTTGAAATAAGTACTTGGATCTTTTTATTTGCGCTCAACGCGCCTAGTTTTATTCAATGATCAACTTGATCAATAATATTAATCGAAGTGGTTATTATACAAAGCGTACAAGTAAACTTGACATTTTAATATTATTTTTTACATTGTTTGATCGAAACGCGTTGGGTTTTTTTTATTGCCCTTGTAGGCAGACGAGCATACGGCCCAAATGATGGTGAGTGGTTACCGTCGCCCATGGACTTCAACAATGCCAGGGGCAGAGCCAAGCCGCTGCATACCGGTTTTTAGCTAACTGTTAAATAATGTAAGCGCTTGAAGTCTTACTTTTTGTTAGAGCGAATACAAAAGCACTCTACCTAAAACAAATTGATTTGAATGCTAAAAATATTTTCGCAGGTGCTATAAAATAGTGCTAAATCATTAAAATTACAACGTTTATGAATACCACTTAGAGTTTTAATATAATTGAAGGGCAGGCAATCTCTTGGAAGTAGTTGCTAACCGCCCAGTGCGGATATTTGCTTAGATAATACTATTGCGATCGTCCTTGGCATCCTTTCCTATTCAGCTAAGTTTCGTATAGGGTTGAGATGTAAAGGTTTTTTTCCTCTTTTTTTTTTTTGATCGATTGCCTTATTAAGGATAGATTGTTCACCTAAAGATATTGATAGCCTATGATAATCGTTAAATATGAGGATTGAGATGACGTGGCAATATAAGCAGAACGGCCACGATCGTATGGAAATGAGATGCATTGGTGACAGGTTATCATATAAGTTCATCTAAGCGTTTGTCCACATATGTCACGCTGCGCATGGATACAACTTAAGTATTATTTATATGTGGTATTTATGGTTCTATGTGGTTTAAGAAAAAAATGTGACACTTAAATATTACTAGATGATGACCGAGCTTTGCTCAGTTTTTTTTTATAACGCCATTTTGTTGTGTCTTTAAAGCGGTTAGTTGCCCTCAATTACGAAAAATAGTACTATTATTCGCCAATAGATGTCGGGAAGAGTTGATTATTGAAAACACGAATAAAACATTTTCTGAAAATAAATCGTAGCTAGATCGATTTATCGCCCCCGAAATCCCCTGTATACAAAATTTTATGAAAATCGTTGGAGTCGTTTCCGAGATTCAGATAATATATATACAAGAATTGCTCGTTTAAAGGTATAACATTACATTACATTTACGTCGTAGATGTCTATGGGCTTAAGTAACCACTTAAAACCAGGTGGGCTGTGAGTTAGTCCACACATCTAAGCAATAAATAAATATTATAACATTCATGACAACCCTGATATACTCATAATTTATATAGATTTCCCCTATACGGTTGCTAGCGGAGCCTAAAGTTTTCTGGGAATATGTGAACCAAATAAACAACTCTAAATGATCCTCAAGAAGCATCAGTAGAATTTTTTTTATCGCACTAGACGGTCGTACAGGGCCACGGCGTATTTGGTAGTACCTAAGTGATTATCAGAACCGGAGTGACGTCACAAGCTGCCCTTACTCACCTGAGACGTCGAAGTTCCAATTTCGCTCCCCAAATAAGTCCCAAACTAACCCAAAATTGCGATTGCTTCGTGGCAGAGATAAGCGAATCAGTAGTCATGCTGTGACCTTTGCTATGTGCCTTGTGCTATCCCTTCACTCCTTCAATCTGGAAGTCTGGCGTACCACCATGTCGCTCGAAAGAAGTACCACCGACGTCTCATCTTTTAAGCCACGACGACTGTAAAGATAAAGGGATATAATATGAGCATACGAACGTTGGCAAAGTGGTTCATGGGGAATTCTCTGAGTAATTATTTAATCATTTAGAGTTCTTTTTTTTTTATTTTATTGCTTAGATGTGTGGACGAGCTCACAGCCCACCTGGTGTTAAGTGGCTACTGGAGCCCATAGACATCTACAACGTAAATGCGCCACACACCTTGAGATATAGTTCTAAGGTCTCAGTATAGTAACAACGGCTGCCCCACCCTTCAAACCGAAACGCATTACTGCTTCACGGCAGAAATAGGCGGGGCGGTGGTACCTACCCGTGCGGACTCACAAGAGGTCCTACCACCAGTAATTACGCAAATTATAGTTTTGCGGGTTTGATTTTTACTGCACGATGTTATGCCTTCACCGTGGAAGCCAATCGTGAACATTTGTTGAGTACGTATTTCATTAGAAAAATTGGTACCCGCCTGCGGGATTCGAACACCGGTGCATCGCTCAACACGAATACACCGGACGTCTTATCCTTTAGGCCACGACGACTTAGACGTTTCCTAAGCGCACGCCCTTCTAACAAATTTTAAGTAGTGCGCTAGGCAGTGGCTTGACTGTGCTATCAGAGTTCCTAGTGTGCGAATAAATGACGGGTACCTATTGCTATAATTGGATCACACTCTCTTCTATTTCTGAAAGCGATAAAAGAAGTAGCAGTTGCAGCAGAGCGGGCCGAGAGCTATGGCCGTATCTGCTGAGATTAGGCCGAAATATTATTATATCGGGGGCAGTCCAGCTAAGAACTATTAGCTACATGTTATCATATTTATCACTGGCGGTAGGACCTCTTATGAGTCCGCACGGGTAGGTACCATCACCTCGCCTATTTCTGCCGTGAAGCAGTAATGCGTTCCGGCTTGAAGGACGGGGCAGCCGTTATAACTATACTGAGACTTTAGAACTTATATCTCAAGGTGGGTGGCGCATTTACGTTGTAGATGTCTATGGGCTCCAATAACCACAACACCGGGTGGGCTGTGAGCTCGTCCACCATCTAAGCAATAAATAAATAAAACAACGAATATAAATTTCAATTTTACCAGCCTACCGGTCCTTGTTCGTGAAGTACTTAACGCCACGTATGAAGTGAAATGAGCATTAATACACTCGAGGAGTATGACTAGGCGCAGAAGCTGAGATGACGCGAGCCGGCAACAAGGAAGTCGGCTCAATTATGTTGAATTAGGGCGATTCTTAAAATTTGACTGTCCGATGTTTATGATTAATTTTGAGTAGTTTTGCGATATTGTTTCGGTTTGGTAGTATTTGGTTATACAGGATGTGGAGATTTTTCCTTCATAGCGCCTTCCCGGGAAAGTGACTCGTGGCTTTGATGAAGAGGATCGAAGGATCTTTTGCATCAGGCGTTGAGTACTCACCACCACTGTACCGCCAAGAGATCTTTAGGCGTCCATCATAAGATCCTGCATCTTTAGTGATATTAATATTGTAGTATTGCAACATAAGAAATAGTACGGTGATAATTCTTACAGATGTCACGAACATGAGTGAAAAAATGATTAATTACGTATTTTACCTTCATCACAAAATGTATAATACAAGTTATACATTCGATACCAAAATACCGATACCGATATTGAAACACAATACAGATTTTTTCGGTATACCAATTTACAACACTAATTGTATGAGGGTGATGTTGTCAGTTGTCGACAGTTCTTCGTTATTTGATGTAAGCCTCGCTGGCGGTCCATTGCCTCAGTGCGTCAGAAGCCATAGCTAAGAGAATCCAAATCTGCCGCTGTAATAAAATAAGAGTATTCTGATGCGTAGCGAGAAGTATTATTTTTATTGTCTTCGTAGGTGGACGAGGATGTGGAATGAAGTTGATAAGAGAGTTTTAACTATGAATGTGGAAGGTTTTAGAGGAGAGGTAGACCTAAGAAGAAATGGATGGATTGCGTGAAAGATGATATGTGTAAGAGGGGAGTGAGCGAAGAAATGGTATATGATAGAGGAGTATGGAAGGAGAAAACATGTTGTGCCGATACCAGGCTACTGGAAGAAGGGTAGAAAAATTATGTAGATGGATACGGCCCGATGATGAATGGTGCCAATCGACAGTCAAGCTACTGTCTACAGCTTAAAAGTGCTCGTGGCTAACAGCCTAACAATTTTTACGATGGTGAATATATTAAAAGCAGAAGAAGACAAACGTTTCTGTCTGTTTCAGGAGCACATTTTAAAATTCCAAACTTAAACTAAAAATCTTAATCAAGTCACATGTTTTTGAAATTTTTTATCATTTAAGAATAACCCGTGCGTACAGTGGAATGTAACTTATATTGACTGATTTATTGTCAGGAGTGTGCCGCGTAGAGGCCGTGGCTACATCGGGCGGTGACCGGTATATAGTGAGAGCGAATAAAAACAAGATTTAAAAACGATGAGTAAAAATATGTATTCAATCTATAATATGTTTTCATTCTTTAACAACAAATCATAATTTATATGTCGGAGACGGTCATTAGTTTGGTAGCTAAACGAAACGCAGCACGATTCCCGAGAGATGGCAGCACGATTGCGGTATCGTCGGAACTCGGCTAACTTCGTGCTACGACAGAGTCTAGCCGATGGAGCCTTCTTGAAGAGCGGTGCCTCCGTCCTAAGAACTGTCATTCGTTTTCGTTTGCTAACTTCAAGAGAAGATTTTTAAATTGTTCTAAGACAACATACGTGATTGGTGTACTCAATATTTCTCTTATCTCGGTCACCCTATTCGCCCCTACGATGGTGTTAATAATTGTGGCTTCTTCGACATATACATAATATGCATAATAAAACTATAGAATCCGTTGTATTTGTACGAAGAAGGAAAAAATAAAATAGAAAGTAATTAATTATCATTAAATTTTCACTGGTGTAACGGCTGCTCCGCCCTTCAAACCGAAACGCATTACTGCTTCACAGCAGAAATAGGCAGGATGGTGATATCTACCCGTGCGGACTCACAAGAGGTCCTACCACCAGTAATTACGCAAATTATAATTTTGCGGGTTTCATTTTTATTACACGATGTTATTCCTTCATCGTGGAAGTCAATCGTGAACATTTGTTGAGTACGTAATTCATTAGAAAAATTGGTACCTGCCTGCGATTCGAACACCGGTGCATCGCTCAACACGAATGCACCGGACGTCTTATCCCTTAGACCACGACGACTATGAAATTAGAATTATTTTGAGCCCAAGGAAAGACTATAGACCACATTTAATCTTTCACTACACGCTCATGCGTTATAAGCTGTAGGCCATGCTGACGAACCTGCGGGCAAATAGCTGATATTATGTCGAAGGGTGAAAGGCTAAAGCGACATTTCGCTTAATACACGATTTATCTTTGTAATTAAATATACGTTTTATTTGGTATTAGCATCAACAGTTCGACGTCTATTAATTAATCTTCAATTAAGTTTTTTTATTATGATTTTTTTTTTCAAATTTAAATGGCTCTCCTATAAATTTGCCACAGTGTAAGTTTGCCACAATTCCTTTCGCCCCTTGATATGAATTTCTCTAAGCGCGGAAGGGAAGAGAACCTCATAATCTGAATTAGATATTGTGTGCCCGCTGTAACCCCGGCCTAAGTACATATGCACCGAAATTGTTACGTAAATTATGCGCGTGACCTTTTACGTAATACATTGAAATAGTTTATTTGTCATTGTTCCACATCTCTGAAGCAACATAGGAAGGTTGTACGCTGCTGTAAGCTCATAAAATGTACTTCATAATCTATACTAATATTACAAATATGAAAGTGTGTGTTTGGATGTTTGTCGAATACGGAAGATGGTGGCGCTTATCTGAGATACTCATATGGTAAAGTCGAAAATCAAAGTCAAGCAAACTGCCAGAACTCAACATGTATTATTAGTGTATAGAACATTCTGTGTAGAAAGAAACGTGAATATCAAGGAAAATATTTTTTTGGAAAAATCGTCGATTGTTAGCAAAATACATACTCAAATGTTGACGAATTTCGTGACCACAAAAACTGCAACGGAAACATCAGAATTGATATGATTCTAAATTATTATAGTTCTGATGAAGGAAGATGGTAATTTTTTAAAAATATTTATATCAGTAAAAACCGTACCTACATTTTGTTAGTATTATTTATAATCTGTATTAGTCACATAAAAACATTACACATTAATATCTGACTCTATTTTTTATGTACTATTTTATTACTATATTAATGAATCACGCAGAATAGATTGAACTGATTTGAATGAGGATTCGCGCAAATATAGCTAAGTAACCTAAATTAAGAAATTTGGTATTTTTCCTCTTGATAAATAACGTAACTGACCCAACACCAAATATATTAGCTTTGAAAAGAACAACATTGTATTTGTTACTTCGAGATTTTATGTATCAAGGGAGGTCAACAAATATACTTTTAGTTTTTATTGAAAAAAATCACAAAAAAAGACACGTATTGTATATTTAATAAAACAATAGACTTAGAAAATCATTACCAGCCATTACCAAAACGATTTACTGTTGAAGTTTGTCTTAACGCATAGTTGATTGAATAAATCTAAAAATGAACATTAATAACATCGCCATATTTAAACAATCCGAAAATAATCTGATAAAACATAAATGAATGAAAAATTAAATGCAAACACGATATCGTAAAACAATAAATCCCATTCAAGATTTCGCACAGCAAGTGATAAATGCAATAATAAAAAAAATATGTTTGTAAGGAAACAATGTGAATTTAAATGAGTAGGTAGGTGGGTAAAGTATTGACAATAGAGAGGCGTGGGGTGCGTACGCGCTCGGCGGCGCCAACGTGCGCTGACGTCACATCCGCCGCCATTCAAGCCACGACGCTCATTCATAAATCGAACGGCAGCACCGCATTATCGAAACAACGCCTTATATGTACACGTAAAAGTTTAAATTTATTTGCAGTTTTTTTGTGTTTTTGTGTTTTTTTTTTTGTAATATTCGCAGAATTACAACTGATAAGACTCGACAGGCCCCGGAATGTCGCAGATTAGGTCGATATGAAATAATGATTTATTGTGAACTATGCTACATGTATCGATAGCCGAAAATTATTGTTCTATATGAGAACGTTTTTTTTTTCTAAACATACATTAAAATTACGTTCGAATATTTTCTAAGTTTATAAACTACCTAATTGCCTTTTCGAAATTTGAAATTGTGTATTTACTCTGCAAAATACTCGTTTAATAATATGTAGGTATATTAGAGATGAATTAATGACATTCGATATTTTTGAATATTTTATTATTTATAATGTGATGTTCCAAGACAGCACAGTACAGTTTTATTAAAATTTATAACTTATTTTATTGTCGCTTTTATATCTAGACATACTAGTTTCATTTATAAATACGAATAACATAAAAATATATTATGAAGACGTGAGTGGATGAAGGGGTTAAGTACCATTTTTAAGATTTTTAAGTTTTTTTACATTGAATGAAGGTGCTATAAATGTGCCTATAAACCGTATCAGACCTTAAAACTCTGGGTTTAAAGGCTATTTTTAGAAATTGCATGTGATATAGGAGTTATGTATGAATAAAAAGTACAAATAAAAAAAGTTTGTTGCCCGTTTTCTCCAAATTGTAACATATCCCCTTCATCCACTCACGTCTTCATATGCGTTAGGATTATAAAATTAGGATGTCTTTAAATACTGTTTATTTCCCCGCGAATAACTAGTGGGGTTCGGTTTTTGAGACACTTACATAATAATATGCAACTAGAGGTCCCGTAGTAGTCGAAATTCGACTATAATTAATTGGAATTGTAAGTTTGTACACTGTTATAATTGTATTTTATACTTCTATAATCACAAATTTTGCCAAGACTACACTATAAAAAATATTAACAAAGACAAATAATATTTAAACTATTCTCAATTTGACAACAGACGTCAAGAACAAAAGCTTGACAATAAATAGTATGCCTGCGTGTGTGCGTCAAATACATGGTACGAAGTGTGTGTAATGTTTTCTTTATCGATTTAATGTATCTTTTATGCATTATTTAAAAAAAAAATTAGCGTTGTGCACTTCTTCTCTATATTCTCTATAAGTGTGGAAAATTTCATACTCCTCCGTCCGCGCAATTTTCGTAAAAAGGGATACAAAGTTTTTGCTTCACGTATTAATATATAGATACTTGATTGATTGGTGCATCGATATATTACCCATGCCATTGCATTGAAATGAGTAGGTAGATCACAAATACCATCTTTAGAAACGGAATGCTTTTTCCTCTATTGCGGCAGAAATAGAAATGATATTCGTATCGAGAAGTGAAAAGCTTTTGATTGAAGCGACGTTTTTGCGACTTTACATTAGAGCCATTTAAAGCTTAAAATTTTGAAAATATATCATAACAAAAAAAACTTCTTCAGCCATTTGAATGTGGTAAACATAATTGAAGTTCAGTTAAAGACATCGAACTATTGATGTTACTTAACATCAGGTGGGCTGTGAGCTCGTCCACCCATCTAAGCAATAAAAAAAAAAAAAAAAAAAAAAAAAATACCAAATAAAACGCACCTTTAATTACAAAGATAAATGTCGTATGTACTTATAAAGCACGTCTTATCACCAGTTAAGCTCAGGAAGAAACGACTTATTGCTATTCTAGTTCATTCTAGTTCAATCTCATATCTCAAGGCCAGTGGCATCTTTCATATTAAGATATCTACGCGCTACGGTAACGACATAATAATTGACTTAATTTAAGTAAATGTATAGGTAGCTAAGCCTTTGCTTTGCTTTGTTTTTAAATTTAAAAAAAGAACGTCATCTCTTCCGGGAATGTCTTTTCTGTTATGGAGTCTCAATTTTTTTTTTCTTTTGACATTGACAAGTTTTAATTTTGAACTTTTGGGCGGGAACGCGAAAAGTGAAGTTGTGTCTATTTAGTGTTTCTTCAGGTTTAAATGCGTAATAACGATGGTTTATTGTTTATAATTGTTTGAAAATGAAATAAGCTTCTCGGGATCCTCCAAAAAGTCCAGTGGAGAAGAAGAAAAGTGACAGTGGACTTTTTGGGAGGCATTTGCCCACCATTATACTGAGATTATATTTCATCACATATCACATCTCATTTGTAAATTTAATTAATTTTTAATCATTTATGTTATGTTGCGATTATTTTCCTTCGTTTTTTATTATTCATAAATTGTAAATAATTAAAACGGCGAATTATAAAAATCTTATTACTTGACGCTGGCTAATGCACAAACCGTGCCGGAGCCAAAAAATAAAGAAAAAGAAGAAAAAGTACATATTAATTTTAGTCTGAGTAATCGATTAAAACATTTGTTTTACTATCCGACAAGGTATTGAACTGTTAAGTTTCTTTATTTCTCTCAACTCGGTTTTTATATATACATATTTATTAACTTAAAATGTGTTGCCGTAGTCGGCCTTGACGCCATGTTGCTTTAATTCGCGCCAAACCGGGCAAATCGTCATTCACGGGACCGCGTTGGTGTGGCGCCCTTCCAGTCAATAGCCTTGTCTTGCCCTTGACGTTTCGTTTAGTAAGCACATAGTATATTTATTAACAGTTAGTCAAGTTTGCAGTACATGATTTTCTGGTCTGGTATTTTTTCTTTCTTCCAACAATGATTTTTTTTACTTTAGGAACTGAACAGAGATTTCGCCCGTTTGTATTTTATATAGATAGCATAGTTTATGTTATTTCCGAAGGTTGAAATTATTATCGACCCGAATTCGTCAAAATCGGTTTAGCGGTTTTTTGTCCTGCAAAGGTAACAGACCGACAAATAGACTTTCTTATCAATAATATTGTTTGCTATGTAACTTTAAGAGTATACTAATTTAAAATGTTATAGGTAACTCTCATTTTATGTTTTTTTTATTATTTGTTTACACGGTTGAATGAAGTCACGGCCCGGGTGTCGTGTAGTTGCCTAAGCCCGCGGGTATCAGATTGTTAACGCCACCGCCCACCCTGGGACGTGAAGCTAAAATGTCAATTATTATATACTTACAACCACTGACCCGCTCTCTAAATCGGAACCCATGACTTGTTCGCGGCAGAAGTACTGGTATAAAGCAATTCTACTATGGCGTAGATGTAATTACGTTTTTTTTTCCTACCTAAGCTGATGGTCTTGAGAGAACATATCAGCGTCAACGGGCGAGTAGGTGAGCTTATGGGACTCAAACCTGACGTTGTTGTTAACACGAATTCTATAGTATCGGAAACGCGACTCACTGAGAAGATCCGGCGAGAAAACCAGTAGGCTGTGTCTGTGGGTTAATTTACTCGCCGAGCCCTTCGCTGCAAGCGACGGGTTCGACGAGAACGATGACCGGTGCTTGGGGTACCTAAAAGCAGCGTTAGTGGATCCGAAATGACGTGTTTTGGACGACGTCGACTGTTTACCATTCGGTCCGCAGCATTGGGAATATAGTTACCACGCCACGATGGGAGGGTTCTCGTGTCGTGCCGCTTTATCAAAATGGCGCAGTAATTACGGCAAAACCGATACTGAAGGCCACGTTATGTTTTAATAGACATACAACTTAAGTTACTGTTGTGTCCTGCACTAGATACCATTGCCCTTGGCGTTACTTTTGGACAATGGTATAGTGTGATTAAATGTTTTTTTTTATATATATAATTTATTTTATGTTTCCGCCGCGTATCGCGTACTCAGTCCGATAGGCAAATAATACTGGTTTTTATGTTTTATGAATGACTAAACAGGGCTATAAAAAACCTTTAATTTTCTGTTAATGAACTGCTGACAAGTAGGGTTTTCTAGCCAATAAATGATATTGCCGACATCCCGCGGTAGGCCCAAGAAACGCTGGTTGGATGTGGTAAAGGCGGTTGGGTATATAAGAGAATAACCTCACCGGGCAAAGTCGAGGAGTTTAAGTAGGTAAGTGGACCTTGGCACTAGATTAAGAAAACGCTAGGAAGAAGAAGAAGAAGAAATGATATTGCTAACGCATCGACAGATGTCACCACAACACTCCTACTTCCGCAAATCGCAAGGCCCGACAAGGTAGATAGATTGTTTAATGCCTTCGCAACAAACTGGGCAGGTTAAAATCGCCCAGCCTAGAAGCCTTGGAAAGCAAGTGCTTAGCACCTATCATCCTCTTTCATTGCTTTAGAAGGCAGACAAGCATATGCCTATACTATTTTATATGTATAGCCTATAAAACCGCAGAGGACTATTTTCAAACCTAAGCGTAATTCATATGAGGAATGACATAATGTAGTGGTCATAATTATTAACAGTTTCGCAGTTTAATTTAGAATTTTAATGGGCTTTACGTTTTCCGACAGGTCAATATTTAGGACGAAACGAATAAGTTAAGGGTGATATTAAACACTAAAATTGTTTTATAGCCGTGATAGACTGGCGAAGCAAATAATATAAAGTTTATGTATGGACTTCACCGCCCGCGTATACTTAGTGGGTCTAAGTATTCTTTGGATTTCTGGATTCACGTGGGACCATCGAAATGACAGCCAATAGCTACGTGTTAATTAATATTATATATATATTGCTTTCCTAGACTATTGCGCCATTGAACGTCGTCTCAAACTATTTAGACAATCGTTCGCCTCTTCTGGTTCCGTCATCTGGAGCTCTACTGTGTCTGCAATTATCTTACAAAAGCCAAAATACATCGACAAAGTAAATGCCAGCATCCATGTTAAGGCATTTGTTCTTAGTCTCAGTTTTAAAGTACAACACCTGCCCTACCCTTCATGTGACATAAATGGGCAGGGTTTTGGTACCTACCCGTGCAGGCTCACAAGACCAGTGATGACGTAATATTTTTTCATAACATCACAACTTTGTAGCACAACAAATGTACCGAGTAACAAATAACAAAATTACAATTATTTATTTGATATTGGCCATGTGGGCTAATTGTTGTCGGCTAATTGTTCGCATTGGTAGCTTGGCACAAAGGAATACGCATAGAAACGTTTTAATCCAAAGACTTGTTTGATTGTGCCACATTCTTATGGCCCTCGACCGTTGCAGACCTGTGTTACTGCTAGTCAAGCCTTGACCTAATGTGATTCATTGTGTAGAATTTAATGTAAAGGTATTTTGCAAGATTCGAACATGCCTTTTCACCAAAATTCATTCGATTTAATCTCACATTGCCTTAGTTCTTCAGACATGACCCAAATCTCAATTACATTGTTGAACGGGAATCCCACTCTTCGATCCGGAATGCAAGTTTACTTCGCAACTGGAATGAATAGGATGGTGGTACCGACCTGTGGGAGCTTACGAGGCGCTTTATCACCAGTATCCCAGTGTTTCAATGTGGGTTTAGGTAAATATTTAAAATCAGTTGGACCTTGGTGGTTCTAGATACGAAATTAAACCAGGGACCCTGCTTATTAACGCAATATTATTAACGCAATAGCAGGATAGGCGTTATTCCATATACAGGCTATCATTATTTCATCATGGTACATAGTATTTTTGGCTCGGTTACATAATTATTAATATTATTGGCACAGTCGAATTCTTAACATCAAGTATGAGTTCTTTGAAGAATTCGAGGTCATTAAAGGTACAACAATCAGCATTTATTAAAGCCGACATAAATTACTTACTCCCGTATACTGTTGTTTCCAAAGTGTCAACCCAACTGATTCTTGTTCAGTAATTGCTCAACCGATCACACACAAAATGTCAGTCATAGGAAAATTTTCGTAACCTCAACCCAGAAACGTTTTCAGTAATAAATTCACAGTTTTAGCATTAGCGTCGAAAACCATTAAAAACATAAAAATTTCGTATAATTTTCATAAATTAATATGTAAAATGGATTGGACGAACACAAGGTCGTGTGTTTGTTAATTCCTATAAAATATTCCGGTATCGCGTTCGTACGGAACTTAAGTGAGTCACTGTTTTAACCTGATGTACTTCATGTTGCTACCCGCTGTTGCTATGAGCTTTAATGGAAGCATTCGCTTATTGCTTACTCGAAACTTGCAACTGTTAGGAAATAGCATCCTGCCTGATACGGCGCTAAAGAAAAGTAGCATTAACCCAATATAGAGAAAACGTCGACGTCATAAGTGGGTTGCCTTAAGAAAACATGTCAAACTCGCAATTGACTGATTTAGAATGTCCGTAGTGAACGCTGAAGTCGTCTCTAGGGCCTAAATGAGTTTAAACCAAATCAAACAATGTCTCTAAAAGCCACTGAATATTCACACCGCGCCCAACTGTCGCACATCCTTAACTAGTTATGTTCAACACATGTTAATCGCCCTTTATTTGGTGTCGTCGGAGTTGTAGGAAAACTATTAATACCGGACGCATATTGTACGTCTGTTCGTGTACCTACATGTTGTACTAGGCCCTGTCGGAGACTCGACAGTTCGCTCTCAACTAACTTTAACGTTGGGACAGAGAGATCAAGGATCTCATCGAACCGGCTAGAACATTCAATATGCGCCCGACATAACCGTGATGGTTTCCCACGAATTTTGTACGATGCGAGGTAATAAAACGGTTAATAATAATATCACGATCAGACAGAACTCGAGAGGAATAAAAGAAAACATACTTATTAAGTTGTTTCCACTTTACAATTAAAACTTAAGTGACTCGTACGCGTCTATGTTTTCAATTACGACCGTGAACTAAAATCACTGTTTGTTATAAAAAAACGTACAGGAATAAATACAAAAATACGAACCGATAGTGTTTTTGGGTAACGTTATTGGGTCAAGATAAACATTGTTTGTTACATTCGTTTGAAAAACGTATGTCTGGTTTGTTTTTTTGTTAAATTATATCAGTAGGTCTGCGGTTTTTTATTGTGTTCCCCCGGGGGAATTACAGGTCACAGGGCGCTCTCTTGGACGATGGTGTATGCACGTTCGGCTCATAAATAATATCTACATGTAAATAGACAAATGCAAAACAGTTGAGTACCATTTCTTCCTCTGTTTGTCAATCAATCCACGAGCGTTTGTGTTATCATGAAAAATATTCTAAAATATTCAGTATTTATCAAAATAAAAAACAAAATCAATTATAAAAAAACAGAAAACACAATATATAAAATGAATTTAAGTTTTGAAGTGTCAGTGATTTTGATTGAATTTCAATACCTGGTGTTAAGTGGTTACCCGGAGCCCATAGACATCTACAACGTAAATGCCGCCATCCACCTCGAGACACGCGTTGTAAGGTCTCAGTTTTTATTAACAGTACAAAGGCGGACCCAGAAATAGGCTATTATTGAGCGAATTTTTTTTGAGTGGTCATTAGAATTTTGAAGTCGTTGTGGCCTAAAAGATAAGGCGGTACATTCGAACTGAGCGATGAGACTGTGCCGGTATTGGAATCCCGCAGGCGGGTACCAATTTTTCTAATGAAATACGTACTTAACAAATGTCACGATTGACCTCCACTGTGGGAGGAATAATATCGTGTACTAAATATCAAACCCGCAAAAATTATAATCTGCGTAATTACTGGAGATACGACGTCATCTGAGATCGTGTGGGTAGGTACCACCACCCTACTTATTTCTGCTGTGGAGCAGGAATACATGCAATGGTTATGGCTTGGCTGTGTTCGTAGCGCTCTATTATACATCTCCGTGAATAATAAACACTAAATATCAGCACTGTGTGCATACGGATCGCTCTCAGAAATTGTTTGAGATGATTTGCAACGCCAGCTACCGGAGTAGAGTTAATCCATACTATCTAGAGCCAATGCGTCTCTGGATATATTTTTGGAACGAAGTTCCTTATGGGACGATGCGGAGGGGTACCCTAACCAAGAAAAAACGTCCGTAACGTAAGATTTTTATTATTTATGTATAGTCTTAGTATGATGGATATACAGTGTCTAAGCTATAGTCTACGTGATGACGGTTATTATTATTATTCATATAAATAGCTGTTTCTTTGTATATTATTATTATATTTTTTTGTAAATCATTGTAAATAAAATAAAGTTGATAACTTTGTAAAGTAGTTTTTTTTTATCAACAAAAAAATCATAAAAAAATGTTTACCCGAATTTTCTTTATACCTCGAATAGAACATAAAATTAATATTTTTATAATAAGGAACTTCGTTCCTATCCGGTGTCCCCCACACACCACACATCTTTTTTTATTGCTACGTATCATTAGGCTTTGGAATGAACTTCCCTCCATAGTTCTCGAGTCCTCCCTCTTCAATTCAAGCAGGTTTTGGCCCACTACTAAATTGCGATAGGCAGTGACTTACATCCCTGGCATTGTTGACGTCCATGAGCGACGCCAACTTACCACCAGATGGGCCGTTCACTCACCTGAATCCTAAGAAAAAAATTTTTTTTCTCTCTTAAATTAATACACTTAATATCTGCGTCAAATTATTTTGTTAGAAACTGCCTTAAGTACGTCCATGTTAATAGGAATAAAAGCTATTAAAAATAATGTTATAGCCAAAATCCCTGACCAATCATTACGGGCATGCTACGTTTGATATAATAAACACATTATTACGGTACAAGTTATTTGTTGATTGATCGGGACAGGCATTAAACACGTTCTAATGGTTTAAATGCCTCGCTTTTTATTCGAGTACGCCTCTGCGATTGAGTTCGCGAAAAAACTTTTAACAAGGGGTCAAACTCGAACGAACCATTTAAAGATCTATGTGTCGTTGAATTAGAGTGCATATTTCTCTGTTCGTGTGTTCATGTAATATTTATATATATATATATATATATTTGTACAGGATTTGATCGTTGATTGATTAACGATGTTCCGTTAGCGGTCGACAGATTACTAACGTGCCGTTTTGGCACTAAGTGTGCTTATTTAAAAAGAAACACAGCTCGATGCACACTGCGTACATTGAAATTTATACTTTAACTAGCAAACCCGGCCACACGTTGCTGTGGCTAAGGTTTTTGTTTGTAAGCAACACGTGGACGGCTATGATAATACCAAAAATTAACAAAGTAAGAACAATTGGATTTGACTGTATTGCATTTTTTCTAAATTTTAAACTTTTGGCTTTCTTGTAAAGTTTCAAAAATGTAATTTGAAACAAATAGCCGTTGTTCACCCCTGGATATGGTTTTAAACTTTTGCTATCTACATTACATGCAGCACTGAAATCTTCGAAACACGTGAAATGTGAATATCATCATAAGAACTCATCGAATAATAATATAATAATATAATTTAAATACAGTACATCAGCAATTAGTTACTCGCTTCGGATTTATTTCGTTTGATTCGTTAATTGCTGACATGAGTACGCCAATAGATCCAAATGTTATAGGAGCCGATATAGTGAGGATTTCGTCATGATACACGAGAATGATGATGAAGTCTTTTCATTAATCATTAACGATCTGATTAGATTCATTATAAACGAACCGTCTCTTACATTTTCCCGGTTACATAATGAGGCGTTAGCTATCATAAAATCCACCGGGCGGGTGAAATTACCGGAAAATTATCGGAAATTTCTATGTTTTGTGACTTTTTCATTAACTCACGTACTTTTTGTAGCTCTGTCACTGGACAACGAACCTAGTCAATGACGTTGGTATAATATTATCGGCTACTTAAGATCGAGTACGCTTTCTCGGAGATATTCAAACGAGAATAGGCTCAATTCAAACTCAGCGAAAGCCTAATTTACTATGTATGAAAATAAAAACTTAGTATCACTTTTGTTTCTAGTATTAATGGTAGCTGTGGTAAAAGCACATTCAATTATCCAGTTTCAACTAAGATTTTGTTAATATTAAGTTTCAGTAATTGGCATTGCTGAAGTCCATGGGCGACGGTAACCTCTCACCATCAGGTGGGCCGTGTGCATACTAGGGCAATAAAAAATAATTATTAAACACAAAAATTTATTAAGGCATTTTGATATTTGTGTGAAGAATAATTACATATTCTCATTTATTATTGACTCAGGTTTCATCCGAAGACCTTGTTCACTTTTGAACGCAGACGTGCAAACGTGGGAGTTTTATTTGTTTTTTAGATGACTAGTTCACAGCTCACCTGGTTTTAAGCTATTAACTACAGAGCATACAGACAAAAAAAACGTGAGAACTCATATCTCAAGGTGAGTGGCGGAATTGACGTTATTGATATCTATGGGTTGTGGTGACCACTTCGTACCAGGTGGGCTGTGATCTCGTCCATATATCTTAGCTATCAAAATTAATAGGTCTCTGTTTTATAATACAACGGTTGCCCCACCCTTCAAACAGAAACGCTTCACGGCAGAAATAGACGGGGTGGTGGTACCTACCCGTGCGGACTCACAAGACGTCCTACCACCAACCAGTAATTACGCAAATTATAATTATTACAAGTTTGATTTTTTATTGCATAATGCTGTTCTTACATCTTGGAAGTCATTCGTGAATATTTATTAAGTACGTATTTCAATAGAAAAATTGGTACCCGCCTCCGGGATTCCAAGACGGACACGGTCGCATCGCTCGATACGAATGCACCGGGCGCCTTATTCATTTAAGCCATGGTGACTTGTTGGTGTAGTAATAATTGTAAATAGACATGCTTTAACAAAAACCGACTTCAAATTGAAAAAAAAAAGATATTCCAATACAAATTAATATACACTAAAAACAATATTCATCGAAATCGGTTGGCGTGATATTGAGTTACCTATTCATATATTTGTCGCACACGTACATAATGCAAATTTAGGATTCATATGGTTTTCTCATGGATACCATTATCAGAACTGGACTAAATTGAAATGGGACCACACGGGATGCGTCAGCTTTCTAATAAAAAAATAATCATCAAAATCGATTCACCCAGTCAAAAGTTATAAGGTAACAAACATAAAAAACATACAGTCGAATTGAGAACCTCCTCCTTTTTTGAATTCGGTTATAAGATGATCGTCAGTGATCACTTTCATTCACGTACGAGAGTTATTGCCAGGGGCACTTAATACCTTTCTACTTATTTATATCGCAAAGCAAACAGACGATAAATCATGCGGTAATCAAATTGAAACTGCAATCTTATGTCTCGTGGTTGGTAGCGTTATTTCCATTTTGATGTCCTCAGGCCGCATTGACTAAGTCTACTCTTAAAGAGCAATGAAAAAAACCTAATTATGACTACAGAAAATTTTAGTGTTTAACATACAGAAGTTATCAGAAATTTCGGCATCGTCGTTAAGAGGCGCCGTGGCTTAGTTGGTTAAAGCGCCTGTCTAGTAAACAGGAGATCACGAGTTCGAATCTCGTCGGGGCCTGCAGTTGTGCTGACTTTTTTTTATATTTTTTATAAATAATTTGTCTCATTCTATTAATCTTACAATTTATTGAGCTAGATTAAAAATGATATTATACATTAATACAGATGTTTCCACGTCATTTACCCATACTTTTCAATAAAGTACCTCTAACGAAACATTGAATTTATTGAAATGAAAAAGAATTCATACACTATGACCATGCGATTCGGGAAGGCCACTTCGAAATTCAAAATGCTACGCCATTTTTTGACATATCAGAAGTGAGAGGATGATCATAGACGCGCATTCCGGTTGTCCGATAGCCAGGGCTGCCAATAAATACGCAAGATAGTGGCATAGATTTATGATACAGAAATGGTAGGTTTTTTTTTATTGCTTACATGTATGTATAGACTATATAAATACTAACAGCATTACAATTTAACACAAGACTTCACACAACATATCTCAGAAGAGTCTTCGACTTGTTTGGGCACATCTGGTAGCACGTAAAGGTGGTAACAACATAGAAACATTGTTGTTGACTGGAAGGTGGAAGGCCAAAGACCGAAGGGCAGATCCCCCATGCGCTAGTCAGACCAAATCCACACTGAATACCACCGTGTGTGAGGCCGTCCACGCCACCGAAAATAGATCGACGTGGCGTGATATAGTCCGCCGGAATAATCTGAAATCCCACAGAGGTCACGACCCTCAGCATTTTTTTTTATTGCTTATATGGGTGGACGAGCTCACAGCCCACCTGGTGTTAAGTGGTTACTGGAGCCCATAGACATCTACAACGTAAATGCGCCACCCACCTTGAGATATGAGTTCTAAGGTCTCAGTATAGTTACGACGACGGCTGCCCCACCCTTCAAACCGAAACGCATGACTGCTTCACGGCAGAAATAGGCAGGGTTGTGGTACCTACCCGTGCGGACTCACAAGAGGTCCTACCACCAGTAATTACGCAAATTATAATTTTGCGAGTTTGATTTTTATTACACGATGTTAGTCCTTCACCGTGGAAGTCAATCGTGAACATTTGTTGAGTACGTATTTCATTAGAAAAATTGGTACCCGCCCGCGGGATTCTTCTTCGTATAGATGAAGACCTTATATCTCAAGGCGGGTGGCGCATTTACGTTGTAGATGTCTATGGGCTCCAGTAACCACTTATAACCAGGTGGGCTATCAGCTCGTCAACGCATCTAAGCAATAAAAATAAAAATAAAAACACCAGGTATCTTTACTATCCCTCTACGGTGTTTGAACGAAAATCGCCTACGACTTCCAAAAAAAAACCACTCCAACGAAAGCGTAACGGCTGACACATTTATGAAAAGTAGTAGTAGTAAAACGCTTTTCGGAGAAAGAGCTGGCTGGTCGTTTGGAATGAAACGAAAATTATAATTTCTTTTTAAACTTGCACACAGTCGTTGTTCTATTTCCTTGAATCATTAAATAAATTAAAAGTATAAGAACACGTTGCGAACAGAGATTTTCAAAGGAGCGTATTAAAGTCGAATGGATAATTTCGTGATCTCATTATTTGACGTTTGTCGGGGGAGGAGATTTATTGCGTTTCACGAGGTGCTCGGAGGCGGTCCCCTCATCTACTGCCAAATACACTAGAGGGGAGTGGGTATTGCTACCCAAAAATGACTTCAGTGAATAGATAGCCTGCAGAGGTAGTCAGAGGCTAGAGGTTCTGGTGGTAGGACCTCTTGTGAGTCCGCGCAGGTAGGTACCACCACCCTGCCTATTTCTGCCGTGGAGCAGTAATGCGTTTCGGTTAGAAGGGTGGGGCAGCCGTTGTAACTATACTTGAGACCTTAGAACTTATATCTCAAGGTGGGTGGCGCATTTACGTTGTGGATGTCTATGGGCTCCAGTAACCAATTAACACCAGGTGGGCTGTGAGCTCGTCCACCCATCTAAGCAATAAATAAAAAAAAGGTTCTACAGACCCACAGTACGATGCGACGTTTATCGTTCTCTTGTGACATTGGTTAACGTATCCACAATATATTTTGTTTTAAAAATAAAGCAGTTATTCCTAGACCAGATACCCATTTCAAACATAAAAAAAAATCTATGAATATATAAAATTACTCTTCTAAAATTAAACAACCTGTTTTGAAAAATGAAAAAAGATAATTATCTTACGCAATACATCAAAAATTCTGAATTAATTAAAATTTAATGTTTATATTATTACGACAACAAAAATATTACAATGTATGCTTTTCACGCGTCTCCGCTCGACCGCATAACTATTAATTTCCTTTAAAACCTCTCTTAATTAATAATGAAGTCATAATTAGTGGTTACCTTGTTAAGGAGGGAAGTGATTCATCACAATAATTTATCTTAATTATATTAACTCTTGCCTACTATGTGGTTTATGTCCGAATTTTTATTACATATTACTAATTAGACATAATATTTTTTTGTTATGATTTTTGAAGATTTGTCTTCGTGTTGTTGTTATTGTTTTGCTATTTGCAATCTTGTGGTGTGGATACAATACAATAATAGTTCGTAAAATAAAAGCACAAGGTTGTTTAATGAAAATCGCTTTAGCTATTCTTTCTTCTTCTACACGGGGTTGTTTATTTAAAAAAATATATATAATATATGTCCTTATTATAAAAATATGAATTTTAAGTTCTATTTGAGGTATAAAGAAAATAAAACTGGAGGTTTCGCAACAACCCACAGTCATTCGGTAACGTGCGAACATATTGTGGTACACTTCATTCACGGTTGTTTGCATAAGAGTTAGTCTATTGCGCAAACGAAAGCTCTGAGATTGTGGTCAATCAATAATAAAAAAATGTTATTTTTTGTACTTTATTACAAAGTTAAGTCGTACACTCGTTGGATGCAGGTGGCATTGGACCGGTCGCACTGGAAATCTATTGGAGAGGCCTATGTTCAGCAGTGGACGGCGATAGGCTGAAATGATGATGATGAAGTCGTACACTGTGTGCATTACTAAAAAATCTTACGTTACGGACCTTTTTTCTCGGTTAGGGTAACCCTCTGCATCGTCCCATAAGAATTTGCGAACACTTCCCCTAGTAAGAGCAGTGATTCTTACTGGTAGTAGGACCTCTTGTCGTCCGCACGGGTGGGTACCACCACCCTGCTTATTTTCTGCCGTGAAGCAGTAATGCGTTTCGGTTTGAAGGATGGGGCAGCCGTTGTAACTATACTTTAGAACTTATATCTCAAGGTGGGTGGCGCATTTACGTTGTAGATGTCTATGGGCTCCAGTAACCACTTAACTTTAGGTGGGCTGTGAGCTCGTCCACCCATCTAAGAAAAAAAAGCCATAAAAAAAAACACTTCCCCTAGTAAGAGCAGTGATTCGCAGAATCTACCACAGGTTCGGAATCGCGACCCACTGAGAAGTTTCGGCGAGAAACTCAGTAGGCTAGGATTTTATAATAATTTTCAACAAATTTCTATAAGGTTTCGTTTCTAACAAATAATTTTTCACAAAATAAATCGCCCAAAATATTTGTATCACGCAATCTCATTCATGAATTCTAAAAAGTCGAAACGGCTTCGTAATGTTTGATAACAGCAAACATGAAAAAAAAAAACTATATTTAGAATACGTGTCTAGTAATAACCTCGCAGACTCTACTGAAAATGATGCAACATACTGTCGTTGTTACATAACATATTACATATACAATATGTATATTTCGGTATTCGATTTGTATAAGATACATACTTGTCTAAATTTGTTTATTTTCATAAGATTTCCTGATCTATGAATGTTTAATGTAGCTTCAGTATTGTCACACACAAATATAACTCAAAGATTAGATTATATTGTAGCAATAACTATCAGATTAGGATGGCCAATTCCAAAACAATAATCAGTGAACCAAGGAATCATGTGACTCTTAGTTTAAAAATAAACGTAGTCAGTTTATATGTGTTGGCAACACAGTTTGGATGAACTACACTTGTGTCATGCGGATTTAGTGGTTTATGTTCATATCATTGGGTTTTTTTTCCCTACCTATGCTGATAGCCTTGGGAGGCAATTTCAGCTTCACCCTAACGTTTGTAGGTGAGCTCACGGGGCTCAACCGGAGAGTTGCTAACACTGACCCTAGCAAGAGCAGTGCTTCGCAGAATCTACCGCCGGATCGGAAACGCGACCCACTGAGAAGATCCGGCGAGAAACTCAGTGGGCTGTGTCTATGGGTTAGTTTGCTCGTCGAGCCCTTCGTCGCAAGCGACGGGTTCGACGAGGACGGTGACCGGTGCTTGTGGTGCCTAAAAGTACCGTTAATGGATCAGGAGTGGGTTTCGAGAAGGTTTTTAAGGAAATTATGTCTCCTCTATTTGCAGAATTTCTATTCCTATACAGAACATGACAACAGATTATTATCTCTGAAAAACCATGAAAGAAAATGTTAACAAAATTCTAATACCCACCGTGACCTCGTACATAATTGATTATCCTGTTTTCTTTTTATATATCAGAAACGACACTGTTTTCAACCGATGACAAGAATACTAAGACAAATCACATTATTATGAGATCAAATCCGCGTTTATTATCAACAGCTGAGCGGTATAAGTCACTGTTGTAGTGTAAACGACAACCAGTCTGTTTAATAGTTACTGGCTTTGTACTGATTTGATAATCTGGCTAGCCCACTGAGTTTCTCGCCGGATCTTCTCAGTGGGTTGCGATTCTGATTCGGTGGTAGATTCTGCGAAGCACTACTCTTGCCGTGGGCTAGTGTTAGCAAATTCTCTCAGGTTGAGCCCGTGAGCTCACCTATCCGTCCGGGCGTAGCTGGAATAGTCCCCTAGTCTACCAGTGAACAGGTAGGCAAAAAAAAACTGGCTAGTTCATAAATTATATTTTGGTTTATTCCCAATTGTTAGGGGCAGAGTGTACTTCGCGTAGAAGTTTGAGACAGACATTATTATTATTATTATTATTTATTGCCTTCGTAAGCGGACGAGCATACGGCACACCCGATGGTGAGGTGTTACCGTCGCCCATGGACTTCAGGAATGCCAGGGACAGGGCCAAGGCGCTGCCTACGTTATGCAATATTGAGATTTCCATTTCATGTTTTAAGGTACCTAGTTGGCTGCGTTCACGTTGCGTTGATGTCTATAGACTCTGCTAACTGCATTTGCTAAGATCTTTGTGCTTAGTGAGAGTTTTTTAACGTTCTCGATAGCGTAAAAGTTAACTCAAGCTTCTATGCAGTTGAAACAGCGCCCCTAGCGGCAAACGTAAGCAAACATTCCGACTCCATACAAATTTGAGTTAACTTTTACGTTATCGAAAACGTTAAAAAACTTGCACTAAGCAGACTGTTCGTTTATACGGAGGGATTATTTATCGGTTTTAAGCCTATCGGCCTATTATAAGTATGACTTTTCTGGAGATGGTTCATTTTCATCTACCTTTGCAAGGGACGAATGCTTCACTATCGAATTTTACCTAGACTTTTTTTGTCTTTTAAGTTTTTACACGACGTCGTGCGAAACTGTATTAGCTTAATCGTTATTAAACTGTGTGTCAGACAATAATACGTATCTTCAAACCTATAAATATTGAAGGACCGGTTCGGTAACCACCAAGGCGACCAGACGACTACATATTATGTTTAAATAGATTATATTATTATTTGATTACCGTACTATAATGTTCTTGAATAAGGTTAACGTAATTCACTGTCTGAAATTTTAAACGTTCTTAATAGCCAAATAATTCATTGGATTGTTTAAATTAATAATTGACAGTGGAAGAAAAATGTTCTGTTTTTGTTTCAAATAAGAGCTCATAGCAATTTAATGTCGAATTTGAGTTTAAATATCGCACATCATTTAGTTCACTTTTTTTATAATGGTTAGATGGGTGGACGAGCTAACGGCCCACCTGGTGTTAAGTGGTTACCGAAGCCCATAGACTTCAACAACGTAAATTGCGCCACCTACCTCGAGGCATGATTTGTAAGATCTCAGTTTAACAGTACAACGGCTGCCCCACCCTTAAAACAGAAACGCATTACAGCTTCAAGGTAGAAATAAGCGGGTGGTGGTACCTATCCGCACGGACTCCACTCTCACCCCCGACGTCCGATCTCCGGTGTCAGAACCCGGTCAGAGTAGGGGGTTTCCCACGGTCCAGACCCAAGGCGTCACCCCTAGGATGCCCGACCGACGGGTCGTCAAGGCGATCTTCGATGACCAACAACACCGGTCTCCAAGCGATGCCGCTGGTGTTCCGAGATACCCTGCCGGGTCAGAACGTTATTCACCGTCGACGAGGTTGCTCTTCCACAGTATGTTCGGCGACGACAACGACGACGGCAATGTGGACCGCATCGGAGACCGCACCCGACGACGTGTCGTCCTGTCCTCCTGGTGCCAGCACGCTAGAGTGACGGTAGCGTGCGGCACAGCCCCAACTCCCTCAGGTCGCCTCGTGACCATCACCGGGAAGAGATTGCCTCCTCACAGGGGCCGAGGCTCCTCGAACCCCAGGCTCCTCGACGGCGGCACGGTACCGGGAGGGAAGAAAAGCTCTCCTTCTCTCGTTCCGCCGTCTCCGTCTGCGAGGTGGTGGACTCACAGAAGTCGACCATCGGGTGGACTGTCGAGTATACGGCCCCCCTGGTCCGTATACTCGACTGCCTACAAGGGCAATAAAGATAAAAATAAAATCATCGCCTGCCATCCTGGCTACGATGCTCGGCAGCGATAAGTCCGGTCCGAGAGGACCGTGAGGATCGCCCCGACGGTCCGTCTCCCGTAGGCGAGGTCCGCCCGGCGGTGAGACCACGCCTCGAGCACGGCACGCCGAGATGGAAGCTTCCGCGCTCGAACTACCGCCGCGCCGAGACGTGGCTCCCCTCTGAAGCGGAGCATCGCCACGCGTACTTTACGTTGAACTCAACACGTATTAACATATGACTCTGGCGACGTGCTAACGTCCCATATATTAAAGTCGCGCCGAAATGCCAGACAAAAATGACAAATTCTTTTCTTTATTTAATTCAGTGATTGTCAAAAGACGTCGGGAGAAGCGGACGCGATTACCACTTCGAAATACCACCTCCTTCGTCGGATAATATCTGATAACAGTCCATTGTTAACGATGATTTTCATACATTCAGATCTGCTTAAAGCAAAAATGGAATCGCTATACATTGGCAGGCTCTTTTATATTACGAGTCTTAGTTAAAACATTAATAGGACATCAGAAATCACAATTAGCCCCATACCACAATCAATCAAGCAGTTTTACCAATAAAAGAGACCATTCAAAACATACAAAAAAATGTTAATTCAATTTTAACGCTCGAGAACCTTGTGCCGATCTATTTTAAAAAAAGAAACAAATTTTAATAAATCCGAAACGCCGGAAAGCGAATAGGAAGCGAATACGCAGACGTTGAACAACGAGAAAACTATCCGAACATTCTATCGTAGAGTATCGACATTTTATCGATATATTAATCGCTAAGAATGATATTAGTCTGCATGAAAAATCTTATTGTTTATTTTCTCGTTGTATTCAATCCATATTGATTATGAGAAAAATATGTATGATTTTTTCATGTATACGAGAAATCGGTTTGTATATATGGTTAGTTGGAATATGTGTAATGTTGTTTAACAGAAACATCCATTATACTGGGATTTTTTTAATTCCTTAGATTGTTACCAAAAAAAAACAGAACACGCAAAATTTTTGGGCGAATGAAAGTAATAATATTCAGCGCGTATTCGTATAGCATCGATAACAACGCTCGCACACAAAAAACGATATATTTACACCGCATCACTAGTTCAAGGTCGTCTGTGCGATTTTTACGATCAACATTTCAGCCGTTTAGTTTGGGCGGCTCCGTAATTTAGTGGCGGCGGAATAAGGACGGCTCGTTCGTTTGTTTTGGACACTGACCGCACTCAATACATATGAAACGAAGGGACATGATCTGTACAAGCCCTGCGTGTACGGACTAGACGAGCGAACTGAGAATCAAACTCCCGATGCAGGCAATAGGCTAGCAAATTTTAAGTCTACTGAATGAATGGCGTCAAAATTAGTTGTTTTCGTAGTCCGGACAGAAAAAATCGACAATATAGCAATTAGTACAACAACAGCCAATAAGAGAAAACTAATTATCCACTTTACATTTCCTATATGCTATTATTTAATTTGTTCTCGATGTTTCGGCGCTGCTCTAACTCCATGATCACGGATTGACTCTTATCAGTGGTGGAATTAAATAGTAATAGTGTTTATTCGCGAAAGCTTAAACAATTAATTGTGGAGAGCATTAAGCGGTAGGCAGCGGCTTGGCTCTGCCCCTGGCATTGCTGAAGTCCATGGGCGGACAGTAACCACTCACCATCTGGCGGGCCGTATGCTCGTCTGCCTACAAGGGCAATAAAAAAAAGACCTTGTTTGAAATTAACTTATAATATTTAAAAAAAAACAGATCTTATTTACTTTGAAACTCCCGTGGCAACAGATAAGTCGCACGTTGTAATAGTGTCGAGCGATGTGACTACACCGCGTAAAACGCGCAGGCCGGTACCACTTTTTCACCGAAATACATAATAATATCTTACCCAAATTAGTTCCACGTTATAAGTATTTAATCATGTACAAAAATCAAACATGCAAAATTACAGATATATTACTGGTCGTGAGTCCGCACAGATAGGTTGGTACCGTCCCATCTATTCCTGGAATCGTGCGATCCGGGTAATGTTATTGAAGTGGGTTTGGCTCCGTGTAGCAGGGATTGAGTGGCGAGCTCTACGCACCTGGTTAAAAAAGTTTCTATAAAATTGGTAAGAAGAAAACTGAGTTAAAGATATGCATAATTGTGACAAAACATGGCGTTTTTAAATCACATCTCTCACGTCATTTCGGATCCTCCCAATCCACTAACGGTGTTTTTAAGTACCCCAAGCACCAGTTATCGTTCTCGTCGAACTCGCTTGCGACGAAGGGTTCGGCGAGTGTAAATTAACCCACAGACACAGCCCACTGAGTTTCTCGCCGGATCTTCTCAGTGGGTCGCATTTCCGATCCGGTGGTAAATTCTGCGAAGCACTACTCTTGCTAGGGTTAGTGTTAGCAACGTCATCAGGTTTGAGCCCCGCGCGCTCACCTGCTTGTGCCAGTGTTAGCAACCTCCCGGTTTGAGCCCCGTGAGTTCACGTACACGTCAAGGCGAAGCTGAAATAGCCTCTCAAGGCTATCAGTTTAGATAGGAAAAAAAAACGGATCTCATCATTGACATACTGTGAGAGTCTCTTCTGGGAGCTTACATTCTTATCAATATGGAGTTCAATCTTATGTGCATTTCACGATACCTACTTAGATTTACGATTAGAATTAGAAGTATTAGAACTTGTATCCATCCACAATGCCCAAATAGTTTTTACTGTTCAAATGTTTTGTTGTAGCGAAGTTTTTATTAAAACGCGAATTTCGTTTTGAGAACAAACATAATAAAACCAATATGAACATAGGTTAAACACAGAACCGGCATGTTTATAAATCGTATGTTACTCCAAAACGTCTTCGCTCGTTACGTGCGAACGAGACAGAAGATCTACACGCACTTTTCACACGTTTTTATTATTTTATTATCTATATCGTGAAACGTTTATGGTTTCGTAATCTTCCTGCACGTGACCCGCAGCATTGAATCGACGCCATTCATAACGAGCCGTCCTTGTAACTATGCAAAGTCCTGAAGTGACCTCAATATCGGTGTAGCAAAAGACGACCTCTTCAGAATAAATTACGACATATAATGTCGAATTTTTACTAACTTGAATCTTTTATTGTTGTTTATGCGTGTGAAAGTAAGGCATGTTTGTTTGTTTAAACTTTTATTTTTTATTTTTCGTATCGACGTATGAAGGATTATTTGGTTTAAGTGACATTTTCGAAACTTTACAGGAGAGTCATTCGAAGGTTTAGAATTAAAAAAATCATCATCATCATGCTTTCCTATTACCCTCTGCTGGGGTGTAGGGCTCGAATCAAATTTTTCCATTTATATCGGTCTTGGGCAGTCTGTTCTAGCTCCTCCCACGTCATGCCCAAGACCCCTAGCTCCTGCTCCACCGAGCGATGCCAAGTTGTTCTGGGGCGGCCTCTCTTCCTTTTACCAGACACTTTCCAGGTCAGTGCTCTCTTTGATAGATAGATGGAAGGGTTTTGGAGAACACCAAGAAGATGAAATTAAAAAAATATATTATAACAAAAAAACTTCTTCAGCTATGTTATTGAATGTGTTAAACTTGATTGAAGTTCAATTAAAAACATCGAATTGTTCATTTTAAACGAAATAAAACTGACCTTTAATAACAAAGATTTACTGGTAGGTCCTCTTGTGAGTCCGCACGGGTAGGTACCACTACCCTGCCTATTCCTGCCGCGAAGCAGTAATGCGTTTCGGTTTGAAGGGTGGGGCAGCCGTTGTAAGTATAGTGAGACCTTAGAACTTATATCTCAAGCTGGGTGGCGCATTTCAGTTAAGTAAGTACGTTAAGTACGCATTTCATTAGAAAAATTGGTACCCGCTTGTGGGATTCGAACACCGATGCATCGTTCAACGCGAATGGACCGGACGTCTTATTCTTTAGGCCACGACGACTTCAAAGGTTTGCGTGATTTAAAAAAAAAACATGTACCAATATTTTTACAGACGAATTCGCAGTCTAGCAGTAGTGCTAAAACTAGACGCAATAATCTTAGACAATAAAAAACTAAACTTGTATGTAAATTATATTGAAATCGTGTTGCTACCTCGCGTAGGTATATGTAAATTAATGTGCGCTATACGAATCTAGGAACGATCGAAGGTTGTATAGGAATAGGCCTGTTGCTGCCTATTTTAAATTCTGAAAAGGTTCATTGCAAAACCACGCTTTCATGTTTCGGGCTATACGCCATTGTTATCGTAGCTGGCAACACTGATTGGTTACTAATGTGTAACAGGAAACGTTGTCCTCGGCTTGTTTTTTGAATTGGCAATTAGATTTATTATTATTATTAGGGCAGTGGAAATAAATACAGGTAGCCTTCGTATAACACGGTAGGTTACAACACGGTTCCACTCTAACACGAAAAGAAAAATTCCCGAAAACCCTCTTATACAACACGGTATTTCTACAACACGATAACGAAACTTTTGTTCAAAAATTATTTAGAAAATTAAATTATGCACTATGAACACACAATGTATGGAAATAACTGAAATTTTACTGCTTATTTTTTATGTATAATGGGTAAAAAAATACATATAGGCATAGTTGAGATGTTTCATTCGGAAAATTAGTCTCCTTTATGTAATGGTTTCTAGTCTTATATAGCACAGTTTCTCAGAACACGGGACTTCTAGGAACGTATTGGCCGTGTTATTAAAGGAGGGTTACTTGTATAATTAAAAGTACTTTTACAGCTTACGATAAGTCGTCCCCGGAAATAGTATTATCAAAATAAAAAACGTGAGATTGAATCCTTAAAACAATTTTTATTAATATACCTATACAAATATTTCGATGTGAGTACCCGCAAAAAATATTAAATTGACAGTTTTGTTAAATAAACGCACGCCACCTGTCGTACGATAATGGTACTATGACAAATTATCTGAAGTATCATATCAAACGTTTTTACAACTTTTCAATTTTAGAAATTTTCTTTTTTGGATGGTTTTTTTTCTTTACGGTCCTTTCTTTTTCAAGTCGTTGATGAAGCTCATAGCAACCACAGCGTGTCATATGTGGAATGCAATACGAGTAATTTTTTTGTAACGACTGTCTATATTCCGGGTAGAAGTTCACAAATTCGCGGCAGAAACTGATAACACGCTCTGACAAGGATACATCATTATACCTATAGGCTGCGACTGCCAATCCAACATCAAATCGGCTGTGTTTATAAAAAAAATAGTTTAATAATGTCACATTCGAACTAATTCGAATATTTCTCTGAGCACTCCACAATAAAATCTAGTAATAAATATAAATATTTCAAGAACATTTATTATAGCGAAATATGACAAGACCGTAATAAAACCGAATCACGTTTTGATGCAGCGAATCAAATGGCGTTATTAAAAATAAGTAATTGACGTTACTGAAGTGAATCAGCTCGTCGCGTTAATAGAAAAGTATTCTCAAACATCGACCTATATAACGTTATGTAAATCTTGCGGGTGACACAAAATAATATGCTGTTGGCTATAAATGAAATGGAACTTTTAAAGCAGTGACTAGATTTAATTTAATTATAAACAATGCGTGTTTCAGGTTCTTAGCCGATCTGGATTGAGGAATCTTCTTAAGATATAGATTTGTTTTTGTCCTCGTAGGCAGACGGGCGTACACCTGATGGTGAGCGGTTACGTCAGCTATGCCAAAGGCAGAGCCAAGTTCCTGCCGATTGAATGATGGTTCATACAACATGTTAGTCATCACATGGGTCCAGCCATATACGTATACTGATTATAACTGCTTTATACTTCTGTATTGAAGAAAAATTGAACAGGCGATTTTTTTTAAATGTGATAAGTAAAAATAACTTAAAAGTATCCGTCGTCCAGTCTTTTCAAGACTGTGGTCCTTTTAAGAATTGGCAGTAGAGCTAATTGCTTTGAAATTCAACTAACACGTTCGAGAATTTTTTTTTTTTTTTTATTGCCTTTGTAGGCAGACGGGCATACGGCCCACCTGATGGTGAGTGGTTACCGTCGCCCATGGACTTCAGCAATTCCAGGGGCAGAGCCAAGCCGCTGCCTACCGCTTAATACTCTCCACAAGCCTCGTTTGAAGAAGGACATGTCATAGCGCTCGGGAAACACCGTGGAGGGGAGCTCATTCCATAGCCGGATGGTACGTGGCAAAAAAGATCTCTGGAAACGCACTGTGGATGATCGCAGTGGCTCCAGGTAGTATGGATGAACTCTACTCCGGTGGCGGGCGGTGCGATGGTAAAAACGAGATGCTGGTATCATCTCGAACAATTCCTCAGAGCACTCCCCATGGAACATACGGTACAAAATACAGAGGGAACCGAAGTCCCTCCGCAGACCCAGAGGCTCCAAACGATCCGAGAGAATGGGATTATCAACAATCCGAACGGCCCTCCTCTGTATGGAGTCAAATGGAAGAAGCTGGTATTTGGGAGCCCCAGCCCAGAGATGGGAGCAGTACTCCATGCGAGGCCGGACTTGTGCTTTATAAAGCAAAAGTCTTTGTCCAGGCGTGAATTACCGCTTCGCTCTGTTGAGGACTCCCAGCATTTTGGACGCCAACTTGGCTTTGCCTTCCAAATGACTCCGAAACTGGACATCGCTCGAAATGTCGACCCCAAGTATCCCGATACTCTCGGAAGGTTGCAGGGATACTCCTTGGAATTGCGGCGCCATGACAAAGGGGTCCTTCTTCGCAGTGAACGCGCAAACTTGTGTCTTTATCGGGTTGAATTGAACCAAGTTCAATTCACCCCATTCGGAGACTCGCCCCAGAGAGTTCTCCACTTCAGACACAAGTTTTGATCGTCTCTCTTGCACCACGCTCCGAGAGAGACTCTGATGGCCGATATATCGCGCATCCCCCGTGCTGTCATCCGCATAGCAATGCATGCCATCAATAGACAGCATGTCATTGATATACAGGATGAAAAGCGTGGGGGAGAGCACCGAACCTTGTGGAACGCCAGCGTTAATGGTCATGGTATCAGAACAGTCACCGTCTACAACGACCGTGATGCTCCGCCCATCCAAAAAGCTAGCGATCCACTTGCAGAGACCCTCGGGGATTCCGTAAGATGGTAACTTCGATAGAAGTGCCCTATGCCAGACCCTGTCGAAGGCCTTCGCGATATCAAGGCTCACAGCAAGAGCCTCGCCCTTGCTCTCCAAGGCTTCAGCCCACCTGTGAGTAAGGTATACAAGAAGATCGCCAGCTGAGCGACCGTGACGGAAACCGTACTGTCGGTCACTGATCAGCTGGCGATCCTCCAGATACTTCAGGAGTTGTATATTAATTATTCGCTCCATCACCTTGGAAAGCAAGGAAGTTATCGCGATAGGCCTATAGCTCGATGGGTCCGACCGGTCACCCTTCTTGGGGATAGGGTGGACGTGGGCAGTCTTCCATGAAGACGGAACCCTGTTAGTGCAATAAGAGAGGCGATACAAACGCGTTAGCGCAGGCGTCAGCTCAGGGGCGCACGTTTTCAGAACCACTGCAGGGATGCCGTCTGGCCCGCTCGACTTATGGACGTCCAGGAGTCGGAGTTCCCGCTTGACTGCACACTGTGTAAAGCAGATCTCCGGCAGGGAACTATCACACCGGAGGATGTTCGGTGGTGTGGCACCCCCGTCGTCCACAGTCGAGTTCGAGGCGAAGACTTTGACCAGAAGGTCAGCCTTCTCTTTCGCACTATGGGCCAGACTGTCATCGGACTTGCGTAGTGGTGGGAGACTAGACCTGCAAAAGTTACCTTCTGCAGCTTTGGCGAGCGACCAAAAAGCACGGCTCCCAGAGGGGTAGCTCTTCAGTCGCTCGCCAATTCTAGCAACGTGCTCCGATTTCGCCCTGGCAATAACCTTCTTGTAGGACCTGGAAGCGGCGTTATATTTCCGCCTTTCCCCTGAGATGTTAGGATCCCGACGTCTCCTGGCATTATCCCATGCCACGTATGCGGACCGCTTGAGGTGTGCAGCATCCCTGCTGGCATTATTATACCAGGGTCTGCTGCGACCCCCAACGGGCACTTCAGAGGAGGGAATAAACAATTCCATCCCCTGGAGCACCACGTCTTTAAGACGGTCCGCACAGACGTCAGGATCAGCAGAGGAAAAGCAGAACCGCCCCCATGGGTAGGATGCGTAAAATTCACGCAATCCATCCCAATCTGCTGACATATACCGCCAAACTCTTCGATACCCGGTCGTCGTTCGACGATCAGGACGAGAGAGTGGTACGGCAGCACGAATAAGGCAGTGATCAGACGATCCAAGCGGAGCGTCGACCACCACACTGTATCCGGCCGGATCTGTGGTCAGCAGAAGGTCCAACAAAGAAGGCTCGTGCCCCTCGATATCTGGGACACGGGTGGGCTGTGTCACCAGCTGGGAGAAGCCGTAGGCCAAGGCGAAATCGTAGGCAGTCCGACCCGGGAGGTCAGTGGTTCTGGACCCCAACCACTCTTGGTGGTGAGCGTTAAAGTCTCCAAGAACCACCACCTCCGCAGATGGGTACTGCTCAAGCACGCGGTTAGTCCCCTCTTGCACATGCTCAAACAGAGCTGAACCTGCATCACTGCTGTGGGACCTGTACAGGCACGCGTAGATTCGGCTACGGCCCCCGTGATCTACGCGCAGCCACAAGAGGGACAGGTCCCGTTGTTCGAGGCCCCGAAGACGGCGACAACAGACATCAGCCCGGACGAATACGCACACCCCGGCTTTACGCAGGAAGTTGTGCTCCAATACGTAGCCGGGGTATTCAAGGTATGAGGTATCATCCGGAGCAGATATCTGCGTCTCCGTTAAAAAAAGCAGGGCAGGCTGCGCCGTCTCAAGGTGGTGGTGTACGGCGTCAAGGTTGCTATGTAGGCCCCTGACATTGCTGAAATCCACATTAAATGTGGAATGGGGAGCCGCCTGTAAAACCCTTTTCTTTTTTTTCCACTTCATTAATTAAGTTGTTATATTTCCGGAGAGTAGGATAAGGAGAGGTAGGATGTTAGAGGTGAGATCGAGGCAACACCTGAATGAAGCGCGGAACATAGTACGTGCTCGACCACGGGTTGCGTGAGAGACTGACGCAGGGCATGGAAGGGCCCCCAGTCCACTCTGCGTGCGATCGCCGGGATCCACTCCGGTCTCCGACTCCGGCACGACGACCGCACGACAAAATTTTACACCGGTTGGCGGGACAGCTTCCCGGGGCGGAGTTTAGTAGAGACACCCGGGTTCAGGTCCCCTACTGACCGGCGGGCGACAGCGGGTACCTTTTTTTTTTTTTTTTCCTACCTAAGCTGAGAGCCTTGAGAGGCTATGTCAGCGTAACCCTAACTTTTGTAGGTGAGCTCACTGGGCTCAAACCTGATGACGTTGCTAACACGACCCTAGCAAGAGCCGTGCTTCGCAGAATCTACCACCGGATCGGAAACGCGACCCACTGAGAAGATCCGGCGAGAAACTCAGTGGGCTGTGTCTGGGAGTTAATTTGCTCGTCGAGCCCTTCGTCGCAAGCGACGGGTTCGACGAGAACGGTGACCGGTGCTTGAAGTACCTAGAAGCACCGTTAGTGGATCGGGAGGATCCGAGATGACGTGTTTTGGGCGACGTCGACTGCTTTCCATTCTGTCCGCAGGATCGGGAATGCAGCGGGTACCGTTTCACTGGGTCTCCCTATACCCCCGTCAAACAATCACGCCCCGTGAGTTCGCACGCACGTCTGCTCCGCAAGTTCCAGGCGTCACCAAGACTCACCCACAACAAGGAAGGGGAAAGGGAAGGGATAGAACTGGCTCTCCAACCCACACGCCGGAACACAGCTAGGCTATTTGGCGGCGGACTCTAGTTGGAGGGTGGTCGCCAGCCAGTCGGACTAAGTCCTACCACCGGTTATGTTTTCGGCTCCCGTTTAGCACCACCCAGGGGTCACTTGTAGGGAATCGCGGGTTAAACCTACGGAAGCGGGAAGCACCAACCCCCACACCACCACCGGGAAGCACAAACTTCCTTTGAAGTTTTTTTTTTTTTGAACTAGCTGACCCGGCAGACTTCTTAGTGCCTCAATCGATAAATAAAAGACCTAAACTTTTGTATAAAATAAACTTAAAACAAACAAAAGGAATCCGTCCGACGGGGGATTATTTTTTTTTTTTTTAATTCCGAGCTTTTCGATATTTATCTACCTTTTAAACCTTCTCTGGACTTTCACATATAATTCAAGACCAAAATTAGCCAAATCGGTTCAGCCGAGTTCTCGAGTTTCAGCGAGACTAACGAACAGCAATTCATTTTTATATATATATATAGATTTTTACAGTGGCACGAGGAGAGACTGATGCCATATGAAGTATTCCGCTGCTCGAAAACGCTTCAGGGAATTTTTTGTTATCGTCACACAAACAAAACCGCACTGCAACTCGTATAATTGAGGAAGAGACCTGAAAATTTATCGACAATTTGGCGAGTGCCGTCTTAAACATTACCGTCACGTAATAGTGAAAACGAATTGTGATAAATGTAGGAAGCGCACCGTCCAAGGTGACGGGTCGGACGTGACGCAAAATCACTGAAATTAGAATTCGACGGCGACGTATAACGAAGGCGGTATTTTGAATAATTTACGTTTGATCGCTCTTATTAAGTTTTAGAACTGTAGGTCGTTTATTTCGCACACAATAGATAGGAGAATTAAAAAAGAGCTTTATTCGATCTGGCCGTTAAGACCATTTTCATTTGCCAAAAAAACGCTATAGTTTCAGTGTGCTTAGTGCGAGTTTTTTAACGTTCTCGATAGCGTAAAAGTTAACCTTATTTTGTATGCAGTTGGAACAGCGCCCCTAACGGCAAACGTAGGCAAACGATTCCATTCCATACAAATATAAGCTAACTTTTACGCTATCGAGAACGTTAAAAAACTCGCACCAAGCAGATTGAGCTATAACGAATATATGAAAATACGCGTTCATAATTCCAATGGCGTTTATGTAGATAGGCCAATAATATACTCGGTCCATAACTTCCCAAATCATATTAGATGGGCGATGAGCCATGGTGTAAGGAACAAGAAAAAAAAAACATGAGTCCATTGGTGGAAAGCGCGCTATTATTGACGCAGAAGTTAGCAGACTTCCTTACTGAAAAGTTAATACACAGACACAGCCCACTGAGTTTCTCGCCGGATCTTTTCAGTGGGTCGCGTTTCCGATCCGGTGGTAGATTTTGCGAAGCACTGCTCTTGCTAGGGCTAGTGTTAGCAACGTCCACAGGTTAGAGCCGCGAGAGCTCACCTATGGCTCGGTTACGCTTGCATAGGTACTTAGGTAAGAAAAATTTGCATGATGAATTTTATTGTGGTGCGGACAGCTTTTAGCTAATCACTGTTTAAATGAAGTATAGAAGCTTATGATTCGTTCGATTCGGACGTTTGTTGATTACCAATCACGCTTGCGAGTCAAGCACACACGTGGCACACACTTAGCTCATGATATTAAAAAAGATGTGTGGTGTCGTAGGACACCGGATAGGAATGAAGTTCCATATAAAAAATAAAAAAATACAAGAAAAAAAATCGCGCGGTGAAATATCGCTGTGCGGAAAACAAGGCCTTATTCCACGGACTTTTTCTTACGGTTCTTACTATCACATTTTTTTCAGTTCGGTCGCGCAGCAAAATCCCTATCCCTCCAAGCCTGCCGTAAGGAACTTCGTTCCAAAAATGAATATTCAAAAAATGTATAATATCAAAACAGGGATACAGTCGACAATAAAACTGGTCGTTGAATACAAAACGAATTACGGGCGGATAATTCGAGTCCCCATAACTAACATGTGTGGGCCTCTCAGTCGACCTTGTGTATCGTGTAACTACGAACATAACCTAACATAACAGCCGTTGTGTTGACGGCCTCGTCCCAAGATATCTTATCTTGCGTAGATATTTTATTGAGTTTTTTTTAACGTACGATATGCGGATATTAAATGTTGCGTAATACGTGCCAACTACGCCACATTTGATTCTACGCTACTTCGACGGCGGAGCAATCAGGCGTTCTGGATTGAAAGGCGTGGTAGCCGTTATACTATAGGACTGAAATTTAGACCTCGTCTCGCTTATTAATTGTCACTTTGGGCTGACGAGAATAAGACCCGTATGTTCGCTGTTTATCGTCATCAGCAATCCCTGGGAAGGGGGAAGGGGGGGGGGTTAACCAAATTGCTGACCATAAGACGCGTCAGCGTTAATTTTATTAAATGTAAAAGCTCTGGTGACATACACCGTACCAGGTGGACTATTCGTATCCTACTATAATAAAAATGAACAAAATATCTTTGCTCCAAGATTGTCATTCAGCTATTTGTAAGGATATCGATTTAGAAATTCGGATTCCTTGAAAAGCTTCAGAGTCTTCTTACTCTACTATTTCATGGTGCCACAGATAAGCTGTTGGCGGTCTGTTTCGTGTGAATAACTGTTGAATTCTCAAAATGAAATTGTGGACAAACGACAATGAATCCGTGACCGGCGATGTATAGTAGAAGTCAGGCGATTTTTGTCTAACAAAAAATAGATATTTATAGATAGCAGATATTTATCTTTTATCGTAGCAATATTACCAATAATTTTATTAATTAGGATGACTGAAGATGATTTCTGAAGAAGGTCGAAATCTACTACTCACTCTCACAACACGCCCTACCACAATTAACTACGCAAATTATCAATCTAATGTCAAGGTTGTTATTATTGACAGATAAGTCTATAAAGATGACACGAATTTCCGTAAACAGTCAATATTATAACTGATTAACATAGCTCATATTAATTGACAAATATTTGAAAAAATATTGAACCTGTTGGCATTTAGATTAAGATTGTTATGGATATAGATGAGCGTGGATGTTGCCTTGATTGCATCATTCTTCATATATTTTCAAAGCTAACACTTCTATGCGTACTTAATTCTGCATAAGATCTTTTGTCGATGCCGAAGAAGCGAATCGAAAGAGCCTGCAAATCAATCAATCCATTTATATTAAAGAACGAGAGAGAGAGTTCTTCGTCCAATTAATATAAGCTGGATATCTTAGAACAATTTACTTTTTGTCATTTGAAAAATTTACTTATCAATCCGGCTCACTTTTAATATAGAAATAGTTTTTTTCCAGTGTGTTGAGACTTCGAGTATGCCTTCTTTAATTGCTTAGATGGGTGGACGAGCTCACAGTCCACCTGATGTTAAATGGTTACTGGAACCCATAGACATATACGATGTAAATGCGCCACCCACCTCGAGATATAAGTTCTAAGGTCTCAAGTGTAGTTACAACAGCTGCCCCACCCTTCAAACCGAAGCGCATTACTGCTTCACGGCTGAAATAGGCAGGGTGGTGGTACCTACCCGCGTGGACCGTCACAAGAGGTCCTACCAACAGTTTCAGGGTTAAAGGGATATTCGCGTTGATATCTCTGAATTTTTTGTCGATAGGAGTCTTGCCTCGCATACCCCATTCAGATTCTGAATTTGATATTCCATGGAAGGGGACTTCCACCGGAGTAGTGGGTTGATGCATTCTGAATAGTTTTTCTCAACGTGCGTTTTTAAATCATTCATTTAATTGATATAAAACTTGATTATTGTTAGCGCTTCAGGGAAGAGCTCTGTCATACTTGTAGGTGGGTAAGCGTACGTGGTAGGTGGTGTAGTCACGTGTGATTTCGACAATTATGAATATTTCATACATTTATAGTCGTTCTCCACCTTACGTCGTAAATCCTCAATGCCTTTTGAAGTCGTCGATGAACGGGGTGTTCGAATCCCAGGCGGGGTACCAATTTTTCTAATGAAATACGTACTCAACAAATGTTCACGATTGACTTCCACGGTGAAAGAATAACATCTTGTAATTAAAAATCAAACCCGCAAATTTTAATTTGCGTAATTACTGGTGGTAGGACCTCTAATGAGTCCGCGCGGGTAGGTACCACCACCCTGCCTATTTCTGCCGTGAAGCAGTAATGCGTTTCGGTTTGAAGGGTGGGGTAGCCGTTGTAACTATACTTGAGACCTTAGAACTTATATCTCAAGGTGTGTGGCGCATTTACGTCCTAGATGTCTATGGGCTCCAGTAACCACTTAACACCAGGTGGGCTGTGAGCTCGTCCACCCATATAAGCAATAAAAAAAAATGCTGAGGGTCGTGACCTCTGTGGGGTTTCAGATTATTCCGGCGGACTATATCACGCCACGTCGATCTATTTTCGGTGGCGTGGACGGCCTCACACACGGTGGTATTCAGTGTGGATTTGGTTAGACTACCGCATGGGGGATCTGCCCTTCGGTCTTTGGCTTTCCACCTTCCAGTCAACAACAATGTTTCTATGTTGTTACCACCTTTGCGTGCTACCAGATGTGCCCAAACAAGTCGAAGACTATTCTGACATATGTTGTGTGAAGTCTTATGTTAAATTGTAATGCTGTTAGTATCTATATAGTCTTTACATGCTCGGTCGACCTTTCTCATGATCCTCGTTCTTACGCCATAAAGGAAGATGGAGAATACTAGCGTATTCACGAGGCGAGGTGGTAGGACCTTATGTGAGTCCGCACGGTTAGGTAACACCACCCGGCCTATTTCTGCTGTGAAGCACTAAAG
This sequence comes from Bombyx mori, assembly GCF_030269925.1. Classification (NCBI taxonomy): domain Eukaryota; kingdom Metazoa; phylum Arthropoda; class Insecta; order Lepidoptera; family Bombycidae; genus Bombyx; species Bombyx mori. Next base: position 19,138,703 of record NC_085117.1, read on the forward strand.
CGTTTCGGTTTGAAGGGTAGGGCAGCCGTTGTAACTATACTGAGACCTTAGAACTCACGGTGGTCAAGATCTCAAGGTCTATGGGCTCCAGTAACCTCTTAACACCAGATGGGCTGTGAGCTCGTCCGCCCATCTTAGAAATAAAAAAAGTTTATTTTTGGTTTTTTGAGATATACACCCCAGTCCAGATCCGGTCAGGTTGGGACATAGCGTTTCTGGTTATAGGTACCGATGCGTCTTCTTATGGTCAGGTTCGCACGTACCGTTGTTGGTATTTGGTAATAATTTATAATCATAGCCGAGCGTATTTCACTAGTAACACTGAAAATAAAATTAAAAGTCTATTAGTCTATTTACAGAAGATGACAGTGACAGTGATCTCCTCGGAAAGAGGGCCATTATAATTATGCAATAGTACGAACCGGTATATAAATATAAGCGTCGAAATCATCAAATGTCATTTAAAAGATAAAATGGACCAGTTTAACGACTTCCTTATTGTCAAAACAACAGAATGTGTGTCACATAATGAAAATACACCCACAAATCCATCATATGACCATTTGTATGTTTTAAGAACCGCCATCGAAATTTATTTGATATTTTTTTATTTATTGTTTAGATGGGTGAACGAGCTCTCAGCTCATTTGGTGTTAAGTGGTTACTGGAGTCCATAGACATCTACAACGCAAATGCGCCACCCACCTTGAGATAAAAGTTCTAAGTTCTCAGTATAGTTTATTAAAGTTTTCACGATTATTGGCTCGCCATTTTAACTGAACGTGCGAATATCTCGCTACCGATATAGACAGAATAGTAGACACTGGCCGCAACTTTGTCCTGCTTCACATTGGAGTGCTAGCCACAACCTTAAAAACATTACCGGTCTACCCTAGGCTTACTGATGTTTTCCTGAAATTACCAATAAATCGTAGCTACGTCCTATTTCCAAGATACACATCCCTCCAAATGGTACCTTGATTTGTGAATTTAGATATTTTTCCTCTGAAAGCTAATGCTTTTTACACTGCTGATCTTGGACCTGAAAAAAATTGAACGTTATTTACGGCATCGCAGTGCCTGAATAATCTCGGTTCACCAGTGAATATTACAATAACAACTAACCCTTCAAAGTAGGGAATCAGATCCCGTTGCGTGCTCATAGGAGGAGTATAGTTGTAACTATACTTGAGACCTTAGAACTTATATCTCAAGGTGGGTGGCGCATTTACGTTGTAGATGTCTATGGGCTCCAGTATCCACTTAACACCAGGTGGGCTGTGAGCTCGTCCAGCCATCTAAGCAATAAATAAAAAAAGAGCACTGACACCATTACCGAATACACAATTTTCACATATATTTTTTGCATAGCAACGTGGTTTTGTTGGAAATAATCGTGGCATCCACGGTTTCAGAGGAACGTTTAAGGCGTTTGTCAGCCGCCAGAAATATTGGAGACATTATGATGATAAATATTTATGAGCGGCTTTTTAAATTAATTTTGTTTTTCGATTGCAAGGTTAAGGTAATATTTTTTCTCGGCTACATTAATAAATCATGTAGATAATATAATATATTACTATATAAAAACTGGAAGCATAGGTTCTCTGATCAATCTCGCATGTACGATCCTTTGCATGGGAAACGCGCTTAGTAACGAAAGCTCTAAAGAAACTAAGAAAAGGTCCTTGGAATATAAGGAAAAATACGGCGATTCAAATTACGAACAACAAGTCATAATGGACATACCATTATGTTTTTTCTGAATTCAAAGCACACGGAGAGCGCAATATCTCGGGACGCAGGGCCCTGGTGTTTCGGTCACGCCTCCGATGTGGGCCCCTAATCCGCGTCGTGGAGATATTTTTCGCGACACCGATGCTTGGCCACGAAATTAGTTGATTATGTTTATTATATATTTCAAATTATCAGTCGAAGTTGAATGATTTATTGAAAAAGTAAATCTCAAATTTGGACGGCTTTTTCGTTTTAATGATCAGAACGCTCAATACGTGTTGATGTTTATTTATTTCGGCTTATCGTTTTAAGTACCAGTCGCATTGTACAACGTCTCTTCAACCCTTCAAACCGAAACACTGCTCCTGGGCAGATTTAGGCAAAAGGGTGGTATAACTATCCGCTTATGGCGCTAATATGTTAATGGTTACCAGGGTCTTCTAAATCTAATTTAAATGATCTTCTTCCCAGTTGGACTCTCTTGTTAGATTCCTCATTTTATCGAGAATTGCGTTCCTAACGATGTGCTTCCAGGTCCGATTTTAATGATATTTACGGTTTAATCCCGCGTTTTTTAATTTCATTATATTATTATTTCTTACTGAGGTTTTGAATACGGCCTAATGCAGTTCTAGTGTCTAAGTCGCTAGTGAAACGTTGTGACGATCCGCAGTGACTATCGCTAAAAGAACATCGAGTTCTTGGAACGATTAGAGCGCCACCTGTCGTACGTTGACGTTACTATGACTAAAACCTATTCTAGTTCACCAATACAATAATCGTATTATTGTAAATATCGTCACAATCGAATAAAATTGCTGCAAACATACCTTCTTTATCTTTTCCAGAATTTCTGTTAATTAAACGGTTGTCTGGAAGAAATCGCTTTTAGCGATAGGACCACCTATTGTACAAATGTATCTGCTTGTTGACTGTTGACTGGTGTGCAACAAAGTGTTATGAACGCATAGATCACATACAAACGTCTGTTTAAGATGCCTTTAGTGACTTAACCTGTCCCTATTTATCTATGAAAAGGATTAACACAATGTTCATCAACACTAAACTACTAAATAAGTAATAATAACACATTTTAATCACATAAAACTAAGCAATAATATCTTATTATTTCATTTGCTCACTATCATTCGTGTCCCATCATAAAAAACGCTATCGCTTTTGGATAATAATGAAATAAGCGCGGGTACTGAACTGGCGAACGCGTTTCTCGCGGCCACACCCGAACCAGGAATCGATCCAGTCATAAATCGGTGGCCCTTGACTACACGACGTGAATAATATTATAACTCGTACATAACAATATAATATATATTATAATATCACGGATTACTGCGCAAATCCGTCGGGAATTTCGACTATTTTTATAAATGTATTATTGTATAAAAATGTATTATAAATGTTATATCGGTACGTATTTTTAATAATTTATAAACTGACAAAAGCGAAACAGTTTAATGCCGTTTTATTCTTTTCTATTTGTGAACTTATTTTCTGTTACATTTTCTTTTGTTTAGATTTATTAGCGCTTTAGTGGTATTAATAAAAAAAATTGGAACATACAGTCAGTTTTTTATTCTATTGAAAGAGAAAAAAATGCTTCATACGTGGAATTAATCTAAACCTTAAAATATCAGTGTTTTTGGTCAAATATCGATCATTGAACGAACGCAAGTACTTTTTTGTGTAAATCTACTTACTGTTTTTATATGATTAATTATTTCAATCCTTGTTTTTTTTCCTTACCTATTCGCTGGTAGCCGAAGAGGCTATTCCAGCTACGCCCAGACGGGTAGGTGAGTCTAACAAGAGCAGTGCAGAATCTATTACCGGATCGGAATCGCGACCCACTGAGAAGATGCGGCGAGAAACTCAGTAGGCTAACCAATCCTTGTACTTGATTCTGATATCAATGAAATTGCATCTAATTTTTTATTGAAATATAATAATATTTGTAATTTCGTAGCACTCTTATCTAGCAACCGTAGATCTTAATAGTTTGTTGTTACCAACGCTCATGGACATCACCCTTTACTTTTTTTTTTTCGAGCCGGTGGCCAAACCTTCTACGAAGTTTTTGCGCCTAGGGGGCGCGTGGGGTATGTGGGACTGGTCCGCGACTGCGATACCAAGGGCCCAAGGTTGTTTTCAAGAACCACTAAACGACTCCCCTGCACTCTTCGCCCAAGCATCCAATCCCCTCTGAAGTCAGAACCCGGATGAGGTAAGGAGGCTACGGTCAATACTACAACCAGACGACGGTGCAGCTCACCCCAAGGACGTCCGGCCAACGGAGCCTTCGAGGCGAATCGAGCCCGTCAGGCCGCCCAGATGGTGCCGCTGGTGTCCCGGAATACCCCGTTGGACCAGAATCAGACTGCCGGGTCGAGACGCGATACACCGCCAACCGGTTGCTTTTTTTATCTAGAAGACATTACCATGGCAGCGCGCTAGAGCGCTGATAGCGAGCCGCGCGGCCTCGACCCCCTCAGGTCGCCCCGTGACCTTCACCGTGGAGAAGCCGCCACCTATAGGGACGGACATAACCCTGTCGGGTAGAAAAAATCATCTTTTTTACCCCTAAAATTATGTAATCAATGAAAATTATGAACCTTCAAATTAACAAATGTTATGTTTATAATATCAAGGCTAGATCATCAGGAAATTGATTTGAAAATCAATTATACCTGAACGGACATAGTCATTAAAACGTGTTAAAAATAAACAAACAAGTCATTAACAACATCGAAACACATAGGATCATAACGGCGGCCTAAAACATAACTTTACGAACACATTACAAATATAACAGAAACGCATTCAGCTTTTATTATCTGCGCCTAAGGATCACCCTTGAATCTGTAATGCTGTGTGTAAAAATTTACGCTATTTAAGAACGACAAAATGTCTCACGAGATAGTCTGACCTTGTCTGGACATAAAACTCCTCGAAGCCCTCCACGAGGCCAAGGATCGCAGCAGATGGAGAACAATTGTACATTAGAGAATGATGCAGTGGATCACGACCCTCAGCAATAAGGAGAGTGACGCGCGGAGTACGAAGAACGTTGATGAGATATACTACACACGGCTTTATATAACTCTGCGATTTAGTTAGCTAAAATTAGTTAGAGTTAACTGTTTTTTCAATGTTAAAATTGTTGGTTAACTGCTATAAGTCCGAAGCAAGTCAACAGTTACTTTTGTCGCACAACACATTCAGACTTGAGCAGCCGAACGGTGTGGAGCTTTCTGTGGTTATTTTTGTACACTTGAAACTCAATAAAAGGAATTGTTTAAAAAAGTAATTTTTAATTACTGTCGGTCACTATGGAAGGAAATGATAATGATGAAGAGAATGGCGTCAGCCACGCCAGCCACTCCGTCATATTTAAATTTTGATATTTTTTTAACATTCTTCAGTTTCATAATTAATCTCCACGTCTTAATAAATTCGTAAAATAAAAAAAGGAAACTCATATTCGCTTCCTCGATGAACAGGTAACATGGTGTGAAAACGGACATTAAAATTTACGTAATAACGGGCTGTAGGAGGTAGTAAGAGCACGAGCGGGTAGGTACCACAAAACTGCCTGTCTTTGGTCCCACAGCTGTTATCGGTTCCAGATTGAAGGAACAAGCGTTAGAAATCACTATTGAGACTTCAACCTCATGTCTCAAAGTACACGCCGAGACTCAAGTCTCGATAAGTCAAAAAGCTAAAACAAATCCCCAATGAATATTTTCCCTCTTTTATTTTTTTTTACAATGGTCTGCGTGCCGCCAAATTCGACAGTACTTTTGTCGAGACGGTGATTGAACTGGCTCTAGGACCCTCGGCCCTTTGTTGTCTGGTCTCCGAAATCGAAGAGTTCGGTGTTAAGTGAACGAGGCTTACGTGGGAATATTTAAAGAAGCTATTTTTGATGCAAGTCTCGTTGTGTATAGTCGTTAATAAACGCGGTAAAAGGTATTCCAGCTGATTTTCCTTAATTGCAAGTTGATTGTCAATTTTCCAATAAATAAAAATTCCTCCAAAAGCCATGTCTAGATATATGCAAATGTGTGTATGCGTAACAAAGGCACGGTAAAGTGATATTAATACTAAAATTAATAATTTACACAATTAAAAAGTTGACGATCATCAACTTAACAGTCCAATACTGGACATAACCCTCTCCAATCGCACGCCACTGAGCACGATCTCCAGTTTCTCTCATCCAGCTCTGCCCAGCCACCCTGAAAGTTAGGTAACCAAAATAAAACTAAAAGTATTTTTTGACCCAGTCCGAATATTAAGCCAAAGCAATAAAACTATTGTATTGTCATATTCTGTCCTTGATAAGTGTGAATACATTACTTAATCAGAGGTCTTAAAGTTTGTGTAGATTACGTTGAAAGTTTCCGTTACATAAACAAATACAAAGCATGGTACATAAGCGTGTCAATGATAATGTTACTAGGTAATTTTAAATTAGAAGGTCATCCACATGCACATCTTTTGACTATGATATTACCCAAGTAAATACCTATTGACAATACTTTACTTCGGAGAAATAAGGCTAAGTCGATTCAACGGATACGGTCATGATAATAAAACGAAAATATGTGGTACTATGGTCCTTTTAACTTCAACTGGAATAGATCTCAAATCGAAATAAAAATCCACAAGAAACGTCCTTAATTCAACATTCCGTCTTGTATTGTTATAAATAGAACAAGAACCTATAGAAACCAAGCATTCCAATTAAAAAATATATATTTCCACGCACAAGAAACACAAAGTCGACATTCGATTAGAATAGTAAACGATTTAGCGTGGGGCAGACGCCTACCCGTCTGCGCCCTAGCCCTAACGCCCGCGCCCTTCGCCCTTAGACATAGAATAGTCTATTTATATTTTTATATAGCTGATGTCGGCCAATTTTCATTTTACCTGAATTAGTATTGGCTCTCAGAAGTTATTATGTAGCGAATATACAGTCATTTATCGGCAACTAGCAATGTCTGAAGTTCACCTAAATGGGTCGAAAGTGTCAAAATCAATGTGGAGCGAAGAATACGTCCTTCAGTCGCCTGGTTGCTCTAAATTATAATATAATAACAACGCGCACAGCAAGAATGCATGGTTTTTTCAGGGTCTCCAATACGATATTAAAAGCCAAGATATTTTAAGAGGCCAGTCCTGAAAACGACATTAAGGTCCCGAAAAACTCCGTAGGCATAAACCCCTTCTGCCTTATCTTGCGAGAGGATGCAATTAGTTTCAATATCAAATCGACTATGAAAACGTATTAAAAATTTTAAGGAACAAGAATTATTTTGACGCGGCTCTGAAACATTTTTTTCAACTCAAACTAAACTAAGGTTTGGCCCATCTACGGATGATAAATCTACAAGTCATAAGAGACAGTCAGCTCAATGGGTACACTCGCACCGAGCTACCCCGGCGCCCTTTCGTCCTTCCAATATCCGCGGCCGGGTCTCGTCGTCTGTAGATCATCTCGTAAATATATCTTTGTAACGACACTCGTTATTCCAGGACGTCTCCGTGATGTAATTTGTCCTAATTTTTACCATTTGCGCTACGACGTTTTACTTTTTTTTTTTTAACAAACACTAAATATTCTTTAGCTATCTCCTGTGTTGGAGCTACCGAAAATATATGCGAGATAGGTCATCAGACCCCAAATTATTTTACCATACTGACTCCTACCGGGAGCCGAGACCAATGACTTTGGCACAATATCAAGGTCACTAACGAATCTGGACCAAAGAGACAATTAAGTTTTTTTTATTATTTGATATACATTTTGATATTATTTAAAATGTACTGGTATTTAATGTTTTTGTTTAGTGTTGCACCAAAATCAGACGATCATAAAGGACCTTCTTGTGTGGTACTGAACAAGTTCCTTTTGTCTATCAATCCATATGTCACAAAAATTTCGCTCGGAGGCTACTAGGCTTATTTTTTGTAGACATCACATCATAAACGTGATAAGCGATCGTTGTAGCAGCAGCTACAGTTGATCGAGTACATGTACTGGCATCTCATGATGGAGAGTCGGAAACATTATATAATGAATATAGGACCACTCTAACCTAAATCATGTTGCCAAATGATAAAATTAAAACACAACAATGTCTTCCGCAAACTTTAGTAACAGTTTTGTTTACAAACCAACCTGATATACTATCTATTTTACGATGAGAAATTACGCTGCTCAACTTTTCTATTTTTCTGTTGCATTTCTGGTTCGCTAGCGTAAGGTAAATTTAGTCGATCCATTTGATTTTTTTTTTTTATTGCTTAGATGGGTGGACGAGCTCCAGCCCACCTTGAGATATAAGTTCTAAGATCTCAGTATAGTTACAACGGCTGGCCCACCCTTCAAACCTAAACGCATTACTGCTTCACGACAGAAATAAGCAGGGCGGTGGTACCTACCCGCGCGGACTCACTAGAGGTCCTACCATCAGTAAAGGACCAGTAAAGTTTAGGACCATTTGACTGTCAATTCGAATAGGATACAGCTACACATAATAATAACCATAATTTACATGAGCAATAATTTTGTTATTGATGTATCCAATATTATGGCCCAACGGATTACCTTCTTGGGCCAATACTAATTTCAGTCGAGCACGATCTGGCGCGGTCAATATCTACCACCAGTACAAAGCTTACGTAAGAAATTAAAACTTAATCGGTATTTAAATATAAAATATAATAAATGTAGTTTAAATAACTAAAAAGAAAAAACGCTTTGATTTGGAACCCAAAGCAAAAATACTATTTTATTAAATACCGGTTATCCTGGTCGAAATATTGGGTTAAGGCAATAAAATAATTACATCGTCCTTGATACATGTGAAAAATTCAACTTAATCAGACCTCTTCAAGTTGTACTATAAAATTGAGACTTAGAACTCATGTCTAAAGGTGGATAGCGGCATACGTTGTTGATGTATATGGGATCTGGTAACTACATAAAACCACGTAGGCTGGAAGTTCGTCCGCCTATTTGATCGCAATTAAAAAAATGTGTGAAAAATACGTTGAAAAATTCGGTCAGATAAATAGAAACAGGTTCAAGATATTAAAGCACTACTACTTTTAGGCAGCGGCTTGGCTCTGCCCCTGGCATTGCTGAAGTCCATGAGCGACGGTAACCACTCACCATCAGGTGGGCCGTATGCTCGTCTGCATACAAGGGCAATAAAAAAAAAAAAAAATACTAGCTACAAAGAACGACTCTACTGATTTGGCCGTTTTCTTTTGCGTTTTGTTCATAATTGTCCGGACTAGGTTTGATTGTGGGATTTTTAGTGAAAAATCCACGAGAACACAATATTTTGAGTGTAAGTATGACGGGATTTCACTAGAACTAAATATATTTTTTTCTGACTTAATAGCCGGCAGCCAAAGTTTAAAAAAAAACTGTTTGTCTCTGTTTGTTTATCTGTTCCTAACTACAAAACTAAGCCTAGCTTATCGTAAAAATTGGTACAATCCATTAGTCGTACTGTAATTCAATGAAACACAAAAATGGTACTATGGAAATCAAAAAGCTTACTATCTGCAATCTTACAATTAACGATGGACATTCAAAAACGGCGAAAGCACAAAATCTCTCTTGAATTCATGTCCATATTTATTAGGTTCAACAAAGGTTAATTTCGTTTCGTAAATAAAATCATTGGTTACTTTATGGGGTTTTTATTCGATTGAGCAAACAGAATAATTGCCCGCCTATAAGAAAGTTAGACCCTAACCAGATGAATAGACTTGTAATAAAGTTCGAAATCTCAGTCTAGAAAGTTTGAAGTTATAAAGCGCACTTCCACAGCATATTTGTGTCCAGTCCTCGCGGGTTTGGTATCTTGTCTGCTGTGTTTGGATATCTGGTTTAATCTGTAACTAACTGCTGCCTATTGATTGGACTTTCATCTTCTAACTTTTCCATCCCAATCAGACTATCGGAGGATTTTTGTTTCATATATTTACGGATATACCTGAGGGAATTTTGGTTATTTTAGGAATGAATATGCGTTCCTCTTCCTTGCATCGATAATCTTCAATGCTGAAAATGTGTTAGAAATCATATTTATACTAATTATATAAAACTGCAGAGTTTGTTTGTTTGAACGCGCTAATCTCAGGAACCACTGGTCCGATTTGAAAAATTATTTCTATGTTAGATAGCCCATTCATTGAGGCAGGCTATAGGCTATATAACATCACGATAAGGCCAATACAAGTGGAACACCAATAAAGAATGTTTCGAAATACGGGTTTAAATAACTCCTTAACATTCTATAATTTAAAAATATTTCAACTTTCTACGTAAATGAAGTGGGGGTAAAATTTAGCGTTATGCCAAAGTAACTATTCCACGCGGACAAAAGCTAGTAATCTATAAATTTTAACAATCGTATCGCACCGAGCCCAACAATACAGTTTCTTTACTGAAATACTTATACGCTGTGTTCTCGCTAAGCGATTTTTCTCGTTTGTGGATTTATTCAGGTCAAACTGTGTAGCTCTGTCGACTCCCACTTACAAGACGGTTACACGCTGAAAAAATGCTAACACAAATGATATATTGATGTTTTTTATTCTTTCTCTAGAGATATTTTTAATCTTACCTCGTTTTCAACGTCCGGATTCCATTTTATTATTTAATAATTTATACAAATAACATGTTTGCGACTTATACTCTTACGTTTTACGATGATTAGTTTTTAACGTATGCGGAAGATTTCTGTGTCTTCAAGACTTTGTATCGCTGTCTTAACCAGCGGTAAAGCAGTTTTAACACTGAAACCAAAATATACTTTTCAAACTTTCAAAGTTACATCGACAACAGATATGATAACGATAAAACTGGTACTTATGCGCATCGGAGATCTAACAAGAGAATTACGGCTTAACATAAAGCATAGACTTAAATGAGAATAGTATTTCTAGTAATATTTCCGGAATAGACCACAGAGCCATCATGTGTGTCGAGGTTTGGAGGGGGGCAGAATTTATTTTTGATAAAAGCATTGGAACTGAGAATTTAATCATACGTCTCATGTTGGATAATAACATTCAAGTTGTAATTTGGACTCCAGTTATTAACAACACATCAATCAGTTTGACTGTCTATATTAGCGAAGAATTAGTTTATTTTGAAATCGTCGTGGCCTAAAAGATAAGACGTCCGGTGCATTCGTATCTAGCGATGCAACGGTGTTCGAATCCCGCAGGCGGGTATCAATTTTTCTAAAGGAATACATACTTAACAAATGTTCAATTGACTTCCACGGTGAAGGAATAACATCGTGTAATAAAAATTAAACCCGCAATATTATAATTTGCTTAATTGCTGGTGGTAGGACCTGACTGAGTCCGCACGGGTAGGTACCACCACCCCGCTTATTTCTGCCGTGAAGCAGTAATGCGTTTCAGTTTGAAGGCTGGGGCAGCCGTTGTACTGAGACCTTAGAACTTATATCTCAAGGTGAGTGGTGGCATTTACGTTGTAGATATCTATGGGCTCCAGTAACCATTTAACACCAAGTGGGCTGTGAGCTCGTCTACCTATCTAAGCAATATTTTTTTAAAAAAAATATATATTTTCTCCAATAGACAGTCAACAAAGCTCATAACGACAGTTGACAAGCCTCAATGAGCACGAGACAGGTGTAAAAAAAAAACAAATCCGTGGGAATCAGACGAAAATGTAATTAATAGCCCGGGGAGGAACTTTACACTTCTTTTATGTCTACCGATAGCTGAGTTTTTGTTACAAAATGATATTGTATTACTTTACAGAGATGGCTCCCTTTTTATGTCATTATCATTTGGGATTTTTGTTTTGCTTAGCTTACTGATGAGAGAAGTATTTACTTCGGTTTTCGCGAGTACCGGACATAATTAAAAATGCTTTTACGGTTTAACGTCGTCTTTGTTATTGCCATTATATTATTTCCGACATTTCGAGTACCTACATTGGCAGGCAGCGGCTTGGCTCTGCCCCTAGTATTGCTGACGTCCATGGGCGACGGTAACCACTCACTATCAGGTGGGCCGTATGCTCGTTTGCCTGCTAAGGCAATAAAAAATAAATTAAAATAAAACTTTACAGTTTTCGTGGTCGCGAACGACTGTAGAGGCTGTATGTCTAATGACAATGGCTGGTATGATAAGAGATATCGTGGAGGTATTATTTTAAGGTTCATGAAAATTAAATGAAAACTAAAGCCGCATAATAATGTGAAAGGACACAGAAGGAATTGCGTTGGCAGTAAATAGAACGACACGCGATTTGTGAAATCCAATATTTGCAAGCGTGCTAAGTATGTGGATGTTTATGCTAATGCGTCGAGCATGGGGGTTCCCAGAATGCACCATTGATGCAGGCTGCTGCCACAATCGTGTTTGGAAAGTTGTGCGTTTGACGAAACAATAATGCGTTAATTACTATTGTTAAACTCGGGTTCCGAAGCCAGGAAATAAATACACAGATTGCAATAGTTCACTTCATTTTGTGTTGCTTTATTTCTAACTCCACTTGTACAATCTTTAGCTATGTGCTCACTACTGAATACACCGCTTTTTCTCCCGTTTTTTTAGACTACCGCCTTTTTTATCATGTCACGTCCCCACTACTACCAGTGCTCCCACCAACAGTGTTGCTATTTGGCAATCCGAAAATTGTCTTCATTTTAATATGATAAATTTTATTTTAATTATTTTACAACAAACCTTACACTATGAATATTGGACAATGCATGCTGTATCTGCATACGTTGGTATTTCTTTAAAACGCGAATTGATAAGCTGGCTAATGGGCTGATGGCCACGGGAGAAGATCGCAAAATAAATACTGATCGACACCTTGAGACATGAGGTTTAGGTCTCAACTGTGTTGTAGAATAACTATGCCCTTAGCGGTGTGCTTATATTACTCCAAGAACGCTGCTGTCCAAACTCCCGTGAATGCCTTTGTTAACTTGTAAGATACGCTCTTGAAGAGTCATACGGTTCCATTTATTTAGAATGCCTATATCTCATACTTATCTTCGGGCAGACAAAAAGACGGTACTTATTTATACAGGATATATAATATAACGAACTTCGAATGCATAGTTTACGAGTTTTAATTAAGATGTAACTTAAAATTTATAATGTGATAAAACTAAAAAATTCTAAATTACAATTTTTACTTTAAAGACAATTAACATTAATCTTGAATGTAATTAAAATAAATTTAAATGTAATCAGAAGCAGTCTATAAAAGTTACATGATTAGTGTTCCTACAGAACCCGCATAAAGATATTGTCATTATAAAAGCGAACGGAACCGTAACGAATTGTTTATTTACGCAATAAAAAGTTTTTTAAATAATTTACACAATAAAAAACACTTTATTTGGTTTACTTATTTGCTTAAGTTCAGAGTGTTACACCGAAATGTTTTATGAATTTATAAACAAAACCACAAGAATATCTATGGTTAATATTATACTTGTCATTATACAATGTAATCAAAACTTAGCTGTATATTTTTTTTTATTTTTGATGTTAATGCACTGTCGATTGCACCTATAATTGAGGTGACATCTGCCATGAACTTTTGTCAATTGTTCAATGTTTTGTATTGATGATCACTTTGTTGGTGCAACTTAATAAATAAATAAATACATTATTATCTATACTTCGATACTAATATTATAAAGAGGAAAGATTTTTTTGTTTGTTTGTGTGTATTGAATGGGCTCCGAAACTACTGGACCGATTTGAAAAATTATTTCACTGTTTGGAAGCTACACTATTCCCGAGTGACATAGGCTATAATCTTTTTTGAAAAAAATTAGGGATCCTTACTAAAGCTCCAATAATGTAACCCAAGGTGTAAAAAATTACCTAAAATACTGCGAAAACTATTGGTGATAGAATAAAATAATGTACTACGCCTTTGTAGAATACATTATTATTTACAAAAACTGTCGCAACAGCATATGTCTGACTATTATAGTTATGCCACAAAAAGTGTTCTTTTATTAAAAAAAAATAAAACAACTCGAAGTATTGTTGAAATTTTTGTTAAAGACCCGAGCGAAGCCGGAGCGCGCCGCTAGTAATTAATAAAAGGAGTAAAACGTTCCAGTTACTTTGTACTAAGTACTATATTACTATCACTCCTATCTTAACCACGAAGCAATTTTTTTTTTTATTAGGAGGGTGGGCGAACTCACGGCCCACCTGATGTTAAGTAGTTACCGGAGCCCATAGACATCTACAACGTAAATACCGCCACCTACCTTGAGATAATAGTTCTAAGGTCCCCATTTTTACCGAACAACGACAAAAAAAAATGTACCCGCCTGCGGGATTCGAACACCGTTGCATCGCAAGATACGAATGCACTGGACGCTTTATCCTTTAGGCCACGACATTGTTTTATATTTTCGTGCCTCAAGATAGCTTTTTACTGGTAGGACCTCTTGTGAGACCGCGCGGGTAGATACCACCACCCTGCCTATTTCTGCCGTGAAGCAGTAATGCGTTTCGGTTTGAAGGGTGGGGCAGCCGTTGTAACTATACTCGAGACCTTAGAACTTATATCTCAAGGTGGGTAGCGCATTTACGTTGTAGATGTCTATGGGCTACCCACCTTGTAACCACTTTACACCAGGTGGGCTGTGAGTTTGTCCAACCAATAAAAATAAATAAAAAAATTCTATAAATTATTATTTTTCTGTTCATTGCTATGCTTATTATGCATTATTTTCATACAGCAACACATTAAAATTAAAAAGTATACCGGATATCTGTTAGCTTGAATTCTCCAAACACGCTACGGTGTAACACACCGAAAAGAACGGACGATATTTTTAGATTTAAGTGCAGATAGGTTTATTGTAATGTATCATACAAAAAATACGCGGTTGAATTATATTAAGATATGTTAAATAATTACGGATTTTAGTTTGTCATACATTTTTAGACGAGGATATGGTTAGAGTTAGCTTAAGCGAATTAAATGATGAATTTACGATCGAGTAATTTCCAGCTCTTGTGTATACGTATTTATTTAGACTAGTGGTCCCGGTAATACGGTAGTCGAAATACAACTATAATTATTTGAAATTATAAGTTTGTACACTATTTATTATGACTGGAGGATGATCAAGCTTTGCTCGGTTTTTTTTTTTGATAAATTGTGTTTTTTAGAAATTATATTTAAATACGAATTACCATTATTATATTATTTGTTATTTTCTTTCAATAAAAAAAAGGTTATGTTTAAGAATTTGATTATCGATACAAAGTTGATTATTGAAAACACGAATAAAACAACATTTTCTGAAAATAAATCGAAGCTAGATCGATTTATCGCCCCCGAAATCCCCTGTATACTAAATTTTATGAATATACAAGAATTGATCGTTTAAAGATATAAGATTCTATTGTCAAAGACTTATTATACTTCTTTAATCACAGATTTCGCCAAGACTAGACTTTAGACAAATATTAGTAAAGACAAACAATATTTAATCTACTCTCAATTTGACCACAGTTTATAAGCAATAAGAAAAGTTTGACAATAAACAAATAGTATGCAGGCGTGTGTGTGTGTGTGTCAAATACGTGTGTGTAATGTTTTTCTATTGATTTAATGTATTTTTTATGCATAATTTAAAAAAATATTAACATTCTGCACTCTATCTCTATATTCTCTATAAGTGTGGGAAATTTCAGATTCCTCCGTCCGTGTCCAATTTTCATAATATCGATTAAGTGTGTACCGGGTAGGTTATTTGGGATAGAAAGATTGCTGGACAGACGGGGTGAGTTCCCGGTCAGATGACGTTCAAAGATTCCTCTCACCAATTAGCAGTGGTACACTGCCCAACTCTATCTACAGTTGTTGACTTAACCTGATATAAATTTAACATTAATTATAAACATAAAAAGACTATCCGAATAATTTGGTTGAAACTGTACGAGCCGAGTTCAAACACCCATTCTAACATTTTATTATAAGAAACTGAATTATTCATCGTCTCGATGGTGTTTAGATGGATATCAATTAATACGTTGTTAAATTCGCAACAAAAAATTATGAACTTCAGTTATTTTAATAAAATTAATTTGCTACTTTATTATTTTGTGTTCTATGTACACCTGGGAACCAGGTCGAATGAAGGTTATAAACCCAAAATTTTCGTGGTTTTTTTGTTAAAATGAGTGATTAGGTGTCTTCAGAAGTCATTGCTGGAGACTATTGACGACAGACTGGGGAATGTCGTCGGACATCTAGTGAGATAAAGTCCTTGTAAAGACAACAGATGGTTGATGTAAAGACAACAGATGATGAACAACTTGATTCTAACTAGTTCATACCCTCTCTTTTTATAACTGGGTGATCGTGCTCACGGCACATCTTTAAATCTAGTTGCCGGCGCCCATAGACATCGCTAAGTAAATTCCGTTTCTCATCTTGAGACATGAAAGTCGAAATTTCAGTCGACTTCTTCAAACCAGCATACATGACTGGGTCGCAGCTTCTATGAAACTTTAGGGGTACTCCTTCATCGTGGAATTTTGGTTGGTGAATAACTGGTATCGACCAGAATATTCAAACACGTCGTCGTGGCCTAAAGGATAAGACGTCCGGTGCATTCGTATGTAGCGATGCACCGGTGTTCGAATCCCGCAGGCGGGTACCAATTTTTCTAATGAAATACGTACTTAACAAATGTTCACGATTGACTTCCACGGTGAAGGAATAACATCGTGTAATAAAAATCAAACCCGCAAAATTATAATTTGCATAATTACTGGTGGTAGGACCTCTTGTGAGTCCGCACGGGTAGGTACCACCTCCCTGTCTATTTCAGCCGTGAAGCAGTAATGCGTTTCGGTTTGAAGGGTGGGGCAGCCGTTGTAACTACATATACTGAGACCTTAGAACTTATATCTCAAGGTGCGTGGCGCATTTACGTTGTAGATGTCTATGGGTTCCAGTAACCACTTATCACCAGGTGGGCTGTGGAGCTAGTCCACTCATCTAAGGAATAAAAAAAAATCATGGGCACATCCACAGTCAGATCAGGTCTGGTCTGAAAATCACCACGCGAGAGATCTCCTATCCAATTAAATTTCACGTAAACATAGCTTGCAGAAGGTACATATATAAAATTTTAACAGAATGAGCGAACCTGCGTATCTGCGGTCACGACCATCTGTCATGTGACGACATATGGTGGACTTTTACTGCTCCTACGATTTGTTTATACTCACCTCCCTTTCGCTCCTTTCGGATATGCTATTTTCGTTTCGCTCTCACCGTGTTTTCTTTCAAGGTGAGTGGGTAAATGAAATTGAACACTGCATGCGGGTTGAGTTAAAGGATTCTTCTTTTCATAGATCAAGTTAGTATTAAGATGTGCCCTGGTTTTATAAAATCCTTGTTTTTTAGAAACATTGTTTATTTGTTTTTATTACTGAAATTGGGCAAACGAACTCAGGACCCGCTCGGTCTTGTGGAGCCACTGGAGCCCGTGGTCATCACTACGTAAATATCCACCAATCTTCGGAAATGCAGAGTGAGGCGCTCTACCCTTCAAACCGGATCACATGACTACTCCACGGCTAGAATAGACAGGATGATGTCTTGCAGACTCACATTACGACAGACAACCAGCTCTTATGCAATTTACTGAATCATGCGCGTTTCACTTGAACTAGTAAACGCCCCCAACGAAGAGCCATGTCGATCTGTCATATAGTAAATTAATAGATAAAAAGAATATCAGTCATTTAAATTTTAAATGTCAGAAATCGATTGACTTCAAGGTAATCTTAAGTCTTTCACTGTGTTTCTAAGGACAGTCGTAATAAAATTCAGTCTTCGATCTAATATCTGCTCAGTAACAGCAACTAACAGCATTCCCGTTGTAATCGAACGACGAAAATATCGATGGGTAAATGTGTGGGGGCTATTTGGTTTTGCAACATTTTTGCAACTTTAAAGGAGAGTCACTCAAAGTTTAAAATTCGGAAAAAATACCATAGCCAAAAACCTCCTAGCTGAAGAAAGTTGAATCGGGTAAACTTAATTGAAGCTCTTGCTAGGGCCAATGCTAGCAACGCCTCATGTTTTGGGCTCCGAGAGCTCACCTACACGTTAGGGCTACGCCGACATAGCCTCTCAAAGCTATCAGCTTAGGTACGGGGAAAAAAGATAAATATCGCGCGAGAGAAATGTTGTTTATATCAAAAGGCTTTTCAACCTTCGATATGATGATAAACTAGTACTAGCGGTAGTATCTTAACGAGGCCAATATCACCAAATAAACGACGTAAGAACCCCTGGCCTGCCAGAGAAAAACTAACCCTACTTGTCTCTAAGAGGATTCCTTTATGTAGGCATTAAAGTGTGTTTGAAATTGGAAGTAAAACGATTGTGCTTTGATGTTTTTTTGCGAGCAAGAACAATGACCCCTGCGTACGTACAGTAGGATCATTGTTGCGGTTGTTTTCATAGTTGTACTATATACATGCATACGTGTCGCGCAGGAGCGGATTGAGTCAGCTCTGTTACATGCCAAAAATGTACTTTCTATTCACGTTTGAAAGTAGTTTTTCGATTCATCACTTTGTTTTAGGCTTGATCCTATCTTGATTTTTATTAAAACGGGTTTGAAAATTTTAATCGTACGATATTAAGACGGTTTGGTAGTGGATTTTAACGACAAGTGATTTTAACAGCATTTTAATGGCGATACACACGATTAGCACAATTTCTCCCCACTACGTTTCTCGCCGGATCTTCTCAGTGGGCCGCGTTCCCGATCCGGTGGTAGATACTGCTGAACACGGTTCTTGCTAGGGTTCGTGTTAGCAACATCGTCAGGCTTGAGCCCCGTGAGCTCACCTACTAGTTAAGGTCACGCTGATGTGGTCTCTTTAGACCAGTCTTTCTCAAAGTGGGCGATAACGCCCCCTTGGGGGCGTTTGAAACCTAGAGGGGGCGTTAAGGGGCCCAGGAAAAAATGGGGGGTGTTGATGTGGGTTAGGGGGGCGCTGTAAAATTTGTAATTTCATTTACTTTATAGTATTTTAAATTTCACTAAAATTAAAACTCACCTACTGCACAAAAACGAATAATTAGTTTATATTTCTACCCTGTATGATGTTATAAAAACTTAAAATAATTAACATAGATTTCGTAGGATAGCCGTGGGCTACACCGTACGCAATCAAGTTGTAACAAGTTTCTGCGGAACATGATCAATTACCTTAATGCAATTTTACCTTAATTACATTGCACCAGAAATTATTTTAAACATTAGAAAAAAAACTACCATGCACAGTTTTAAAATATTACACATACGTAAACTAACACAAATTGAGGTTTTCTTTACTTTCTTTCTTGTTTTAGGGCTTACAGCATTTTTCTAGCATTTTATAAGAAATTACTGATGTAAGAATCATAATTTTTATATAAAATGGAAATGCGTATATAATTATTGTTCAAAAACTTGTCTTATTTTCTATAATTTACCCATTACCGTACAATGTCAAATAGTATGGTAAAACTAAACAGCTCACTTATTGTAAACATTGTTTACTATTTTATTTCTATATAATAATAGGTTGGGAAAAAAGTTTCTTCGCATTTTTTAAGAAAATTCACAACATTTTTTAATATAGTTTATTCACATTTAACTAAAGTATGTCGGTACCATTTTGTTCGATAACTTATTGCCATCTTGTAGGTAGGGACATGATCCCATTGCTATAGAAATTTTGGGGCTTCTGATCAAAATACCGCGACAATTGGTTTTCGCCGTCCTCTCGTGATGTTAACCTGACACTGCCTAAAGAATTCTGAAGAGACCGAAACAGGTAGAAATCTGAAGGTGCAAGGTCAGGACTCTCTTAATTTTTGCTGAGTGGCTAAATATGTGTGAAGTCTAGCGTTATTGTGATGAAAAACCGCACCCCTTCTGTTGATTAATTCCGGCCGCTTTCTCTCAACTTCTTGCTTTAATCTCATCAGTTGTTCGCAGTACAGTTCAGAATCGATGGTCCTGCCTGGTGGTAACAGCTCATAATGTATAATGCCCTTCCAATCCCACCACACACAGCCTCACCTTGTTGCGAGTTAACGCGGGTTTCGCCACAGTCTGTGAAGCCTTTGACCACGACCTTTTTCGCTCGTTCTTGTCGTACGTGATCCACTTTTCATCACCAGTTATCAGCTTCTTCAAAAATAGTTCGGTTTCATTACGTCGTAATAAAGAATCACAAATGAGTATACGGTTTATTAGGTTTCTTTCAGTGAACTCGTGAGGTACCCAAATATCGAGCTTTTTTGTGTACCCAGTTTTTTTTCAAATGCGCCCAAACTGTTTTGTTGTCAATTCCCAGTTCTTCAGCTACGTCGTAATTACTGACATGCCGATCTTGCTCCACTTTTTCAAAAATGGCATCGATTTTATCCGTAATAGGGCGACCAGAGCGACGTGCATTTTTGACATCAAAATTTCCGGATTGAAAACGCTTAAACTAAATTTGTGCTACTCTCACAGACACTGCACTAGGTCCATAAACATCGCAAATTTTTTTCACGGCTTGCGTTGCTTTTTTACCTTTTTTGTAGTAAAATTTTAAAATGTATCGAATATCTTCATTAGATTCACTCATCTTGACAGTACGATAAATAAATAATAATCACACATCTTCCTAATTTTAATTTGGAATTATCTTCTTTCGAATTTAAACTTTTAATGATACCAAAACCAGCCAGATACAAATAGTATAGCCAAAGAGAGTTTATTAAGGTTCCTACATTTTTAAGCTATTGCATAGCTTTTATCGCGGGCCTTGAGTGCGGCGACCGAATCATGAAATTCCGTAACGAAAAAACCTAACATCCCTCACTCCGCCTACCATGTAGCTCGCGTTCAACACATTTACACGTTGCACTTGTGTAGTGTTTGTGAATAAGCGCGTGGCGTGACGTCACACTGCTTGCGCATCATGAAAAGTCTGCCCATCTCTCTCTCGCGCGGTTTAGCTTATGAGTGTGAAGGGGACAGTTAAGGTTTTGCCTTTATTAAGGTTTCATATAGCGGGGTCTTGTTTTATTATTGTTTTAATATTAAATTATCATTGTCTAATTATAATTTCATAAGTTGATAAAAAATGCTATGCAATAGCTTTATCGCCGCAGTTCCTAAGTGTCACACGTTTTTTTTTTTTCAGAAGGAAATCGCCGGACTTCCTTCACTGGGGATGGAGGGCGGGGCATGTCGGAGTCGAACCGACTAAAACCTCCTGTCGCTCAACAACCAGCATCTAAACCTCGCATGAGACAGAGCTCATGAAAAGGCAAAGGGGGGAAAGTGAAGCGTTTAGTGCGGAGCACATCTCTCCCATCACCCTGCCCTCGGGACGCCGGACTGGCGGTCGTCGGCGTCACGACCACCAGCCCTCTCGGTCGGCAGGCTGTTCGAAGCCCGCCTAGATGGCGCCGGTTAGAATGGTCTATCCTACGGAATACCCCGCTGGGTCAGAACCAGCGTGGGTTGAGGATAGCCGGCCTTCCATCACCCGGATGCTCATGTGTAAAACGTGTGCAGAGCAGCTTGCACGTCGTCTTCTTAGGTCCCCTTCGCCGGTCCCCAGGCCGACATCTGAGGGAGACCCGAAACACTTAGAGGGCCAGGGCTTGGGCGAGATCCGCCTCCCTGGACCACGCTCGACGGCGGCGGGCCTGTTCATCTCTCACGCGCCCCGCCACCTCCTTTTGCGAGATGGTGCACTCGCAGAAGTCGAGCATCGCCTTCCACGACTCGTCGTCACCGAGCATCGATGCCAGAACACTCGGCAACGACAAGTCGTTTCCTATTTTTGCAACGAGGACACGGCGCCACCCCTCCCATGCGGGGCAGGTGACGAGCGCATGCTCTGCCGTGTCCAAGTCGCAACCACAATAGTGGCACTCTGCCGTCGGCTCGGCTCCGATCCGGTGCAGGAACTCACCGAAGCAACCATGCCCAGTGAGTACCTGCGTGAGCCGAAAAGTGAGGCGTCCTCTGTCACGATTCACCCAATTCACAAGAACCGGGCAAATCGCCTCGACAGTCCTACGACCAGCCGAAGGATCAGCCAGCCGCCTGGACCATGACTCCAGCACGGACCGCCGAGATTGGGCCCTCCGCGCTCTGACCACACTGGGGCTGGGACGCGCCACGCCCCGGGCACGAAGGTTAGCCCGCCACTGATAGTCAGCGGCGAGCGCCTCCGCCTCCAGGACCCAAGGCGGCGTCCCAGCCAGTACACACGCCGCCTCGAAAGAGATGGTGCGATAACCACGGATGGTCCTGACCGCGATGGTGCGTTGCGGCCGTTGCAGCAACTTCGCTACCCCCACGGCCAGTGACTGGCCCCACACGGGCGCCTCGTATAAGGCCATTGACCGCACCACCCCCGTATAGGGACGGCGCGTCACCTGGTCAGGCCCCCCGACTTTGGGCAGAAGCCGGCTTAACGCGCCGGCCACCCCCAACAAACGAGGGACCAGGCTCTGAAAGTGAACACGGAAAGTCCAACGACTGTCCAGAATGAGGCCGAGGTACCTCAACTGCACCCCGACCCGATACGGACGCCTTCAACCACGATATGGGCATCTACAGGTGGCACTCTCCGGGGCCTGTAGAACCACATGGCCTCGGATTTACTGCGTGTCACGTCGAGGCCCAATCTCCTGATTTTGCCGACGACATGCACCACCCCAGCGTTGGCAAGACGAGCAAACTCAGCAAAACTCCCCCCCCGGGACACGACCAGCGTGTCGTCTGCGTAATAGATTACGCTTAGACCCGGGAGGGGGGCACGTCTCAGCACCCAGTCATACCCGATATTTCACAAAAGGGGGCCGAGCACCGACCCCTGTGGAACACCGCGCACGACCGGGAACCTGTGCACGATCCCACGGTGTCCAGTACACGTGACCGATCTGTCCTCCAAGTAGGAAGCCACCAGTCGGCGAAGGTCGGGGGCACTCCGTGTCTACCAGGGGCATTTTTTTAAATAAAAGAACGCTTATTGCGGCATAACTATAATAGTTAGACATATGCTGTCGCGACACTTTTTGTAAGCAATAATGTTTTTTACAAAGTCGTAGTACATTATTTTATTCTATCATCAATAGTTTTCGTAGGGCACGCGACGTAAAGAATATTTTAGGTAATTTTTTTACACCTTGGGTTAAATTATTGGAGTTTTAGTAAGGATACCCAATTTTTTTCAAAAAAGATTATAGCCTATGTCACTCGGGAATAGTGAAGCTTCCAAACAGTGAAAGAATTTTTCAAATCGGTTTAGCAGTTTCGGAGCCTATTGAATACAAACAAACAAACAAATCTTTCCTCTTTATAATATTAGTATAGATATTAATTATTACAAATAATAAAAACGCTGACTCAGGCGGCGGTTTTTATTTGAACCAGTTCTAAATTATAAACTAAAATTCTATGAAAAATTACCCATATTTATCTATAATACGAAATGATATTAATTTCTTTTTCGTAGTTTCCTTCCTTCTTGCGTCGATAATTCTCAGTGCTAAGGGTCGTGGCCTCCTCTAATAACTTTCTCCTGCATCATCTTGCGCCATTCCTGCCTGTCCTCGGCTGTGTGGATAGCAACGTGGACTGAGGTATTGAGAGTGAAGCGTATTTGGTCCGACCAGCGCATTGGATTTCTGCCTCTGTGCCTTCTCCCGCATACCTTACCTGTTACCAGCAGCTTTTCCAGATTGTCACCTCTCTTTCTGGCGATATGTCCAAAGATCTCGAAACTCCTCCGCGCGCATGTAGTGCTGAGGCGCATTGGAATCTTGAGCTCGGTAAGAATGGATTCGTTGGTTCTGTGTTCTGTCCAACGAATCCCGAGCATGGAGGAAATCCAGCACCACATCTCAAACGCGTCGATGCGTTGGCGGTCGGCTTTCTTGAGGGTCCAAGTCTCTGCGCCGTAGAGAAAAATGGAAAAGACGAGGGAGGTGACGAGCTGCTTTTTGGCATTCCTCGAGATGTTTCTGTCCGCCCAAACACGGTCTATTTGAGACATAGCTCTCTTTGCCATACTGATTCGCCTTCTGAGGTCCTTTTCGGAGGATCCATTACTAGCTATGACGGAGCCCAGATAAATGAAATCCTCTACGACTTCCAGGTTTAGCTTATTCGTAGTTTAATAAGTTATTATTGTTAGTAGTATTATTTACTAGTCGAAATATAAATTTTTAATTATCTTATGATGAGAATCTTATATTAATGAGAAAGATATTCAACAAAAATAGTTTCATTCTAATAAATTAGCATAGTAATAGTACAGTGAACTAGCAATTTATTTTGGTAATTCTGAATTTAAACAAACATATTGATGAGAAATAATTCATTTTTACTTTGCAAATTTGTAAATACACGCTCTGTAGCAATGTACGGACATATAATATGAAGAAACAATAATAGCATCTACAAATACATATGTACTACGTGGTACATTTACTAAAATTAATACAACATTTATTAATTAAATTAATGAAATTGTGGTTTTAAAGTTTTAGGGGTGTATAAAAAATGGAGGGCGCTGAAAAATAATTGATTTTCAAAGGGGGCGGTAAAAGAAATAAGTTTGATAATCACTGCTTTAGACCATCAGCTTAGGTGGGAAAAAATAAATAAAAAAAAAACAATTTCTCATTGACATTAACAGACCTGCAAAGATCCAACTTAGTACAAAAGATAAGAGGCATTATTTACTGATTTTAATACAATCATCATAAATCGCGAAATACGCAAAATATAACTAGTCAGGTCATAAGTATTGTCACACAGTAAAAACTTTTCTTTTAGAATGCTGGCCACAAAAAAGTTTATTGAATTCGAATTTCGAATTGTTCATGAAAATAAAAATGTATAAACTTTTAGAATTTTACTCATTTTTAAATATGGAGTGGACGCTTAAAGAAGACCGTGTTGCAGTTATTGCGTTGCCTCGTTGCGGTTACGCGCCAATTCAAATTTTTAACATACTGAAAAATTTGAATATAACCAAAAGATTCGTTTATCGTACCATCAAACGATACAATGAAGACTCTAGTGTAGATGACAGGTCAAGAAGTGGTCGCCCTCGGTCTGTTAGGACTCCAGCAGTGATAAAAGCTGTGAAGGCGCGAATTCAAAGAAATCCCAAACGTAAGCAGAAACTGTTGGCCCTTCAGATGGGGTTAAGCATAACCACGGTGAAAAGGGTGTTAAATGAAGACTTAGGACTTCGGGCATATCGAAGAAAACAGGACATCGTTTGAATGCTCGTCTAATGGACCTGAGACTGAAGAGATGCCGCGCTTTGTTGTAGCGGTACGCGGGAAAAAAATATCGGGAAATTATTTTTTCGGATGAAAAAATTTTTACCGTAGAAGAGAGCTACAACAAACAAAATGATAAGGTGTACGCACACAGTAGTGAAGAAGCGAGCAACCGTATTCCGCGTGTCCAACGAGGTCATTTCCCATCCTCGCTCATGGTATGGTTGGGAGTTTCTTATTGGGGCTTAACAGAGGTACATTTTTGTGAAAAAGGTGTAAAAAAGAATGCAGTTGTGTATCAAAATACAGTCCTGACGAACCTTGTGGAACCTGTTTCTCATACCATGTTCAATAACAGGCACTGGGTATTCCAACAAGATTCGGCGCCAGCTCATAGGGCGAAGAGCACACAAGACTGGCTGGCGGCGCGTGAAATCGACTTCATCCGGCACGAAAACTGGCCCTCCTCCAGTCCAGATTTGAATCCGTTAGATTACAAGATATGGCAACACTTGGAGGAAAAGGCGTGCTCAAAGCCTCATCCCAATTTGGAGTCACTCAAGACATCCTTGATTGAGGCAGCCGCTGATATTGACATGGACCTCGTTCGTGCTGCGATAGACGACTGGCCGCGCAGATTGAAGGCCTGTATTCAAAATCACGGAAGTCATTTTGAATAAACTTTAGTGTCATAAGAATCTATGTTTTGTTAAGTTCATTTTGGTATATGAATGGTTACATAATGAATAAACTTGTTTCAATTATTTTACATTAAACATGTGACAGAATTTATGACCTGACTAGGTATATTTAGTGAAAATTGGCAATTTCATTTTCTTACATCCACCATCTAAGTCAGTTTAAAACTATATATTAAATAGAGTAAATAAGCGATTATTGGCGGTGCTAATGTTCTCCAGTTTTAAGTACGCATCATGTTAGATTAGACTAGATCAATAGAAGCCAATAGTACTGTGATAAATAAAGAATACATGTAAAGTTTTCACGAAACCACTTTTTATATCAAGGCATTGTAAAAATTTATATTTATTTCTATAAAAGTTCAAAGAGCATTAAATTTTGTAATTCCCTTACACTTTAACAGATTTTTATCACATTCCAATCTTATGACGCCACATCTAGCGCCACTATTATGTCTGAACGCCTTAAAAACGAAAAACCCCGCACATAATTCCAGATACCATTGTCCGATTCGAAATATCTGTATAACATCGTCGATCAAAACGAATCGGCGTGGAGTTTACGCCCGTAAACGTTTAAGAACAATGGCGGGTAACATGACCCGTGGGGCATTAGTATCAATTCACGGGTATCGCGAGGACGCGGATGGTAATCCGTGTAATTGATGTACAAGAAATGTATTGGAGCGTTTTATAGTTTACGGGTTTGTTTGAAAGTATAAATCAGAATCAAAGACACGGGTACTAATATGTATCGAACGAAAAAATGCGAAAATTCGTGACGACATTCTTCGCATTGGGTTCCACTTGGATCTTGAACTATCTTCGCTGAATCCGCTGTTCTATATAAGGTTCTTTTGTATCAATGATGATGTTCTCCGTAACGGATGTGGCTTAAGTTGAAGAAGATGAGATTCCCGTGACGACTGTCAAGTTTGACGCTAACTCCTCCTGCTCCCGCTGACTCCTAGATTTACTCATATTTATTCTCCCTTCTTTAAATATCTTCTTTAAGTACATGCCTCTCTGTTAAGGGTTAGTTATAGTTGACCAGCATGTGATTGATCGGTTTTATGATCATTTATCAAATTTGAAAAAGGGCGTCGCAAATGGAGAGGCAAATAAAGAATGGTATTCAATCATTCTAGATTGCAGCGCACGTATGAGCAGAAGTTAATAGACGCATGCAATGAAAACGCGGCTTTCAAAAAAATAAACATCGGTACATGCGTAAAATAATATTTTCTCATATGTAAACAAATCTGGTGACTGGTGGTAGGACCTCTTGAGTCCGCACAGGTAGGTAGCACCAGCCTGCCTATTTCTGCCGTGAAGCGTTTCGGTTTGAAGGATGGGGCAGCCGTTGTAACCCTACTGAGACCTTAGAACTTATATCTAGAGGTGGGTGGTGCATTTACGTTGTAGATGTCTATGGGCTCCAGTAACCACTCAACACCAGGTGGGCTGGGAGCTTATCCACCCATCTAAGCAATAAAATAAATAAATAAATCTTTACGGGATGTTTTAAGATTTTTCAGAACTTTCTTTCGAAATCTCAGTGATCTCGTTGAAATCTACAGCATACGTAAAATAATCAGATTGAAAATATGATAATTTTTAAGTTAGTTAGTAATGTCGAATGTTTCTTAATGCATTAAAACGTTACTTAAACTTTGTTCGATTTAAAATGAACCCGCGGTCCCGACGCTATCAAAATCCCTGCAAAAATAGATTTCTACCCACAGAAATTACGTAATTAGCACAGCATATTATGAGTAATTTCGGTAATTCATGAGAAGTTTATGAAGTCACCCGCAAATGTCGTTAAGTTTCTGAGAATATCCGAACGCTATGAATATAAACTGAGATTAGACCAACTGATCGTCCGTGCAGTCTAGTGTTCCTACTAACTATAACTAAACTACGAACTTAAAACCTAAGAGCTAAAGTATATTTTACGTTAACAAAGAGATACTTAAAGATACGCGAGAAGTGAATCCAAATATGATTGGAGAGGAATAAAGTTCAAATTTGGTTCAATTTTTCGTTCCTTCTCAGAGTTTAGGTAATTACACTAAAAGTGTGGCAGCCACCTGCGATGCTGTCACATGCTGGGGTACACATGTTGTGGGCTTCCGCCAATTCGCGCGTCTCCGTTTGTTGAGACGACACGATATTTAATTTCGATGAACCAGTTTTATTCTATACTATTTATTATATAAGAATATAGGTAATTCCAGGAAAAAAATTAACTATTTATCGTAATTTAATAAATATTATGCTAGAAATGTGAATAATAGGTTTATATCAAAATTATTCCTATAGTATATTATTGTATATTATTATTATTGTTCGCTGGCAACAACATTTTTTTGTTATATTACACCATCATAACTTAACTATTTTGTTCCGAACACTTACAAGTTATGTGTTCAAACTTTCCTAATTTAATTTATTTCTATTGGTATTAAAATCGGCTGTCTGCCATTAAAGAAGCAAACTAAGAAACAGAGATTTTCTGTCTAACGGAGGAATGCGACTTTGTATTATGTACAATATGTGCGAAAATTATGTTAGATGAAAGGCAATTTTAGAACAGTTTTATAGCGGAAAATTATGTACCTGTCAAAACTGAGACAGTATCAAACTCTTTATTAATTCAATCTCGCACCAAGAAAAAATTCATCGATGGTCTGGTCATTTAACACGGAAACACACATAAAAACAGTGTTAGGAAGTTAACCGGAAACAAAATATGTAGTCTTATTCTACATAATATTGCTGTGCTCGAATTCGATCAGCGTTATCAGCGTCATCGGTTAGCGTGGTATGGACATGTGATGCGTAGTGAGAAGATGCATGTGACTAGGAGATGTATGGAAATGGTAGAGAGGGAAGAGGTCGACTGAAGAAGACATGGATGGAGTGTGTGAATAACGATATGAGAGAGAGAGGAGTGAGTGTTGAGATGACGGCTGACAGAAGAGAATGGAAGAGAAAAATTAGCTGTGCTGACCCTAGTTGGATATGGTGTAGAAAAAAAAAAAAAAAAGAAGATTTCTGTGTTCGAATATCGCATCGTCCAACAATGAAAATGCGTCCAAAGTAACATCGTTGACAAAATCACTTTATAAATACACTCGGCCACACGGACCGTTCTAATGTTTAATTAATTATTATCATTCATTATAATGCTCTGAATTGGTCGTCACATATCATTACTATTATGGCAAACATTGTTCTCTATCACCGAACGATCTCTAAGCTGTAATCGACTTTAAATACAAGAGAATAAGGACGAAAGCTCCATATTTAAATGCATGTAAAATTTGTTCGAGCTTTTTC
Organism: Bombyx mori; assembly: GCF_030269925.1. Lineage (NCBI taxonomy): Eukaryota > Metazoa > Arthropoda > Insecta > Lepidoptera > Bombycidae > Bombyx > Bombyx mori. The sequence continues at coordinate 19,167,890 of NC_085117.1, forward strand.
AGTTGCTATATATTTTTTGCGAACGTCCATCGCTAGTACCCTGCTGCGTTCATTAATATCTAAGATGGGTTATCTAAGACTCATTAAGATCCATCATGAATTCGAACTTCGATAGTGTTGTGATCTCGATAAATCTGTTTTTTTTTTACTGATATTAACGTCTTAAATCGATTTTAAGTGATGTATGGGTTGTTGACCGATTAAGGATTTGGATTTTAGAAGTTTTAATCAGAAGTAGGACGAATGTTTGTCTGTACCTATATGTGTGCCTTAATTTAGTTGAATTTTATTTACTTACTTAATTGAATGCTCTATTTATGGATTACTTTATTAGTTTATATTATATAATTGTTTATGTATTTATATTTTTTTGAAAAATAGACCATAATAAAGCAAAAGAATCTTATTAGATTATCGTATCTTATTATTACATATATAAGATTAAAAACATTTACCACTGTGCGAATACTAAGTACAGAAAGAGTAAAAGTAAGAAATGTTTACGAACGACTCCAATGATGAAGGAAATCTAGTGTCTTCTTCGATATTGAGTACTCGTAAACCTAATTAAAACTACTTTTACGGGTTGATATTGTTTTTTTTTATTGCTTAGTTAGGTGGACGAGCTCACAGCCCACCTGGTGTTAAGTGGTTACTGGAGCCCATAGACAGCTACAACGTAAATGCGCCATCCACCTTGAGATGCAAGTTCTAAGGTCTCAAGTATAGTTACAGCGGCTGACCCACTCTTCAAACCGAAACGCATTACTGCTTCACGGCAGAAATAGACAGGGTGGTGGTACCTACCCGCGCGGACTCACAAGAGGTTCTACCACCAGTCACCAGTTCCCAGTTTTACTGTCATTTATCACATACTGTTTCTGAAAATGTATCTGATATATATTTTTTCGTGTATGCCACTACTGGTGACTGGCATAGCTAGATGACGCCGTTATGCCTATTTCTGCCGCAAAATAGACGTATTTCCGTTAGGACAGTTCTCGTTACTATGAGGATGAGACTAGGAACTTGCGTCTAGCAGTGAACACTCCGGTACGATTGAATACAGAGTGAACCAGGATCTCGTGATCTACGCATCTTCAAAAACCAAAAATATTTAAAACTCTACAACAAAAGTAACAGTCGTAATTCAAGTCTAAATTTCAGATCTAGATAATAAAAATAAAAACTCAGACGTTTGTTATCTATGCGCCTGACGCCACAAGAACCTTGATTAGGCTTCATAAAAATGTTATTGTAATTATTTCATTCATACAGTACAATAGACGTAATTACGTTTTTTTTTACTCTACACAGGTTATGTAGTGTTTTAATTATTCTTTGGTATTGAGAAAGTAGTTAGATTGGACTTTGACTGATCGAGAAATCATTATAAAGAACTAGATTTTTTTTTCAATTGATATCGATAACTGCTGTAGTGTGAACTTCAAAGTGGAACGCATGTAAGCTTCGCAGGCAGGCAGGATGGTGGTACCTACTCGTGCGGGCTCACAGGGCGCCCTACCACCAGCACTTACGTAAATTGTAATTTTTGCGGGTTTCATTTTATTACAAGAGTAGCTGTAACCGTCCGCTTTGCCGGGCATTTAAAATTAACATTATTATTTCTCACCCCCACAAATATTCTCATCATTAACGCCCCCGCAACTGGTGTAGGGAGTCCAACACTCATATAAATATTAGCCTATCCGTTAAGTACATGTATTTTCTACATGGATACCAAGTTTCAAGTCAATCGGATGCATGGTTCAGTAGTTATAACGGAACATCCGTATAAACCACTGTAGATTTATATATTAGTATAGATGTATAATCCCTTCATTGTAAAGGTCGTTTGTGAGTACGTGGCGGGAGCGTATTAGGAAAATTAGCACCTACCTCGGAGATTTGAACGGAGTTGACGCGGTGCGTAGCTCGCGACCATTTATAGCTATTTAATATCCGCATTACTGCTATTTAATATAACATTTAATATCTTGAAATTAGGATTTCTGCAATAGTTACGAGGCAAGTATGCACGTCCAGATCCCGAATACGAAATATATTTCAATTCATGGTATAGTAGTTACGATCATTTAAGTAATGTATTTAGCGTTGAGATGTCAACATTCAGGTGACAGGATGATAAATGATTAATCATCTCCCGCTTAGAAGCGACTGTCCACGTAGGGACTGCCATACAAAGCTTAATAAATAATCATATTTTGTAATATTGAAATTCATATCAATATTACTATATGTACTTTTATTTAACGGGTTCAGCATATTTCAGCGGAGTTGGAGGTGCCGAGTTCACGTCTGGACTTAGGACGTAGGTTGTTGAGTTAGATAAATCTTTTTACCCTCTTTATAGTCCATTTTAAGGTGACACCAATGAAAACTCGATGGATGGTTGTTGACATTGATTCTGTAACTTAATGACTGTTATGTCGTCATTGGATGGACCACTTAACATCAGGTGGGCTGTGAGCTCGTCCACGCATCTAAGCAATAAAAAAAAAAAAAAAAAAAAAAGTGTGTGTGTCCGCTCCGACGCACGACTGGAGTTTACTGGATATAAAAAATTAAACGAAACAATACGAGAAATAGTTCTATATTACGACAACACGATACACTACAGATTATTAACAAATTAACGAGACACAAAACAAACGACTAACAAATATATGAAAATACAATAATGAGAGAAACGCGCGATCAGTACGAGGCTTTGTGGCGGACTGCCGGCGCAGCAGCCCGGCGTCACCTGCGATAACGCATTTCGTGTGACATGCGCAATCAGGCGCATAACGCATTTCGTGTGACATGCTAGTACGATTTTGGTCCCCATAATTTTCATACCCCGGGCCTATATATGTAAATCGATTCTAAAGGAGTAAACTCCAAAAAAACAGGTGTCAAAGCGTTTCTTCTTCTTTGTCTCTACTTTATCCCATTAGGTGGGTTTGGCACAGCGAATTTTTCTATTCCCTTCTCTTCTATCAATCGTCATCTCATCACTCACTCCTCTTTCTATTACATCGTCATTCACACACTCCATCCATGTCTTCTTCGGTCGACCTCTTCCCTCTCTATCTGGCACTACCATTTCCATACATCTCCTAGTCACGTGCATCTCGTCCAGGTGTCACAGGGCTGTTTGAATTAAATGGCTACCATCCCACAGACACGGCAACATTACGCGCCAACCTTGAAATATGAGGTGAAAGTTCTATGTATTATAATAGTGTCATCTGTCAATTGGAACGCGTTAATTCTTTGAGGCAGAAATGGATTAGACGGTGGTAACCACCCGTGCGGCCTTTCAGTTGAAGTCCAGAAATAACACAACGCGAACCTCACCACCCGCTTTGAGAAACGACGTCTAGTATTAATTAAAATTACACTGAACACATGCAACACTTAACTGTCAACAATAGAACCGCTCGCCTCATACAAAATTGATACATTTTTTTCTCGTATCCTCATTATCAGCGTTATACGATAGGCCATTTTGAAGTTTCGCCTCAAGTTTTTTTCGTCAAGTTCAATGAACTTGTTAATAGTTTTTTTTATATATATATATGTATTTATAAGTACGTTTTTGTTGTTTGAACGGCCGTGTACTCGAGTAAGCCCGATTATGGAAAATACGTTTTTCTTACGTTGTAATAACGTAGATAATGATGTTTTCCGGTTCAGGAAGGTTTTAACTAGTAAATTGAATACGGCATTGTCTTGCGTGGTCTTCTAAAGGAGTTCTTCAAGATTCTTCAACGGAGTTGCTGAGGTATTGTGGAACTTTTTTTCCTACCTATCCTAGTAACCTTTTTTTTATTGCTTAGATGAGTGGACGAGCTCACAGCCCATCTGGTGTTAAGTGGTTACTGGAGCCCATAGACATCTTACGGAGTAAATGCGCCACCCACCTTGAGATATAAGTTCTAAGATCTCAGTATAGTTACAATGGCTGCCCTACCCTTCAGACCGAAACGCATTACTGCTTCGCGGCAGAAATAGGCAGGGCGGTGGTACCTTCCCGGACTCACAAGAGGTCCTACCACCAGTAGAACCTCGAGGGATTATACTAACATGTAGGCGAGCTCACAGTGCTCTTCCTAGCGAATTTGCTTACACTAATCCTAGCAAGCGGTGAATCTACCACCGGCATAAAACTAAGTGGGCAATGTCCTAAGTGATGAAATTAGTGCTTTTTCTTCGATAACTAATGAGTATGTAGGTAGTTGAGTCTGTTTTTGTAGCGTAGCTCCACTTCTTCCAAGGTATTTACCGAGGAATGGACAGAAGTGTTCTCGAAGTATTGTACCAACATACTGCGAATTCAATTGTTCTTTATCAGTGGTATATAGTATTGTAAGCCCACGCCAGTAGATACCACTGTCCTCGGTTTTGAATGATGGGCTTTGCATCTGAAGTTTGGATGGCTGCATTCATGCTACGAAATCCACGGGATCCGCCAAGCGAAGGACTAAATAAAAACCTACGCATTAAAATTTATAAATATGATTAAGTTACATATCTTCTAACCTATTGTACCATAACAATGCTCACCCGGATTTCACAACTTTTTTTATCGCACAAAATGCGTTAATGTTGTCGACACAAAACTAAAGTACCTAGCCTATTTGCAAATATCTAATTGTTGTGAAGTGCGAATTAAAGATTCTAATAACTGTTGTTGTAATTTAAGGTTTTTAATGAATATTTTCCACCGAAACTATTAAGATCATTTGAAGATCTAGCATTAATCAGTCTAAAATTTATATCCTTTGCTAAATTAGGTTATATTAGGTAGTTAGATGGTTCTGAATTCTGATGGTTAGTTAATTACCGTTTAGGCTAATAAAATATTGTGAGTTTAAATGTTCCTACTGCATCGTGAACTAAGATAAAGTATGTGCTATAATTCTCATGTTGTATTTGTTATTTTAGTTATGTGTTATTTGTTCTACACACACTCATCACTTTTTATTATTATTCTCATTATCCTCTCGCAGGTCTGCTGGAAGAGATTTCTCAAAGAAATAAGCAGTGCCTTTATACATAATTTTCCTATTACTCTGTACTGTGTCTTGTTTTCTGTGTGTACATAAATAAATAAATAAATAAATAAAAAATAATGTTTTTAATCTGTAATTCGAACTATAATATTGTGTTGAGGTTCGATTGCATTTTAAATCGAGGTGAAATTATGAGGGTGCTAGTCCAGTATGTGGAATGATGTTGAAATTATAGAAAACTAAGAATTTTCGGTAACGGTAAATTTAATTACAGGATTACAAGAGTTTTATATTTTCCAAAACGACATCTTTTGCCTATAAAATTAAGAATAAAGGTCTTTCGTCCTATATTTATGATGCTAGATCTATAAAAGAAAAAATAAGTCCACTAAGTTTCTCAGTAAAGTAAGGGGAAATCGGAATGCTACCTTCACCGGCCCTATTGTCAACCCCACCTGCACGCGCCGGATGGCGGCGGCGACCAACAGGTTGCCGTGGTGCTCCCTGCTAGAGAACGAACGGGGCAATGGCGACCGAGCAATGGCGGTATAACCATACACACCCGTCAGGACAACCTGTACGGAAGAGGCGTCAGAAACCTTGGGGATCAAATACCCCCTAAAATGCTGGTGCAGAAGGCAACGGGAAACCACTGCACTAATTTCCCACGAGAGTCATGAGCAGGTCGTATCCGACTGATGCATGACCACGACCACTCTGTCAAGAGTGTACGAATAGGAAGAAGAAGAAAGTTTCTCACCGAATCTACTAAGGGGGATGCGATTCCGATCCGGTGGTAGATTCTGCGAAGCGCTGCTAGGGCTAGTGATAACAATTTCTCTCAGGTTGAGTCCGTGCGCTCACCTACCCGTTAGGGCGTAGCTAATAGGTAGGAAAAAGATTTATTACAGGTGGTAGGACCTCTTGTGAGTCCGCGCGGGTGGGTACCACCACCCTGCCTATTTCTGCCGTGAAGCAGTAATGCGTTTCGGTTTGAAGGGTTGGGCAGCCGTTGTAACTATACTTGAGATCTTAAAACTTGTAGCTCAAGGTGGGTGGCGCATTTACGTTGTGGATGTCTATGGGCTCCAATAACCACTTAACACCAGGTGGGCTGTGAGCTCGTCCACCCATCTAAGCAAAAAAAAAAAAACTATTTTTTGATTTGAGAGATAGATTTGTATCTTATATAGTTTGCCTTGCGCTTCTCATCATGCTACCGATGCTTACTGTAAAGAATTGTTTATTTCCCTGCTAATTCCTAATTCCGTAAACTTGTTTTCTTGGTGAAATAAAGAAAAAAAAAACATTTCCCCTAATCAGTTCATCAATTAAAATAAATGTTCACAGTATTTTATTTATCATTGAATTATACGAAATAATCTAATTATGCCCGGTCGGCTTGTGGCTGTGGTGTTTATGTACCATAACCACGTGTATGAAAAATTATTATTTTATTTTATTTTTTCCCCTTTAAAAACGGTCGAAAAAGATTAACTCGTGTAATTGTAATTGGTTTTTGTTGTTTCGCACATTTTAAAACGACACAGTCATCTACATATTTCTGCCTCGATTCACGCATTGCTGACTAAAGACTTTAATGTTTTAGTGGATTTTTTTAAATTTTTTTATTGCCCTTGTAGACAGACGAGCATACGGCCCACCTGATGGCGAGTGGTTACCGTCGCCCATGGACTACAGCAATGCCAGGGACAGAACCAAGCCGCTGCCTACCGCTTAATACTCTCCACAAGCCTCGTTTGAAGAAGGACATGTCATAGCGCTCGGGAAACACCGTGGAGGGAAGCTCATTCCATAGACGGACGGTGACGGTATTTACAATTTAGTATTTTTTGATCTTCCGATAGATGCTTAATATCAGAATAACCATGTGATCTAGTCTTTAGCCGAGTCAATCTAAATATCCACTTATTAGTGGACGTTCACATGTGTATGTACTCTATGATTATCGCGGCCTAAAAAGGATAATGACTCTTTTGTGCGTTGTACACTCTAATGTAATCGTACTGTAGTAGAAAATGGATTATTCATATTCATTGTTTCCTTATTATTGATTTTTGCCCTTGTTTTTTTATTTTTTAAATGGGTGGACACAGCCCTCCTGGTGTTAAGTGATTACTGGTGCCCATGGACATCTACAACGTAAATGCGCCACCCACCTTGAAATACAAGTTCTAAGGTCTCAGTATAGTTACAATGGCTGCCCCACTCTTCAAAGCGAAACGCATTACTGCTTCACAGTAGAAATAGGCAGGGTGGTGGTACCTGCCCAGGACTCACAAGAGGTCCTACCACCAATAACCTTGTAGAAAGACGAGTATATGGTCTCCCTGGTGGTCTATTACCGGCGCTCATGGACTTCAGCAATACCAGGGACAGAGCCAAGCCTCTACCCATCAAAACGGCTTCACAATTATTATTTATGTAGATTATTAGAGCGTGAGTGATAAAGAGACGATCTATGCAGGGTGACTGGAATTAACTGGATGAGAGAAGCTGAGGATCGTACTGTGTGGTGCGCAATTGGAGAGGCCTATGCCCGCAGGGGACTGGTATAGGCTAATGATGATGATGATTTTGATCCTCTCAACAACGATTGAATAAAAAAACTACCACTTCAAAACATTCTTGATCCAAACTATATGGCCTGGATTACAAGAATTACAAAGTAACGACCGCCTAAAAGAATTTAAAGCATTTTGGAAATCTCGTAAACACTATAACATTACGCGTCCTTTCGCTGTGAATATTCACTGCACGATCAATTCCATGACTAAAGCCTTCTTTGTTTTTGAATGTATTTTTTCGCATTTCATGACCGATGATGACACGATTTGGTTCTTTCCGTGGATTTGGTGACGTCATAACTGTAATGAGCGACTGGAAATCTGAAAATTTATGATGGGTGTTGTTAACGAAGCTTTCCGCAATTATTTTTTTGGAACGAAGTTCCTTATCGCGCCTTGTGAAAGGGGGCTAGACGGAAAAAATTCTTACGAAAAGTTGTCACGACACTTTTTAGATCCGTCATTCTGACCAATCAATATGTAGGCGCTTATCGCGTGACATTGCTCGTATCCGATTGGTCCGCGTAATGAGTACAGTTTCTCGAGATAGCGTTTCAACAATAGTAATTTAGTTCATAGTATTGTTTTTTTCTTCTTCATAATGCTGTAATTTATTATTATAACTTAAAAAAAAATTACAATTCCTTCACTAATTAATCGAAAGGAACTTCGTTCCATCCGAGTGTCCCTTAACACCTCTGAAGTTTTTTTTTTTTAGGCGAACACTTTCCCTCAATCATTCTTTCTATTTGTATAATGAATACATCTCTCCCCTTAAGATCGAAAAGGTCGTAGTATCAATTTGTATTGACATAAAATATAATGTTCTAAATACATTTCTGTATATGAAAATATGGCCAAACTCTTAAACACCCAAATTCGATTTGAAGGGTGGGGCAGCCGTTGTAACTATACTGAGATCTTAGAACTTATATCTCAAGGTGGGTGGCGCATTTACGCTGTAGATGTCTATGGGCTCCAGTAACCACTTAACACCAGGTGGGTTGTGAGATCGTCCACACCTCTAAGCAATAAAAAAATAAATAAAAAAAAATTCAAGCCAAGCAATTTCCAATTAGGGTGTTTTTATTTAAATCTAATGTTATTTGATTTTGTTTTCTAACGATTCTCCGTATTTGGCTTTGGAGTTATTTATTGAAGGCCCATAAAAATACCGAAAGATACAGAATTTTTATCTGACAAAATTATATAGAGCTATCGATCGGCTTTCCCGGGAACTCTTTTAACTCGTAATTACTCAATGCGGATTGTGCCTTTACAAAGTTTTCAGACGTCGAAATTGGAAGTAATTACTCGAGAAATCTTTTCCCCGGAGATTTGTATTTACGCAATACAAATAAAGTTATGTTAGAAAATATTTTATTTGCTCTACGTTTCGTTGGTAATGTTGTGGTTTCAGTCTTCTTAAGTGGGTTTAATTTTACTCTGGGCAAAATTTGTTTATTTTTCTTTATTGCTTAGGCGAGTAAAGGAGTTCACAGCCTGCTTGGTGTTAATTGATTACCGGGGCCCGTACACATCACAACCTCATCGCATCAAAGTCTCAGTTGTGTGCCATGCTTCAAGCCGCAATACATGACTGCCTGAAGGAAGTCTGCCTCCTTGGTAACTGCCCATGCGGACTTTCAATACGCCATACTACGAAATATTGATTAACCATCCCAGTACCCCGGTATCACACTCAGAGAATGTTGCTGCCCATTCTCCAGTAAATCCCTTAGTAGCATTTTAAGACACCCTTCTCCTCCTTGAGTCGCATTCCTCATGTCTGAGGGTCGTGACCATCTCCTCAAATTATTTTTCTCTGAATGATGTTTCGCCATCTTTCTCTGTTCTCAGCTATGTGTATGGCATCGTAGACTGTGGTATCCAGAGGGGTGCGGATTTGGTCGGACCAGCGCATTGGATTGCGGTCACGAGATCTTTTGCCCACAATCATACCAATTACCATAAATTTTTCAAGATTGTCATCACTCTTTCTGGGAATGTGGCCGAAGAACTCAAATATCCTCTTGAGGCAGATGGGAAAGAGCCTGGTTTGAATATTGAGCTGTCTTAATATGGATGCGTTAGTCCGATATAATGTCCACGCGATTCTTAGTATCTTCGTCCAGCACCACATCTCGAAGGCATCAATGCAGTGGCGATCAGCTGATTTCAGAGTCCACGTCTCAGCACCATAGAGAAGGATTGAGGACACTAGAGTTCGGACAAGTCTCAATTTGGTTTTAAGAGATATTTTAAAAGATGCCCATAGAAACATTATAAATGGATGATAATTCGAGAAATCCACGGACGGAAGATATCTTGTCTATGTCTAGTGCCACCTCGTCTTAACCGGACCGTCACCGGACTTTAAACACGTCATGCCACTCATCTTAAGTCATGAAGTCTATGTTTTTAGTACAGTACAACAGCTATACGACCATTTAAATCGAAACGCATTACTTTTTAACGGCAGAAATTGGTAGGATGGTGGTACCCACCAATGCGGGATCACACGACGCCCTACCACCAGTGATCACGCAAATTATAATTTTGTTCGGGTTTTTATTACACGATGTTATTCCTTCACTGCGGAAGTCTTTCATGAACATTCGTTAAGTACGTATTTCATTAGAGAGATTGGTACCTGCCTGCTATGTATATATTAAGCTATGTTTTCCAAAAACCAAAACTACATTAAAGAATAATAGTATACTAGGTATGAGCGTTAGGATATTTAATAAACTACCGAAGAAATTAAGAGACTTAGATGATTTTAATTTTAAAAAAAACCTAAAATGTAATCTTATTAGTGAAAATTATTATCACATAAATGATTTTCTTAGGGATGACATTGAAAATAAATGGATTTTTTATTATTAGTTGAATTATGGATGAATGAATGGTAAATTATATAATATTATAACTATGCACTGTACTAAAATTCGCATGTCAATTAATGACAAAGCATACACGCTGCTTTTAACTTATGTAATAACTCATTTTCACTATGCTTGGCGAATAAATGATTTCTTTCTTTCTTTCTTTCTTTCCTGCGGAATTCGAACACCGGCACAGTCGCATCGCCCGATAATTATCCTTCAGGTCATGATGACTTCAAAGATATAGAAGGTTAATAGAATACAAGTTGTTTGGTGATTGAATAAGCTCTGAGACTTTAGAGTCAAGGGTTTTGGTAGAGATTTTGATGGGACGCTTTGTCGCTATCCAAAATAGGCTGTGGGTAGGGAATTTAAGCTTTGACGTCATGAATTTGAAACGTCTTCTGCTGCCCTATTATGGAGGCATCTTATTTTATGAGACGAAAAAGGAATACTCCACATGCTCATTACCTCATCTGCCCAACTTCCCTCCTGATGATAAAGGATTTGATCAATTAAGCAGTCAGTACTCTTGAAACGTTTATTCAAATGCGAACCCGACCTATTACTTTCTCAAATAGCAACGATACTCATACATACATCTAAAGTATAAACAGACATAAATACATACAAATTATGTGTTTATTTACTTAAATATGCCATTAAAAAGCTGCTTGTGGAATTTGGTGTATGAATGGGCATGAAACAAATAAAAATGTCGGTAACGTGCGCGTGTATACATTCCACCGCGTACGCACTCTTATGGGAGCCGGCTTGACCACTGCCTATGCATAGTTCATTGTTTACAGTACTGCAACTTATTGTTTAGCGAAATGTTTGGGTATACCTACTTTTGAAGTGAAACTTCTAATGCGACTTCCAACAAGGTTGCGTTAAACGTTTAACGATACCATATTAGAAAGAAACAGAGCGAGAGTGAATGCGTGGCACTCGAACGCATGCCCGTAATATATCTGTTACAGGCCAGCGCGAGCGTTAGCAACGAGTAGCGTCCAATATTTTAATGAAGTATAAAAAATAGAGATATTTTTATTTTTCTATCTATAATTTAAAATATATATTATATAAATGTTGACGATGTCGCATCTCTTAAACACAGCATTCCCTATTACAAGAGCAATATGATTTAAGGATTAAAAATGAAGAAAACCATAATACTACACATCGAAAAAGAAGTTTCACTTCATTCACGTGCACCAAGTTGTACGTGCACCGTTTTTTATTAGATATACCGACAAATCATGGTCTTCCGCTTGATACTCTTGGCAGAGTAGTCATGGCTGTCGTAGTGCTGGTGATGAGGTCAATCTAGCGCGTGGGGATCGATCTCGAGGTTTTCTGGCTTCTACACGGCCCTGTATGACAAGTCTCTCCATGAAATCTTCCTTTCTGGAGATGTGCCTAAAGAACTTGAAAGATTTTTTTTATTACTTTGCTTTGGTTGGACGATCTCAACATAAATGCCGCCACCCACCTTGAGATGAGCTCTAAGGTCGCAGGTCACAGCATAGTTACAACGGCTGCCCCACTATCCAAACCGAAACGCAATACTGCTTCACAGCAGAAACAGACAGGGTGGTGGTACCTACCCGAGCGGACCCATAAGAGGTCCTACCACCAGCAATAGGCAGTAATTCGTAGCTGAGCAGTCGACGAAAGTCTATTTTAGATACGAAGTCCTTTGAGGATGGAAACATCGGTCCGAACCGCTGTCCTCGGAATTTTTAGCAGTCGTCTCCAACATCACATTTCCAAGGCATCAATTTTCCAGCGATTTTGTAATTTGTTGTTGTTTTCGTTTCATTATCATTCTCCTCTGGAATCTGACTGTCTATAAATACAGACACAAATTTCACTATCTCGTAGACTCTTCCATTTCTTCATTTAAAGGTATTATTAAACAAAGTCACTTCTCATTTAATTGTTTCTGTCTTGTTTACTGTAAATATTATGGTTAGAGTGACTATTTTTTCGTTTCTTCCTCTAAGCGCGTTAACGAGTGCTCATTTTAGTGTATTTATAATTGGTTGGTTTTTAAAAATGTCGTCACAGTAATTACCAGAGTCGACAAAAAGTTTATTTGCGGTGGCCGTTTTTGAAACGGCTTAAATTTCATGATTACGTTGGAAACTTTTCAGTGAGACAACTGTTTGCAACTGCACTGTAACACAAAGTTAGTAATGTAAGCATTTAACAACTCAAGCACTAAGCATTGACGCTAATAGTCATTGAATTAAATGAGATGATAATAATATATTATAAAATGAATGTGTTTTAGTTTTCAAATATATTTTATTACTAAAACGTATTTATGTTTTGAAGTCGTTGACTTCGATACGAGGTTTTTATGGGAGCAACATTACGAGAATTTAGATTTTTGGCTAATTTAAATTTCGATTTTATTTGGAACGACTGAGAGTTTCAAATACTATGATAATTTTGTACTTGATGACTTCAACACAGCAGTGTGCTACTGCTAAAAGGAGAGATGCAAACTCGTGATTATGAAATTGTTTCATCGTGTAATTCGATAATTATAGAAAGACAGCATCAATCGAGATATTAGGAGTAGAAGCATTTTTGATAGCTATAGATTAGCGCAGTTACAGATGGCATTAGATCTCGCAACGGGAATGACGTTAGCTACCTCAACATATATGGTCGAAGTGTCAATAGCATGTAGCAGCGGATCCTTTTAACCCATAGACACAGCCCACTGAGTTTTTCGCCGGATCTTCTCCGTGGATCGCGTTTCCGATCCGGTGCTAGATTCTGCGAAGCACTGCTCTTGCTGGGGCCAGTGTTAGCAACACTCCGGTTTGAGCCTCGTGAGCTCACCTACACGTTAGGGTGAAGCGAAATAGCCTCTCAAGGCTATCAGTATAGATAGAAAAAAAAGCGGTCCCACAAAACGCCCATAATTAGACAATTTAACAAAATGTTTAATGATTTTTTTTAAACAAACCTCTCTGCATCGTGCACTTCGTACGTGAGAAAATGTACTTCTTAAAAAAGAAAAGAATGAGTACGTAATATTAAAATTCCGGTATGTTCGCAACATTAAATGTATTACATACGACCATAAATATTCCATGATAGGTCTTGCTATATCGCTTAGTGTTTCTTCCTGAAGGAGGCAATAATAATATTGAAATATATTTATTTTGTGTACCACTCGTAATAGATCAAATTTTTAACCGACTTTCAATAAATAAAAGAAGGAATTTTCGATCCGCGGCCTACGTTTTTACCGAATTAAATAAATCCACCTGCGTGATAACTTACGTCGGGCAAATGAAACCGTTGAAATTCATATATTTTCAGCCGTTCTTATCGAGAATTATACAATTCGAGCGGATGCCCTACAGAAGATATAGCGTGAAGATAGCGGTGACCTTCAAGACAGCGAGGGTTCAGAGCTCTCGGCAGTTCTCACATTAATTGGTGGTCGCGTTGGCTCTTAATAAGTCAATGTGATACCGTGCTCGGCGAACTTCACTGCAGCCGGTCCGATGTGACCATACTTTTTTTGTTTCCGGAGATTACGCCTTCTAAATAAATGTAATTTGCATAGTTTTTCTACAGAGTACTCAGTGGGAAGCTATCGCTGCTTCTTCTTCTGCTTCTTTATTTTTTTGCTTCGGCACGGCTTGTGCATTAGCCAGCGTCAAGTTATAAGATTTTTTATAATTCGCCGTTTTAATTATTTACAGTTTATGAATAGTAAAAAAACAAAGGAAACCTAATCGATTGACATGAAATTAAATGCATGCATGAAACATAATCTCAGTAAAATGGTGGTCATTTACTGAGACTTTTTCAGTTGCCTTTTTGAAGGATCCCGAGAAGTTACGTTCAGCGGCTTTGTTTGATTTTCCCACATTTCTGCACTTTTACAGATACTGAACAGAAGAAACACTAAATTGACAAAATAAAACAAATCATACAACTTCACTCCTCGCGTTCCCGACAAAAAGTCTTATCGCTGCTTATAGACAACAATAGTGCCAGAGGCACGGCCAGTGACAGTCTGTGACAACTTGCCGTATTTCGCGTTGATTGAAGTAACGATCAATGGTGAATATTTGTTGCGCGTGACCAATTGTGAACATTGAGATTTAATGCCGTAGATAGTTCAGAGGATATTAAATGTTTTATTATATGCCGTCTAAGAGAAAAAAGGGAAGACTCTTAGCCCGCTGGGAAGACGATCTGAAAAGATCGCCTAGCATAAACTGGCACTTCATAGCACAAGACAGACAAAATGGGCATCTTTGGAGGAGGCCGTTACCCAAACCGGGAATTCTTGTTCGTTTATAACTATTTTAATACACTTACCTATATTAGTAACATAATTTAAGCTAACTTCCTAGAAAAAGTCATATTTATTGTTTAATGTAATATTTAATCCACCTAAGATTGTATAAACAGAAATAAAAAGGCTCATTATTATTTATATGCCGTAATAACATTAATAAGTAAACAAACGAGCATTTGGGCCACCTGATGGTTAGTTGTTACTTCTGTCGCCCATAGACTTTGGTAATGCCAGAGGCAGAGCCAAGCCACTGTCTACCGTTCGTATGTACGTATGTCCTGGTAGACTGGGAAACGGCTGGACCGATTCCAAGGATATTTTCAAGAAATCTCCAGATTGGCCTAGCGGGTGATCCTGTGAAGTTTGTAGCGATCAGATCAAAATCAAATCAAAGGTCGGCCAGCAAAGCAGGAAGGACTTGACGGGCATACTAGTGTATATATGTATGCAATTCTTTATTTTCATCCAGCTACGTCCATAGGAGTCTTCTTCTGTTATTTTTCCTCCTGGCTTTCTCTACTCCTTTCCCTAGTTTCGTTCGACTCATGATCTGCGGTAAAGACGGTATTGTTTGTGAATTCCTTTAAATTTTATCCAATAAAACGTATAAATCACGGTGTCCCTACATCTACAGGAAATTCTTCGTTAATGTCTGCTTGCGTGGTGGTGCCTTTATGCGCTTTTTGGATGATACTATTATCGCAACGACTTTTATAAATATACGACTTTATGTGCATTTTACGTGAAGTTAGCGAAATACCTGAGTTTTTTTTTCACACATATTAACAACGAATTAATTATATTTTAGCCTGGTTTTTAGAACAGCGAAAGTTATCAACGGGGAACCGTTAAGTTGGTAATTTCAATGCTTACATTCTTTTTAAAGTTCAGCTTAATTCCATATGACGTCACACGAAGAGATAAGTAAATTCAATTTTGTATTTCCATTTCTATAATACGTTCGAATGGCTCCGCCGTGTGGTAGATAGAAGATACAATGAATCGGAGACGAATAAGGTTTATTTAATTTCAAGGGTACAAAACATAAACGAAATACCAAGTACTTTCTGTTGTTGCGCTGTATACATTTTAAAACAATAAAACTATAGAGAGGCCATCCGGTTGAATGCGATTTTTATTTTCCGCGGCTCATTGAACTTAGTAATATAGTCATTGGAAGATAATATGTATTTCGCTTACTCACATAGGTCGTGAGTCTGATACCTCACAGTATATTAATTGGTTTTTTATTGAGTCTCCTTATTTTTGTGTAGATGAAGACATGAACAACTTTGTATTCTACTTTTTCTATCGGACGTACGTACTCCACGGCCAAAAGGGCGATGGCCCGGGGCGGCTAATAAAGAGGGTTGTCGCAAGCCCCATCACCTTTATGACCATGACTTTAAAAATAAATAAAAAGAAACTTAAGTAACAAACCTCATCAGTTGTAAGATTTAGCGATGAAAATACCAGACTTTAGTGTTTTCAATTATTACAACAAAACAGTACAGGATTTCATTTTGTAATTCAACGTTTAAGTTTTCCATTCAGTTAGAGGGCAAGGCGCTCAATCATAAGATACGGCACTGTGTCGGACTCTTCGTTTTTTTAAGGGTTTTTATGACCTGGTAGCAAGACCTTTAAGTCATGTCTTATTTTAATTTACATTCTTATTTTTATGAAAAATGATAATATGGAGTGAAATGAAATGAAATGAAATGAAGATGATTAATTTGAGCATTAATCAACTGGGATGAAATTAAATGTAATGATATAATATGGGATGAAATATTACCTCAGTAAAATGGTGGTCATTTACTGAGATTTTTTCAGTGGACTTTTTGGAGAATCCCGAGAAGGTACGTCCAGCGGCTTTGTTTCATTTTCCCACATTTGTGCACTTAAACAGTTAATAAACCACCGTTATTACAAATTTAAACCTGAAGAAACGCTAAATAGAGAAAATAAAACAAATCACACAACTTCACTCCTTGCGTTCCCGCCAAAAAGTCCGGATTCTTCGTTAAAAACAGTTGACCAGAGATAATCCTAGTTAGCATTTCGAACGGACAACAATGTATTTAAATTCTGCACAACATTGACACAGAAACTTGCCATAAAATATGACAGAGGTGACAACGGGTTGCGTTGTAAATCAACGTGCTGACGCGGTTCACGGACTCGGACCCCAGTCGACTGTCGAAATCACTAAGTCTAAATTTACATTCGTAATGATTAAAGCTGTGTTCGCAAATTTTAGAGTAAAAGCATTTGTTTTTCCTCAGTAGTACAGCGTACGTGAACCTATTAGCGGCAACGGCTCTCAATATCGACTCCCGTTGCTTGCGACGAAGGGCTCGGCGAGTAAATTAACCCACAGACACAGCCCACTGAGTTTCTCGCCGGATCTTCTCAGCGGGTCGCGTTTCCGATCCGGTGGTAGATTCTGCGAAGCACGGCTCTAGCTAGGGTTCGTGTTAGCAACGTCGTCAGGTTTGAGCCCCGTGAGATCACCTACTAGTTAAGGTTACGCTGATATAGCCTGTCAAAGCTATCAGCATCGGTAGGAATAAAATAAAAAAATATATATCGACTATATAATACCTCTTCACTAACAAATGCAAGACTTTAAATACAAATGCAGGAATGTTCAATGTTTCCAGATAAATTATTCTGTTTATCCCGCTCGTTAATTTGCAAAATCGATATCAGTATATACTTGGTAATAATATATATTATTTTCCTATCTAATTCTTCCTATCAGACTTTATATTTTAATATTAATGGTAATGTATAAAGTAAGGCCAATAATGGCGGCTGTTAGGTTTTGAACTTAGCTATCGTGGGCCCTTCAAAACTAAATTAGGAGACTATTTGAGTTTTAATCGTTAGGTGTCCATTCTAGTTTAGAAGTTCCGTCGCATTCTGACATTTACCCTCCCCTTTCACCCAGTATTACCAGGATACGCCTTTACGAATTAATCCTCGTTAAAAACCGCAGACCAATCGCTCGATAATGTTGATATCGATATTATACCTGTTACTCAATGAATATAACGTTAGTACGGGACTAGGTGATTCAGTTTTGCCACCACAACAGAATGTTATTCTATACGTAGTACGTATGGGATTGTCGATTGCCGACCCTTTATAATGTTAATAATGTTAATGAGCGGCCGCTTTGAAGATTCCTTGTTTATATCTAAGCCCGAAATTTACGAAGCATTTACCGCTTACTACGCGTACTTACTGTGTCGTGCCTCACAAAAATAATATCATAATCTAAATTGTTTCTCGAAAGAAAAAAAAAAACATGCCCACGTAAAAGTGCCCTCGACCGCGGCCATTCAACATAAAACTCTACCCATAAAGAGCTAAGTAATTTTAATTGTAAACCAACTTCTTGCCACTCAATGAACGAGCCAAAAAACTAATGAAATCCACAGACCGAGACTCACTAAACTTGAACGTAATATTTTTGCCGCCATTTTTTCCGACATGATGTAAGCGGGGTTGACGACCTTACACCTGTTGCTTATGTTTTTTTTTTCTCGGATCGTGTTTGGCTTTAGATATTATGAATATAAAGCCTTTTAACAAGTTACCGTGGCTAACCTAAATGTTTTGATTCATAGTGGCTTTGTTATTTTTAAAAACATCAGTAGTTTTCGCTGATGCATGTGCTTCAAAGCTCTAGAGATTTCAAATCGTCGTCTGTTCTTTAAAGAGTTTATTCTTGATGCAATTAAGGAGCTTTTTTTTGTCAATTCAGTTCAAAATGGATGAAGCGGAGTGCTATAATTTTTCTTGCACGACGTCATTCGATAATAAGTCGTTCGTGAATGCTTCTTAAAATAAGTATTTAGAAAAGCGTACCTGCTTTGGACAGCGGAATAATCGCAATCGGGCGCCGTACACATTAAGCCGTTCTATTAAACTCTGTAACCGACCGAAAATATAAAGTTATTGTTTTGTCATCGGTCCTTGACGCGTGCGTAAAATTTCAACATAACCGAATGTCTAAGTGTCAATGAAAATTACGTTTAGAATTTAGTGACAGAAAAACACACATACCTAACAAAAAAACATGTCAAAAAAACCCCGAGTATATTTATTTAGATTACGTTCAAACGGAAACATATTATGGATTAACGGTTTTATCCAATTAACGAATAATTAAAAGCCGAAAACATCGGAAATTAACCGCAAATCAACATGTTTCAAGTAAACATCTATCAATTAAAATTTGCGAAGGTTAGATAAGGAACATACCGTTACATAGGTTTTGTTTTTAAAAAAAAATGCAACAAAATAATTGAACGCATTAATTTGATAAAGTTATACTGTTTATATAACTAACCAATTTAGCGGGTCACCCGTAAATAAACTTGCCTAATTCTGCCGCGAAGTAATTTTGCGATTGGAGTCGTTTTGTGTTATAGTCGATTGCATTTGGCATTTATTACTTTGGTATCAATGCTGTAAGCTCAAAGGCACTGATTACGTGGTAAAAAAAACTTAAAACATTTCTGATGTGAAGCGATTGCTTCCCGTGAAACATGGGAGAATCTAAATGGTATTTTAATGTAGATACGATTTCGATAGTAATCGATGGGAACAATTTGGAAAGACTCAGGTAATCTTTTTTTCCCTACCTATGCTGATAGCCTTGACAGGCTATTTCAGCTTCTTCTAGACGTGTAGGTGAGCTCACGGGGCTCAAACCGGGTGTGTTGCTAACACTGGCCCTAGCAAGAGCAGTGCTTCGCAGAATCTACCACCGGATCGGAAACGCGACCCACTGAGAAGATCCGGCGAGAAACTCAGTGGGCTGTGTCTATGGGTTAATTCACTCGTCGAGCGGCGACGGGTTCGACGAGGACGGTGACCGATGCTTGCGGTACCTAAAAGCACCGTTAATGGATCGGGAGGATCCGTAATGACGTGTTTAGGGCTTTAGGTAATCGAGGAGATGGTATCGCTTCTAGAGCTGAATTAAAGGATAATCACCTTTAATTACAGTTAACACAGTGTTCAAATATCAACAAAAAAGACCTTAGTCGTAGGCGACTACAAAAACTGTATTCGAAACATCGGAAGTAACATACCTAATAAAGGCGAGGTTAAACCATAAAAGTAGCTTTAAATTTGTCTCTAATCTAACTAAGAATACCCAGTACATTCCGAAATAGTCGGGCCCTATTAATAGCCTGTCTCTAGTACTGAGCAGGTTTCCTTACAACCTAGCATTGCATTAAGGTTAAGACACGAAGCTCACGGTTCAACTTTGATTGGTTAGCCACTGGAGTTCCACGACACAACCTAAATTCTGTTTCTCGGTATTGCCCCTCCATAGATTTGGGGTCTGAATAAATTTGTCGAAAGTATCTAATATAAAAAACCGGCTTACATATAATATGTACCTAAATTATAGAGATTCAAAACTGCGCCTATAATAAACCCATTTACAAGCCACGAAGAGGCCTTTAATTATCCATGATTAAAATTGCTAATTTTACGATATATGTACATATGTATGTATATTATGTATACATGTTTGGTGTTTTTTTTTATTTCATACTGTCGCCTGATTCATTTTTATCTTAAACAGATAATCTAGCGTATTCAAAATTGTCAAGAAATAATTTATTTTTACAATATTTTATTCTTACATTTCATTCACGGAAGAGGTAGACCTAAGAAAAAATGAATCTATGAAGAATGGAATGGATAGAAAGTCACATACCACAGTTTTTAGCTTGACTTTGGTATGTACCACTATTTTGTCTATTTATCCCACGAAGACTTTGACTTTGACTCAAAGACTTTGACCTCATATCTAAAAGTGGATGACGGTCACTTTAATGTCTATGATCTGTGAGCTTGTCTGCTCAAATGAAGCAAAACTACAGAATTCTTGATAGAATTTGTACCTATAGGTAAGTAAAGTATGCTATAGGTGCTCACGTAAATTCCTTGGTAGTATCACACAACATACTATGGCAAATACGTGAACAAAAAACACAAATGATATCAATAGATCGCGAATATCTCAAAAGATTGATTTTTTTGAACGCAAAACCACACTCCAGAATCTGCTTCACAACTCAACGGAGGACGACGGAGCCACAGGGTTCTTTCGTGAAAAAGAAAAAAATTCGAAAGCGCCTAAACCGCGAGGATTTAAGTTTTCGAACTCAACGCCAGAGATAAAAGCGGGGATTGTCTATGGATATCCGCCAGAAAAGACATATGGACGTGTTTTTATTTTCAGGCGACTTTCAATACATTATAAAATAAAGTAAGAATTCTGTGTCAAAATAAAATGCAACATTCGCTAGTTAAATGATTTAAGAATTTGTATAGTGTGTGGTATGAATTGGTAATTTAAAATCATCGATCAATGTTTAAAATACCCTAGTCTTGAGAGACATTTTGTGGATAGAAAAAAACACGGAACTAATTGCTAGGTTCATAGTATCGGGAACTAATTATTAGAATTATGTGATGTTTTGTCTAAAATTATCTTTAATTATTTGTGTTCCCATTTGTTGTTATTTATCGAACATCTCATATCATAGTTATCGTTATATTTAGTGATAAATACTATTTTGATAATAGATAATTATAGTTCAAATATATACCACACTATCTGATCCGGCAGACTTCGTAGTGCCTCTATCGATAAATAAAATACCTAAAATTTTGTATAAAATAAACTTAAAACAAACAAAAGGAATCGGTCCGACGGAGGACACATCAAAGGTAAAATAAAATTGTTATTTTCATTTAATTTCGAGCATTTTCATATTTATTTACCTTTTAAGCCTTCTCTGGACTTCCACGAATAATTCAAGACCAAAATTAGCCAAATCGGTCCAGCCGTTCTCGAGTTTTAGCGAGACTAACGAACAGCAATTCATTTTTATATATCTAGATTATGTAATAGCTCCTTCTAGCTTATTCTTAATAAACGGTTTCTAACGGAAATTAAAAAAAAAACAAGAAATATATGTACCTAATTCTAAATTCAAAATGTTCGTATTCCGCGCGTTATCCCAGCGGGGGCCCGCAAGATTCCTTATCGATAGAGATTTAACTTTTTAAGCAAGGAACATTTATGGCACAAGTTTTGTAGGCAACTTAGTTTGACAACTGTTGCAAATGTATGTAGTTAATTTGTTTTCTTTCTTGAACGATTTCTTCTGAACGCCAATCGAGTTTATTTAAAAGTTATGCGAATACCAGCCCTACTATAAATAGTTTACGTGCTTTTGAAAATAATTTAAACTAAGTAATTATTGGAAGAAATGTTTGCTTGATGGTTTCAGAGCATTGTTACTCTCAAAACTGGTAACACCAAAAGAAACGTCAAAATCGAGTGATACTAATTGAAAGAAATAAAAGTTTTTTTTAGTACAACCTACTTCAAAAGTGATGTGCGGGCTCTCGATCTCAATCATTTCTTGTTAAAAACGTCTGGATAGGTTAATAATTTGACCTAATTTGAACAGTCTACTAGGCTCGAGTAGGAACATGCTCCTAATAGCGAGTAAACTCCAGAGCGCAGCCGTAACCCTTGGACAGTGTTTCTGAAAATGGCGCATAGACATCAACCCAGCGAAAAGCACCACCGTGCTATTTCAAAAGGGAAACTCTACACGGATTTCCTCCCGCATTAGAAGGATAAATCTCACACCCCCGATCACCCTCTTCGGCCAACCTATTCCCTGGCTCAGGAAGTTCAAGTACCTGAGAGTCACCCTGTATGCATACATCACATTCTACTCTCATATAAAATTAAGTGGGTACCGTTTACCGTGAGCTTCTCGCCGGATCTTCTCAGTGGGTCGCGTTTCCGATCCGGTGGTAAGATTCTGCGAAGCACTGCTCTTGCTAGGGCCAGTGTTAGCAACACTCCCGGTTTGAGTCCCGTGAGCTCACATACATGTTAACATGTTACGGTGAAGCTGAAATAGCCTCTCAAGGCTATCAAAGAAGGAAAAAAAGCGCGTACAGCTTCGCATGTGTCTCCCTCCGCTCACAAAACAGTCAACAACTATTTATACATAATTTAATAAACGAATATTCTGGTTTTTTTTTGCTAAGATGGGTCGACGAACTCACAGCCTACCTAGTGTAAAGTGGTTACTGGAGCCCATAGACATCTACGATGTAAACGCGCCACCCACCTTGAGATATAAGTTCTAAGGTCTCAGTATAATTACAACGGCTGCCCCGCCCTTCAAACCGAAACGCATTTCTGCTTCGCGGCAAAAATAGGCAGGGTAGGTGGTACCACCCGTGCGGAGTCACAAGAGGCCCTACCACCAGTAATTATGCAAATTACAATTTTGCGGGTTTGATTTTTGTAACACGATGTTATTCCTTCACCGTGGAAGTCAATCGTGAACATTTGTTAAGTACGTATTTCATTAGAAAAATTGGTACCCGCCTGCGGGATTCGAACACCGGTGCATCGCTAGATACGAATGCACCGGACGTCTTATCCTTTAGGCCACGACGACTTAGAAATAATTTTTCGTTTATAATTGGTATTTGATTCTGTTGACTTTCGTCCGATCCCCTCACGCTCTGTATAAGGACTAATAAAAAACTTTACAATTTAAATTTCGAAACGCGAAAGAGCACCGTCTCTGAACACGTACGATAAGCCTCGTGGGCCATAAAACACGCGGCGCTTTTACTCTCCAACGCCAATCTAAGGAGTTGATCTCGGACGCTTGCGATGCACTAGAGTGGCTTAGAGTTCACTTTTATGAGTTTTTAAGTGGCCATTATGTACGGCGGAAGGCCGTAGTTAATGTCTTCATGAGGCTGCAGGTCCGCCGCCGGCTTCGTGGACGTACATCGTGCTGCGTTTGAATATACAATTTTACAAGACGACTTGAAACTTTGAATATAACTGTATTAGGGTTTGCTTAAGAGCGGTTAGTTAATCTATATATATAAAAATGAATTGCTGTTCGTTAGTCTCGCTAAAACTCGAGAACGGCTGGACTGATTTGGCTGATTTTGGTCTTGAATTACTTGTGGGGTTTAAAAGGTTAGATAAATATGAAAATGTTCGGAATTAAATAAAAAAAACAATTTTGTTTTTCCTTAAGTTTGATGTGTCCCCCGTGGAACGGATTCCTTTTGTTTGTTTTAAGTTTATTTTATACTTTATCGATTGAGGCACTACGAAGTCTGCCGGGTCAGCTAGTCTATCATATATATCGAGGGATGAAAGGCTTAAACGATATCTTTTCAACTTTACAGGAGAGCCATTCAAAGTTTAAAATTTGGAAAAAATATAATTACAAAAAAAAACCTTCTTCAGCTATTTGAGTCAAGTTAATAGAAGTTCAATTAAAAATATCGAATTGTTAGATGTTAATACCTAATAAAACGCACCTTTAACAAAGATAAATGTCGCGTATTAAGCGAAATGTCGCTTTAACCAAATAGTCTTTTACCCTCGTTATATGTATATATATTTATGTGTCCGTAAGTTCATAAATAGGCTGCTTACACTTCATTGTCAAATTCACTTTTAAAATGTAACTTGAGAAAGACATTTGGTACTGATTCCATATCTATATATATATATATATCTATCTGTATATATAAAAATGAATTTCTGTTCGTTAGTCTCGCTAAAACTCGAGAACGGCTGGACCGATTTGGCTAATTTTGGCCTTGAATTATTTGTGGAGGTCCAGAGAAGGTTTAAAAGGTAAATATGAAAATGCTCGGAATTAAATAAAAATAACAATTTTGTTTTTCCTTTGATGTGTCCCCCGTCGGGCGGATTCCTTTTGTTTGTTTTAAGTTTATTTTATACAAAAGTTTAGGTCTCTTATTTATCGATCGAGGTACTACGAAGTCTGCCGGGTCAGCTAGTTAATAATGTATATTGTCGGCATTGTCGCTATAAATTATCACTTACCTTTTCAATTTAATATTTAACTTTGTATTTAGTGCTTTAGTACTTCTAAACACTTTACTGTAGATTTAACAGTACTTTCATGTAATTCGTTCCTCTTTTTGGATTACTGGCAACCGCTCAAGCTCGTCCACTAATCTAAGTAATAAAAAAAGCAAGCAAGCAAGCCCACAATAAATTTATAAATCCAAGCAAGTAACTGTTTCGCCTCAAACGAACCACGAACAGAGAGCTAAACTTAACGAATCGACCGCCGAGGACGTCTCCGTTTTTGTCTATGAGTTAAGTAACCATAGAATTACCGCCATAACAACATACAATAACTATTTATATCGCGCTCAACGCAGACGCCGTGAGAATATTTCGACAGTTTCATTTTTTTATTTTATTTTTTTCACTTAAATCTGATGTGACAGTCTGTCATTACGCGCAACTCAAAGAGATATAAATAATTTTAGTGTCGTCAAATGTTGCACAATAAAAATTGTGCATTATAATAGTTGTATTAGGCGAAAATTATTTTCTCCCTTTTCGTGGCCGAACATGACTAGTAAGAATTTTGTTGTCAATTTCAAACCGCAAATAATAGCTTAATTTAATAGGGATGAATAATGACATCCACACCTTGTGTTAGATGTAGGCCCATAGACATCATAACGTGAATGCCACGATCGACCTAGAGACGGATCGCTTCAATTTTTGTAAATAATAATGTGAAGTCGTAGGTACTACATTATTTTATTCTATCATCAATAGTTTTCGCAGGGCACGCGATGTAAAGAATATTTTAGGTAATTTTTTTACCCCTTGGGTTACATTAAGAGTTTTAGTAAGGATCCCTATATTTTTTTTTTAAATATTATAGCCACTCGGGAATAGTGTAGCTTCCAAACAGTGAAAGAATTTTTCAAATCGGTTCAGTAGTTTCGAATTCTATTTAATACAAACAAACAAACAAATTTTTCCTCTTTATAATATTAGTATAGATAAATACCATTTTTCAATTTTTAAATTAAAAATTCAGTCACTGCTTGTAAATAAACATCTGGGGTTTTAAGCTTTCCATTTTTCATCGAACCAAACATGCGGCTGATGGTGAAAGATCACCTTCGCTCGTGGACACCATAAGCACAGTAGCTAAGCCAAACCGCTGCCCATCAAAAACAATTTTGAAGAAGGACATGTCATAGCATAAGAATCATCATAGATGGGAGTTTCCTGAGCCAGATGGCGCGGGATAAATATAATCATGTCAATGTACCATGCCCTTGTCTTGATACAGGACATAGAACTCTCAATGATATCATCACAACCAACAAACCGTCTGGTACAGGCTGTGGTCTACATTTACGAACTCTATACCCGATTCCGCTAAACAGAGAGACTATGGAAAATGTTAATGGAATGTATTTTATTCATCCAGGTCGATAGAAGTCTGGTTGAAGACAGGACGTCGTCACAGCGAGATCCTGGACGAACAGAAGGTGTGCGAAGGGCAGCTTCGGAAACCAGACTCCACTATAATATTATGGCTTAAATGTGAACAAGTACGTAAAGATTATACGATATATATTTCAATATTGCAATAATTGTTACGTTATAATACTCATTGTAAAAATGAATTAAAAAAAATATTCTAATATTTAAAAAAAACATACCCGGTGAGTTTCTTGCCAGTTTTTCTCAGGACGGAGGCTAGTTTTTGTAAATTGGCGGTAGTTCTTTTTGACGTTCAACAAGTATGTACTTTCATTTATGTTGAATATTTTTTTTTTTTTTGATTTGATTTGATTAATGTTTTGAACTGTGAAGAGTTTTCGTCTACATACTTACTCGAACACTTTATCTATTTCTTATTGCTGAATTTTTTTGATGAATTCCCATTTTGATTATTAAGCACGATTTTCTGTACCAGAAAATAAAAGCACATAGAAAAAAAGAAACAAGTTTACACACAGTAGAAGTGAAATCTTCATTTACCCACAGACTAGATCATACATATGTCTGTCTCTTTTTAGTGTCGATTTTTCGTTTCATCAAGTTTCAAATCACAACGTTCCTAAAGTAGTTTTTACTTCAAACGTTCCACATTGGACGATTCCAATGTCCTAAATCAAATACTATCGTACAGTAATCAGGCGCTGTATCGTACACTAGACGAATTAACAACACGATTATGCAGTACTGATTTTCTTAATTAATAATTTTCTAATTATCACAGAAGAATTGTTTGAGATGATCCCATCATCTCGTTTTTACCATCGCACCGCCCGCCACCGGAGTAGAGTTTCCATACTATAACATCCATACTACCTAGAGCCACTGCGTTCATCCACAATGCGTTTCCAGAGATCTTTTGCCACGTACCATCCGGCTTTGGAATGGAGGACTTGCCCTTTTGCAAACGAGGCTTGTGGAAAGTACTTAATGGTAGGCAGCGGCTTGACTCTACCCCTGGCATTGCCGAAGTCCTTGGGCGACGGTAACCACACACCATCAGGTGGGCCTTATGCTCTTCTGCCTACAAGGGCATAAAACAAACGGAACTGTTCGCTCTAGTAATAGTTTAGAAAAACTAAAAAATACGCCTTTATAGAAAATTCAACTAAAAATAGAAAATAAATTATATTATAATAAATTTGAAATAAAAATAGTATGAAAAAAAAAGCTTTTCAGGATATTATCAAAATAACCCTTGTACTCATATCTGTTGATAAAATATTTATAACTACTGATACCATGCACCCCACGCTTTTTTACAATATTATCATTTTTATATTTATTATAAACTATTATTTATATATATAAACTATTATTTATTTTTCATTTTTTAGTTGAATTTCAATTTTTTTATTTTATTTTTTCCAATTTTTTTTGTAATTTGGAATTGTCATCGGTCCTTAATAAGTATACCGAATTTCGAATCAATCCGAGGTTTTGAAGGGGGGTCAAAATCATGTTCAAAGATTCCGTTACATACTAACATACATACGTCTGAAGCTAATAAAAGCGTAATATTAAAAACGTTGTCATGTCAAAGTTTATTGTACTTAGCCACCGGTCGTTCACATTTCGATACATTGTTACGGGCACCGGACATGTGGTGGCCGCTCGTAAGAACACACGTAAAGGGCAGATGCGCGGCGCAGCACCTGCCAATCTCGGCTCCAGCACAGGTGAAACATTTGTTTATGTTTTTTGTGCACGAAACGTAGTAGTCTAAGGCATTGGCAGTAGTACAACTGTGATCGGCTCTAACTATTTTTTTTGATCTAGATGAACATCGTCAAACTTGCATAACGGTCGTAGTTTTGTTGTGTCATAAGAAGAATAAAGTGTACATAATAATATAATCATACTAGCTGACCCGGCAGACTTCGTAGTGCCTCAATCGATAAATAAAAGACAAACGAAAGGAATCCGTCCGAGGACACATCAAAGGGAAAACAAAATTGTTATTTTTATTTAGCTCCGAGCATTTTCACATTTATCTACCTTTTAAACCTTCTCTGGACTTCCACAAATAATTCAAGACCAAAATTAGCCAAACCGGTTCAGCCGGTCTCGAGTTTTAGCGAGACTAACGAACAGCAATTCATTTTTATATATAAAAATAAATCGGCGGAAAGTAAAGTATCCTACAAAAAATGTGGTTAAAAACCCTAAAGGAATGGTTTGGTTGCTGCACAACCTCGCTCTTTAGTGTGCTTAGTGAGAGTTTTTTAACGTTCTCGATAGCGTAAAACTTAACTCAAGTTTGTATGCAGTTGGAACAGCGCCCCTAGCGGCAA
The DNA here is from genome assembly GCF_030269925.1 of Bombyx mori. NCBI lineage: Eukaryota > Metazoa > Arthropoda > Insecta > Lepidoptera > Bombycidae > Bombyx > Bombyx mori. Next base: position 19,196,469 of record NC_085117.1, read on the forward strand.
ACGTAGGCAAACGTTCCAACTACAAACAAATTTGAGTTAACTTTTTCGCTATCGAGAACGTTAAAAAACTCGCACTAAGCACGCAGAGGTCTAGTCTCGAAGTTAAAGTAGCCATACTGTTGTCCTACCTCTGATAGAGCCATTAAGCACAATTATAGAGCCTTAGCTGTTAGAAAAAGATTGACACCCTCGTTGTCCGACCCTGGGACGTAAGATCGAAGTCGATCGCATATTTTTTTATTTTTTTTTATTGCTTAGATGGGTGGACGAGCTCACAGCCCACCTGGTGTTAAGTGGTTACTGGAGCCCATGGACATCTACAACGTTAATGCGCGACCCACCTTGAGATATAAGTTCTAAGATCTCAGTATAGTTACAACAGCTGCCCCACCCTTCAAACCGAAACGCATTACTGCTTCACGGCAGAAATAGGCAGGGCGGTGGTACCTACCCGTGCAGACTCACAAGAGGTCCTACCACCTAAAAAAGGCTTCGCAGTATTTTACAGTTCAAACTGAAACGCAGGATAACTTCGCAGTATAGATAAACGCGACGGTGGTAACTCGTGCGTGGTAGCTAAAGGCGTACATTAGACATAATTAGCCATAAAAATATATTTATAGGTTGTCCTTGCGATAACGCATTTGTACTGTGTCCCTGGAATGGTATAACCAAGGAATAAAAAATTCTGGAAACGAAAATAATTCAAAACGTAACGTTTTTAGCGTTTATATTTCTTTGACTACCAAAACCAAATGAACGCCTATTGTATTCTAATAGCGTTCGAAACCAGATAATTAAATGTGAACGTTTTTGTTATAATTCCATTTAGGATATTATTGATTTAATTCAATGTATAGAGAATATGTAATTGAGGTTTTTTTTTTTTGGAACAACGTAGGCCATAGCTTTTGTTTTTTTTTTTTTGAAATATTTTAATTTTCAATTACACGCATAATACAATTAATTCGTTAGGAATTATTTTTAGACAATTCCCAAAGTGCGAAAATGCAGATAACGTTTTATTTTGTTTGTCTACGCCATTAATTTAGTGGTCGTAAAAGTTCTAGTCCCCGGCACAATTAAAAAACAATTTCATGGTACGTACTTCTTTCATTTTCGAATTGTCAGGGAAATCACTATTAAATTTTATTTTCAGTGTTCCGTGAACACGAAATCTGTGAAGTAATAGAAAGGAGATTAAGAAATGAATAGAATAGTTCGCGTAAATATTTTATTTATTTATTGACTTACCGACTTTGCCGGTGTCGTGGCGTAAAGGATAAGACTTCTGATGCGTTTTTTTTTTATGAAGTACTTAACTTGACTAATGTTCATGAATGACTTCCACGATGAAGGGATCGTATTATGTTACGTAATGATTGGGGGAGAGCGTCTTGTAAGCTCCCACGGGTAGGTACTAGCACCCCGCCTATATCTGCAACCAAGCAGCAATGCGTTTCGGTTTGAAAATTATGGCAGCAGTAGTACGTAACTAAAATAAACTAAGACTTAGAACTCATGTTAGAAGGTGGATCTCTTTTACCTTGTTGATGTCTATGCACTCCCGTAAAACCCGGTGGGCGGAGAGGTCGTTGAACTGTGCAAAGAAAAATTTAAAAAAATTAAATTTCTAAATATAGAAACGTGCCACCATAGCTTTCCGATTTGAGGGGTCGAATAATACAATTGTAATTTCGACCTTGTGAATAAAGGCTGACGGTAGCATTCGCGTTGTGATATTTACGGACTTCGCGAACCATTTTCAGTTCTGCTAATCGGTTGTCAGTTCGCACGGGTCTTATCTGTTTGTTTTGTCAAAATCAATTCCCCAATCTTTGGATCGTGTTACGTCGACCACGGGTTAAAATTTTGCAACGTCGTACACCACGTAGGAAACTTAGAGGAAAACACTATAAGAATAAAAAATAAATCCTTTAATTAAAAACGAGATATCAGCGCACACATTACACTAAACGACATATCACACACATTTTACTGGTGGTAGGACCTCTTGTGAGTCGACCACCGCCCTGCCTATTTCTGCCGTGAAGCAGTAATGCGTTTCGATTTGAAGGGTTGGGCAGCCGTTGTAAGCATATTGAGACCTTAGAACTTATATCTCAAGGTGGGTGGCGCATTTACGTTGTAGATGTCTATGGGCTCCGGTAACCACTTAACACCAGGTGGGCTGTCAGATCGTCGACCCATCTAAGCAATAAAAATAATATCACAGTGTGTTTTACACCGCATGATAAATTATATACAAACATTACTTCGGTTTCGGATCGAGTTCCCCTTTTTTTTAATTCTGTTGTCATAGTCAAGTTGCTGTTTAGGTAATTCAGTTAATTTAACGTCTCGTTTGAGTTGCGAGAACAAATAATCTTACGTGATATAAATATATAGTAATAATATCGAGAGGTTAATAATACGCCAGATTAGTCTTTGTAATTAAAGGTCCTTTTTATTTGGTATTAGCATCAACAGTTCGATGTTTCTAATTGAACTTCAATTAAGTTTTCCCCGTTCAAATAGTTGAAGAAGTTTTTTTGTTATGATATTTTTTTCTGTAAAATTGAAAAAATGTCGCTTATACCAAATAGCATTACACCCCTCGATGCCCCAATGAGTTTCTCGCCGGATCCTCTCAGTGGGTCGCGTTTCCGATCCGGTGGTAGATTCTGCGAAGCATTGCTCTTGCTGGAGTTCGTGTTAGCAACGTCGTCAGGTTTGAGCCCCATAAGTTCACTTACTAGTTAAGGTTACGCTGAAATAGCCTCTCAAGGCTCAGCTTAGGTAGGGAAAATACAGCCCTCGATATGATAATATTATCAAAATTAACATCAATTTTGAAAATATACAAGCATACAAAGGTATAAAAGTACATAATAATTTAACTACATATGCATTATATCCATATATAATTCTCATAGTCAGTTTAAATATAAAATGCGAAATAATTTCAAACATACAACAATGTCCGAAGCGAAATTGCATGTTCTATTTTTAATATGGCATAATTGTGAGCGTGTAGGATAATTATAGAAATGTCAGGGAAGTATTGAAAGCTTATTACGGCTGCATAGTAAGGTCGGTGGTAATAATGTAGCTATAAGCTATGGCTACATTGAAATTACATTCTTTTTGTTGCCAAAGAAAGCAAACCAGCCAGACAGCAGATCTTAAGAACTTTAACATTCTTTATTTACTACTCCATCCAAAAGTTTGTCTAAGGACAACTGAATTCAAAGCACTGTGAACGCACGCTATGTAATAAAGAAACTCACATGTGATGTTAAAATTAAACATGTGATGGAAAATATATGTTGCAAATAAAAGCGATTTTTCTTGTCGTAATTTAGAGACGGCACATGCTCCAACCAGATATAGAATTGCACATACACACACACACTTTTTATGTTATTTCTAAGCAGATGTTTTCTTAAATTATTCACTTACGTACAGATCATACCTGAATACAGGTGGGGAAACTCAAATAGATTATTGTTAAGGTTCTTTTTTTTATGTCACTATTAGAAGACTTTAATTGAAGTGTGTATGTAATCTGTACACGAAATACGTTTACCAAAAAAGGTTTTTATTAATTTGTAACGATTAATTTTATCTTTTCACTCAAGCGTTCTTCTGGATCTTCTTTCTTCTGGATCGATTTTGACTATCGGTTTTTGTTTTTAATTTTCCTTGATTTAATGTTTGTATTGGTATTTAGTGTATTTTTATTCATCACAATTTATCATTACCATGGTAACATAATTTATGAAAGAAGTGAATCGATCATTCCTTTTCTAACTGGAATAAGAAAGGAACCAATGTGTGTACTTATAAAAAATGAGTGAACCAATGTAAGCACAAGAGCCCGACCCAGTAGTAAATGGATTCACGATTTAGCTGCCCTTGAGCTGTTAGGTCTCCTTCAGAGGCGCTCGAGTAGCTGTTATCAAATTCCATCTCTCCTGAGTAGCCCGTGCTCGCAACCTGTCCTAGTGAAACTGAAAAGGCTTCCGGGCCCCAATATTACATATAAAAATTATTACAAAAAAAAAAGTTTAACATAGCAAAAACTTTGTACCCCTATTTACGAAAATTGGAGGACTATACGGAGGACTATGAAATTTCCCACGCTTATAGAGAATATAGAGAAGGAGTGCAGAATGTTATTTTTTTTTTATTATGCATAAAAATACATTAAGTCAATAAATGCATACTATTTGTTTATTGTCAAAATTTTCTTGTTGCATATAGTCTGTGGTCAAATTGAGAATAGATTCAATATTTTTTATCTTTATTAATTAATATCTATCTAAAGTGTAGTCTTCGCGAAATCTGTGATTATAGAATTTCACAATAGAATCATAATACTCGTAGTGAGCAAACTTAGAATTTCAATTAATTATAGTCGAATTTCGACTACCGGGAGACCACTACTGAGAATATAATTGATATCAGTGCTCCACAACCCACAGACCTAATAAAAGTCAACTCTCCCTTTACGTGTGAAGTAAGTTTTGGCGCGAACTAGTATTACATTTAAAATGTGTACTAACAGTTTGTTAGCGGTCACGAGACTGATGGCGGCACGCGATCCGGAACTCGCCCACCTGTTGCTTCGATGCATCCATCTAGCTACAGGGCGTTGCATCATCGACTTAAATCATATATTGTATTAAAATGTTTCAACTACTTCTTTCTTTTTTTTTTCCTATTCTGTTAACCTCGAGGGGTTATTCTAAATTCACTGAACTAGTAGATGAGCTTACGGGGCTCAAACCTGACGTCGTTGCTAACAAAAACCCTAGCAAGAGCAGTGCTTCGCAGAATCTATCACCGGCTCGGAAACGCGAGCCACTGAGAGGATCCGGTGAGAAACTCAGTGGGCTGTGTTTGTGGGTTAATTTACTCGCGGAGCCCTTCGTCGCAATCGACGGGTTCGACGAGAACGATGGCCGATGCTTGGGGTACCTAAAAGCACCCACCTGCCTCTACGCATTCATGTAAGTTCAGAGAAATGTTCGCGTAAGCAATGATGACATAACGAATGTAAACCTTTTTTTTTTCAATGATAACAAAAGCGACCTGTCCAAAGATGAAGGATTACAATTACGGCGAAAAAGATGTGAACTTTCAAATGCAATAAAAAAAGACTTACCGATTGAATAAAAAAAGTACTTTCGATTCTAAAAGTTAAATGTGAAACGAATGGTACTTAAATCTCGATTTGAATTGTAATCGTTTAAGTTAATTAATTATTTACAAATCAATCATTCGGTTTTGTCCGCATTACGAAATGTTCGCCGTGAAAGTGAGTTAAAATGTGTAAATTAATGAGGGAGGAGTCGAAAGAGATCTCGTTTATAGAATTTTATAGCTCGATTCAATGTAATTGATTCTTAAATAGCGTTCGAGCCTGTTGCTATTGGCGAATTGACGAAAAAAATTGCCTAAAAGAGTGCTACAAAAAATTGCACTAATGCACTGTGCTTCATGGTCTTTATATTGCGCCCAATTTTTAAATGACAATCAAATTTGACGTGGTTTTTACAATCAACGCTGACAATGGCATAGAGGTTTCTGGGAATACCAAAAACTTGGGTATGCTTTGTGGTTGTTGTGTGTGTGTGTGTGTGTTTTTTTTTCCTTTTTAGTGCCCCAATAATGTAATGTAATAAAACAGACAGGTTCTGAATTTAAAACATGACAGTTATACGTGATTGTTATTAACTGGCAACACTTCAATAAAGTTAGATTGTCTTCAGAGTTCGCGGTTAAATCGCTATAAGACGGTTTGGCTGTGTGTTGTCGGACTGGAGTAGCACAAAATCAATTCATTAAACCGGTTTCTCAAAGGGCGATTAAAGGATTTACAGGAGAATGAGTATCGGTATTCTCGATAGATGAAGATGATGATGCCTATATGCATATAAAAAAAATATATCCTACTTTTTAATACCTGTTACACGTAGTTGTAAAAATATCAACGATAAACAAGCATAAACAAGGATTCCACATGACCACGACTGCTCTGCCGTAGTCGGCAAAAAAATCATCATAGTTGATAAAAAAAATTTCTACCTAAGCTGGCTAGCCTTGAGAGGCTACGTCAGCGTAACATAACAAGTAGGTGAGCTCACGGGGCTCAAACCAGATGAAGTTGCTAACACTAACCCTAGCAAGAGCAGTGCTTCGCAGAATCTACGACCGGATCGGAAACGCGACCCGCTGAGAAGATCCGGGGAGAAACTGAGTGGGCTATGTCTATGGGCTAATTCACTCGTCGAGCCCTTCGTCGCAAGCGACGAGTTCGACGAGGACGGTGACCGGTGCTTGAGGTACCTAAAAGCACCGTTAATGGATCGAGAGGATCCGTAATGACGTGCTTAGGGCGACGTCAGCTGTTTACCATTCGGTTTGCAGGATCAGGTATGAAAGCCCTTCGTCGCAAGCGACGGGTTCGACGAGAATGATGACCGGTGCTTAAGGTAACTAAAAGCACCGTTAGTGGATCGGGAAGATCCGAAATGACGCGTTTAGGGCGATGTCACCTGTTTAGATCCGCAGGATCGGGAATGTTATGATAATGATGATGACGATATCAACGATTAAAATATATTTTTTAAATCAACCGTCTCTACATACGGACTGATATAATTAAAAAAATATAAATTTTAGTTTGCAACTGCCTGTATAAAATCGTTGCACACCTGCCATTTTTCTGTTCTTTTTTTTCTTTTTTATTTGTTGTCGTTTCCCCATCCTTTATTCGAGTCGGTGTGTAATAACCCTACAAACATTACGGTAGGTCAATCGCTAGTACCTTAACCTTTGCATGAAAACCGTTTCTTTCGTATCACGTATCGCATTCCATGAATATTTAGAGAAGAAAAAAAAACTTTAATCTTGAATTCTAACTGTTATTTTTATAGCTGATCTACAACTAGAGGTTTATTAAATTAAGTCGGTTTTTTTTAGTCTTGTCCATTGTTGAGTTGGCTATATAATACATACCACGAGAACCCCCCTACTCTGACCGGGTTCTGACCCCGTGGCAGTCTTCTTCATCTTCGCTCTCTTATCTTTTTCGGTCGACCTCTCCCCTCCCCTCTACCTTGCACGGAGTCGTTTAGTGCGGTAGGGCCCTACATTGTCCTTGGGCCCGCGGTCTGCTCCAACATCTGCAGATCGTCAAGTCCCACATACCCCGCGTGCCCCCTAGGCTTACTGGTGGTAGGACCTCTTGTGAGTCCGCGCGGGTGGGTACCACCGCCCTGCCTATTTCTACCGTGAAGCAGTAATGCGTTTCGGTTCGAAGGGTGGTAGCCGTTGTAACTATACTGAGATTTTAGAACTTATATCTCGAGGTGGGTGGCGCATTTACGTTGTAGAAGTCTATGGGCTCCAGTAACCACTTTACACCAGGAGGGCTGAGAGCTCGTCCACCCATATAAGCAATAAAAAAAATAAAAAAAGGCGCGGGGACCTCGTAGGAGGTTTACTAGTGGTAGGCCCTCTTGTGAGTCCACACGGGTAGGTACCACCACCCTGCCTATTTCTGCCGTGAAGCAGTAATGCGTTTCGGCTTGAAGGGTGGGGCAGCCGTTGTAACTATACTGAGACCTTAGAAATTATATCTCAAGCTGGGTGGCGCATTTACGTTGTAGATATCTATGGGCTCCAGTGATCACTTAACACCAGGTGGGCTGTGAGATCGTCCACCCTTCTAAGCAATAAAAAAAAAGGTTCGATCCCCGACCGAAAAAAAAGGATCTATCATACGTCGTCTCTGCAGTCACACCATTCTCTCGCATATCCTCTTTCACGCAGTCCCTCCAAGTCTACTCAGGACACCCCCTCTCCATATTACCGTCTACTGCTCTTCATCTACTAATCATACTAATGCCGCATCAAATAGACATTGTTGACCGCCCTTAAATTTATTAGGGGCCGTACACACCCGCACACTGTTTACGAATCCCACTCAAGTCGACCGCATGTTTTTTTTTTACAACGAAATTTTTTAACACGCTCGTGCGTCACAGCTACGGGAAGTCGGTAGGCGGTGAATGGTTGCGTTTTTTTTGTTCAGATCCACCTTCAACCTTTTAACGTGTCAAATGAGATATCGATTATGTGTTTCGATGGTGTTCGGTTATCATCGCACGTCGTATCGATACCGTGATGAACGTGACTATCGAACGATGGGACGTATTCGGAAACTGTAATACGGATAAAACTTTTCATCGTACCTTCAAACACAACTGGCACGCCATGAACAATATTAAATCTTCAAAAACGAACACCCTCTATATTCCTCTTAGTACTGTTCCTCTGGGACCTTAGAACTCATATCTCAAGGTAGGGTGCGGCATTTACGTTGTAGATGGCTGTGGGCTCCGGTAACCACTTAACACCAGCTAGGCCGTGAAATCGTCCACCCATCTAAGCAATAAATAAATAAAAAAGTACATACATGCTGTTTTATCTACTATTTTTAATTATTACAATTTGAAGTATTTTTTTATCTATATTTGCTTATGTAATGTTTGATTATTGAAAGGCACAAAGGTAATGTGTGACTTAAAGCTAACGTTACCAAGCCAAATTTTCGTCAAAAAAAAAGTGACAATGTAACTACAATCTTCAAATTAATTTATTATTAGACAGAGTTTCCTCGTGCAAATTATTCAGTAAAAAAGGGAATGTGGTTACGACGTGTGGCTGGCTGTAGTCGTAAGATTTGAAGCCGTTTACAATTTAAAAAACAAACACCAAGTAACTTACTTAATGAATTTTTCAGATTAATAATGTAAATTATTAATATTAATTATTAAAAAAATATATAGTAAATTCATGTTGTTTGATTTAGTTTAGTTTTAATATAGCACAAATAAATATATCAAAAGTACGTAACTTTAAGCTAATCAAAATTATTCTAAAGCAATCCACTTGATTACGTTTAGTATAAAAATCATATAACTATAAATAATCGTGTTGAAACCTGTGGGTGTGACGTATGCAGTGTATAGACAACTATAATTATTAATATCACTATATCCGTTACACGTTCACATTAGTAAGTTTTTGACGTAGCAGCTAGAGCGGCGAACCGGATGTCTGGTTGTTGCATATTAGTACATACCGCGGAGACCGACGTCGTTGGTCGTCGACTACCACCTCGATGACTCGTCGGTCGGGCGTCCTCGGGGTGGCGTCGCGTGTCTGATTGTAATGTTGACCGCGGGAACCCCCCTACTCTGACCGGGTTTCGACCCCGGACGGAGATCGGACGTCGGCTGTAAGAGTGCAGGGGAGTCGTTTAGTGGGTAGGGCCCTAAAATTCCTTGGGCGCGCGGTCTGCTCCCAACACCTTGCAGATCGTCAAGTCCCACATACCCCGCGCGGACCCTAGGCGCGGGGACCTCGTAGGAGATTCGGGCCCGGCCCGGGAAAAAAAAAAAATGTTAGTGCATACTAGTGGTCCCCAGTAGTCGAAATTCGACTATAATTAATTGAAATTACAAGTTTGTACACTATTATGATTCTATTGTCATCTATAATCACAGATTTCGCCAAGACTACACTTTAGACAAATATTAATAAAGACAAACAATATTTAATCTTTTTTTTTTTTTAAGAGTTTTTATGACCTGGTAACTAAGACCTTTAAGTCATGTCTTATTTTACTTTATATTCTTAATTTTATGAAAAATGATAATATGGAGTGAAATGAAATGAAAATGATTAATTTGAGACATTAATCAACTGAGATGAAATTTAATGAAATGAAATGATATGGGATGAAATATAATCGCAGTAAAATGGTGGTCATTTACTGAGATTTTTTCAGTGGACTTTTTGGAGGAACCCGAGAAGTTACGTCAAGCAGCTTTGTTTCATTTTCCCACATTTGTGCACTTTCACAGATATTAAACAGTTAATAAACCATCATTATTACACATTTAAACCTGAAGAAACACTAAATAGACAAAATAAAACAAATCACACAACTTCACTCCTCGCGTTCCCGCCAAAAAGTCCAATATTTAATCTATTCTCAATTTGACCACAGACTATAAGCAATAAGAAAAGTTTGAAAATAAACAGAATATAGTATGCATGTGTGTGTGTATCAAATACATAGTAGTTGTGTAATATTTTAATGTTTATTGATTTAATGTATTTTTATGCATAATTTAAAAAAATATTAACTTTCTGCACTCCTTCTCCATATTCTCTATAAGTGTGGGAAATTTCATACTCCTCCGTCCGCGCAATTTTCGTAAAAAATGAGCACAAAGTTTTTGCTTCACGTATATAATATAGTCTACATAATATTTAATAACATTATCCTTTTTCCTCAGTCTCTATTGTCATCGGGGGAATATGAACTTACCTTGTGCCTATATGCTAGCGCTGACTGTGATAGGGGATTATGTATTGACAATTTGACAATAATTATCTCAGACATCGGTTCGAGTTGTCCAATCATATCTAGTGATGTTATGCGTTAATAGATTGTACCCAAAACGGATTCCCATTAAGTAATAAAGTCCGCTAGTTGTTACTGTATTCAATTACCTTGTGTCACTTAATTCACTTAATGTCACTTATTTCATTCTATATCTCTGAACTCGATACTCTTCGTACGCCTTTCGCTAATATTAGTTTATTTGTTGACAGCACAGGTCAGTTTTCAGACAGTTTGCGCGTGTGTAACGCTACTGCTTTTTTCTTACAAATTGCAAGAAATCGATAATCGACTAAAATATCGCTAACAGATATCGGTTTCATTTCGGTCCGGACTATCTCACAACAAACATCGATGTAACGGTATTCGAATAATCGAATGCCGATCTGACATTTTGTAATGGTACGTATTTGGAAATTTAAGTGAACTATCGTTTGTTATATTTCTTAAAAACAGCGTAAATGGGCAGAGGGAAAAAAATAAACCATCTGGTATGAAGCGGATATGTGTGCCCATAGATCGTATATTGCACAAAGTGACCATCTTGAGACATGAGATCGAAGCATCCATTAAATTAGACTAAAATCAATCCCACGCGGCCATAGTCGTGGGTATTGGAGAATTGTAGGTAGAAAAAAGGTCTTGTAAGTATGTATTTCTTATAAACCAACGCTGCGCAATAAATATGGACGTTCGGAAGATTATACTGAAAACTCATTCGAAATGTTACGCGACTTCAAGAATAGTGTTGTTCTCGATGTTTTGTTTACTATAAACATGAAAAGCATAGAATTAAAATATAGTGTTTTGTGCGAATAGAATTATAAATTTGTCGTAAAATAACGTACGAATTACTATTGATAAGATAATGATGATTAAAAAAACATCTCGCTGTGGATCTCCGACATTCGAAGGTGTTTTTTTTTTCTAATTAGATAGTTATCCCCATCAGATTTTAAACGATTCCAATTTTCCCACTTCTGGATGAATTTCTAAATTTATCACTCGTTTTTAATTCTGTATAATACTTATATTTTGGCTTTCTGCGTCCAGCGCATCCAAATTTTCCGGTTAGTGGACGTGATACGTATATGTAAGACCAATTCTGCTTACGAGTGTACTCAAATAATCTATTAGCATTAAATTGATGTCGATTATGGCAGTAAATAAGTTAGAACTTCGTACGTGTACAAAATTAATGTTAATATCGCGATCAGCTTAAATACTGAATTCGATCCACCTTTAAAATTACTGAGTCCGCCCCCCCACCGGTCACTATCTAGCAGACTCCCACGAGTCTACAGATTTGTAGCGGACAAGTTCGAAGACCTCACCAACAACAAAAAGCCGCTTAAGATGTAAACACTTAATCGAAAAAAAAAACGGCTGCTTAAATACGGCTTTGAGGAAGATAATGTTGAAAATACCTATGGACTTCGTTTAAAGTTTAATTCGTTCATATTTTTCGGCAAACGAATCTCGGAATATAATGACATTTATAATATCTCATTTGGAATGTCAAACACAAGACCAAATCAAGATTTTTCATATCTATCACGAAACAACAAGTAATAAAACGAATTACAAATTCTAAGAGATAATTAAAATTCATAGAACTAATAATAGCATACATAGTAATAAATTTAATAAATCTTTTGTGATGTACCGAATTCACGGTTCCGTGATCGTGTCTAGACTTACACCAATACACTTGCACCTCCCTCCTAATTTACGTATTTGGAACGGAAAAAAAAGGCACTGACTATATATTTTACGTGTTGAAACGTTGACCATTATGCTCGGTTTTTTGTTGTACTATTAATTTCAATCCTACGTGTTAAACTCACGCGCTGATGATCACATGTCGCCTTAATTAGGAGCTTATATTTTATAATGAGTCAATTATTTTTTTTGTCATCTTGTAAGAATTATTTTATAGTAGAACGAAAGATTACGGATCCCTTTGCCTAATGTAAACGACGTTATAAATAGTAAAATAGAATGGTGCTACAAATACACTCGCTTATTTGGATTCATGAATATTTACTATTTCTATCGAAAATATTTACATAGATACCAATTATAATAACTATAAATAACATTTCAAGAAATATAAAAGTTAAGAATATTAAAAAAATACTTTAAAAAAAAAACGAACAATTTTGGCGCGAAACCGTTCACATTCTCTATGGTGTTTTTTTTTTCACTTGCACAAAAACCGGCTAGCACCACGCACCAGTGATAGCCATTTAATAGTATCAGGATGATAAAAACTTAATCCCAATAAAAAATAGATCATTCGGAATCGTTCAACGTGTAGATATTTTTATGTGGGTGTTAAAACTAAATTAGAATACATAACTACATATATTGTAACCTCAAACGCGTGTTAATGACGGGGTCGATAGTTGTTCTAAACATAATTAGGTAACTAGCTTATCCCTTTGTTTCCTTTTGATGTCTTCGATTATTTTTTCTCGCGTGTAGTTTCCCTACCTTTTACTTGAAACTGGCACAAAGTTAAAACTATTGCCATAAAAAAAAAACATAATTAAGACATTTTCTCCTTCTGCTAGTGGCGCAATGAGCAAGGGATGGAGAGGACCAAAAAAGGAGTATTGAATAGAGCGTGCAGGTGATTATTAGTAGTTAAAAAGACGTCGTGCCCTAAAGGATAAGACGTCCGGTGCGTTCGTATGTAGCGATGCAGCGGTACTCGAATTCCACTAGTGGGTACCGATTTTTCTAATGAAATACCTACTTAACAAATGTTCACGATTGACTTCCACGGTCAAGGAATAACATTGTGTAATAAATAATAATGCGGGTAATCCCTGGTGGTAGGACCTTTTGGGAGTCCGTGCGGGTAGGTACCACCACCCCACCTATTTCCGCAGTGAAGCAGTAATGCGTTTCGGTTCGAAGGGTGGGGTAGCCGTTGTAACTATACTGAGACCTTAGAACTTATATCTCAAGGTGGGTGGCCCATTTACGTTGTAGATGTCTATGGGCTCCAGTAACCACTTAACACCAGGTGCCTACAAAATCTATTATGCCACAATAGAATGGTCCTCTGCGATTAACGTATGGGAACACGCACGCTCATTTCGTTCGGGCTTCGCTTCAAGAGGCTCCGTTAAAGGAGCAATAACGTTCCTCCGTTCGTTGCCTTAGCGCCAGTGTGCTTAGTGCGAGTTTTTTTTATTAACTCAACTTTGTATGGAGTTGGATTGTTTGTCTACGTTTGCCGCTAGAGGCGCTGTTCCAACTCCATACAAATTTGAGTTAACTTTTACGCTATCGAGAACATTAAAAATCTCGCACTAAGCCCACAGACCTTTGGAGTCGGTCGTCAGAAAGAATAAGCATTGATAAACCGTTATCAACGCCTCTCAGCCTCTCGGCCTAAGCTTGGAACCAGTGAACAGTGCTAATGTATTCGCGAAGCAGCTGCCCTTGGTCTGTTAAGTCTCCTCCGAAAGCGCTCGGACAGCTGTTAACAAATCCCACCACACTGGCTGAGCCCGTGCTCACCCGTGTGTTCGGGTGAAACTAGGAAAAACCTCCGGGCCACCAGCAATCCTTCTTCATAAAAACATTAAGGTTTTAAAAGCGCGATTGTATTATAACAACTTGCTTCGTCTAGTAGCGAACTGTTTTATTAATTTATTGCTTAGTTGGGTGGACGAGCTCACAGCCCACCTGGTGTTAAGTGGTCACTGGAACCCATAGACATCTACAACCGTAATTGCGCCACCCACCTTGAGATATAAGTTCTAAGGTCTCAGTATAGTTACACCATATCCGGCAACCCCGGGAGTTTTAGTAGTCGGTCAGAGCTAGCTAGAAACCTAAAATACCTAACTAATCCCCATCGGGAATCGCACCCGAATCACTAAGTACATCAGCGAATAAAGCCTCCTTCTCCAACGACAAAGAGTCGTACAACTTCGACCAAGGGAAATGGCGTTCTCGTTTAAACACTACCGTGATTCAAAGTATCGGTGTCCGCCGACGCCTGCCTTGTCTCCGCGTTAATTAAATTATACAGACTAAACGTGCAGTTTCTAAACTGGCAACTCGATTTCGTAGGTGATACGAACTGAAAATTGAATTTCGCACGAGAACAGACAGAAACTTAGCTTGCGATGTTTGGTACAGTTGTAGTTACGCCCGCTGAAGTTTCTCTGTTATTAATCGATTTAATGAGTGCTCGTAATACATATTACAAACTATATTAAAGTGTTACAAGTTTAATACTCTGCGAATTGATTTTGAGAGAATATCTCTTCAGTCGTGCCTCGTGGATAATTAAGCCATTCGAAATCCTTTTTTTTTGCAACGGCTTTTTTTTAAGGCTTAGAGAATACAATTTGCAGTTAAGTATGTCCAGGGTTTTGAATTAGAGATTTTGATAAAATAGTTTGATAACTAAGTGGTAGATGTCGTTGCTCATAATTAGCAAGGGGTACAGGCACTGCCAGTCCTTTTTGAACAAAAACATCGCATTCATACTGAGGCATACTTACTAAAGAGGTATAGCAAAGGTAATCTTTGCAAACATTGTCGCTTCGGTATCAGTAACACTCACAACTCGAGTGGTGGGTGATTCGATGTAGCCCACTGAGTTTCTCGCTGGATCGTCTCAGTGGGTCGCGTTTCCGATCCGGTGGTAGATTCTGCGAAGCACTGCTCTTGCTAGGGTTCGTGTTAGTCGCCAGAGTTGAGCCCCATGAGCTCATCTACTAGCTCGGTGAATTTAGAATAACCCCTCGAGGCTACTAGAATAGGTAGGAAAAAAAAAGATGCGATGATAAAAGTAAACCACGGGTTAATATCAAACAAACCCTTAGAACATTCCGTTTTTAAACAAAACAACAACATAATGACCAGAATAGTGCAGTAGCAACCAAGCAGAGGCAAAACCATAGCCCATAAACTCCCAAATTTATCTCCGTTTACGGCGATGAACTACCAAAATGGCTCTCGGCTCATTTCCCTTCAATGTAAATTTTTAACAACTAGCCCTTTTGATATTGAAGTAATGGAATCGCACAAGATTCAGTACGACTGCATCAAAAGACCGAACTGATGCCAAATATGGAGGTTGAATGCTATCCCGGATGCGAAACATTGATGTTTGACGATGCTTGGACGTGGTATGTAATATCGTTTCTCGTGGGTACTATCGTACAAAAATAAAAATAACATTGACCTATGCTCATATTGATTTTCGGAATTCCAAAAAAAAACTATTTAAATAATTTATTCAATCACAAACACGTCTTCAACGGTTTTGAATATCCATTTCAAGATATCGGAAGCTTTACAAAGTTCCCGTGCCCTAATTCGTAAGGCACCCATATACAGTCATTCGAGGTATATGTAGCTACAGATATAAACTTAAGCGAATCGTATCGATGGGGAGCATCTGTCACATATATTGGCGCATTAAAACCATAACCTACGAAGGACTTTAAATTAGCTCTGAGACCACACTGACGGATACAAGAGAGGAAAAGAATGACAGAGGTGCTACAAATTAAAGTGGCGACAGAAATACAGTAAAGAAACCTGTTGCGATGTATTCACTGAAGCAGAAGTGAGCTCGACAATATCCCTACGATAATAAGACTAAGTGTGAACGTGATAAATACCTTATCCACTACAAAACATGGCACATCCAAATACTCAAAGATTAACAACGTAAAACGCGAAATTCTCAAGGCGCATAGCCGAGTAACGACCGCCGAACTCAACCCCGAAACAAGGTGCATTGAACTGCACTAAACGCGGAACGCATACGAATACGTGAATTATATGTAACTAGTTAAACGTAATTTTAAAAGACGAACATTGAACCGTTTTGTTCCATCGGCGACACATCTCAAGGATAAAAGCCAGGCTCTGCAAGGTCTCGCGCGCCGCAATTGAGTCACTTACGGTTTTTATTACCCCCGGTTATCGAGGCTCGCTGTAATGTATTAGACGTTTGATAAAATCGTGTTGTCATTGAACAATAGTTCCCGCGTCTGAATTGGACCTAGGTTTGTGGCTTTTGAATTTGGTATAATAATAACAAAGGTGTGAAATTTTCGTCTATGTCTTGTCTGCCGCCGCCTTTCGGCTTGGTTATTCCCTAGATAGCTATTATTTTTTAAAATGGACCGCACAAACTTGACCAATTTTGGCTGATGGGCAGTAGCCAACTTCATGTATGTAAGAGATCTTGAGGAGCCACAGCAAACGACCAGCCAACCACAGATCCACATAAGCTACAGGTGATGTCACGTATTGTGATTGAAGCTTAGTTTGACGTGAAGAAGTATTGCATTAATATGTATGTCCATATTATTTGACCATTTAACATAAATCATTAATAATTCACAATAATAATTTACGGAAGGCCTTCTTAACATATTTAAGGTACATTACAAATACTTTTGTTGTTTTGTTATCGGATCAGCTCGTCCGTTTTTGACTACAACACTCCTACCTTCATCTAAATCAATCAACATCCTTCCATTCATCTTCAGACTGGCTCATATTCATTGACTGTGAAATGCTTAAAAAAAACTTAACTGATTTCTTTAATAAACATTATAAAACTAAAAATATTTTTAATTAATAGCGAACGAAGCACGCAACATATCTGATGTCGTGTCTGGCCAATGTGAAACGACGATTGGATCATTGATGGTTTTTTTGCTAGAACATTCCACGGAACGATTAATTTCACCGGTCACGCTAAATAAAACGTGTTAAATAACGTAATGGAGTTTACGCGAAAATTAGTATTCCGAAGTTCAAGGTATAGTTTGGCGACCGACCTTGAAACGGCGACAAATTGTGATAGCATTAACGCGACACTGTAAAGTTGTATTTAAAAATGAGAGCGGGTTTTTTTTCTGTTTTTGTTTTTGTTAATGCCTACACTTTTTCACTTTCTATAATATTTTTTATTGCTTAGATGGGTAGACGAGCTCACAGCCTACCTAGTGTTCAGTTGTTACTGGAGCCCATAGACATCTAGAACGTAAATGCTACACCCACCTTGAAATTTAAGTTCTAAGGTATCAGTATAGTTACAACGGCTGCCGCACCTGTCAAACCGAAACGCATTACTGCTTCACGGCAGAAGATAGGCGAGATGGTGATACCTACCCACGCGGACTCACAATACTCCTACCTACTTGTAATTACGCAAATTATATTTTTGCGGGTTTGATTTTTATTATACGATGTTATTCCTTGACCGTTGAAGTCAATCGTGAACATTTGTTAAGAACGTATTTTCAATCCATGTAAAATTTTATTATGTTAATCCGTCTGTCTATTAATGTAGATGTTGATCTATCAGTTTTAATGTCCGAGCAAACTTTGGCCTGATATTCCGCTGCTAAAGTATCCTGTGTACGTGACAAGTTGAATACCGCCACATTTTCTTCAGGCTGCACTTGGCTTCACTAATGTCCATACATGACGGCGCAACCGTCCACCGTCGAGGACTCTTTTCAAACCCTGTTTGAAGGGGAAGTATCACAGCGCGCGGAGCACGCTATATTGCGCTCATTCAAGAACCGAGTGATGACTTGTGGAAAATATATGTCTTAAAATGTTACAGATTTCGTATTAGTTAATTTCCTAAACAAAAAAAACGCTTAAATGCCGAACCGAAGAAATAATTAATTTCATTTTTTCTATCCCGTTTTGGTCGAGATATTAAAGCGATATATAATTATCACATTGTCATCGATGCGTTCCCAAATTTTCTGATTAATCGAAAGTCACCAGATCAGTAAAAATTCAAAACGTTCAAAAATTCCATAACACACAACACAGACCAAGCTAATAAAAGCGTGTTTTTTATTTTTTTTATTGCTTAGATGGGTGGACGAGCTCACAGCCCACCTGCTGTTAAGTGGTTACTGGAGCCCATAGACATCTACAACGTAAATGCGCCACCCACCTTGAGACATAAGTTTTAAGGTCTCAAGTATAGTTACAACGGCTGTCCCACCCTTCAAACCGAAACGAATTACTGCTTTACGGCAGAAATTAGAGCGATATATAATTATCGCATTGTCATTGATACGTCCCCAAAATTTCTGATTAATCGAAAGTTAAAAGATCAGTGAAAATTACGTTAAAAAATTCCATAACACACAACACAGACCAAACTAATAAAAGCGTGTCAAAAAGAGCGCTTTAATGTTTGTTCGTTCGTGTTCTATTCGTTCGCTTCGAAGTTTATTGTTGGCGGTGCGAAGCTATCTGCGGACGTCACGTGCTGGTTTGCTCCAACAACCTCGAGCGGCTCGTAAAATTGTTCGTATTAAATTATTCGCGTATGTTAATAAAATTCCGTCTGTGACCGCCCTTGACTGCTTCTGATACGGACTGATTACGTGCTTTAAAATAATATTTTTGTTAGTACTGTGCGAGGATTTTGAATGAGGAGCATTAAAATAAAATACATAAAGATGGTTCTCTAAACAACAAACAACTGATTGAATCGGGATATACATTCGTTATTGTTTCTGACGTATCAAATTATATAACTATTGCGAACATTGATTAAAACTGACGAGCCCCGGTGTGTTTGATTGTATTGATAACTAGTTTCCACTCGTCAAACCAAAACTAACTTAATCATACGACTTAATAAATATAAAGAGGAAAGACTTGTTTGGCAAGGTCTGCGCTATGCCTTATTTTGTTAAATAGGGCAAATCTGAGCTTGTCGTAGCTAAGGTCCTAGCATTGCCGATGTCCACGAGTAACGCTAACTGATCAGGATCAGGTGGGTCATTGGTGGAGGATATGGTAAACAGTTGACGTCGTCTTAAATACGTCATTTCAGATCCTCGATCCACTAACGGTGCTTTTAGGTACCTCAAGCACCGGTTACCGCTATCATCGAACCCGTGCTTGCGACGAAGGGTTCATCGAGTAAACTAACCCATACACAGCCCACTAAGTTTCTTGCCGGATCTTCTCAGTAGGTCGCGTCTCCGATTCGGTGGTAGATTCTGCGAAGCACTGCTCTCGCTAGGGCCAGAGTTAGCAACACCTCCTGTTTTAAGCCCCGTGAGCTCACTTACACGCTAGGGTAACGCTGAAATAGCATCTCAAGGCTATGAGCATAGGTAGGGAAAAAAAGTGGTGCATCAAGCATAATTCATCTTAAAATATTTAAGACAAGTGGACGAGCCGTAGACAGATGAAGATAAGAGTACGATCCGTAGAACAAACCTACTATTTGGCATCTTTTATATCGTTCCATAAGTCACTCGTGAAAACCCCATCGAACGGAATTGACACTTTCCATATTGGCTTTTAGTCCAAATTTCATTACCACAATATCGCTGCGCTAGTTAGTACCTTTATAAATAAAACAAACCAACATAATGATTGGTCTGATGCAACAGCAGGCGCCTAGGTCCCATCCGTCGTGACTTACGTGACACGACCGACCGGAATTCTATGGAAACATAATGCATACCTACGTGCTTGTCACGGTCAACAGTATGTTTAATACTAATAATAACGTTATCCTGTGTATAATTAATGGTTTTCAAACGGATGTGAAGTCGTGGCTGAAAGAATGGGACGCCAAGTAAACTTTTTGTTTCTTCCTACCTATTCGCTGGTAACCTGACGGGCTACTCCACTTACGGAGAGCAGCAGCAGACGGATAAGTTAGCTCACGGCCCGGCCAGAGAGAATTAGCTAAATTAGCACTAGCAAGAGCAGTGCTTCAAAGAATCTACCACTGGTTCGGAATCGCCAGCTACTAAGAAGATCCGGTGAGAAACACGTAGCGTATTGTGTTGGGAGAACACGAGAAGGTTTTCATTATACGACTCCATACGCCATGGCGACTAATTATCTTTAGAAACGACAGTGGCTTCAAATAGTGCAGCTGAGAGATACGGTTCCATTTATTTGGTTATACTGCAAAAACGGAGGTCATCTCGAACTATCGGTTTTATTAATGAAGTTAATTTAGTTTACTTTGATTTTCTGGTTCGATGAAACAATTCTTTTTTTATTATCAAACTACATTTTAACATTTATCATTTTGAA
Source organism: Bombyx mori (assembly GCF_030269925.1). Lineage (NCBI taxonomy): Eukaryota > Metazoa > Arthropoda > Insecta > Lepidoptera > Bombycidae > Bombyx > Bombyx mori. The sequence goes on from NC_085117.1 coordinate 19,217,044, forward strand.
TCAATTGTAAAATTCTTGAATACGATTTTCAGTTGGATTGTGTTCAACTTTAATTTAAGGTAATTTAAGTCTAAGGCTTAAATTTATTACGCGCGAACACGATGCTATGATAATCTATCTGATGATCCTATTGGACTCCTTGCAACCACTCTTCAAAGACATACGGCGGAAAACAAGAGAGAACAAACGTCTCGTTGTTCACACGGAGATTCTATTTTCGACCAAATAAAATCTACATTCAGCTCGACCGATATAAGGAGCGTAGTACAACGTAATAGGTCTTTGCAACGTTGCGTTCCAGTTCAATTGTGAATATTGAATGTGCATACCGCTGGTTGTCTCAATTGAGTCCATTAGCATGATTTATGGTGCAATATCACAGCGAGCTCATTCCGACAACCGATCAAACCTTTGTACACGTTGTATTTGTGTCATCTTATCTAATAAGGTACAGTGAGCGCGTGCGAGTAAATAGCACTGGATCCGGCTTATTTCTGATGCAAGCTGTGCGGTCCGATTCAAAGGATCACTCGCTGTACCAATGCAATTGAGGTCTCGATCTGGTCACCAATTACCATTTTTTTTTATTGCCCTTGTAGGCAGACGAGCATACCCCCCAACTGATAGTGAGTGGTTACCGTCGCCCATGGACTTCAGCAATGCCAGGGGCAGAGCCAAGCCGCTGCCTACCGAGCCAAGCCGCTGGCTACCGAGCCAAGCCGCTGCCTACCATTAGTTATAAGCTAACAATATCTTCTCTATATATATAAAAATCAATTGCTGTTCGTTAGTCTCGCTAAAACTCGAGAACGGCTGGACCGATTTAGCTAATTTTGGTCTTGAATTATTCGTGGAAGTCCAGGGAAGGTTTAAACGGTTTAAATAAGTATGAAAATGCTCGGAATTATATAAAAACAAAAAAATGTTTTTCCTTTGATGTGGTCCCCTCTGGGACGGATTCATTTTGTTTTTTTTTTAAGTTTTTTTTATACACAAGTTTAGGTCTTATATTTCTCGATTGAGCCACTACGAAGTCCGGGTCAGATAGTAGCTTAATAACTCAGTTTATTTGGCCTTCATATTTATTTAAGTAGACAATGATGCGCTTACCAATTCTGTCTCGATGCCAAATATCGGATACATAACTCAATGCTGGGCTAATCATTGAGTTCACAAATTATTTATAATAACACTTAATAATACGGCCGCACAATCACATTGGTACAGTAAATCATATGCGATTTTATCAATACAAATTACGTTGTTAATAGCTGGAAAATAGCACAAGGCTGCTTGCCGCTAATAAATACATCGCACCGAAAACTGCATATTATGTTATAACTGCAATTTTATCGCAACTAAGTATGTATATAACGTTTATAAATAAACGCCAAAACAAAATTAGTGTTGTCAATAATTGTGACAAAAAAAAACATGGTCTTATTCAGTTTAATAGAGTTACAATAAAACAAAAAGTGTAGTAAAATCTGTACGTATTTTTGTTTTTCGTGCGATTTAAAAATTACTAATTAGATTTTGATGTTTATTTGCAAAGTGATTATTACCGTATCGCAATAATAGTATGCCCGTTGGACCGATGACTTGCGGCGATATGCTGGGAATGATTGGATGCGGAAGGTGGAGGATCGTTCATTGTGGCGGACTACGGGAGAGGCCTACATCCAGCAGTGGATAAATACAGGCTGATGATGAATAATAGTATTGCAGTATAGCAATGTTTCATTTCCATATACTTTGCTAATGTATCCTAAAATGTATCTATCGGTTCGAACATTGGCACCAAAAACATACAAACTATATGTCCAGTTTTTTTTATTTTTATTTATTTAAGTTAAGAAAAGTCACACGCATTCACTATATAACATTAACAACGCATATATTTAACGCATGCAATGCCTGAATTATGGAGTGGCATGGTTTAACCTAAATGACATAACCATGACCAATAGAGACAGTGACGTAGGATAGTTGTTTGATTATAATAAAAATTAAAACGATACTATCAAAGTTCTAAAATCTCACTATAGTTATAACGGCTGCCCTACCCTTCAGATCGAAACGCATTACTGCTTCACGGCAGAAATAGGTAAGGCGGTGGTACCTACCCGCCGGACTCACAAGAGTAGGACCTCCACCAGTAAATGTAACTAAAGTGACTCAGTGGTTAGTAGTAAGCGACCCTGACTGGTCCGCCGGTCGTGGGTTCGATTCTCACAGCGAGCAAACATTGTCTAATGAACAGGTCTGTTTGCTCTATTGTCTGGTTGTTTATACTCTATATATGTATATTTCAACGTGTATAAGTTATTATGTATATTAGAGGAAGTCTGAAAGTGGCACCTGTCACAGAGAAGCTGAGAAGTGCGCGTTTGGGATGGTATGGACATGTTTTTTTTTTTTTTTATTGCTTAGATGTGTGGACGAGCTCACAGCCCACCTGATGTTAAGTGGTTACTGGAGCCCATAGACATCTACAACGTAAATGCGCCACACACCTTGAGATATAGTTCTAAGGTCTCAGTATAGTCACAACGGCTGCCCCACCCTTCAAACCGAAACGCATTACTGCTTCACGGCAGAAATAGGCGGGGCGGTGGTACCTACCCGTGCGGACTCACAAGAGGTCCTACCACCAGTAATTACGCAAATTATAATTTTGCGGGTTTCATTTTTATTACACGATGTTATTCCTTCACCGTGGAAGTCAATCGTGAACATTTGTTGAGTACGTATTTCATTAGAAAAATTGGTACCCGCCTGCGGGATTCGAACACCGGTGCATCGCTTCAACACGAATGCACCGGACGTCTTATCCGTTAGGCCACGACGACTTACAAAACATGTGATGAGACGAAATGAAAATGAGGTTGATAAGAGAGTGTTAACTAAGAATGTGGAAAGATATAGAAGAAGAGGTATACCTAAAAAGAAATGGATGGATTGCGTGGGAGTGAGCGAAGAATTGGTATATGATAGAGGAGTATGGAAGGAGAAAACATGTTGCGCCGACCTCAGGCGACTGGGAGAAGGGGAAAATAATGATAATTGAAGGTATATAAATATGTATATCAGTCTCTGGTATGGATTAAAGGCGATTGCATGCAGCAGAGATGCGAATGTTGCGATGAATGTGTGGAGTAACGAGAATGGATAGAATACGAAATGAATATGATAGAGGAAGTCTGAAAGTGGCACCTGTGACAGAGAAGCTGAGGAGTGCAAGTTTGGGATGGTATGGACATGTGATGAGACGAAATGAAAATGAGGTTGTTAAGCGAGCGTTAACTATGAATGTGGAAGGATTTAGAGGAAGGGTAGACCTAAGAAGAAATGGATGGATTGCGTGAAAGACGATATGGGTAGGAGGGGAGTGAGCGAAGAAATTGTATATGATAGAAGAGTATGGAAGGAGAAAACATGTTGCGCCGACCCCAGGTGACTGGGAGAAGGGCAGGATAATGATCAGTCTCTGGTACCCATACCGCAGGGAATCCTTATTTGGAGTCAGATGACCGTGCGTATTTTGTTCCCAGTTATTGATAATATGCAAATTTATAAATCCATCACTAAAACGATGCTAAATTTTAATTCCGCATCGCGTCACCAGCCAATGCTAAAACCGTGAATTATTTGTAACGACGGATATTTTAAAATGAAGTAAAAAAAAATGTGAGACGAAATCATAATTTTATTGAATCATTTGAATAAAAAATATATTCATGATTATTTCATGTTTAGATCTCTGCTGGCAGGTGTAGCTCACCTCGGGATATTAATAATCAGTCATAAATCAAATATCACGGTACGTTCTTAAGAAGTTTTACGTTTTAGTAACAACTCATGCTATTTTATATTAGAATGTCTTGTACGATTTGCTTTTCTATTTTTACTTATTAAAAACTGTTTGAAGTGTGTGAAGTTTACTATTGCTGCCGCTAAACTCTCTTTGGGGTTTTTTCATGTCCGTCTGTCCGTCTCTCAGTGACAAATCATATATTCGAACTAACGGATCCGACTGACGTTGAACGTGTGAATGCATACACAAAAATCCATTCAAGTCGATCCAACCGTTTAGTTGCAGTATAGTTAAATAACCGAGATACCGACTGCAGCGCCATCTGTCATGCTGACTTGTGAATCTAAACCATCCAGGGCGCCAACCAAAGGCATACAAAAAAATTCATTAAAATCGGTCCAGCCGTTTTTTTTATTTATTGCTTAGATGGGTGCAGGAGCTCACAGCCCACCTAGTGTTAAGTGGTTACTGTAGTCCATAGACATCTACCATGTAAATGCGCACCCACCTTGAGATATAAGTTCTAAGGTCTCAGTATAGTTACAACGGCTGCCCCATCCTTCAAACCGAAACGCATTATGGCTTCACGGTAGAAATAGGCGGGGTGATGCTACCTACCTGTGCGGACTTACAAGAGATCCTACCACCAGTAACAAACGTTACAGTAATAAACATTACATTCATAATCCATTAAAATCATAAGATAATAGATCTAATCAATTGCATGTTACATTATTATCATTTAAAAATTCACCAATATCATATTAACATTTACTTAAAAAAAAGGGTGCGTGTACTTATGTACGCGCGTAAGAAGTTATACTTTATTTTTATTAAATTTATTTCTTTCTTTTTATTTAAATTTTAATCAATTTGAAAAAAAATCGATTAAACAACATCTTCAAACACGCATATTGGACATCCCTTTTCTTAACATCGTATAAATTCGGTAATTCTCGGTACGGTTCGTAAAGTTCACCTGCGGCTATATTCCGACTCGCCAAGTTACGTCGGTCGTATTGTAATGAGCGATTTAGTGGGCAACTTCATTTCTGTTAATTTTGTGTCACGGTGCGCGCGCATCGTAAAATTTCACTCTCATCAATTTTTCATAACGCGCCTAAAGAAGTATAACTTCAAAAAATCCTTAAAAATACAATTATGTGGTTAAACCTCATAAATAAATCTTAGTTCAACTCATATAATGCAACACAATGGTGCACATGGAACTCGTGACTCACACACGTGCAATTACAATACATAAATGTATATAACCGGAGCGCCCATAGTGCCTTTCAAAGGAAAGCGGCGTACGTACTGTTTTAAGCTTAATTATTAATTAAATTTATTAGATAAATCTTCGTGTCGCACTAATGCACGAGTAATCTTAAAGTGGCAATATTATTAAATATAAAATAGGCAAAGGGGTACTTTTATAATTTTTATATATACATATTTTTTTAAATCCATTACAATTACTTAGCTTAGATACTTGAACTTTGACAATAGAGTGAAGAAAAAGAACATAAAAAATCTCAAGAACTAATTTAACTCCAAAAACAATTATAACTGCGCCAATATTTTTGTTCATCTATTCCTCTATTTTTAAACAAGGAATTCACATACAAAACGAAGTGTGGCGGTCGCTGGAGTCCATGGACATAACTACGTCGGTGCTGTCCCCGCGATATCGGTAATTGCTGTCGTATCCTCGAACCAGATTCAAAACAGTTCCACCGCAGAAAAGGTAATATCATCTACAGCCTAAATTCTGCCACCCACCTTATGAGATATAAGGTCTCAGTATAGTTACAACGGCTGCCCCACCCTTCAAACCGAAACGCATAACTGGTTAACGACAGAAATAGGCAGGTTGGTGTTACCTACCCGTGCGGACTCACAAGAGGTCCTACCATCAATAATAACCGACTAACCCACTCCTATGTCCAGCAGTGGACGACTGTGGGCTGTTGATGATGATGATGATGAACCCACTCTACCCATCATTATCATTTTGTTGGTTCAAATTTTCTAAAAATGACATAGGTACATTGTTCGGACACAGTACTTGACTGACTCGATATGCATGAAACATTGTTGCGAACTTAAGATGCGCGAATCTAGTATCTGTTTGGCAACTGAAGTTAATCCTCTTTTAATGAAGATGCACCTTTTGCATGCGACATCTTTTGACGTCGTTTCCCTCAACGGAAACAGAAATTCGAGATTCGTTCTCTTGCATATTCTAAATAATTAATTAATGAACGACAAATGTTTGTTCGCGATACTTTGCCATCGGGTGAAAAATAAATAAATAAAACTTTCTCTCCAATGGAAATTCTGTTCTAATGAAAATTTTGTTCGAAGAGTCCAACAGTCGGCATACCGTGCAGTTGAAACATCGACCTCATTTCTCAAGCTTGATGATAGCATGCTGCTATGTTCACATGCCCCTTTTTTTCCTACCTACGCTGGTAGCCATGAGATGCTATGCCATCGTAACGGAACGAATAGGTGAGCTCTCGCGGTTCTAACCTGAGAGCGTTGCTAATACTAGTCCTAGCAAGAGCCGTGCTTCGCAAAATTTACCACCAGATCGGAAACGCGACTCACTGACAAGATCCGGCGAGAAACTCAGTGGGCTGTGTCTATGGGTTAGTTTACTCGCCAAACCCTTCGTCGGAAGCGACGGGTTCAACGAGAACGTTGGCCGGTGCTTGAGGTAACTAAAAGCACCGTTAGTGGATCGAGAGGATCCGAAATGACGTGTAACATTCCCCAATATACACGGCAATATATCGGTAAGCAGCGGCTTGGCTCTGCTCCTGGCATTGCTGAAGTCCATGGGCGACGGTACATGGGCGACCACTTACCATCAGGTGGGCCGTACGCTCGTCTGCCTACAAAGGCAATAAAAAAAAACATTTAACGCCATGTACAAAAACAAATCTAGATATAATAACGACTTCTATTTTTACGTCGCTGATGCACTTTCTATTTCCGATAATAACTTTCGAATGTCTGCGACGAAGACAAGAGTTCATTCCAAATCCTTTAGCGTCAATAAACCGGCTCGTGAACACGGGACACGTTTTGTTGTGACTATTAATCTATATATTAATACGTGAAGCAAAAATTTTGCACCCCTTTTTACGAAAATTGCGCGGACGGAGGAGTATGATATTTCCTATACTTATAGACAAGTGTAGAACGATATATATTTTTTTAAATTATGATTAAAAAAAACATTAGATCACTAAATAAATAAAAACATTACACACACTACCATGTATTTGACTCACACGCATACACACTGGTTTGTTTATTTGTTACAAGTCTGTGGTCAAATTGAGGATAGATTAATATTGTTTGTCTTTAATATTATTTGTCTATAGTGTGGCCCTGGCGAAATCTGTGATTATAGAAGTAGTCTTTGACAATAGAATCATAATAATGTTCAATCTTATAATTTAAATTAATTATGGTCGAATTTCGACTATTGAGCGACCACTAGTAATCATAAATACAGACAGACACCTTAAAAACCTTCTCCGTGAAGTCAACAAATATAGCTTTAAAATTTTCCGGTCAATGACTCATGTCGTAGCGTTGACCACAGAGAAAATTACATATAAATTTTATACATAGTACGGCGAAGAAAATTCACCTGTAAAAGATCTGTAATGGCTACTTTTATCTTGTTTCAGGATGTCCACGATAAGCGTCTTGACGCTCGCGTCGACTCGATGCTGGAAGCGGGCCTCATTGAGGAGCTGCTGGATTTCCACGAGAGGCACAACAGGCACCGGATACAGGACGGGAGGTAGGACAATGTGGTGCCGTCGTAGAGATGAACTAATCCGGAAAAAACCGTAATCGCGCTAACTACTTTTCATCACCTCAGGGTGGGTGAATGGAGAATGATATTACCGTCTTCCGCCGAGCCGAGGGATATCCTTGATGGGATTCGATCATAGATCGATGGTCCGAGTTTTGTTCGAAACAGGTGGCAGACGGCGCAGGCGGGTACCAATTTTTCTAATGAAATACGTGCTTCACAATTGTTCACGATTAACTTGCACGGTGAAGGAATAACACCGTGTAATAAAAATCAAACCCGCAAAATTATAATTTGCGTAATTACTGGTGGTAGGACCTCTTGTGAGTCCGCACGGGTAGGTACCACCGCCCCGCCTATTTCTGCCGTGAAGCAGTAATGCGTTTCGGTTTGAAGGGTGGGGCAGCCGTTGTAACTATACTGAGACCTTAGAGCTTATATCTCAAGGTTGGTGGCGCATTTACGTTGTAGATGTCTATGGGTTCCAGTAACCACTTAACACCAGGTGGGCTGTGAGCTCGTCCACACATCGAGACAAAAAAAAAAGTTGTGTATATGTGAACTTATATTCGAAATTTCCATTACGCAGTACAAATATTACCGGCTTTCTTCTGCTCTATAATAGCTACCGCTGTAATAGTGTTTCATAGAACACGTCAAAGGCTTTAATATATTTGATTCGTTCCTTAATAATTGATTGATTTTTAATTGTACTTTAAAAAAAGACTGCCCAGAGTAAAACCAATTATACCTATAGATATATTGGGAAACACTCATAAAAAAACCACCCTAACAATAACAGTGTATACATAAAATACAGTTTTACTGAAGAAATATTATATGTTTACAAATTAATTGCTCAAAATTAACGTTCCTGTCGGAATTACCGCAGGATCCACGACGACCGGTAATCGTTCCCGGATTCCGGGAATCGCGGGCACTAAAATCCCGGGAATGTCCCGCTCCCCAATCACGGATCAAGCCCGGAAGTCGAATCGATATTACGCTCGGGCATAACAAAGGCCGCTCCACTCAATTTAACGCGATGAACTAGAATTAGATGGCAATAAACACTTTAGTTTTTATTTATATTTATGTAGCTAAAGCGCTTTGGTTTATTTTAATTGCACAAGTCGGTGAACAAAGCCTAATTCATAGATAATACACATAAATTAGTTACAGATAAGCAACTCAGGCACTCAACAATAATGTTTACGGGCGTCGGCCACTAGATGGCTTCGCTTCGATTAGTTTCTCATTGCTCTTATTGGATGCAGTAACAAACTACCTATGCTATATTTTATTTTTAATGAAAGATTTTGTAAATTTTCAGAAACCACAATTGATAAAATATAATCAATTTGTCTAATCGTATAACAAATAAAGACTTGTATGATTTATTACTTGTCTGCCTTAACTTTAACAACAAATAAGTTTAGGGGCATCCGCTACAAGATGTCGCTGGTTTCCGTACAAAAAAATATATGTCTTAAAGTATCGCAGTTTCAGGGCCCTGACCTAATTTGTAACGTATAACGCTTTCACATCCGTCACAAACATTATGCGTTCCAATTTCAAAGATGGGACTATGGAGGGTAGAACTAAGGAGTACCATCCCAGTAATTAAAAAAAAAAAAAAAAAGTGTCCACTGAAATAGAGCCAATTAAGGTGGCGCCACAGTAGCAAGTGGAAAGATTTATAAAACAGCGCCATAAAGTACGGTACCACATTTCACTTCAATCTAACAAACTTCACTCTGCTTAAAACTGCTATGTTCATATCATTTCCACTTCCTACACTAGCGCTATGTCGGTGAGTCTTCGAACTATTGTTGCTTGCTGTTTACAGGTGGACACTTTTTCAACTTATACGTATAGGATAATATTATTTTTTTAGTTAATTTTATATCAGTAATTTGTTAGTTAGCAAATTGTTTAGTAATAATATTTCCGGTCACCGTCCAATTAATCCATAGACACAGCCCACTAAGTTTCTCGCCGGAACTTCTCAGTGGGTCGCGTTTCCAATCCGGCGGTAGATTCTGCGAAGCGCTACTCTTGCTAGAGCCAGTGTTAGTAACACTCCCGGTTAGAGCCCCGTGAGCTCACCTACACGTCAAGGAGAAGCTGAAATAGCCTCTCAAGGCTATCAACATTAATCTTTTTAAACAGTTTTACAAAACTATGAATGCCTGTATTTTTTTTTTATTGCTTAGATGGGTGGACGAGCTCACAGCCCACCTGGTGTTAAGTGGTTACTGGAGTCCATAGAGATCTGCAACGTAAATGCGCCACCCACCTTGAGATATAAGTTCTGAGGTCTCAGTATAGTTACAACGGCTACCCCACCCTTCAAACCGAAACGCATTACTGCTTCACGGCAGAAATAGGCAGGGTGGTGGTACCTACCCGTGCGGACTCACAAAGGTCCTACCACCAGTAATGTGTAGATTTACGAATTAAAAAAAATTGCCATTTTGTCTAAATTGAGAATTAAGAATACTGAAAGAAACAGAATCTCCTAATGTCTCTCGCTTGACAACAATTCGCGCTTGCGCAGTTATGTTGTACATATTTCACATGACACTCTCCTATCGCCTCCCACGTGCAGTGTGCCTCTAATTAATACGTATAATTTGAAACCGTAAAACGAAAAGTCCGTCGCACGAAATCTCTTTCGGAGCTGTGGCTGTCCAAGATCTCACGTTACACCGCACGCATGGATACTATTTAGTATTTACGTGGCGATAAAACAGTTTTGATACTTGCATTACTCATAATAAGTTTATTTACTTATTTTTATTTTTTTCCTATCTACGCATAGCCTTGAGAGGCTATCTCAGCGTAACCCTAACGTGTAGGTGAGCTCACGGGGCTCAAACGTTGCTAACACTAGCCTTAGCAAGAGCAACGCTTCGCAGAATCTACCATCCATCGAAACGCGTTCTACTGAGATGATCCGGCGAGAAACTCAGTGGGCTGTGTCTGTGGGTTAGTTTACTCGCTGAACCCTTCGTCGCAAGCGACGGGTTCGACGAGAACAGTGACCGGTGCTTGAGGTATCTAAAAGCACTGTTAGTGGATCGGGAAGATCCCAAATTACATGTTTATGGCGACATCGATTTACCATTCGGTCAGCAGGATCGGGTATGATAATTATTAATAACTAGTCTTTACACGGTTTTCCGCGGTAAATTCTAGACAAATATTATGCGGAAAAGCTGCTCTCTTCACTTATAAACTTGTAGCTATCATCAGATTTAAACTCAATCGATGAAATTTAGTTAGAAGTTAGAAAACTTTTTACTGTGGTAGGTCTAATGAGTCCGCACGAATAGGTACTACCACCCCGTGTAATCTTACCAGTGAATCAGTTATGAGTCTCGGTTTGAAAGGTGAAGAAGCTGTTGTACTATAAAAACTGACACGTAGAACTCATTTCTCAAAGCCGGTTACACCAGGTGGGCCTCATGGCCCATGAGCTCATGCTCATTCGTCCAGTTTAACAATAAAAAAATAAAAGTTAATATTAAAAGCTTTATATTAAGCTTTGAATTCTAACTACAGCTAACTACTTCAACGGGCCAATATATTATTTACATTAAAAATATATTATTTTTATCAATAATTTCTCAGAGCGGTAACTGATTCTGAAATTAAACTGAATGAAAAGAATAATTTAACAAAAATAAATAATATATCACGAAGTAGAAAACGTTGAAAAATCTTCAAATATCTCAAGTACACTTACGGCCGTTTTCAATAAACCTATCTATCCCTAGTTTCGGTTACTAAAGATAGACAAATCTATCCTTTTGTCCTTACTTGCGTTCCAATAACCTATCGACGGATAGCAGTTCCTATCGGATCTGTCTATCTATAGTCGGGAGGACGGATAGCCTACTAAAGATAGAACGCTCATTAACCGTATTCGTTGATCAATGAAATTTCGATCTACACAGAAAATTCGGATGCATTTCAAATTGATACTCAATATATTTATTAAAAAAATACAGACGAGATTTTCTTTTTAAGAAAAAAACAAAGTAAATTAGGAAATGCGGTCCGACATTCATCCAAAAGTGACATACGCAAATAGAACGCTAAAACAATTTTGCTCTTAATTTCAAAACACAGAAAAGGAAACATCAGCGCCCTTGTACTTTAGTATTCCACGGACGGTGAGGGTGCTAGCGTCCCTTCTTAATTATTATTTACACCCTCCTCGAGGTCGTGTCTTGAATAAGTAATGCGTGGAGGTCATTCTTCGACCCTTTCTTTTCAAACTTAATATGTTCAGTTTTACAACACGAAATTAATGACAGTCAAAATAAGACACGCAACGTTATGGTTATTGTCGGAAATGTGAGTTTTCTAATGCTAATTTTAACGTCTACCCGCAAATTGTTCAATAAACAGTTTTGTTTTTTTTATTGCTTAGATGGGTGGACGAGCTCACAGCCTACCCGGTGTTAAGTGGTTTTACTGGAGCCCATAGACATCTAGGTACAACGTAAATGCGCCACCCACCTTCAGATATAAGTTCTAAGGTCTCAGTATAGTTACAACGGCTGCCCCACCCTTCAAACCGAGACTCATTACTGCTTCATGGTAGAAATAGGCAGGGCGGTGGTACCTACTCGTGCGGACTCACAAGAGGTCCTAGCACCAGTAAAATGTGTAAACTTAAATGTGTAAATTCATAGTGTTGAAAATCTTTAAAAAATATATATGAATTAAAAAAACTAGGAAAACGGTCTGTCAATATGAGTCAAGGACCAAAAACAGCTAGCTACGCAATGTATCATTACAGAAAGTCAGCTGACTCGCGTATTTTCAGTTGATCATGCGGCGTTGTGTAATAATGTCGCTACAAGCAAAATAACTATATTATTAACCCTTTGACTGCCACGTAGGTAGGTCATCTGTGACCAGTCACATGGCGCACTGAAGTAATTATGTTGATTTCTGTTACTAAGGCGCCGGAATATCAAATAGACTCTGGGTCAGACGAAGCCGAAGATACTGAGAATGAATGAATGAATTCTAAGAAACCTCAAAGACTAATCATACATTTGCAAACAGAAGAAGGCAAAGTTAGGCAATCCAGATGCTTAGTAAGATAAATCGAAATAAATAAACGACAAACGTTTGGTGCAAATATTGTCTAGTTTAATTTTTATTTCGATTTCGAGAAGATTCTAAGCACGATCCACGCATTTCCAGGGTGTTACAGAATCAAAAGTCTTGTTCTAGTTAATACATCATCAAAATGTGCGTTTAAAATGAATCACTAATGACTTCGGAAATTCTTCTCCGACACTTGGCCGTGATTAACATCACCGATGCGTCGCAGAGTGACTATTTCATGCAATTATCATCAATATAACATCAGCCCGACACTGATTTGGAATCCCCCGTCTGACCAGTGTACGACGGGTTTAAGGTTTTATCATTATCACGTTATTTTTTTTATATTTTTATTGCTTAGGTGTGTGGACGAGCTCACAGCCCACCTGGTGTTAAGTGGTTACTGGAGCCCATAGACATTTACAACGTAAATGCGCCACACACCTTGAGATATAGTTCTAAGGTCTCAGTATTGTCACAACGGCTGCCCCACCCTTCAAACCGAAACGCATTACTCCTTCACGGCAGAAATAGGCGGGGCGGTGGTACCTACCCGTGCGGACTCACAAGAGGTCCTACGACCAGTAATAATACGTTAAAATACAAACCAAATAAATTAAAAATAGACATAATAAATTGTTGCATAATAATAATTTTGCGTCAAACTAAAGAACTAGGTGTCCCGAAAGGACGCAAGTATCATGATTGCTAGATTTCTATGAGCATTTCTATGTACAAAATCCGAGCGTAGTTCGGTAGCGAGTGCCCTACGCTGACCGCAGAATGGATCCCTATTTACATTAGCGACAATGCGCCAACGTTAATACTGGAAGCGTCTACGGAAAAATATTCACTGTGGAAGAACTTACAGATACGAAATATAGCGCGTTTATCTGTACAATTCATATTAGAATTTTATCTAGATAACTATGTCCAGAGCATATCCATTCTAACCGGCACCATCTAGGCGGGCTCCGGATAGCCTGCCGACCGAGAGGGCTGGTGGTCGTGGCGCCGACGACCGCCGGTCCGGCGTCCCGAGGGGGAGGGTGATGGGAGAGATGTGCTCCGCACTAAACGCTTCACTTTCCCCCCTTTGCCTTTTCATGGGTTCTGTCTCATGCGAGGTTCGGACGCGGGTTGCTGAGCGACAGGAGGTTTTAGTCAGTTCGACTCCGACATACCCCGCCCTTTATCCCCAAGGGAGGGCGGAAGTCCGGCGATTTCCTCCTGACCAAAAAAAATGTCCAGAGCATTCATGACGAAAACGAAAGCAAATTAAACTTTGCATATTCAACGGATTAAGATTTGCAATTCCATATATATCGGAAACGTACACATACTTACATACATACCTCATGTGAGGCCGCACGGGTAGGTACCACCAACCTGCCTATATCTGCCGTGAAGCAGCGTTTCGGTTTGAAGAGCGGGGCAGTCGTTGTAATCATACTGAGACCTTAGAAATTATATCTCAAGGTGGGTGACGCATTTACATTGTAGATGTCTATGAGCTCCAGTAACCACTTAACACCAGGTGGGCTATGAGCTCGTCCACTCATCTAAGCAATAAAAAATAAAAATAGTTTACTTTGACCACGAGTATGTACTACGGTCGTTTTATTTCCACCATGCATCAAGAATCCTCAATGCAGAGGGTCGTGGCCTTCCTTAATAACTTTCTCATAGACTATCCTGCGCAAGTCCTACCTACGATAGCATCGTGGACTGAGGTATTGAATAGAGCATATCTGATCCGAAAAGCACATTGGATTTCTGCGTTTGGGCCTTCTTCCGCATACCTTGCCTGTTACCTGCAGTTTTTCCACGTCATCTCGAATCCTCCCGATCCACTAACGGTGCTTCTAGGTACTTCAAGCACCGGTCACCGTCCTCGTCGAACCCGTCGCTTGCGACGAAGGGCTCGACGAGTAAATTAACTCTCAGACACAGCCCATTGAGTTTCTCGCCGGATCTTCTCAGTGAGTCGCGTTTCCGATCCGGTGGTAGATTCTGCGAAACACGGCTCTTGCTAGGGTTCGTGTTAGCATCGTCGTCAGGTTTGAGCCCCGTGAGCTCACCTACTAGTTACAGTTACGCTGGAATAGCCTCTCTAGGCTACCACCAGCTTAGGTAGGAAAAAAAAAAGCAGTTTTTCTAAATTCGAGCCGGAGACAGGATCAAAATCTCTTTTGCGAAATCGGAGAGACGTCCTTGACCATGAAAAGTATTCGAACCGAATTAAACGATCTATATTGGCATTTCGACCTTTTTGAATCAATGATTTAAGGAAATCTAATCCTAAACGTGATCGCAGAGATATCGTTTTGCAAATGTTTTTTTTTATTGCCCTTGTAGGCAAACGAACGAGCATACGGCCCACCTGATGGTGAGTGGTTACCGTCGCCCATAGACTTCAGCAATGCCAGGGGCAGAGCCAAGCCGCTGCCTACCGCAGTGGCTTGAATCCTTGAATCCTTAGTTAAGAGGCGTTATGAATCTCCTTGTTTTCCCCCCAGCATCTGCAGACCATGAAGCTCTGCATGCCTTACGTGCCCCCTAGGCGCGGACACCTCGTAGGAAGTACGGTCCCCTGCCCGAACCGTGTCTTCTTATCATGCCGCATTAAGATTTTGCATGCGCTTTTACAAGCGGCCGCCTGCCTTAGGAAACCTTATGTGTTCGGAACGCCCGTAAAAAGTTTAATTGCAAAGCAACAACTAAATGAATTGCTGTTCGTTAGTCTCGCTAAAACTCGAGAACGGCTGGACCGATTTGGCTAATATTGGTCTTGAATTATTTGCGAAAGTCCAGAGAAGGTTTAAAAGGTAGATAAATACGAAAATGCTCAGAATGAAATAAAAATAACAATTTTGTTTACTTTGATGTGTTGCCCGTCCGTCGGATTCCTTTTGTTTGTTTTAAGTTTATTTTATACAAAAGTTTAGGTCTTTTATTTATCGATTGAGGCACTACGAAGTCTGCCGGGTCAGCTAGTCTTATATATAAAATTCTCGTGTCAAAATGTTAGATACCATACTCCTCTGAAACGGTTTGACCGATTTTTATGAAATTTTATATGCATGTTCAGTAGGTATAGGTCTGAGAATCGGCTACTATCTATTTTTCATACCCCTAAGTGATTTGTCCTTCTAACATTTTTTTATTTTATGAACAATTTTTTTTTTTATAATGAGGCATTATGTGGTTGAATGAGGTTTTGTTATTTATTTTTTTACACTAGCAATTCCCTAGAAATCTTATATATGGCAAAACAACGTTTGCCGGGTCAGCTAGTATTCTTATATATTTTTTATTTTGTGTTATCTATAGTTGTCAATAAACTGTCAGCTACGAGATGTGCATCTTATTTTTTATTTATTATAAAATCTTCCTCAGAACCCAAAATATAAACAAGAAACCGTCCGCTACATTATGAATCTAATGTCAACAAATATCGATAGCCTACAGACGTTTCCAGTTTAACATAAGCGGCAAGAATACGGGAGGATATCGTTTTACACGCGGATACTGTCGTTTTGTAACGTCCTCGCCACCGCACAAACGGCAAGCCTTTACTGTAATTTATATGAACAGAGTATACAACAATGTTTCTTTGAGCTCTGCGAAACACCCGAATAATCATTTAATTGGAGCCCGTGCGGCTCTGCCTCGGACAATGCTAATGACAATGTCACTAGTTGGGACTTGAATGCTCTGAGGAATTGTTCGAGATGATCCCTTCATCTCCTTTTTATCATCGCACCTCCAGCCATTGGAGCAGAGTTCATCCATATTATCTGGAACCGCTGCGTTCATCGACAGTGCGCTTCCAGAGTTCTTTTTTACCACGTACCATCCGGCTATGGAATGAGCTTCCCTCCAGGGCATTTCCCGAGCGCTATGACATGTCCTTCTTCAAAAGAGGCTTGTGGAGAGTATTAAGCGGTAGGCAGCGGCTTGGCTCTGCTCCTGGCATTGCTGAAGTCCATGGGCGACGGTAACCACTCACCATCAGGTGGGCCGTATGGCTCGTCTGCCTGCAAGGGCAATAAAAAAAGGGAGAAAAGTTGGACATTTCCTCCCGCGTGTAAAATTATATAACTTTCGGCGTAGGTAGGAGAAAAAATTGTTTTGCCCATGTCGAGAACATTCTCGGGGTCATTAGAACGTTTTTAAAAGAACTGGAACTTTCGAGAATGCTCTAGTAATTTCGATAGTCGCTTTTGGTTAGTTGACGACAGGTCTCGTACCGGCATGACAATAATATAAAATTTCGTAATTACTATTGAACTGGTTGGGCGTATTCTAAGCTCTAGTCACTATTACCCTGCAAATTTCTACTACGAAAGCAGTATCTCTACCTCGCTTTGAATGTAATATTTCTATGTTCCAGCTCACCAGACTACACCAAAGGCGTTTTCCAAACTCTTGGCTTCAAAGAATTCCACGATTACCTGATGATGTCCGAAGACGAAAGGAATTCGGAGGCGGGCAAGAAACTACTGAAGACCAGCATTGAAAACATGAAGATGGCCACCCGGAGATACGCGAGACGTCAAAACAAAATGTTTCGTCAAAGATTTTTAGAACATCCCAGAAGAGAGGTGAGGATCAATTGTAGGAAGTCGTCGTGGCCTAAAGGATAAGACGTCCGGTGCGTTCGTGTTGAGCGATGCATCGGTGTTAGAATCTCAGACGGGCACCAATTTTTTTTAATGAAATACGTACTCAACAAATGTTCACGATTGTCTTCCACGGTGAGGGAATAACATAGTGTAATCATAAATAAAACCCGCAAATTTTAGTTTGCGTAATTACTGGTGGTAGGACCTCTTGTAAGTCTGCGCGGGTAGGTACCACCGCCCTGCCTATTTCTGCCGTGAAGCAGGAATGCGTTTCGGTTTGAAGGGTGGGGCAGTCGTTGTAAATATACTTGAGACCTTAGAACTTATATATAAAGGTAGGTGGCGCTTTTACGTAGTAAATGTCTGTGGGCTCCAGTAACCACTTAACACCAGGTGGGCTGCGAGCTCGTCCACCCATCTAAGCCATAAAATATATGTATTATGCAATCGAAGGCAAGCATAAGTAATATTTCGGTAAGAAAATCTCATTGTTGTCCATTAGCAACGGCGACCTCTGATCATCGGGTGAGCCGTACGCCGGTCTGCCTTCAAAAGTGAAAAAACAATTACGCAAACTTTTATTACAAAGGGCTTGCTCAATGTGACGTTCTGAATCTCTCTTCCATCTTTTTTTTCCTACCTATGCTGATAGCATAGTGCTTAGGTGAGCTCACGGGGCTCAAGCCGGATTGTTGCTAACACTGGCCCTAGCAAGAGCAGTGCTTCGCAGAATCTACCACAGGATCGGAAACGCGACCCACTGAGAAGATCCGGCGAGAAACTCAGTGGGCTGTGTCTATGGGTTAATTCGCTGAACGGTGACCGGTGCTTGTGGTGCCTAAAAGCAATGTTAATGGATCAGGAGGATCTTCCATCGTTGAAGTGACTCGTGGATACCATTTGATTGTTTTCGTCGGGTTAACGAGTCCACAGCCCACCTGATGTTAAGTGATTGCCGATAGGAGTTGTAGTGTCTATCCGTACGAGCTTACAAGACGTCCTATCACAAGGTAAAAATACCTGTGATGTTTATACCTACGATAACTACACCGGTCGTATTTATTCAATTTCCATTCCAGGGCAGATGGCAGATTATGCATTTCACTTACTTAATGCATTATCATACTTTGTATTACCTTGTTTTATACGTTCGATAAACCAGTATAGGTCTTGTCGTAAAATCGCCAGACGAGGCTCTAGCGAGAGATTCGAGTTTTAATGTTCTCGATAACGTAAAAGTGACTCTGATTTGTATGCAGTTGGAACAGCGCCCCTAGCGGCAAACGTAGACAAACGTTCTAACTCCATACAAATTAGAGTTAACTTTTACGCTATCGAGAACGTTAAAAAACTCCTACGCACACAGAAATCTCGCTCGACCTTTACTTTTATAGATATCTTCCGTAGCCAGAAAGAAGCAATACTTGGAATTGTGGCACCACGAACTTATGAACATCGGATGGTAGACTCTTTTGTCTCCAATAACTGCAAAAAAGTCCCAAAAATGTTATTTAGAAAGAGACAGTGTAGTACTATCCAGTTTTGGTTTGCACTGCTGATGTCCTTGGATGGCATTAACCAGACACTAGTAGCATAATAGTTTTACTCAGAAAAACTGTTTCGTTTAGCCTACAAAATGCTACGTATATTTATAGGTTATCTAATTTATTTGAATGAAAACATGATTGAAAAAAAAACGATGTTCGAAGACCATTAAGATTTCCCACGTATTTCTAAATCTATAAATTTCATCGAGCAGCCGTTTTATATTCACAAGATAATGTGTGAGCCCGAAACTAGGTCAAGTAGCAAATGAAAAATTTATTTTCACAAGAGAAAATGTTGAATTACCCTTCATTTGTCGACTATTGTTACGGAAATAAATCGAGACCTGTACTAGGTATGAAACGTAAAAACCACTATAACTCACAAGTCTTTTGTAAGCAGACAGCCGATACATCACCGGCATCCGTGTATCGGCATTTTATGATTTTATAACGCATAATATTTTATGATACGTTCGTAAAACGTGAATACGAAAGAAACGCTTCGCATGAGAATACACTTTTTGTTGTTTACGACTAATTGTTTCGTCTCGTTATTACGTACAACAGTTTCGTTATTCATTAATTTTATTGTGAATATATTATATTGCTGTCTGTTAATTATTTACGATCGTAATTTATCTTAATTGAAAACTGTAGAAATAAAATTATTATAGCGCCACCTAATGGCTAAAGGTACTACTAAAAACATATAGACGTACAGGTGATTAATAAAGCGCCATCTGTTGTTGACTGGAAAATCGCGACTCTTCAGAACAAAATATAACGCCATCTACATTTTCAACTAAACCTTTATGAACTATCAAGCTTTTTGAATTTCATATTTATTTTTTATTTCCAACCTAACCTTCTAATAATTTTATTGTCCTTTGGCTTTATTTGTTTGTACATAAAACGATATATAGCTTTTTACTGGTGGTAGGACCTCTTGTGAGTCCGCGCGGGTGGGTACCACCACCCTGCCTATTTCTGCCGCAGTAATGCGTTTCGGTTTGAAGTGTGGGGCAGCCGTTGTAACTTTACTTGAGACCTTAGAACTTATATCTCAAGGTGGGTGGCGCATTTACGTTGTGGATGTCTATGGGCTCCAGTAACCACTTAACACCAGGTGGGCTGTGAGCTCGTCTACCCATCTAAGCAATAACAAAAAAAAACAAAATGGTAAATGATATAAGTTCGAACTTTGTCTAATTAATATACTCGAAGTCAGCTATTTCCTTTTATCTTATTATATTGTTCAAGAGACCTATGCCCGCCCTTGAGGATTTTTCATTATAAAAAATATTCAGTAATTACTCGCATACAAATTACATTTGTTTTTGTTGACAGGTGCCTTTAGTTTACGAATTGGACACTACAGATGTAACCAAATGGGATGAAAACGTGAAAAACAAGGCTATTAAAATAATAGAAAGTTTCATCAATAGCACTGATTCTGATGTTTTACCAATAAAACAGCATCTTCAAAGTGATAAACTGCATACAGACGGAAATTCTTTTAATTTTTGTGAAATTTGTAATCGAATCATAATAGGCGATAACGTTTATGCTATTCATTTAAAATCTGTGCGTCACATGAAGGTTTTAAAGAAAATGAGATCACAAAACAAGGAACAAAAACAAGATTAAGAAATGCTTTATTATAGGAAATGTTGTGTAAATCTATAACTATTGATTTGGGTTATTTCATTGTTTTGTTTTACTGCTCTAGATGGGCACTCAAAATAATAGCTACCAGGTGAAAGCCCAGAGACATGGGCACGTAAGTATCATCAGGTGGTGCTGACCTTGCTAATTGTCAGTCAATTTTTTTGCTTGACAGCAGGTTGCAGCCCACCTGCAACTATAATGCTCTATTGCATAGTAAAAATAAATTTAAATATCCCAGCACTGCAGTGACAACAATGCATTACTTTAAACATCAAACAATAAAAAGAAAGGTCTAAAGTTAGGACACCTTATTTGACCAACTTACATTGTATTTTGTAATTGAAGTATACATTTTGTATGGCTGTTTTCAAAGTGAAATAAAAATCGACCTGAAACTAAATTTGTTTTATTTATAAAGTATCTACAGTTCACATGTTACATTCTATATTAACTTCCTCTGCATTTATAAGATTATTTTTATTTTTTGGTGCTCTGTAATCATAATGCTCAAACTCAGGATGTTGCTTTATGATATCATTGTATGCTTCACATAATCTGGCAAATTCCATATTGGTTATCTGAAAAGGCCTGGTCACAGGGTCAATATCAGCAATGTTGTACATTTTTAAAGCTACCTCTTCTCTCACTTCTTCTGGGAACAACGTCTGAGCACCCCGTATCGAATACTTTTGTCTCATTGAAAATATTTGACGGACAACTTTCTCAGTAAGTTTAAATGGCAATTTTATTATTGGATGTTTTAATGGTGTTAGAGTAACTACACCGACGTCTACATCTGGCTTCGGCAAAAATGCAGTACCTGGTATATCAAAATTGTATTTTACAGTGCACCAAGATTGACACATAACTGATAACCTGCACCTTTGCTTATCTAAGATACGGGCAGCCATTCTCTCTGCAACTTCTTTTTGAAAAGTAAGAGTCATTCTTGTTCTCCCAAACAACCATGGTCCTTCATGTTTAGATATCATCTCCAACCATCTTATGATCAAAATTGTAGACACGCTAAATGGTAGATTGCCAATGAGGTGAACTGGTGGAGGTGGATCCAACCAGTGGACTTTTGCATCACTCGGTATAAATTGACTTAAATCTGTTTTCAAAATATCACCCGTTATAATGTCAACATCGACTTTATCTCGACAAGCATCGGCTAAAAGCTCCAACGATGGTAAGAACCGAGGGTCTTTTTCAATTAAAACAAGTTTCTTAGGTGCCTGCCTTATTATAGACCGAGTTATTCCACCCGGGCCGGGTCCAACTTCACAAACGGTATGATTCTGAATATTACCTGAGGCACGCACTATTTTGTCAATAAGTCTCGGTTCCATGAGAAAATTCTGTGACAGCTCTCGTAAAGCGCGTAATTTGTAGAGTTTGATGACATCCTTGATGCTTGGTAGTGGAGGCAGCCTTATCTGTAATGCAGTTTTAGCGACGGCCATGATTACTGCTGTATTTTCGGGGGCTCGTCGAAATCGTCAAGGAACGTCTCCTGTTTGATGGCGAAGATAGAATACAAGTAAACACCCAACACTCCGGCTCCTATCGTGAAGCCCGTCAGTCGATTGCGTTTCGAAATCACTTGTAATTTTTGAACGCGTTCGCGATTTCTCTCTTCGATTAATTTCATATAAGCTATTTCGGCCTGCTTGAGCACTGGATCTTGTTGAGTACCGCTGATTTTCGGTTTATATGCGGAGTCTCCCATTACGGAAATAAACTTTAGAGATAATAACAAGTAATATTAATTAATGCAAACAAGACTCATTAGGTAGTTCGAAATTATTCGAAAATATAGTGTAACCTCAAAAATCGAAAATTTGGATATGTAATCCATAGACAATAAATAGTGATACACTGTGTATATGAATATTCATAGATTTTTTTTGTTGTGTCCTTTCTAGCACAGGTCATGTAGGCTGTCGGTAGGTAGCACTTCTCTTGTAAAGGACCAAACCAAGCAAATATTTTAAGTCAAAAGTAGTGCTTTTATTTATTTAAAACATCCTATTTTTAATGTACTTATACTAAAGACGTATTCAAATGTTTAATATAAAATAGATAGACTCTAGAAGAAGTATATTATTGATAAATGAAATACTAGAAAATAAATTAAAAATAACTTGTGTGCTGATGCATGACGCGACTGTCTGGTTTTAAAATTTTGGTGATGAAGTTTAACTTTATTCTTTGTAGGGATACTATAGTAGCGCTGAGACAGGCGGGGGCTTGAGGCAGGGGGCGCTCAAATATACTATCTGTCCGGTAGTATATTACTGAGTGCACGGGCACGCGATCCCGCCTTCCCTGAGCTGCTATAGACCACAACCTACTCTTCCGTGGCTACAGTATCCTGTCCTTCCTACTCCTAACTCCCTCTTCTCCTCATCTCTTTAATACCCATCCCTACACGCGGCTCCCTCCCGCTTAACACACAAAGTCTGACTTGGCGAGGAAGGCAACACAACGCAGATATGCAACGTGACTTGGCGGACTCGGCGGGTCAGCAAGGCAAGGTGGATGGCCTAGGGCGACGGTGGAGGGCATATAGTCACCGTCGGCCAGACACAACATCCAACCCCTTCTTCAGTCGTAGCGGTTTCCCGTTCCACTGATCCAAGAAGGGTAGGACGAGGGTGTGCGCCTGCGTGAGCGCAAACGTTTGCGCATCTAAATATATCCTGCGTATCTGACCGCTTCCGTTAATGGACTCCGAACAAGCAAAAGTCCTGTGGCGATGGGTAGAAGTAGAGAGGTCTAGCCTGATGTAAGCTAGGCTTTGTCCGATACCTGCACACAGGCGGTCTCGGGGGTGCGAGTACGCGCCGTGGTCGTTCTTGCGCTGCAAGTTTGGGGCGACAGCGTGGGTTCGGCAGCACCTGAGATGACAAAGCAGCCCTGTTTAGGGAGGCACTGCTTTCCCCGCTTAGCCGGGGAGGGGGCTAGAAAAGGTGCCCTAAAAAATGCTTGTCCCAACTTGATACGTGGTAGTAACCGCGGCTGCCACTGCATCAGTCAAATCGTGGTCGACGTTGCAAAAGAAAAATCATAAAAACATCTATCATGACATTTGGCGCGTGGATCGTGAGAACGCTTCTTGATCGAGATGGCAACGCCTGCCCTGAACGCAAGACTACCATAGTAGCTCGGGAACTTCATCGCTACAACGTAGATGTGGCTGCTCTCAGCGAAACACACGTTGCCGATGAAGGAGAGCTGGTGGAAGTAGGTGCTGGTTATACCTTCTTCTGGAAAGGTACCGCTGTCTCTGAAACACGACATTCAGGCGTAGGATTTGCCATCAAGAACCACTTAATAAAGCGATTAGAGGAGTACCCTGTACATATCTCAGACCGCGTTACCACACTGCGCCTTCACCTGGATAAAGACAATTACCTTAATGTCATCAGTGTCTATGCCCCAACGCTTGACAAGTCTGATGACATCAAGGACAAATTCTATGGGGAAGTGACTCTTTGCCTTGACAGCATAAACGCCAGAGAGCAGGTGCTATTGCTGGGCGACTTCAATGCCAGGGTTGGTCGGGACTATGAGGCTTGGCCTGGAGTTCTGGGTAGACACGGAGTCGGCAACATGAACAGCAATGGTCAGTTGCTGCTCAGTCTTTGTGCTCAATACGGTCTAGCAATTACGAACGCTATGTTTAGACTTGCCGCTAAGTACAAGACAACATGGATGCACCCAAGATCCAAACACTGGCATTTGATCGACTATGCTATCGTAAGGCAAAGAGATTTCAGTCAAGTACAGATCACCCGTGTTATGCGTGGTGCGCACTGCTGGTCTGACCACCGACTTATTGTCACTAAACTACGACTCCGCCTCCGCCGCCCGCGTAGATCTCCTATGAAAAAGCTTGCGTCTTTGGACATAGAGAAGCTAAGAGATCCTGAGGTGAGGAAGAACTATGCTGAAGCGTTGTCTAAAAAGCTATTATCAGTTAATGAGACAGGCGATGTTGATGCTGACTGGGGAACTTTATCATCTCATATCATGGATACCGCTTCAATTGCACTGGGTAGGAAAAGCCGTCGCAATGAAGACTGGTTTGATGGAAATGATGGGGTTTTGCGGGCAGCACTCGACAAACACCGTGATCTCCTGCGACAGCACAGAAGACGTAAAGGAAGCGTTGCGGCGGTCAAAGCTAGTGACCTAGAATTGCGCAAACTGTCACGACAAATAAAAGACAAGTGGTGGCAGGACAAAACTAATCATATGCAATGGCTCACTGACACAAACCAGCTCGGTGAGTTTTATAGCGAGGCGCGTAAGCTGATGGGTACATCCAACCATGCAAAGGTTCCTTTAAGGTCTCTAGATAGTAGGCACCTCTTAACAAGCAAGGAGGATGTACTAAAGCGCTGGGCAGAGCACTTCCATGCCCTGCTGAATGTGGATCGATCAGCAGATCTGCAAAGCATCGCTTTAATGCCTCAACTCCCTTGGCCTTGAGCTGGACGAGCCTCTATTGCGTGACGAGGTTGTTGCTGCCATCAGACAGCAAAAAGATAAAAGGGCGGCTGGCGCTGATCTTATACCAGGAGAGCTGATCAAGTACGGCGGAGAGGAGTTGTACACGTTGGTGTGGGAGCTGTTTGTTCGTATGTGGGAGGAAGAACGCATTCCGGATAGCTTTAAAGTATCGCGCATAACTGCTCTCTATAAGAACAAAGGCGACCGATCTGACTGCAACTCCTACCGCGGTATTTCGCTCCTATCGGCCCCCGGAAAGGTCTTTGCTAGAGTACTCTTAAACCGCCTAAAGAACTTATCTGAAAAGATCCTGCCCGAAACTCAGTTTGGCTTCCGCCCGGACCGAGGCACATGCGAAGCGATCTTCTCTGTGCGTCAACTACAAGAAAAGAGCAGAGAGCAGGGTCGTCAGCTGTACCTCTGTTTTGTTGACTTGGAGAAGGCTTTTGACAGCGTGCCTCGCGAAGCCTTATGGTTGGTATTGCGGAAACTCGGATGCACGGAGAAGTTTGTAGCGCTTCTTAGACTCCTGCATGACGACATGCAATGCTGCGTCGCTGTAGATGGTGAACAGACGGGCTTCTTTCCCGTTACGTGTGGGGTGAAGCAAGGATGCGTCTTAGCGCCTACTCTGTTCGCCTTGTAATTTGCGGTCGTAGTTAGAGAGGTTCTACAAACTATTTCCCAAGGAGTCCGCACCCGCTTCCGTACGGACGGCAGCCTTTTCAATTTGGCTAGACTTAAGGCTCGCACCAAAGTGTCGTATGCATTGATCACTGAGATCATGTATGCTGATGACTTGTGCTTTTTAGCAGAATCCCCAGCCGGCCTGCAACAGCTGATGTCCGTTTTTCACCTAGCCTGCCGTAAATTCGGCCTGAAGATTAGTGTCAATAAGACGGAGGTGATGTCCCTGGACAGTCACGGTCACGAGGCACTAACCATAAAGCTTGGTGAGGATGTGTTGAAGCAGGTGGATAAATTTCGCTATCTGGGGAACACTTTAACATCCAAGTGTGACCTTGATGATGAGATCAATAGCAGGGTTGGTGCCGCTGCTGCGGCATTTGGCAAGCTATGTTCCAAGGTCTTCTGCTCGCATGACCTTAAGTTGGCCACTAAAATTTCAGTATACATGGCAATTGTGCTGCCAAACCTCCTATACTCATCCGAGTCGTGGTGTGTGTACCGCCGCCACATTCGCACTCTGGATCGCTTCCACCTTAAATGCCTTCGTGCCATCATGAAAATCAGATGGTCGGATAGAGTGCGAAATACCGAAGTCTTGCGACGTGCCAATGTTGGTGGCATTGAGACCTATTTAATGCGTCGGCATCTTCGGTGGTGCGGTCATGTATCACGCATGACGGAGGAAAGAGTGGCGAAGCGCATCTTCTTCTCTGAACTACAGGATGGCAAGCGAAAGCATGGCGGACAGCTCCTGCGGTACAAGGACGTCGTGAAACGACACATGAAGAGATGTGATATAGAGCCCTCTCAATGGGAGCGCTTGGCAGCAAAGCGGCCAGAATGGCGCAGGATGGTGAACAGCAAAGTACGCGAGTTCGAGGATCAGCGTAAAGCTGACCTTGATTACAAACGCGACCAGTTGAAGGCCCGCCCTCCTGCTGCCATAACCTATAATTATAAGAACGGCGTGCTTACGTGCCCTCAATGCGCAAGGAGTTTTGCCGCGAAGATAGGCTATATAAGCCATCTTCGAGCGCACAGGCGCCAAATCGACGGATAGGAGTCAAAGTGGTCGCCATGGCCGAAATCGGTCGGATGAATCCTCATAGTAGCGCTATCAAATTTTTATTGGCCAACCGTATATTATTTTATTTTATTTAAAATAATATAATTTCGTTAGTTTAATTGGGAAAGATTCCGGCCTCCAATTTCACTGTTTTTTTTTGTAATAACTATGTACTACTTTTGTAATACGTTGTTGCCCGAATCAAGTTATTTTGGATTTTCTGACAGGCAAAGGGAGCGTGAATCATAAAGCATAGACAAAAGTTCAAACAGCTGACTGAATCGTATGACGTCATATCAAAACAAAAGCCATGCGCATAGCAGCTATCTCGTTTATTATTTGCCTCTCTGTTGCACTTGCGCAATATATTCCAAAGAGCCTGCGCGCAAAACAAAACAACGCAGTTCATTTCGTGTCAAACATTCGAAACAAATCGTCAAATAGAACTGTCTTGCATCGTGGTTGTACGCGTTCGCCGTTGCTGCGTAACGCATTCATAAATACGCGATAGAATTTAAAATAACTTGTTGTGTTTCAAAAAGATGCCTTTTATTTCAAAAGACTGGCGTTCACCGGGAGAGGAATGGGTGAAAACACAAGAAGGATGGGAAAAGAAGAAAGTGTTGGAGTGCACAGCGCAAAGGTGAGTCGCGTTGCAAAATAAACAACAATCCTTTGTTCGCACTCCATTCGTGCTACGGACCATTAACTGCCTTAATTTTCTAACATCATTTTATTTTTCAAATCTGCTTGTTTTGAGCGTGTTCTGTGATTTGTTTTGAAATAGTTTTCCACGTATTTTGCATTGCAGATACGGTGATATAACTAACTTAAATAACCCGGAAGAAAACCAACAGAAATGGTGAGTGTTTTTTTTTGTTGTTGTGTATACATGTGATCAGCTGTTTGGTATTACGAAATACGAATTATACTGTTATTGATTTTTAAATGCAATTGTAAATGCGTCTTTTATTCTTCCGTTATACAACCAACATTTTTTTATACTTCCATAATCCCGAAAGATATTTTATATTAAGAAATTCGAAAAAGAAAAATTGATATTTTTTTAACCAACTTCGTTGTTTCTACCCATTGTTAGGATTCAGTGATAGTCGCTAGGTGTATGGCAGTATTCTCGTTTTGATGTCCACGGGCTTAGGTAACCAGATAAACAAGTAACACTATATGAATTAATAAAAAAATAATCTTTAACTTTTGATCATCATCTTACATAAAATTGTTAACGTAACCATACTATGTAATACCAGACGTTGTCTCATTCGACCGTGCTTGAAACTGAATGTTAATGCAAAAGACAAAACATAAGTAGGTATGAGGTAGGTATCCTATGATGCATTAAGACCTATGTTTTCTATACAAAGTGTGCATGCCACCTTATAGAAGCAGTAACTGTATGAACTCTTTGAAAGTAATATGTAAAACGTACAATTTTTTTACAGAATAAAGTACATACATATAAAAATTACACTTTCTGATATTGTAAATAATTAACGAACAACCAGGACGCGGTAATTATAATCACTTGTTGATCCTCAGTCGGATCGGCGACGACAAATTATGACTTTCCCTAACACCGGCACTCTCATTGCGTAGTATTTAGTGTTTATTATATTTAGTTTTCATCCAAGTACGTCAATGTGAACTGTGCTAGAAGCGCGTCTCTGTTTTGACTGCGTTTTTTTTCCTCCATATTCACTGGTAGCGTAAGGAACTATTCCAGTTACGCCCGCACGGATAGGTGAGCTCGTGGGCTCAACCTGAGAGAATTTGCTAACACCAGCCCTAGTAAGAACCGTGCTTCGCAAAATCTACCACCGGATCGGAATCGCGACCCACTGAAAAGATCCGGCGAGGAACTCAGTGTCTATGGGTTAGTTCGCTCGTCGTAATCGATAAGTTCGACGAGGACGATGACTGGTGCTTGCAGAGCCCAAAAGCGCCGATAGTAGATCCAGGGAACCAACAAGACATGTTTTGGGCGACGCGGCGACGGCGGCGGCTTTGTTGCCCCGTCCCCTGGATACGATACGTGACCGCGTTAAGTTTGTTATCTAGAAAAAACGACATTTTATTTTCCCTGGATATAAAGTTGCTCGTGTCACTCTCTAATTCATAAACTATCAGTTGTTTTGTGGAACTGGGCGACCACACTGCTATGTTTAATATAACCGAAATATCCGACGTTCAAACCCGGATCATGTCATTTACCATGATTAAAAGCATTCCACATGTTAAACCAGGCTACAAACTATCTGTATGTAAAACTTCAAGCCGAACTCTTTCCTATTATTCGTGTGGTTTAGTTTTCTAACTTCAAAACAGGCTTTCAAATTTATAATATCAGTGAATAAGGTGTTTTATTTACACAAATCCGCTTATAGGTAACGCTTTAAGTACATCTACTTGTCATTGTTAATTTCATAGCAAAAGATCAAAACATTAAAGTAAATCAAACATTTGTGCGGGCTAGGTTGCCTAACGGCAACGCTAACCCGCTAACGCGGGTCTCAGATCAAGCGTCAACAGTTCCGGCGAGTTTCAGAATCTTGCTGCATGTGCTGCGGGAAATCCGTGTAGGTTCCGGCAGTTTTAATGGCAGTTTGAAACGATGGACCGGCAATAATAATATGCCCCATGGCTTAAATCGCGCAGTATCGGAGAGTACGATGCCGGCCTCTTCGGCATGAAATTATTGTCATCGAAGGTACAAGCTTAAACAGCCGCTACAATATTTCCTTGCCAAGCGTCCTGACTTGAAAAGGGTGGTTTAGTTTAATTGTATTGTTCGCCTTCTGCCCGCCATTTTAGATTTTTCTTCAAATAAAAACAATAAATATTTGAGTGTATCTATCTAGTAGAATCTAGGACGTCATATTTTAAATCGAGGTCATTGTGCCGAGCACGAAAATAATAAAAATTTTCAGTTTTGATTCAGTTTCTTTCGTATTATTTAGTTTCTGTTTTGTGAAATATGAGGTTAATAAAATCCAAATTGGAGGTACCGTTGGCAGCAGTCCGGCTATGCATGTCGGCTCATGATATACGGGCCGCATGAGGAGCACAATATATTGTATAATGCGTTCGAAGACAATATAAAACGGATCAATATTTCACATGTGTTGAGTGGCTACCGGAGCCCATATACATCTACAACGTAAATGCGCCACCCACCTTGAGATATAAGTTCTAAGGTCTCAAGTATAGTTAGAACGACTGCCCCGGCCTTCAAACCGAAATGCACCAGGGTGGTGGTACATACCCATGCGGACTCACAAGACGTCCTACCACCAGTAATTACGCAAATTATAATCTTGCGAGTTTGATTTTTATTACACGATGCTATTCCTTCACCGTGGAAGTCAATCGCGAACATTTGTTGAGTACGTATTTCATTAGAAAAATTAGTACCCGCCTGCGGGATTCGAACACCGTTGCATCGCTAGATACGAATGCACCGGACGTCTTTTCCTTTAGGCCACTACGACTTCAAGATATGGAAATTATCAAAATAAATATCATACAATCTTTACCTCAACATAAACAAATATTTACGTCTATATTATGCTCATGAAACATGCTTCAATCAGATGTGGAATCGAATTTATAGTTCTGAAACACATTTAAAGAATTGCGGATCGAGAATGCAATACATTACCTAAACATTATGAAAATTTCGATCGATTTTGTTTGGGACGTCGGTTGTTGGCTGTTGAAATGTAACGTTCGTACTTTATTTAAAAAAGAAAAAGGTCATAACATTCTTAAAAAATAAAAACTTAAAATTAACAAAGAACTTTTTATATTTTGTAACGAATAATGTTTATTTCGACAAGTCATTTTTATATTCCAAGTCAACTTTTCTACTACCGCGGTACTATTGAGGTGACAGAAATAGAAAGCTGGTTAATCAGTGCAATTTGTGGTCAAGAAATTGCCGATCTTCATAATGTTCCTACTTTAGTTGACGCACAAAGTTATTTTAAGCCCATAAAAGAGAACTGTATCAAAAGAAAAAAAGATCATCTCACGCTAAACCTAACATTTCAAATACCGTTTTAGGGTTAATATAAAGCTTAACCTAAGTCAGAGATTTGAAATTTATAGTAAAATATCTGAGTGGTTTCCAAAATTTGAAACCCGGCTACCGAAAGTATTTTTCATCTTACTGAACAAAAAGCCCGCAAATACTCTGTACACAAACCGATCGCTTCATGCGAAATAGGTCACCAGACATTTTAATTTGCAAGTATGTGTCTGGTTCACGTTTGTAAATACCTTTTGGTTCCGTTATAGGTCGAAATATTCGTCACGGAATAAAGAAAAGTGCAAAATGATCTTATATATTGTATAAGCATATAACATAGATTAAATACATACATATATACATAAAACATGACTTTAGGCCTATATATAACAGAGGATGTCTCTACCACCGATATCTAACACCCTTGCAATTGAAACATATAATTTCTTACATTATTTTTGGATATTTTTTTTTAAATCTAACAACAAATATGTTTCATCCATCCTAGCCCGTATTTTTTTTTATAAATGTAGGATTATCTTTGTGAATTACGAACCAATATTGAAATTTCCCACCATTTTCATTTTACCAAAAAAACACTCATGATTAAAATTAAATAAAAGTAGAACATGTCGTAACCATAGAACAGACATTTTCAAGTAATTCTTGAAAAAAAAAATGGAATTTCATCGTTTTTCGGTAATTATCGTCGACTCGATTTACTTATGTATTTTTAGTTCGAGTCGCAGCCATCTTTTTTGGCCCTTTCTTCGGGGATACACGAGGAAGGAGTGAAACACAAATAGAATTTTGAAAAACTAACCTTAAAATATTATAAAGATGTACCTTTACCCTCCATAATTTACAGTTGACACGCAGTTTATTGCCGCCATTAATGCTTTTTTTGTAATAATAAGGCGAAGGTTGCATTAGGGATCGGTAAAAATCGAAATATTATTAATCAAAAAGTAACAAATCCTAATCAATCCTTATTGAGATACGATCTTTTTGTGTTAACGCAAACGGTTCGCTGAATTACTTTTGTTATACTGCATTGGGTTTACTAAGCGGTTTCATTATTGTTCTCGTATACTGCATGAGTGATCTTAAGTTTAGTCACGGGTCAAAGAACCTAAATGCTCTATTGTTTTATTAAGACTGGTTACGATTTTCACAACGAAAGTAAGAACACAGTAGCTTTGTACAAGTTTTATATTCAAACTGTTCTGTTAGGTTACATAGGTATTTAAAATGAAAAAAATACTGAAAATTTGCTGTTTTTTTTTAACTGGTAATCAGGTATAGGTATATTATAATATAAAAGATATTGTGTTGCCATCGGTCAATTACACGAGTAAAATTTTTCAACTTAATCGGGCATCTTTAATTCGGTGAAAATTAACGAAAAACTCCGATGTATATAGATGTATGTACATGGATCCATATAAACTGTCGTAAGACGCCCAATGTTGTTCGATGCTCTTACCACTCTATCTAATTTGTATATGTAATTTGTATTGTAAGTCATCGTGGCCTAAGGGATAAGACGTCTGGTGCATTCGTGTTGAGCGATGCACCGGTGTTCGAATCTCAGGCGGGTGCCAATTTTTCTAATGAAATACGTACTCGATAAATGTTCACGATTGACTTCCACGGTGAAGGAATAACATCGTGTAATAAAAATGAAACCCACAAAAATTATAATTTGCGTAATTACTGGTGGTAGGACCTCTTGTGAGTCTGCACGGGTAGGTACCACCGCCCCGCCTATTTCTGCCGTGAACCAGTAATGCGTTTCGGTTTGAAGGGTGGGGCAGCCGTTGTAACTATACTTGAAACCTTAGAACTTATATCTCAAGGTGGGTGGCGCATTTACCATTCCGACAGGAGCCCTCTTCTTCCATATAGCGAAGGCGTTCGACAAAGTCTGGCACAACGGTTTGATATACAAACTGTATAACATGGGAGTGCCAGACAGACTCGTGCTCATCATACGAGACTACTTGTCGAACCGTTCGTTCCGATATCGAGTCGAGGGAACGCGTTCCCGGCCCCGTCACGTCACAGCCGGAGTCCCGCAAGGCTCCGCCCTCTCCCCGTTACTATTCAGTTTGTATATCAATGATATACCCCGGTCTCCGGAGACCCATCTGGCGCTCTTCGCCGATGACACTGCCATCTACTACTCGTGTAGGAAGAAGGCGTTGCTTCATCGACGACTTCAGACCGCAGCTACCACCATGGGACAGTGGTTCCGGAAGTGGCGCATCGACATTAACCCCACGAAAAGCACAGCGGTGCTCTTCAAAAGGGGTCGCCCTCCGAACACCACGCTGAGCATCCCTCTCCCGACTAGGCGCGTCAACACCCCCGCCCCCGCCGTTCGCCCAATCACGATGTTCGACCAGCCCATACCGTGGGCCCCGAAGGTCAAATACTTAGGCGTCACCCTCGACAGTAGGATGACATTCCGCCCCCACATCAAGACGGTACGCGACCGTGCCGCCTTCATTCTAGGACGTCTCTACCCGATGATATGTAGGCGAAGTAAAATGTCCCTTAGAAATAAGGTGACACTCTACAAAACTTGCATACGCCCCGTCATGACCTATGCAAGTGTAGTGTTCGCTCACGCGGCCCGCATACACCTAAAAACATTTCAAATTATTCAATCCCGTTTTTGCAGGATAGCCGTCGGAGCCCCGTGGTTCGTCAGGAACGTCGACCTCCATGACGACCTGGACTTAGAGTCCATCAGTAAGTATCTTCAGTCGGCGTCCATGCGCCACTTCGATAAAGCGGCACGACACGAGAACCCTCTCATCGTGGCCGCCGGTAACTACATTCCCGATCCTGCGGACAGAATGGAAAGCAGTCGACGTCGCCCAAAACACGTCATCTCGGATCCTCCCGATCCACTAACGGTGCTTTTAGGTACTTCAAGCACCGGTCACCGTTCTCGTCGAACCCGTCGCTTGCGACGAAGGGCTCGACGAGTAAATTAACTCTCAGACACAGCCCACTGAGTTTCTCGCCGGATCTTCTCAGTGGGTCGCGTTTCCGATCCGGTGGTAGATTCTGCGAAGCACGACTCTTGCTAGGGTTCGTGTTAGCAACATCGTCAGGTTTGAGCCCCGTGAGCTCACCTACTAAAGTTAGGGTTACGCCGACATAGCCGCTAGGGCTATCAGCTTAGGTAGGAAAAAAAAAAAAAAAAAAAGAGAAAAAAAAAGCGCATTTACGTCGTAGATGTCCAGTAACCACTTAACACCAGGTGGGCTGTGAGCTCGACCATCCATCTAGCAATAAAAAAAATATATTGTAAATATATTTGAGCCCACACGAGTAAATACCACCACCCACCTATTTCTGCCGTAAAGCAGTAATGCATTCCGGTTTGAAGGGCGGGGCAGTTGTGGTACTGAGACTTGGATATCATGTCTCAAGGAGGATAGCGGTATTTAAGTTGTTGATGTCTATGAGCTTCGATAACCACTTGACACCAGGTGAGCCGTGAGTTCGTTTACCCCAAAGACAGATCATGGATGTAACAGCGTATAACGCAATGCATCAAATACCTTACTTTTGGTACGTATTTATGCATACTAGTGGTCGTTCGGTAGTCGAAATTCGACTATTATTAATTAAAATTATAAGCTTAAACATTATTAAGGGTCTATTGTCAAAGACTATCACAGGCCTCTATGATAACAAATTTCGCCAAGGCTACACTATAGATAAATAATATTGAAGACAAACAATATTAATGATATTCTCAATTTGACCACAGAGTTTATCAATACACAAAAGAGTATATTATATGCGTGTGTTTGTCAAAGGGGATTGCCCACTCTCCATAGTGTGCTAGGCCCAAGGTGGACATTAAATATTACTATAAAAATGGACTGATTCAAATTCTTAAATGTATTAGATATCTAAAAAATATATTGAAATTGACGCCACTATTATAAAAAATATAATAAAAATAAAAAACTCGTTTTGAGGTTAATTTTCTATATAAATACCTCAAGAACTTTTCTTTTTTTAATGTTTAAGATGTTCCTAATGTATTTTTATCAACAATTGTAGTTATTAGGGTATAAAAAACACACATACTTCTTTAAATATCTATATTATTCTATATTTTCTTCATCTTCATACACAATTAGTAAATCATCTAAAAATAGCACAGGAGAGCATATACACGGTTTTAAATCTCGGTCAGGTTAAAACCACAATTCACACAATGGTTTTCAGCCGTAGTATGAAACGTTATTGATAAAAGCAAAATAAATCGAAGAAAAATCAAAACACATCCATTTTGAACGCAAGCACAAGCAGCAAGCGAAGTGTCAGTCAGTCAGATTAAAATCAGTGTTGTCAGTATAAAGAAAAATAATTACATGAAATTCATATATCGATCATTTTTTTAAATAACCGATATTGGATTTATTTCTTAATCTTTTTTTTACGAGTACACATTATATTTTATTTTTTATGTTTTTGTTTTAGTTGTACATATTTAAATAACAATACAAGTTAAGTTTTTTTTTATTGCTTAGATGGATGGACGATCTCACAGCCACCCTGGTGTTAAGTGGTTACTGGAGCCCACAAACATCCACAACGTAAATGCGCCACCCACCTTGAGATATAAGTTCTAAGGTCTCAAGTATAGTAACAAGTTAAAGTCCAATGGGTATGTCTTCGATGTTATTTTATGTGCTGAAAATCGATTAAAATCGATTGATTAATGATAATATTTAAAATGATTTATTTGTATGTTTTTTTATATACTTAAAATGTTTACTTAATACGTAAAAAGTTTTGAAGTTGGCAATATTTTTCCCGCAAAAATAAAATTCTTGTTTTTTTCAATAGAGTTACTTTTTTTAAACTACTTATTGTAAACTGTAGTGGCGCTTATTTGGAAGAAAGTAAATGCATATTTATTTATGACAAAATTAATGCACTAAGTATTTTTTCTCTAATCTATTGTCCGCTTTGGGCCTGAAATGGGCCGTCCCCTTTATGGTAGTGTGTAATTTATTGATTTAATGGATTTTTTTTATTGATTTAGTGGATTTTTTATTCACAATTAAAAAATAACATTCTATATTCTCTATAAAGTGTGGGAAATTTCATACTCCTCCGTCTGCGCAATTTTCGTAAAAAGCGGTACAAAGTTTTTGCTTCACGTATTAATATATGGATATAAAATGGAGATAATATGTACATACAAATCTACTTTCCATTCCAGAATACCACCGGTAGTCTAATCGTGGAGTAATCTTTATTGTTGATGGCAAATAGCGGGCACACCTTAATGATGTCCATCAATCAGGCGCACCCTTCAAAGGGGTCGGTTTCGATCGTCATTTTGAAGACCAGATATTATTGCTATATATATACGTAATTCATGGCTTTTTACGACATCATTGCTGTGGTATGATCTTGGAAATGTTCGTAACAAATATTATATTATTATGATGCTCTCGGAACCGAAAGTTCAAGGGTCACTAAGTCTTTTGTGCATTTATTTCATTAATAAACATTATAATGATATGTATGTACATGTTGAAAGAACGGTATTTTTTAGTTATAATTTGCATACTATTTTTCAGTTCGTTCATACTGGCAACACTAGATTTGTTTTAAAAAAAGATTAATGTCAATGTCAGTTATCGCTTGTCATTACGGATGTTACGTGTGGTATTTTGAAATAAAGATTTTTGTGTTAAGATCCACTAGTTTTCACCTTACAGTCTCACAAATATACAAACCAAGGAGGATTGAGGTCAGGCAGGCGGTCGTTGGTAAAACTAGTGCCAAATCCCTATGCAGTATGATAAGAGTACACGCTTCGCCTACCTCACATAATGTGATATATGGGCAAGAAGATATCAATAATATGCAACCAGATGTTTTTATCAAATTTATTTTTCATTTTTTTGTTGCTTATATGGATGGACGAGTTCACGGCCCACCTGATGTTAAATAGTCACCGGAGCCCATCTAAAACGTAAAAGCCACCACTTACTTTGAGACATGAGTTCTAAGGTCTCGAACGTAAGGGTCGAACCCCGCGTGATCGGGTAGCAGTAATGGGACTTTCCCAAACTTTAAAAAAAATTAAAGGTGGAAAATATTTTATGAATAAACAAAATAAAACCAAAATGAACAAGCATAAACGAACTATCGTCCAGTTTCTCAATGCACGTGTTGTGAAATGTCCGGATAATAGACTGTTACCATATTTTACCAAATACGTAACCTAAAAGAGGAAAAATAATAACCACGAAGCACAATGAAATATGTAACAACGTGTAATATAAAACTACCAAAATTTATTAGTGGTTATGATAGGTTATTATGTACCCGCAAGGATAGGTGCCGCCATTTTGTTAATTTCTGGCGCGAAAAAGTCATATGTTCCGTGTTGAAATTGTAATATATTGACATGATTTATTATATTATGTTTGTTTTGTGCTGTTGGTCTCCCAAATAAATAAAATAAAATGATATTGAATTAAACTAGATGGCTAGAAATGAAATAACATCGCAGTAAATGATGGAAGACTTTAGTGGCCTTTTGAAGGAATCGAAAAAGCCACTCCCAGCGATTTGATTTTATTATCTCACACTTGTTCACTTTCACAGATGTTAAACGGTCATTAGACTACCATTATTAAATAATAACACTAATAAAACAAAACAATTTACACAACCATGTTTCCCGCGCGTTTCCGCCAAAAACTAATTACTTCTCTCATTGCACATACGATAGATACTACTTGGAGATTTTCGAAACAAAATCGAATGACAGTATTTTAATTCGTATTTGGAACATGGACATAGATAGTCGAAAAGCAAAACGCGCCAACATGGCATACGTGTCCTGGCGCCTTGCCAAGGATAAACCGGCCAACCTTTAATCACCCCTCGTGGAGGAACACTTATTACATGTGTAAAATTCTATTTTAGATATTCGAACTGCTTTTATTGCCTTCCGAGTTGATAACGTCCTCGATTCTTTGAATTTCCATTAGGCAACGTCGCGTTGCAAGAACGAATTGACATTCCAATTACGAACTGAAATAGAGTTTAAGTTTTAAAAGAATTCTATTTCACATATTTATTTATTTTTTCTATATCTGTGTTCCACTCAAAATTGAACAGTTAAATTTTTTTTTACTTTAATTTTTCGTCTAAACATTTCCACGAGAAGCCACTGAAATTGTAAAAAAAATGCTTTTAATCACGGCTTTGGTGGTATTCAGTGGTTACCGTAGTCCACGGGCAACACAACGTGAATGCCGTCACTCAGCTTGAGACATAACGTTAATGTCTCAATTACGGCTCTCCGATACTTCAAACTGAAACACATTGCTGTTTCGCGACAGTAATCGCCAAAATGGCGGTAGTTACCCGCATTGGATCACAAGTCGCTACGATTTATTATGTAAATTATAATATTTGCCGGTTTAATTTGTATTACAGAAAAAAAAAAATTATTAGCTGTAATGTAAAACCTATTTCGTGTTTGAAAACAATTCTCTTATGTAGTGTCTTGTCGCTTCTTTAATTCTCGAAGGTTAAAATAATTTTTGACTGGAATAGAATAGAACGAAACGCCAACCGGAAACCATGCTACATATTCGAGTGAAGAACTACATTCTTAGTCAAAAATGAACTATTTATGGGCTTCCGCGTTCTGAAAATAAATCATAGCACACGGCTTGTCAGAAACGTTATTGTAGACTGGTTGCCACGACGAATTTAAATATAGAACAACAAGTTGGGTATCTTGTGAGATTGCCTCGTTGGTATGGTGGCCAGTGTCTTCACACCACGCCGTCCAGGTTCCCGGTTGGAGTCGGCTGTCTTTATGAAAGTCATTTGTTATTCGGAGTCTGGTCTTTTTCGCAATTTTGTCACCAGTATCCATAACACAGGAAAAAGTTTTATTTTACCGAAGTCCATTGAAACAATTCCGTCACCCACCTTGAGTTAGGGGGTCCAATTATCAATCGTACCTTACAACCCTTTGACAACGCATAATTGCTTCGGGACTGGTTTACAGTATCTGCAATCAGATCGTGTGCGCATATGGATTCATCGAGATTATCCAGGTCGTGACTCCGAATTGCCTCAATAGCGAATGAAAATCATTGGAAAATCGCTCGCTTGTCTTGAGCTACTGATGGCTCCTATTTATCTACTATTTAAAACAATAGGGTGTTATTGTTTGCTAACGTCTCAGCCCGCAAAGTTTAAGGGCTGAGCCAATGATTCCTCGACACTACGGATCTTGGGACTTGTGTCGTTTCCCTGTCTCTCGAACCCTCTCCATACTCCTCCTCTCAAGATGTTCGTTCTCGTGTGATTCTCTATGTGTAACTCCACTATGCACGGCAAGATGGTGGATCCAGGAGCTCTTTTTATAAAAGGAAACTATAATTGAGACTGAGTTGGCACAAATTATATCTGTTTTCACTGCTAAAGCCAAATCTGTTTTGCCGCGTTTTTAGTAACAAATTGCTTTATATGTATAAAGACAACGCATCCGGGAATACTTTAGTCTGCATTTATATTTATATTGTGTTGGTATCGAGGGGCATGTGTAACAGTACTACCACCACCCCGCCTACTTCTGCCGTGAAGCAGTAATGCGTTTCGGCTTGAAGGGTGGGGCAGCCGTTGTAAAGTACTATAAAGCTGAGACCTTAGAACTCATGTCTCAAGGTGGGTGGTGGTATGTACGTTATTGATGTTTGTATGGGCTTCGGTAACCACTTAACACTATGTAGGTCCTGAATTCGTCCATTCATCTAAACGCTTAAAAAAACCTCAATTTGATCCCTGGCTGTCATTCGACTTGTATGATATAAAACTTTCTAAGTGTTCGACACGATAACACCTCGATATTACGCCGATAAATATATTTTAAAAAAAATCCCCACCCTCCCCTACTTTATTGCCGCTACTAATATTATCGTCGAATAAATTTCCTCCAATATCGAACCTAACAAAACAAAGAAACGTTTTGATCTGTCAAAATTTTAAATCGAACGATTAATAAAATTAAAACCTTGACCTATTTCCGGGAGGCGCACAGTTAAAATATTATACAGAATATATTATACACAAATATTAATTTATAATGAAATCACTGATAAAAAAAAGAACAGCTAATTAGTAACCACCACTTCATATCAAAACTCCACATCAGTTGAATACCGTCATTATAGCATATCTCAATTGAACCTAAATTCGCACGTTCGACTGCAGATCTGCAGTTTTTTCTGGGGCAGTAGCGTGTTCCCTTGACCCAGTTTTGGTTACCATTCAGCCTACATTTGAATCCCGGTCTCGACACGACCTACTAAACTATGGGATTTGTTCCGACGAAGCCTTATTCGCGACTTTAATCGTAAAGTATAATTAATAGAGATCTTATTGTTTGATTTTGTAAAATTTTATGATCCATCGCAATTGTCTTTGCCTAAAATCTCTTCATTTCATAGAGCTAAAACTTACAGTAAACTATTAGAACCTGAACACCAAATGAATCTGAATGCAATTATTGCAATAAGACTTGGATAATTTTTTCAAGACGTACTACTGTTAATTGAGCGAAAGATATATGTCACAGAACATACAAATGCGTATGATTTTTTCAAAACCACTTTTAATGTTCTCTGTAGATATAATGAATAAAAAATACGCAGTAATGAATTTGAGCAATCTTCATATAACACGCAATCATTTGAACAGTGTTGTTACGAAGTCGTAACGATAAATAAACATTTTTCAAGTAATTAAATCAGAAACGAAACCGGAGTGTGCTGCGTAATAACAAAATAACAATGACCTTGTTAACTGTAGCGGGACACAAGGAAATGTTTATAGCACGGGTTCAACTTTTTATTGTTATTGAAATGGCCTCGCTGCGACGCGCGAATTGCATTTCATTTCAGACAATTGCACGCGACCATCCGTCACTGTCATCTAATGAAAAAATTGTCTATGGACGGGATAGGGATGATTATGGAGGGTCCGGATCAAAAGGTATTTGTTTTAACTGCCCCGTTCGATCTAGATTAATTTCGTGATATTTTTATGAGTTGCATTCATAGTATTGTCTTCAGTATACGCGAGTCGTAGACTTAATATACTTTTGCGGTTCAAACTCGCGCCTGAACGTCCGTTACCACGAAAAATTGCAAACAGGGGGATGCGAACTTGCATGAATGGTTCAAGTTTTGGACAAACAAAAACGGCACGTTAAAATTGTAAATACAACACATTACATATCGAAACTTTACATTGAAAACAATCTACGCCTACCTATAGCTTTAAAAACATCTTTAATAAAATAGACTCCACAAAGCACCTTGACATACGCATAGAATGCTAAATTAAAAAAAAAGCGTCCATTTTCTAATATTTTAATATAAGCAATGGAAATGAGAAACGCGAAATATGAGTTTTATTTAGTAAAACCTTTTTTACTTTAGATAATCTGTACAAGCCTATCCACGCAGTGAACTGCCAAGAGAAATGGTAACGTAGCTACGCCAAAGAAAACAATTTTTTTCATTATTTTTCTTATCAAATACGCAAACGGAGTTTCGAGAATTGACTTAATTCTTTTTAAATATTTCGACCATTTTACCAAACTACCGTTTTTTTTTTAATAATTAAAAGCGAAAACGAATGTTTATAATGGACATATATTATGTCACTTTAAAACGATAATTATGAATGACAAATTTCTAAATCATTAGTAGCAAAATACCACGTTCACAGTTTTTTTTTGCAAGTCATTAGAAAATGCAGTAACTTTCGTTTTCACTGTCGAGCACTCGTAATGATCGTTCGTAATAGTTGGCGCGAATTTGTGGACAGAACCGAACGTATTCTCGCGCAGTAATCTATGTATCTTAAATCTAAATGTTTAAAAGTATACAGTACAGAAATATGGCATACAACAAAATCTATATTAACATGTTTTACAAATGATTTTTTTTTATTCTAGTATAAACATAGCACACTATGCAAAATTCTTGACTATGAAAGATAGACTGGGCACTAGGTACCCAATTAAATTACTACCTATGTATCTTCTTCTTAAAGTATTAAACTGGGGTTTATCTAGTCGCTCTACAGCAAATGCGTTACGTCGGTAATCTTAAGGGCAACGGAATTAGCCGAGCGCGCCCGAGTTTTGCCGAAAGATTACGAAACTTCCTCGCCGAACACAAAGTTAAAGTACATATTCAAATTTCAAATAAAAAGAACAAAAATAAAATTTGTCTATGAAAAAAATACACGTCCAGACACGAATAAATCGATTTTTTTTTAATTCGTATTTATTACATACTAGTCGCATTTGTTCAATGAACGACAAGAAAACTCAAGTATTCATATAAAAAAAATACGTCTTAAAACGTATTAAGCTAAAAGAAAATTATGAAGCATTTATTTAGGGATATTTTACGTGTGCGTTTTAACCTAAACAATAAGTGTCACTAAACGAAAAGTTGCACGCTGGCGGCTCTCGTCCACAATCTGATGCTCCTTAACCGCGAATTTTTTCGTCTTCTGATGCGTCTTAATCCTTCAAGCATACCCATCACGATCAGATAAAATAATGAATACACAATGATTTGTTCTAGAAAGGCCGACCCAGTCCTACAAAAGTCTCAAGCCGATAGACATTACATATAACATTGCTACCTGCCGCCTCGAGATATGAGGTCAAACTTACAATATTAATTAAAATGGTAATTAAACAGCATAATTTCACTCGAATTAAATTTGTAGTTCTAAAATCACGCGAAACAATTATTCGAGTTGGACAGTAGCCATTACAATAATATTATGTATGTACCTACCTAAATATTCTAATATAATATAAGTGCACAATAAAATGTTTATTCTTACTCATATCATCATACATCTTCAACGAAGCGCCTTAGTTAGCTATTCAATGAAAAAGAGCTCTCGATTCCTTTCGTTTTGAACTACATCACAAAGATCGTTTAGAGAGGTCGGGGTCTTGTTAAAATGGACGAGAACAAACTGCAATAGGTCATTGACTTTGCATAAATTTAAATTTATAAATAAATGTTTGCGAGGATTGCGTTAATAAATCGTTTTGAAATAAAATATAAAGATTCGTTATTTATTAGTAGACATGGAGCCAAATGCTAATTATTGGCTGTGTACTTATGTCGTAGTATAATCTATTTGAAACTGTCGTTTTTTTTTATAGACAGTGAATCGCTGTTCGAACAGAATATATTTATCTGCTTTAAATCGATTAAAAAAAAAAGGAGTAACTCCGTTCGGGTGTATTTCTGGACGTGACTAACTCAGATCTTCTGCTACGTAGGCCAGAAATGAATCCACTTTTAAATAACAGAGGTCGATGAGAGTGATTTTTTTTTGTGATTTTGTAATTATCTGAGATTATATCACAGCATATACATTTTTATAGTTAACTTCATTGCGTAAAACTATGGAGGGTAGAGTTAAAGAGCATCATCTTGTATATGGGGACAAGTTGGAAAAGTGTCCACCTGTAAACAGCGAGCTTATAGATAGATAGATAGAGCTTATAAACTCACCGAAATAGCGCTAGTGCAGAAAGTGAAAATGATATAAATATAGCAATTTACTGATGGTAGGACCTTTTGTGAGTTCGGGTAGGTACCACCACCCTGCCTATTTCTGTCGTGAAGCAGTAATGCGTTTTGGTTTGAAGGGTGGGGCAGCCGTTGTAACTTAGAACTTATGTCTCAAAGTGGGTGGCGCATTTAGGTTGTAGATGTCTATGGCCTCCAATAACCACTTTACACCAGGTGGGCTGGGAGCTCGTCCGCCCATCTAAGCAATAAATAAAAAGTTTTAAACAATCTCATCTCCTGTCGTTTAATTTAATCCCACTAGATTGTAATTTCAAATAAATCAATTTTATTTCATCCCACTATTTTTTTTTAAAGTACTTATTATGTAAGAATTGAATTTCTTTATAAAGTTGACACTAGCAACAATAGCAACGTAAGAAGCCAATTGCCATACTGAAAAAAATTATTACATTTTTTTTTATAGTGAAAAGAACATACTCCCAACCTG
Organism: Bombyx mori; assembly: GCF_030269925.1. Taxonomy (NCBI): domain Eukaryota; kingdom Metazoa; phylum Arthropoda; class Insecta; order Lepidoptera; family Bombycidae; genus Bombyx; species Bombyx mori. The sequence goes on from NC_085117.1 coordinate 19,261,137, forward strand.
GTCGAATGTTAACCGTTGCTCGTGGATATGAACAACACTAGAGGCTAGTTGAAAACAAGACCCTGTCGCGACTAAGTGTCTTAAACTTGTATTTTTCGTATTATCGGAACTAAATAAATGTAGGTAGGTAATAAATAAAAAACATGGTCGCGTCACAATGATTATGACTCACATAATTATTTTGGGTTATAATTAATAACAAATTAAAAATAAATAAAAAAGTTTGATAGTCAGGTCAACCTTTTTACATTGCGCATGCGTCAACTTTCAATTCGTTCACAGAGTATAAAATGGTCTTGTGAAAGCTACCGTAACTAAGGACTCACTTAAACTAAATTACTATAGAAATAACGTTAGCTTTCCATCCATTTTGGACGAACAATTTTCTGTAATTTAACTAAGACTACTTTTGCGGTTTAGTCTCGTGTTTATTATTGTCATTTGTCATTATTTCTGAAGTTTCGAATACTGCACATTGTCGTGGTCACGAACGACCATAGATAAACCATACCATAGACCATAGATTATACACTTAATATATTTGAGATAGATGCGCAACTCTCATTTTTATTTTTGCTTTAGTTAGAGCCCGGGACAGCAGGCGTCGCTGCTGTCGATTATTAGTCTCCCTACCCCCCACCAGGTGGCTTTTTTAGTAATTTTAATATTTTTTATAATTAACTCTCTTTATGAAAAAATCTTATCGTTTAGAATCGCTGAAATTCCCGGTAGTACTTATGAAATATTAAAGAACGTTTGATTGTGTTCAGCATTCTAATCGATAAGACCTTTTCATACAGAGAGAAAACAGTTTTTTTAAATAAAAAGCTGTAATTCTCTGTAAGCTATTTAATTTCCCTATATTACAAACAATTTACTGTTAAAAGATAGTATGAACGTACAATTGTATAAAATTTCGAATAACAATAACTCCTCTAGATTAATCCTACTAGAGTACTTAATAACATTAAATCGAAAGTTATCTAAAAGTTAATTAAGTCTAGATAATCAAATCATTCAATGTCACTTAAGTCATTTGTGCGAAATATAAACATGTCAGCTTTCCATTACAAACATAGTAGACAATTTGAATTAAATTTAATAAATTTGTTTCTTAACTATAGCAGTTCTTGCTTAAAGTTGATCGTGACAGATCATGACCTTGTATGAAAATATTACATCTATAAACACTACCTATGCTTCGTCATACAATAATTGTCATTTATACTAGCATTGTAGAGATAATACACACACTAAAGTGAATACTAAATTATTCTTAGCATTCTTATAAACATTTAGAAATTTAAGAAACGATTAACCCACAATCATGTTCATAACATGTGACATTTTGTTCTGCACAAACGTTTTATTACATGATTTGAAAAACAAAAAATGTTTAAAAAATGTAATGATGATTTAAAGTACTCTTAAATATTGATAGTTTGTACTTAATGACGCTTATAGTAATCTTAGACATGATTACATTAGTTATACTTTTATTCCCTATCTAAATTATTTCTATTCTGACGTTTCTGATGCTTTAGCTTTGGTAATACTAGATGAAACAAACAGCAGATTGAAAGAAAATCATCTTAAAGTTAATTACATTCATTACAAACCATTAGTTTACATTTTGTTACAAAAGAAACTGGTGTTCGTTACATGCAAATGAATTATAAACATACACATGCAAACATAAAATGTAAATTTATCTTTTAATCCAAATTAATATTACATAAATAGTATACATAATAGTACATTAATATTACATCTAAGAAAGGGTTTCGAAATTTTTTATTGCACTCAACAGCAGACGAGCACGCAACCCGGCCCATGATAAGTGGTCACCAGTGCTTATAAACTTCAGCAGTGCCATAGGGGTTGCTGTCTATCACTTAAGTTTTAATAAATTATTAATATACTCAGTCACAAGCATATTGATTTCACATAATGAAAATGTAAGAAACATAATCATGTTTGGGCATTTTCATTTATATCTGCTCATACAGAAAACACAACTTAGCAAATATATTCCACAGTTAATCTAAATAATTGCAAATAATGCTTTTAAAGACCGTTGACTTTTGATCATTAATTAAAATCATCTTCTCGTAGAATTTACAAAAGGTTATTTACAAAAATTTATATCAGTATTTTCATATATTACTAACTTACTAATTACAACTATTCAAACGTAATACTATAACTATAAGAACTAAACAACCTATTTTAAAACAAAATTGGCATCAATTTAGTTCTTATGAACTATTTCAATTATTAATTTATCAATTATAAACATATTTAAAAAAAATTAAGATCCCTTGTGAGTTCACATTCCTTGCTGAATTAGTTTCTCTTCTGAAACGGAGAAACAAAGTATATTATGTATGTAACAAATATTGAAAAAATACGACCATGAAAAATTTAGTGTTAATGTAATCATACTTACAAATTAATATATTACATAACACGTTCTGGTTCAAATATAGTGCATCAATCTTTTCATGTTTCAGACATTTTAGTGCTCCTTATAATTTTTCCATAAAATTTTGTCCTTATCAAACCTTTGTCTACAAAAATAAAAACATTATTTTATATTGGGTAGAAGGATGAACGTGGTCACAGGCCACTTGGTGTAACTTAGTTATCAAACACCAGGAAACAAAACGTGAATGCCATCATCTAACTTTGGATGTGAGATCAATTGTGCTGTATTTTATTTAAACAGGAAAGCATGACTGATTGATCATTCCAAAAAACTAGTTCGGGCCCACTTGACAATAAGCATATAATACGCTGAGTTGCAAAACATAAATACTTCCACCCACTCGAGACAATTTTATTATCTGAGGTGTGTGTGTGATAGTTCGAGACTTAATACCGACTGTTTTGATCAAAACTTAACATATATGATAGCTAGGCAGCAGAAATAGGAAGGACCATTAGTTGGTGCTAATTCATTTAATTATATTATGAATAATAATTCTGTTAGCAAATAATATACCGGGAAAATAGTGTAAACTCACCGTTATCAAGGCATCCGAAATAGCATTTCATTTTCGATCTTCGAGGCATGCTGATTTTTAATAATAAACATTCTGTAAGAAATGAAAATAGTTACACAGGCTTACAAAACGCTAACGAAGAAAAAAGTATTGGAGCCAAGTTATGTCTAAAGAGAATTCAAAACAGAGTTTCTCAATGTCTAATCGTCTAATATTCTCATAAAGCTAAAAGTTGCTCTAAATTAATACTACAACGTAAAATAACTCACACCAAGACCAAAAAAAAACGATTTAAAAAATTAAATCGTTACGACATTTTGAAAACTTTTTTTTTTTTTTTGAGATTGTTTTACGGCCCTGGAATTTTGAAAACTTCAAAGCAGTGTTTCCACTTACGTTTTTTTTAACACATTTTACCCTAGTTTCTTTTGAATTTACCCTAAAATTTCCTAGACAACTTTCCTCTTTCCTTTATATCCTTTATATATCCTTTATATATATATCCTTTATATATATATCCTTTATATAGAAAGCGTAAATAAAATACAGAAAATAAACCACAGCATATTATTTAATGTAGGTATATATAATATAAACGCCCCCAGAAGATCATAGATCTATAGGATTAGAATTTTCAAGGAAGTCGACGCATTGCTTTTATATTCTTTTGCTGCACAACCTAACACTGTTCGGTTCTAAAATTGAGCAATTGTTTGCTGGCAAAGTTGGGAACTTTCTATGAAGCAAGCCGTTCAGGGTTTAATTAGAAAGCCTGTTTCTTTTGTCAGTTTTTAAATTTGAGAACACTGAATAATCTTTCCACCTCAGTCTTTGAAGAAGGAACTGCTAGCAAAAGTGAAATGACAATTACAAGGTTTTCGTAAATGAAATTACCATGATAATCTTTCATGGTACATGAAGTACCTGTATATTACAATACAAGTAAGTTCTGATGACATCAACGAAAATAGGTAAATAAAAATTTGGCGGATTATATTTATTGGGATTCTGGGGAATCCCTAAGAAAAAGCAGTGGCTTAATCTATGATTTACTTTACTAGAGGGTTACTGTTGAATCAAACCTTTATAGTTTTTATACACAACTCTGTTTTATTCTTTTACTTGTCAACTCGACTTAATGTCATTCTCTCTCCATAAAATAAAATGTTCATTGTTTTACTTTAATTATCGTTTATTTTAAAATTCACAACAGTTACTAGTATAGGCTTTGCTTTTTACCCCGAAATATCCTAAATCCTGGTATTTTTTAAATTGTCTTTATCATCCAAAATATCAGCTATTTTTCCCTAAAAAAGGGAGAATTCCCTAAAAGTGGAAGCACTGCTTCAAAGTACGCTACATTTTTTATTGAGTCAGAACTCATATCTGCCATCTAGTGAGTTTATTAGATCATTAATGCCTAAAAGTTACAAAAATGACGTCGCCACAGGAGTAAGATGACGCTAGTTGTATGTTATTTTCCTTTGTATGGGAGTTGCACCCCCCTGCCATAGACCATACCGCGGGCGACTAAGATGGACGACCCCTCGAAATTTGAATGTTGTGAGAACTACCGTCTAATGTTCTATAAAAAATATATCCAGACTTTTACGTTACGTTTTACACAGAAAGAACACACAGTATCTGGTGGTCTGGCAGTTCGTTTGACTTTGTTTTGTAGTAGTAAACCGTAAAAGTACATAGTTTTAATTATAATATATCTACAATTCGCGGAATCAGAAGTATATATGTTAATTTAATTATAAATATAAGCTTAAAAAAATACGTGATCAGTAAAACGGAAAATGGGAACAAACGCGTGTAAAAATGTTGCTGACAGTTGGTAATCTAGAGTTGCTGATCTGGCCAAGTGATGTAAAATTGAAAAACATTGCTATCAATCAAACGTATCTCACCATTCTGTATCGTTCAAATCAAAATATTTATGAAATTTATTTGAATAGACAATAAGTATGTAGTGGGAACGGGAGCTCAGCTTATACCTTAACGTCACGGCGATGCAAAATAAACCTACAGCTACGTAATATTTAGGTCGTAATTTATCACAGCCTTGCACACGATAAGCTACGTCATAACAGTGTGCTTAGTGCGAGTTTTTTGACGATCGCGATTGCGTAAAAATTAACACAAATTTGTATATAGTTGGAACAACGCCCCTAGCGGCAAACGTAGGCAAACGTTCCAACTCCATACAAATAAGAGTTAACTTTTACGCTATCGAGAGCGTTAAAAAACTCGCACTAAGCACACTGATCATTTAACTGTTATGTAGTGTCTGACACATACAAAAGTGAATGTGTCAGATTTAGAGTTAATATGTTTATAAATACTTTCAGGTCCGGTGATGGAGAAGAGGGAGACAAGAGTACAAATGAAGCTGTATCTAGGATACCACCGCACTGTCATATCACGATTAAATGTACTCGAGAAGTAAGTGCAGCTCCTTCCTTTGCTCATGAGTCACGGGGTTTCCTCTGAGTGTGTGACTAAATTTCTCGAGTTTCCTTATTATTGTCTGTCTATTAGCCGTCTTCTCGAGCCAAGCTGTCTACGTATACTGGTGACTGAGCTCATAGCCGGCCTGTTATTAAATAGGTATCAAGGCCTATAGGCATCATAAAGTGAATGCCTCCATCCACTTTGAGACGTGAGGTTTAAGCTTCATTTATATAGTATAAAAGCTGTCCTGTCCCTTCATACGGAAATGCATTATTGCTTCGCGATATAAATAGGCCGGATGATACCTACCGGTGCGTGTTCACAAGACTACTTACCATGAAGAGAATTCGTTAATCATTTCCTTGATCATTTATGGCTTTTTGGCATCTGAAAGTTATGGTCTTATTAAAGTTTCAGAGTAGTTTTAAGCTAGATAAAGTACACGCATTTTATTTTTAACTCTTCTATATATTCGATTCCAATTAAATATTTTTTCCATTGAAATCCCTGGTGTGGCGATGCTTATTACTTTTTAAGTTCAGTCGCGAATAAACGCTCCGATTAACCAGTTGTGTTATTTAATTATCTCACTTCCGATAACGCCCTGAACCATTATTGACCACTACCAAAATAACACCTAAAAGTGTTTACTTTTTCTTCAATTACCAACAGAATTTAAAGCAGCATACAAATAATACTACAGAATATTTAAATAATTATAACGAACGCTCTCAAAGTCAACCTCAGCTTGCATTTAACAAAAGGAAAAAACAAAATAAAAGCAACGTTAACGAGTCGGTAGAGCTTGAGGTTTTTAAGGGCATTATTACCTATAGGAAAAATGTCGCACTGGTAAAACCTCGTCAGGTTGGAGCCCCATGAGCTCACCTACTAGTTAAGGTTACGCTGAAATAGCCTCTCAAGGCTCTCTGCTTAGGTAGGAAAAAAAAAGAGAAAAAAAAAGGTTTTTTTTATTGCCCTTGTAGACAGACGAGCATACGGCTCACCTGATGGTGAGTGGTTACCGTCGCCCATGGACTTCAGCAATACCAGGGGCAGAGCCAAGCCGCTGCCTACCGCTAAGGTAAAACCGCTTGACGTAATTTCCAGATCGCAGGTTTCAATGGCCTATCCGAAGCCGTCCGTCGTCTAGACTTCTCCTCGGCCGTCCGCGATGTTCGCCGCTTCAATTACATATGCGCTTTGTTGGAGCTATTGCTTCACGGGCAACGACTGACCCACCTGCCCGGGGCTGCTCAGAAACTCTTGCTGTCCATGCTGGAGCAGTTAGCCGACCAGGGTGAGGTTCAAATCTTAATCTATGTATTATTCACTTTGAGAACGTACTGTCCAATTTAGGCAAGTTATATACGATTTTACGTATCGATGTGTTTGTCACATGTTCCGTATGGACTCCGGAACGGCTGGATCGGTTTCGATGTAATTTTCAGGTTATCTTCAGATTAATATAGCGAGTGATCATAATATATATTATGAAGTTTTATAGCGAAGTTTTATAACAGAGGCAAATCAAAGATACCCATCGGTGAAGCGGATCGAGCTTGACTAGTACTTTTTTATTTATTTTTTATTGCTTAGGTGGGTGGACATGCCCATGGTGTTAAGTAGTTACCGGAGCCCATAGACATCTACAACGTAAATGCGGCCACCTACCTTGATATATGAGTTCTAAGGTCTCAGTATAGTTACAACGGCTGCTACACCCTTCAAACCGAAACGCATTACTGCTTCACGGCAGAAAATAGGTGAGGTGTGGTACCTACCAGTGCGAACTCACAAGAGGTCCTACCACTAGTAAAAAAGATGTTCCGAATGGACTCCGGAACAGTCTTCATTAAGATAGCGAGAGATCGAAGTTTTGTAGCGATCGCAACAGAGGCAAATCAAAGATAGGTCGGCGAAGAGGGTCAAGCTTGACTAGTACACTAATCTACTAGTAGCTGTACCCGTCCGCTTCGCTGGACATTTAAAATTAATATTATTATTTCTCACCCCCACAAAGATTCTCATCATTAACGCCCCCGCAACTGGTGTAGGGAGTCCAACACTCATATAAATATTAGCCTATCCATTAAGTACATGTATTTTCTACATGGGTACCAAGTTTCAAGTCAATCTGATGCATGGTTCAGTAGTTATAACGGAACATCCGTAAAAACCACTATAGATTTATATATTAGTATAGAAGTATAGATTTACTGCCGATACGTTGACGAAACATGGTTAACTTGAATTGTGTAAAAATTACGCATACTTCAGTGGCGCAGTCGCAACAAAACCTGAACGCTCTCCGCGCTCTGCTGAGCGGGGTGAGTGCGCTGCGCGAGGCCGAGCGGCGGTCATGCTGGGGCCGGCCGCTCGGCTCGAGGGCGCTGTGGGGGCACCACGACCACGCCATAGCCAGGATCCATCACATCGCCAGTGCCATACGTATACAAGAGGTATTACAGCTTTTTTTTCCTACCTATTCTAGTAACCTCAAGAGGTCAATCTAGATTCGCCGAGCTGGTAGGTGTGAGCTCACGGGACGCAAACCTGACGACGTTGCTAACACGAACCCTAGCAAGGGCCGTGCTTTGCAGAATCTACCACCGGATCGGAAACGCGAACCACTGAGAAGATCCGGCGAGAAACTCAGTGGGCTGTGTCTTTGGGTTAATTTACTCATCGAACCCTTCGTCGCAAGCGACGGGTTCGACGAGAACGATGACCGGTGCTTGAGGTACCTAAAAACACCGTTAATGTATCGGGAGGATCCGAAATGAAGTGTTTTAGGCAACGTCGACTGCTTTCAATTCTGTCCGAAGGATCGGGAATGGATATTATGATAGCGCCGTATAACATTCATCCTTATACAATTCTCATTCTTTTGCTGAGCCTTGAGAGCCTATTTCAGTTTCGCCTTGACGCGTAAGTGAGCTCACGGGGCTAAACCGAGAGTCTTGCTAACACTGGCCCTAGCAAGAGCGGTGCTTCGAGACATTAACGCGGTGGCATTGACACATGAGTTTCAATGACAAGTCTCAGTTATACAGTACGGCCTTTCAAACCGAAACGCAGAAATAAGCGGGGTGGTGGCACCTATCCGTGTGGGGTCACAAGACTTCCTATCCGTACAAAAAGAATGTATTCAGCAAATCGATATTTGACATCGTCAACCGAACAGCTCTTACCTCTTTAGTGATGTCTGTTAATGTACAATTAGAAGCCCAACAGGTCTTCTGGCTGTACCTATTAAAGTCGTGAAAGGCTTGCGGTCTCAATGGTCTGATGACTCTGCCATTTGATATTTCAGCCCGGACCCGAGGTTGTGCCGAAACTTCACGATCTACCAGAGGAATGCATTCGGGACATCCTGTTGAGGTTAGCGGATCACAGGGATTTAGATGTGAGTGGAAACATCCTTGCTTACAAACTAGAAATCACATATCGTTCAAAATCTAAAGGTCTTTATTGCTGACTGGTTTTAGATCATTTCCCGTCGCGACCAACGTCATGCGTACGGCTTGAGAGGCGGGACAGCTGTCTCAATGAACAGTTGAGCTTTAGACCTCATGTCTCAAGATGGATGATTGGTGATGATGGTGGGATTGATTTTGATTTTTACAGGTTCTACTAATCCCTAATCACTGAAAATAACAAATAGTTCATTTTAATTGCAGGCAGCGTCGTCAGCATGGAGCGTTATGTCGTCAGTATGCTCGGAGCAGAGGATCTGGCGTGAACTGGTCAGCTTTCACTTCACGAACCAACAGATCGATGCGGCCGTCGCCAAGATCAAGGAGGACGATAAAGAAGTCGAGTGGAAGAAGATCTTCCATCACCTCAGGAAGTAAGTTCGTTTGGAATTATCAGAATGACAAGGGGAAAATTTACAAAACGATCATTAGACCTATCGTGCTGTATGGATCTGAATGTTGGGCAACGAAATTAAAGCAAGAAAGAGGAGTGCATGAGGCAGATGCGAATGTTGACATGGATGTGTGGAGTGTTAAGAATGGACAAGATGAGGAATGAGTATATCAGAGGAAGTGTGAAAGTAGCCCCGGTGATTGACAAATGAAAGACCGGACGGTTAGCGTGATATGGACATGTGATGCGTAGAGGGGAGATGCATGTGACTAGAAGATGTATGGAAATGGTAGTGCGAGGTAGAGGGGGAAGAGATCGACCGAAGAAGACATGGATGGAGTGTGTGAATGACGAAATGAGAGAGAGAGGAGTGAGTGTTGAGATGACGGCTGATAGAAGAGAATGGAACAGAAAAATTCGCTGTGCCGACCCCACCTAGTGGGATAAGGTGGAGGCAAAGAAGAAGAGAATGACAACACAAATAGGAAGGTTAATTAAACATAATATTCTTTACTTTTACTAGTCAAATGGGTTCTATTTATGAATTAAATTAATCTAAATTATGGGCAATTTGTCGTCGTCAGCACGACCTTGTGTTAGGGGATGTTGATTGTGATAACGCACACTTTTTTTCCTACCCATTCTTACTAGAATGAGTAGGAAAAAAAGCTCCTCGAGGTTACTACATCGAGGAGCTATTCTAGATTCATCGAACTAGTAGCTGAGCTCACGGGGCTCAAACCGGGAGTATTGCTAACGCTGTCCCTAGCAAGAGCAGTGATTCGTAGAATCCACCACCGTATCGGAAACGCGACCCACTGAGAAGATCCGGCGAGAAACTCAGTGGGCTGTGTCTATGGCTTAATTTACTCGTCGAGCCCTTCGTCGCAAGCGGCGGGTTCGACGAGGACGGTGACCGGTGCTTGTGGTACCTAAAACACCGTTAATGGATCGAGAGGATCCGTAATGACGTGCTTAAGGCGACGTCGACTGTTTACCATTCGGTCCACCGGCTCGTTGCAGACTGTACGGGCTGCGCGAGGAGGCGCAGTTCGCGGAGACGCTGTCCCTGTGCCGCCACTGCCGCTGCCTTTTTTGGCGCTCGCTCGGACACCCCTGCATTGCCGACCAGGTACCCACGCAACCCACATAGGACGTATTGCTTAGATGAGTGGACGAGCTCAAAGCCCCCCTGGTGCTAACTGGTTACTGGAGCCCATAGACATGTACAACGTAAATACCGCCACCCACCTTGAGTTATGAGTGATATCCTATGATGATATAAAAGATATTCTCCTAATGACGCATCCTCATCTCCCACTAAATATGTGGCCTAAAGCTAAATGAGTAAAAGTACGTGCTTGTATGAAATGAGATCGTATGGCCAGTTAATTGTTTTTTTTTTCTTGGTCCCTATTATTAACTCCAGAGCATATTATCCAGGCCGAACTTAAATCGCAGTGGGAAAAGCTACACACATCATAAATTGAATTAAAAATGTTATAATGATTGAGTGTAGTTTTCTCGTGTATTTGTGGCGTACGAATTGAATTAAAAATATACAACAGAAAATGCGAGAACACTGACCTACCGAGATCCCGAATTCCTGACCCCCTAGTGCATATTTCTGCCACGAAACATTCATGTATTTATTCCTTTTGGACTGCTTTTCAACCAAACTTGGCAGCTACAGTCACCTCGTGGTGGACCACGGTAACAACTTAACGTCAGATGGGCTGTGAAGCCGCCCACCCATACTCCACTAGTAACACGACAACAATAGTCTTAAAAACTTTTTTAAATATGTTCTAGTGCCCTGAATACCGCGAGCGCCTCAGAGAAGCTGGAGGACCGTTGCCCCCCTCTCCCGTACCCCCCGCAGCGTTCCTCAAATTCTTCTCGCTCTAAGAACTTAGAGATTAAGAGGTAAACGAAATCACGATTTAATTCATAAAATACAATTCAAGAGTATAAAGTGAAATATTGTTATTCTATACGTACATACATTCATAATCACCCCTTAATAATTTAAATTGTAAGAACTATGGTTGAAAGGTTAGAAGGCTTAATTTATACATATCGACGCTTGAAAGGCAAACGTGACTAAGCGACAATAACTGCTTTATACATAAATGATAGGCAATAACCATATTCGATGCGCAAAAAATATATATTTCTAAGTCTATTAAAATCATTTCAATCCTACAGCTAGATTCGTTAAAGTATTATTTTTTTCAGGTATTTCAACTTTAAATTAGTCTACTGTAAAGTTCACGCATTGTCGCTTAGTCACGTTTGCCTTTCAAGCGTCGAATTATGTACATTAGTAATCACCCCTTAATAATTTAAATTGTAAGAAACATGGTTGAAAGGTTAGAAGGCTTAATTTATACATATGTACATTAGCGAAATGCATCCTTATTTTCGTATGCTGAAAACTCATTATCCTTTAGATAGTTCTCGTAGAAGTAGTTTGTGTTCAATCCGTAGTACTTAGTACGTGTTTGTGCATTAAAAAGGAAAGGGAACAAAAAAATGATGAGATATGAACATACAGTACCCGGCGATAAATATTGCACATCGACCTTCGGAAAAGACAATCGGGTAATATCGGCTTCGCAGATCTCTGTCGCGCACTACGTATTTAACGTTTATCAGTCGTTGTGCAAATGAGGTAGTGCGTGATCAGACTGTACTCCGTGCGACAGAGACAACACATCACGAAGCCGAAATTCGCCGATTGTCTCTTTCCAAAGGTCGATGTGCAACATTTATCGCCCGGTACTGTAAATGTTTTAAAAAAAGAATTTATTATGACTGATTACGAAGATCTCTAGTACTGGCCTATTTAATATGAAATTACAAGACGACATTATTCATTATAATTTAGTGATAAATTTAATGTGAACAGAATTATCAAAATTATTAATATTCAAAACGGTTAATTGAAATTTGCTTGTGCAATGACGTCACGTTTACAGGGTGCGACAGAAACGCTTTTTCTCTCTCTCTACTCTATTTGAGGGACTATTCCAGCTACGTACGGTTTGGTGGGTGATCTCACGGCGCTCAACCTAGGAGGGCTTACAAATACTAGTCCTAGTAACGGTGACCAGTGCTTGGAGAGCCTAAAAACACGGGTAGTGGATCAGGAGGATCCGGTACAACGTGCTTGGCGTTGCGCCGTCGTCTGGGTCGTGTATATATTTAGAGGCGGCCCCGATAAGATGATTATCGTGCCGCGCCACTTCCTCGACGAAAAAACGCCTACCTTCATAGTTGAGCGATTTAATTCGAAATTGACTGTAATCAATACTTCACTACATAGTATAAAACAAAGTTGCTTTCTCTGTCCCTATGTATGCTTAAATCTTTAAAACTACGCAACGGATATTGATGCGGTTTTTTTAATAGATAGAGTGATTGAAGAGGAAGGTTTATATGTATAATAACATCCATTAAATAGTGGAGAAATCAATAATAAATTACAGTTTCCGAAGCGAAGCGAGGGCGGGTCGCTAATACTAAATAAACAAAAAACTTTTTAATTCATAAATTTACTGTCATAAAAAAACACATTTCACCTGACTAATATCTACAGATAACTCATTGAAACTGTAACTGTTTATGGTTCTATCTATGTTAATGTCATTATTTTCGAAGTTTTTTTTTTTTTCGAGTAACTTTTAAATTTACCGTAAAAATAGTTTTAGTTATGTTTACAACTCGCGTAAACCGAAGAAAGTACTATGCCAGATAACTATTTATGAAAAGAGTCGAATGAATCCAGTACGTGCTGGCAAAAAATACTTTTTATTTTTAAACTAATGAGGTTTTATAGGTTATTATTGTTATTAACTTTTTTGTTTGTTTTGTGCGTGTGTCTTTATATCATATTATTATATGTCGCGTTTGCTTGCAAAGTAATTTTAATTTAATGCCGCTACATAATATCACTGATATTTGAGTGAGAAGAATGTGAGGAGTGGCTTGGTGATATCGACACAACAGACTTACTACTGGTAGCCAAAACTGCAATTGACAGACTAGTAAATAGCCCTATAATCTGCCTTAATAAGCGACGTTATTTTTATGCTGTGTGTGGGTGTAGGAGCATGCCTGATATTAAGTGGTAACCGGAGTAAATGCCGCGATATTGCACCTTGAGATGTGAGGTCGAACAGTTAAAATGTCGCCTTAATGTCACAGTCAGCAATAGAAAGAAGTGTTTTGATTTTTAATAATGTTACGCGCTAAATAAAATTTCACCAAAGTAGCCCGAAGTCTTTGCCATTCCTAATCAAGAAGCCTCGACGATCGCCGATAAATTAGTACATGAAGTTATAGTGTACATGTGTATTTACACATAATTTATATGTAAGGATTTTACTTATACTTCAATCTTATGAGCATTCGTTAAGTTCTATAAAATGACATATGAAGATAGTGCGATATTAAAATGGCAACTTATTAGTGAAAAACAATATTTTATTGTTGAATTCTTGAAGTAGTTTGTAATGATAATTACAGTCTCTTCACCAAAGGTGTGTGTTCATGAGAAATTGTGTTCAACAAAAAAAAAAAGGTTTGTTAAGGAACATAGTGATTGATTGAAGCTACTGTAGTTATTTTAGACTGTTAGAATATATAAATGCTTAAAGCTTGTACTGCACCGGCCCTATCAAAATATCTAAACCACTAACTAATAAGAATGCAAATTCTAAAAGATTCAGAACCTTTTAGAATTCAAATATGCAATAAAATTTTCAATAATGTTGAACATATTTTATATTCAAGAATTCTAAAACCTTTTTGAATTTGAATTCATAAAAAAATAAGAAATATTTTTGGATTTCATGTGTGACCGAACCTTAGTTTAGTAATAAATCCAACAAACTGTAATTATGTTTCATTGTCCTATCAGTATTATAATAAATGTTATTTTTATTTTAAAGTTGTGCTTATGAAAATGTTGTTATTAAATAAAATTAGCCTGTGTACGGTGAGTAGTAGACACAGAAAAGCTATAAAAAGATGTCACATGTGACAATCTTATGAAATTGATGAGCCAAATATTTTTTTAATACCCGAGACATCCGTATATTGGAACTACATACAAAACTACAGAATATATTTGCCCAACGAAAACTTAAATTCTAAAGTAATAAAAAATATACATGTATTTTTTTAATCATATTCTTCAGTATTTTTGTCGGTCTTTCTCGAAAGAGCTGACCTCTGTCCATTAAGCCTAAATCTTCATAAGAGTGTGTTAACCGCTATGGCTGGCATAATATTGCCGTTTTTTGAATTTTCATCAGTAATCAATCATTAATCGGCGAATTAGAAAAAATGTTCACGGTAGCATTGTAGCTATTGATAATGTGATATTTTAAGTTACTTATAAAAAATATAAGTTTTTCTATAGTCTATAGATGCTAAGTTTATTGTGGATTTGTCAAATGAACAATTTGGAATGTGAGAAAATAAATTGAGGCATTGGTATTTTACATTTCTGGTGATACACTAATATCACATTTTTCCGTTTTACCTTTAATAAAAACAAACGATTACTTATATGTAAATTTTGTTTTAATTATGAATAAAATTAATTAATTTGCACTGTTTTTAGTGTATAATAAGTAACTAAAAGTTTGCGGGTAGATCAGCATTTTTCTAAACAATTTTTTCATCATTTATATTAACGCTTTTGTGGATGGCTAAATACACCCACAGAAGATTGAAGTATGTACCTAGTGTAGGTAGGTATATTTTCTGTACATTCAAAATTGAACATTTGACACGGCATAGTCTGTATTGAACTAAAATGTAGATTAGTATTAAGCAGCTTAGTACGTAACCAAGTCATGTATACTTAATCTGTGATGTAAAATGTTTTTGTTTTTATCTCTCACTGTAGCTCGATACAAAGGAATTTGCTTTCATGTTTGTGTTCTCACTTGTGTATTCACATACATTATTACTATTTATATATATAATAAAGTATTTTTAATATTGTTCTACAATAAATTATGGTTTTCTTTATTTATTCCGTAACCGATGCAAAAAAACCCTAATCGACTTAATTATGTCATAATCGCTGTTTGTACTGCCAAAAAACGTTTTCTTTTGAAGTTGGATAAAAGAAAATTTTATTCCGCTATTTTCCCTGATTATTGCAGATCCGGAAGTAATTAAGTTCATTTATTACCTATTTAACCATTGACCCCTAGCCATATTATTTTACATTGACTTTTCCTACTCTGGGAAAGTTGTATATGTATATATATGGACCGTTTATTTTGAAAGTGGTGTAAGTCCATTTCCTTTTGTTTCGAGAAAATTAAAGGTTACTAATTTGTTGATTTAAAAATATAGGCAAATCATATGAGATCTGGCTATGCCACCTACCTCTGTCAATTACTTACTTACTTACATCACTTTCATAATCGATGATTATGCAATTTCATTTACCGACCGATTTTAAGTTGTACAAAACATGGGATTTTTTTGAGAAATTAAACACGGACTAGTTATATATAAAAAAATTACATTAAATTAAGCATGAATTACGTGATAGCTCATTTTTCTCAAAAATGGACTTACACCACTTTCAAAATAAACGGTCCATATATATATATTTTACAGAAAGTTATAAAGTTCTTTCTTTTTTAATTATTTTTGCCCTTTGTAGACAGACGAGGAGCATACGGCCCACCTGATAGTGAGTGGTTACCGTCGCTCATGGACTTCAGCAATGCCTGGGGCAGAGCCAAGCCACAGCCTACAGTTAATTAATGTATTTATTGATTAGTTATAAAGGAATTTAAAAAAAGTAATAATATTTGTTTTAAACACATTTGGTACACATTTTATTTGACAACACACATAGGTATTTAGCACTTGTTGCAAACAATCTTACTTCGAATTTCGAAAAAAAATTAAAAAATTAACGCCTTAACTACCCATGGGTAGGTACTCCAGCAACCAGTACTTACTATTATAACTACTTGCCGCTTAAGAAACTCTGACAAGTTATGAAACGTAATAAGAAAATAGGCGAAAAACCAAGTTTTGTACACTATTGACTTCCACAGTGAAGGAATAACATCGTGTAATAAAAATGGAACCCGCAAAAATTATAATTTGCTTAATTACAGGTGGTAGGAAAAAAATAAAAAAAGTTTATTTGCCACATTCAAATTTAACATAACTTTAAATATCTAGCAGGGTGTCTGAGCACCCTGGGTAGGGATCTATGGTTAAGTGAATTACAATTTGTTTCCACCTATTTCTACTGAAAAATAAATTGTTTCGCGCTGGTAGTCGTTCTTTATTTGTATAACTTTTTTTTTTTAAAAGGAGACCTCAATATCAAATTGAGCAGCGGCATTCGCATGTTGAGGCGTCTGAAAGCCCAGTCTAATTGACCTTGAATGCGTTCGTTTGAGATGGTGCCATAATCTCGTTTTTATCATCGCACCGCCCGCCACCGGAGTAGAGATCATCCATACTACCTGGAGCCACTGCGTTCATCCACAGTGCGCTTCCAGAGATCTTTTTGGCCACGTACCATCCGGCTTTGGAATGAGCTCCCCTCCACGGTGTTTCCCGAGCGCTATGACATATCCTTCTTCAAATGAGGCTTGTGGAGAGCACTTAACGGTAGGTAGCGGCTTGGCTCTGCCCCTGGCATTGCTGAAGTCCATGGGCGACAGTAACCACTCACCATCAGGTGGGCCGTACGCTCATCTGCCTACAAGGGCAAAAAAATATGCGTCGGTCCATACTCATCTATACTAATATATAAATCTACAATGGTTTTTACGGATGTTTCGTTATAACTACTCAACCATGCGTCCGATTGACTTGAAACTTGGTATCCATGTAGAAAATACATGAACTTAATCGATAGGCTAACATTTATGAGTGTTGGACTCCCTAATAATAATGACAATAAATAATGTTCATTTTAAATGCCAAGCGAAGCGGGCGAGTACGGCTAGTAACTAATATAACTAATAATATTATAAAAAGATATATACAGCAAATTATGACAATCAATAACGTTTTATTAAAGTACGTGAGCATCTTTAATAATAGGCTGTAAAATTTTCAAAACAAAAAACGTTTGTCAGAAGTGGGATTCGAACCCACGCCCTCAGAGAGGACCAGAACAACTCGTATCCACTTTTCGTGGACAAGGGAACCTTGAGTCTGGCGCCTTAGACCGCTCGGCCATCCTGACAACGAACAATCAGCACGAAATTAAGCATCCAATGGATATACCATTTTTTGTTATCAAAATCTCAATTTATTGTCTAATTAATTATTAGTAAAAATTCAAAGAAAACGCTCCGAAGAATAAAATGAAGTACGAAATATGATGATGAATCATGAGCGACCAAGGGACACGCGGCAAACAAAATACAATAAAGCGTACGACGCGACGCGGGCATAAAGCGTCTCACGAAAAGTTACTCCGTCTCTTTGTTTTCGCGATCGTTGCAGCATCACGCAGAAGTAGCGAGAGAGAGAAACTGAAAGTGATAGTTATAGCAGCGTGGATGGGCATAGTTTTCATGGCGTTTGTGAATTAATCTTACTAGCTAAGTACCATAAGCCCGTCCATTTCTGCCGTGAAGCAATATTTTAAGGATGAGGCAGCAGTTGTTTTAAGAAATAAAACTTTGGTGAAGGCATTTACGTTGCTAGCTGTGGCATAATACCAGACGTGGCGTGAGCTCATAAACCCTAAGCAATAAAAGGTGTTACCTACTAAACCTTGCGGATTCCACGAATTATTATAGGAATAGCCAGATCAAATAGCGTAACTATCCAACTCACAGTCGAGAAACAACTTTAATATCACTGAGGCCTTCATAAGACATGAGTGTTACCATAATTAATATTACTATAGCATAATCTTACATTTATTGTTTTCATTACATAAATTTTGAAGTTACTGTATGAGCTCCAAGTTCGGCTCACTGAACGCCCGTCCCGAAAAGCTCGTCGAAAAGGTGTTTCAATTTTCTCATCAGTGAAAATGGAGGTCCTTAGCATCTTACCTATTATGATTGCTGTATGGATTGGAGCGTATTTTTGAAGAATTTATGTTGGGATCCAGTATTGTGCGGTAGGGTTTTGGCAATTACTTTTGTGACCCCTATTCTATGGGCATAATAACTATGTTTTTCATATTCTAATAATTTCTAGTTTGAGTGAATGCTATTCATTTTAATATTCTTACTCAGCTCTTTTTTATTTCTGCTAACACTTCATAAATATTATTATTGTGTGTATTGTTACTTTAAATTTCAAAGCGATAAAATTACAACGAATGGACGAGAATTAACAAAAACTACTTTGGTTTCGATGTCATTGTTGCCAGTGTCGAGTTTATTAGAAATCTTCAATTACATCATAATATTATGTAAACAAATAAATACCTACCCTGTTTATTGAAATAGGAGTAAAATAAAAGTTGATTTATTTTAAATAGTGATCCATGGGATGAAATTTAATGTCACTGAAGACAAAATCATTTACATGTTATGTGGTGGTAAGAAATTTTCTTCCCAGTGTAATGCCAATAAACGGCATCTTTTAATTTGTTAGGTTTTGTCATCGTGTCAAAATTAAATACAGTAATAATACAAAATATAAGTGCACTAGCTGATGTAAGTTCTTATGGGTTATGAAAACAATCATAGCTTCATAACATATTGTTACCTGCGTGTCTTCCAGAATTTCTTGGAAGAAATCTCAAGACGTTCGGCGGAATTGTCCTATGTTTCTGAACGAAATCTAAAACTAATTTTTCATTCTGACACTAAACGTCATTACGCACGTCACGTCATACGTCACATACGTCACGAGTATTATAAGAATTTCTGGCTTGATTTACAAAATAATATACTACTTATACAAGAATTAGGACTTAACCAGAGTCTCAAAGCCGTGCGAGTAGATAAACGAGATGAGGAAGTGGAAGGTCAGCGTTGGTCGGTGAGCAAGATGACGGAGTACGTGCCGGTAAGCGAGGGCGAGCAAGACGAGCCCATTGAGCTGCCAACCGAAGAAGACGGCTCGCTGCTACTGTCGACCGTGGCAGCGCAGTTCGCAGGTGCCAGCGGCCTGAAGTACCGAGTGAACGGGAGACTACGCGGCGTACGCCTCGTCGACGAGCGCCTGTCACCACCGGCGGAGGGCTGGCCGGCCTACCGATATTGGTGTGCCTTCCCACGCGCGGAATCGCCGCCGCCTCGACCACGATGCTCCGATCTTATAGTTCTCGGCTTACCATGGAAGACGACAGAAGAAGCTGTACGAGATTACTTCTCCTCCTTTGGCGATTTGCTGATGGTTCAAGTAAAACGCGATACGCGCACCGGACTATCCAAAGGTTTTGGCTTCATCAAATTCGCCGAGTACGAAGCTCAACTGCGTGCATTAGGCCGCCGACACATGATAGACGGGCGCTGGTGCGATGTTCGCATCCCGAACGGCAAGGACGGCTCGTCGACGGCTCATCGAAAGGTATTCGTCGGCCGTTGTACGGAGAATATTACAGCCGAAGATCTCAGAGAGTACTTCGGCTCCTTTGGTCAAGTGACAGATGTGTTTGTGCCGCGACCCTTTCGTGCATTCAGCTTTGTGACGTTTCTTGACCCAGAAGTAGCAAGGTCCTTGTGTGGACAAGATCATATTATAAAAGGTGTGTCAGTAAACATTTCAACAGCATCACCAAAGCGCGAAAGGTCCACTACTGCAGCCAGTGGGCTCGGCTGGGGCCGTATGCTTGGCTGGCCAGCTGATGCATGGCCACTCCCGGCACCCCATCCCCTCGAGTCAAAGCCCTACCTCAAATACGAGTAAACTGTGCCTCCTGTTCTCCACAAACCTACATTGTTAATAGCTTTCAAATTTTATATGAAACAAATTGTGTAAATAATATATTATACCAAGTTATTTTTGTGTTTTTCAGTCTATCCAAATTTTAACACATCCCTTCAACGTGAGCCACAGCTATGAAGAAAAAAACTATTATCTTTAAAACCAATCTAATTTAATCAATATATATACATCCAAACTAAACACTAATTTGTTACCAAATATGGCTACTACAATCCTCACTACATCAGCTAAAAGTTTAAGCTAAGGTTTTGGATAACAAAATATTTAACTAAATTAAACAACACCAATTAAGATATCCTATCCTTTTATTATAAAAAGGGGGTTAAGTAAATGATAAACTACATTAAACTTCTAGAATACAACAAAAAAATCAACAGAGTTGCTAATTTTCAGAAATAATCATTAAAATTATTTTATTGTTTATCCACTGAACTGATGACTATGACTCTTCTGCCAAACTACAAACAATTGAAAAGAATTGTTTATCCATCTAATGCAATTAAAAAATGAAAAACCACATTTACCTTGTAAGCCTTAATAAATACTAGACATTCATAAACAAGTAAATATAAATAAGTTACAGCTCCCATGCTTTGTGACATCAAATGACTTAAAGTGAAACAGTTGCAATTATTAATGTATTAGCGAAGATTCATAATTTAACAATAATTGACCAGAAAGTTCAATTCATAATGCTGCCATACACAAATCCAAATTATATTATTATTATGGTATTTTACAAATTTTGAGCCATAACATTTTTAGGCTTCATAAAAATTCAGATAATGCATATGAGTCTTAGTATTTTTTCCTGTTCTCAACTCATTTTTTTTACTGCATTTGTGGGCAGACGAGCATATAGCCCACCTTATGCTAAGTGGTCACCGTCGCTCATGGATGTCAGCAATGCCAGGAGCAGAGACAAGCCGCTGCCTACCATAATGCAGTCGTGCGTTCTGATCGGAAGATCTACAGTCGTTACACCCGCATAATACAATTGAAGCATTGATCATGGTGGGTGACAGAATTCTCGTTTCTGACATTTAGGGGATCCGGTACCAATACCAGATTGGATCAGCTGGTCTATGCCAAAACTCAATAAAACATCTATCGTCTACCGCTGGCACTGCTATTAAGCTGGTGCAGTTGACTCTTAATACACACAGATATAACTCTTTTGATTATCGTACGAGTCGCAGTGAGAATAGAGTTCCCTAATTTTATCAGCAACGCCTAGATCTTAGTACAGCAGGTCAAGCGTTCAAACTGGAATGAACTTTCCCTTTCGTTAGCTGATCGTTACCATTTTAAAGAAGTTAAGAATATTTTACGGCCTGAACAATAGATTGTATTCTTCTTTTTTTTTCCTACTAAAGCTGATAGCCTTGAGAGGCTATATCAGCGTGGCCTTAACTAATAAGTGAGCTCACGGGGCTCAAACCTTAGGCGCGATTGTATTCGGTGACCACTTTCTTATATATAGGCCGCGTGCTCGTTCTTTGAGGAAATAAAAGCAAATAAAGAACTGCCAAATGTTGCCATGAACACACTTCATCTTACGTATTAAGGTCTTTCATAAATCGTCCGTACTATCGGGTGCCAACATTAAGCCCAATTGAGTTCTATTTCACTGTCGGCCACAAAACACATTTTGGCGAACAACGTTTAAAATCTACGTCACCACGAGCTAAACTTTTAATCCCCGTCATGGACTTTGTTTTTTAATTTAGAATGTTCCAAATGTATACAGACATTACAAACACACGTGCATTACTACTGCCAGTAGTCTGATTTCCAGTCTGCTGCGCTGGTCAACGAAGGTACTTAGCCGCCCAATCGACTCGCGCCGCGCCGCTCCCAACGGTAGTAGCTTCTGTGAATTTTTCAATTCAAATACCTTACTGATATTTTGAATGGCTTTTATTATCAAACCGAGGCACAAATTACCTATACAGCGATTTGATCGTAATTGCAAGCTGTGTGTCTACAATCTGTCCCGCATTTCTTTAGTCTCGACGGGGGTCGGATTCAATGGTAGAATCGGACGACGTGGCTGTATATCGACTTCCATAGTTCCAATATGTCTGATTATTATCCAGCGATACCAAACCCATAAAAAAGATCAAGAAGGGAAACAAGTTCTGAAGAAGAAATAAGAAAAACCTACTACTACTTTTGAAGTCGTCGCCGCGTCGTGGCCTAAAGGATAAGACGTCCGGTGCATTCGTGTTGAGTGATGCACCGGTGTTCGAATCTCAGACGGGTACCAATTTTTCTAATGAAATACGTACTCAACAACCGTTCAGGATTAACATCAACGGCGAAGGAATAACATCGTGTAATAAAAATCAAAGCCGCAAAATTATAAAATTATAATTAGGCAATAAATAACATTGCGTAATTACTGGTGGTAGGACCTCTTGGGAGTCCGCACGGGTAGGTGCCACCACCCTGTCTATTTCTGCCGTGAAGCAGTAACGCGTTTCTTTTTGAAGGGTGGGGCAGCCGTGGTAACTATACTGAGACCTTAGAACATAATATATCTCAAGGTGGGTGGCGCATTTACGTTCTATATATCTATGGGCTCCAGTAACCACTTAAAACCAGGTGAGCTGTGAGCTCGTCCACCCATGTAAGCAATAAAAAAAATATCAAAATCTTCAATAAAAACGGAAAATTTTATTTAATTTCCTAATTTATATTTATCGTTTTAACAAGTTTAAATCTTTAAGTTAACCCGCAAAACATTAAACGAGCAAATCAATCTCACGCAGCAGTTAATTTTCATTGTATGAAATAGATTACGTGTAGTCAACAATATGTATAAGTGTTACTCGTGGGCTCACCTCGGTGCGCTCTCAGAGGAATCGTTCGGAATAGGGAGGTGTCTATTTTAGAGCCGGCGACATATCGTGCGGCGCCGAGGTACGCAGCAGCAGCTCCTCCGGACTGCGCCATCAAGGGTACAATCGGAGGAGCCGGTAGCTGAGCCGCGACCACACTGCGGCCTCTGGCACCGGACGTACGCCTCAACACTTGCTCACCCCCGCCTGTTTCATGTACTACTTCACCCCTATACAAAAATAATCATACTATAAAGTCTTATCTTATACCTTTAAACGAGCAATTCTTGTATAAATATGTATAATCTGAATCTCGGAAACGGCTCCAACGAATTTTATAAAATTTAGTATACAGGGGATTTCGGGGGCGATAAATCGATCTAACTACGAATTATTTTCAGAAAATGTTGTTTTATTCGTGTTTTCAATAATCAACTTTATGACTCTCCCCGACATCTATTGGTGAATAATAATACTATTAAGCTATTTCAGCATATTTTTTTTCTATGCTGATAGCCTTGAGTGGCTATCATAGATTATACACTTGGTGGCTATTTCAGCTTCGCCCTAACGTTTGTAGGTGAGCTCGCGGGGCTCAACCGGAGAGTTGCTAACACTGACCCTAGCAAGAGCAGTGCTTCGCAGAATCTACCACCGGATCGGAAACGCGACCCACTGAGAAGATCCGGCGAGAAACTCAGTGGGCTGTGTCTATGGGTTAGTTCGCTCGTCGAGCCCTTCGTCGCAAGCGACGGGTTCGACGAGGACGGTGACCGGAAAAACGTTTGTCAGAAGTAGGATTCGAACCCACGCCCTTAGAGAGGACCAGAACAACTCGCATCCACTTTTCGTGGACAAGGGAACCTTGAGTCTGGCGCCTTAGACCGCTCGGCCATCCTGACAACGGTTAGACCAAGAAAATGAATTGTTTATTTATATTATTTGTGTCTTTTTCATATAAAATATAAAAAAATACCGAACAAAGCTCGGTCATCGTTTAGTAGAAAACTTATACGTAAAGCACAATTTCTTTAGAATAAGTGCAAATATTTTTTTTTAATTATCCTAAAGAGGCAGATATGTTTCCAAGCCGTCTTAATGTTAAACAGTACCGCAACTAGTTAGTACATTCGTCTCTTTTGGTGATAGTCTGTCACACAGTGTAACGAAAGCCACTCGAAAATCGCACGTCAGCAACTTATCGCTTAGCTTTATGTAAGACGTTAAGCAAGGGCGGATCCAGCTTTGGCGCCAGGAGGGGGTCGCATAGTCGTGGGCAAGTTAAGAACTTATAATTTAATTTTGATAACAATAGATAATAAATAAATCATGATGTTCTTCAATTAGTCCAAGTTAGTTCAAGTCCTGAAACTAGCTCAGGGGGGTCATTACCCCCATGACCCTGGATCCGCCGTTGACGTTAAGAGTACGTAATATTTGTTGACTGCTAGTTTCGTAACACTGTTATTTGTTTTGTTATTGGTCATACTGCTAACATTTTTGCCTGTGTACGTTTAGAGCATTGTATGTGTCTGTAAAAAGTGTGTTCGACACATAGAGTTACTATACTTATTAACTCCATGGTTCAACATAATCTCAGTGTAGCCTGTCCTCTATTGTGGTAGCTAAAACAAATCACAAGTCCATTCTACTATATAAATCAGAAGATGGTCACTTCCTTATCATTCGCAGTCTCCTTATAACATTGTCCTGGTAAGATTTATGTGCGGCTTTCTCCTGACAAAAATTAGGTCAATGATTTTGGGTGGCACGTTTGGGTGGCACCCTAGATGGTTTAGATTCACAAATCAGCCCGGCAGATGGCGCTGCAGTCGGTATCTAGGTTATTTATCTATACTACAACTAAACGGCTGGATCGACTTGAATGAATTTTTGCAGGACAACGTCTGTCGGAACTGAAAACGAACTATAAAACGTGTAACTAGTTAAAAACATTACCCGAGTATATCAGCAAAACGATCTCGAAGTGGCGCCAAGTTGACCAGAGGTACTGGTGCTACTGAAGCCGGCGTCTTGTTTACGGACGCAGCCGCTTGACCTAAGATCTCTGTGTCTCCTCTAATGCTCGTCCTAAGATTAAAAACATCATCATTGATATATTGGAAATGCTGAATCGTTATTAACAAAAGCACCAACCTCCTCGCTCTCGACGCAGGTGGAGGTAATACAAGGGCAGCGCCGACGGCGAAGTATGGAAATCTGGAAACAGGCAGTTTAAAAAGCATCAATGAGTACAAACCCTAAAAAGTTTTAATAAGATTACTAATAAACTCATTTAATCATGTGTGCGCATTTTTGTTTTACTTGTTTGTACGAGATCACGACTGAACTGTGCTTAAGCAGCTATCGTATTTGCATTCCGTTATTTGGATTGCAAAAATAGATATCACATCTGTCAGTCAATTCCCTCAATTCAGAAATCAGGTAGAATCGACTCGTAATGCCTCAACATCTACTTAAGTACCTATAGCATTATCAAAAACTAGTTTTGTTGAGCCGAGAACGAGTACTCTATAAACATTTAAACTAACCGTAGAGCTTGAGGTGCAGTAGGTCGATCTCTTGGTGGATATCGCAGTAGAGCAGCAAGTAGAGCAAGTGCTGGGGGAGAGGCCGTCGGCACAACTCGCGCTAATGGTACGCCTGCACTTATAGGGAACCGAAAACGCAAAGCTTCCGCGAGAGAATAGCCTTCAGGCCACTCATCCCGATCGGGAGTTCCGAGTGTAGCACATATTTTATGCAACTGATCGATTTCTGAATTCCCTGGGAATAACGGACGACATGTGTACAATTCCGCTGTGATGCACCCTAACGCCCATAAATCGATGGGTGCTCCGTATCGGGTGTCGTGTAGCAGGACTTCGGGTGCTCGATACCATCGCGTCGACACATAATCCGTGTAGGGCGGCCTCGACCGGACTTCTCTGGCGAGACCCAAGTCGGCGATTTTCACCAATTCCGGTCCGCAGCACAGCAAATTTTCCGGTTTTAGATCGCGGTGAAAGAAGCCGTGTCGATGCATATGTGCTAGCCCTTGCAGAACCTGGTATATGATGTTTCTCAGCACCGGTTCTGGGAATGCACGATCGGCATCCCGTATCAGCTGGTACAGATTTCCCCGCATATATTCAAATACGAAATACAGAGTGTCGTTCTCTCGTATGACTTCCCTTAATTTAACTATATTGGCGTGGTTGAGTTTTTTAAGCGATTTCACTTCTCGAAGATTCATGGCTTCATCCCATGAATAATATTTACGTTTCATACGTTTGATAGCAACTTTTTCCCCTGTGTCTCGTCTTTGTGCGAGCACTACCGATCCATAGGTACCATCGCCTAGTTGCTGTAAGACCACGTAGCGATTCATATTGTTTCTAAGCAATCATAACTGTGCTTTATTTCATAAAAATGATGCTCATTCAAGACAGTAATACATCCGTATCTGTGAAAGTACGGTTTGTGATCTCAATTAGTCAGAAACTCTAAATAAACATCTAGTGGCTTACTTTCAGTATCCTTTGATAAATAATGTTACGAATTTATGCTTGAGAAGAAATTATTTGGAGATAGTAAAGGATTATCTTTCATTACAGGCATCACTTTCAAAATACTTTTAAGTTAATTCAAACTACTTATGTAAAAGATATTTAATAAAATTTAAAATCAGCTTAGAGTCAACATCGTCATGTTATTTTCACAGGTTACCATGGAAACCTAGTAACAACCGTACAGCTGGATATTGATGGAAACATGGTTGGATTTAAATGTGTAATGAAGATTGTTTATTAACTGTTTAATATGTGTTAAAGTGCGCAAATGTGGAAAAAAGAAACAAAGCCGCTGGACGCTATTTCCGGGGATCCTCTAAAAAGTCCACTGAAAAAGTCTCAGTAAATAACCACCATTTTACTGAGACTATATTGCATCTCATATCATCTCGTTTTATTTAATAATTGATTAATGTCTCAAATTAATGAACTTCATTAATGTCGCTCCATTACAATTTTTATAACTGATCATTAGTGATCATACAAAAGATTAGACTTTGTGGTGTAATACCTTCGCCTTTACAGTTGGAAAAATGAAACTATTATTACAATTAATTGTCATTGCCAAACTACAGCTGATCGTGTATCCCTAATCGATTCAGTATAAACATAGTAGGTACACTAAAGTACACTTATTAATTAAGAATATAAAGGTAGTAGTCGGCAATATAAACTATTAATAAATTTAAAAAATGAACTTGATTAAAAGAAGTATTGTTCATTGTAAAAAATGTCTAAAAGGAATTCACAGAAGTTTCAGCCAAAATTGTTGCGTAAAGGTGCAGTATTTACATCGCTTATAACCTAAATATTATTTACAATAAAGTATCAGATCATTTACAACAAAGTATCAACAAACATAAAGAAAACAGTAACAAATAACAGTAACAAAAACAACCCATTAGGATTTCATAGACAAAATTTAATTATATAAATATATTCTCAATCGGTTTTTGAAGGAGTTCAAAACACAGTTTTTTTCATGTTGTAAATATATATTTATATGTACCTATATCAGACACTATGTACCTATGATGTAGTGAAAGTTTGAATTCAACCTGGTTAGTCCGTTTGCAATAATTCTTAAAGTAAAGAGTTTTATGGATAAATGAAACCCACCAATTTAAAATTTGTTATAAAGCAAAAAAATATATTTCATACTTAATTAAAAAATTTGGCTGCTGTTTTTACAAATTTACAAAATATTTATTTTAGAATGCGGCAAATGAAAATTCTCAAGTTGAAGAATGGCCACGACGTGTGGTCTCTGGAATCCAACCAACTGGTAGCCTGCATGTTGGGAACTACTTTGGTGCAATCAGACGCTGTGTGCGCTTGCAACAGCAAGGCAATGACTTAACACTGTTTATTGCTGACTTACACTCCTTAACTGCACAGCAGGTTTGTTTAAGTTTTAAACACACTAGATGTACCTGTATGCTGTACCAATGTAATCTATACATCACTACTATTCTTAAAAGCAAAATAGCTGTTACAAATGGACATGTCATAATTATGAGGCTTCTGTATTTTGTTATTTGTCTCTTAACATTGAACTCATCTTTTCATTTCTATTACAAACAAACATGTTCCGTTTCAACACTAATCCTCATAAATACTCTTTGAATCCTCAATCTATAACAGAGATTAGATGCTATGATATAAATAATTAAAAGTAGGTAATCGAAGTAGGTCAACCAAGTTTTCAGCAAGTTTGGCTCTGTCCCTGGCATTGCTGACTGCCATGAGTGACAATAACCACTCACCATCAGGTGGTATACTCCACTGCCATATAGACACAATGTAATTACCATACCTTCATTAATCTTAATCTGTTTGCAGTAAAATAGTCAGGAAGGTGAGACAACAAAAGCACTAAAGATATATGCTTTAAAAACTTTCAGAACCCTGAAGTATTACAAAACAATATCTTGGAACTAACAGCATATTTATTAGCAAGCGGTATTGATCCAGAACAGAGCACATTCTTCGTTCAGTCCGCTGTTACAAGACATGCAGAGCTGTGCTGGCTGCTTGCATGTTTGGCTACTAATGCCAGATTGGCCCATCTACCCCAGTATAAAGAGAAGAGTGCTAAGATGAAGGAAGTGCCCATTGGATTATTGCTTTACCCAGTTTTACAGGTAAAAAATATACTGAGTTGAATAACAAGTTTAAGTACATGATTAAATTATGATTTAGCATCTTTTAAACATGCAAATCTATATTTATAAATTTGTTTCTTCTAATTTTTTTTTTAATTTGAGAACATTTCTTTGTTTTAGTGATAAGACCATCTCCTGCTAATTGTATGTAGTTGTCTTACATTTTATGGGATTGGCATCAAAAATGTATTTATATGTTTTTTTGTCATAAAAATTGTTGTATAATTTAGTTATATCAAAAGTGATTTTTAGTGAAAATATCGGTTTTTGAAGTGAAACTTCCTTATCGGCGTTGGAAAAAAATTTACCGTCACATTTTTCGGTTACGCGTCACTTTTTTCCGTTACGCGCCATCTGTTTTGTATTCATGTCTATGATAATAAAATCCTTTTGTTTAAACTTTATCTAATTTAACTTTTTTGTATTCATGTCTATGATAATAAAATCCTTTTGTTTAAACTTTATTTAACCAATCTAATTTAACTTTATTTAACCAATTTCTAGAAAGTTGCATGTAGATCATTTTTCGAAAAATAAGGCCATAAACAAGTTTCACTTCTTACGTGTGTACACTAGTACACGCACACATTTTTTTTTTTTTCTACATTTTAAGAGGACCAGTGGACGAGAATGCATTTTACGAGTCTTAGATTCTGATTTATAAGAAAATAATGTACATATTTTCAAATCTCACTTGCTTGTCACCATTCTCGTCGAACTTGTCGAATGCAATATATCGAAACCCACTGAGTTTCTCACAGAATCTTCGCGATGGAGCGCGATTTCGATGTAGATTCAGCAAAGTACTAGTTTTTCAATGGTCAGTAATAGCTATTCTTTGAGTTTGAGCCCGTGAGCTCACCTACCAGTCCGCGAGTAGCTGGAATAGTCCCTTAGGTTAGGTCAAAAACCTACGTGCGTCTCTTTTTAAACATGCTATTTGTTTTCCGTAAAAAAAACTTTATTTGATTTATATTGACAGGCAGCTGACGTGTTGATTTACCGCGGTACCCACGTTCCTGTAGGCGCTGATCAGATACAACACCTGCAGGTTGCCTCGCAGTTGGTTAAGACCTTCCATCATAGATACGGAAAGACATTCCCAACACCGAGACCCCTATTGCCAGGTTTGCCAGACTATGTTCTTAAAACCACCAGTGTTAATATACCTTTAGGAATTTTACCTGTATACATTCTCTCGTAATCTTTAACATGATTTGGGAGGTTTACAACGAAAGAAAAGATCTTCCACAGGGGGCTTCGTGCGAGTTTCTTAACGTTCTCGATAGCGTAAAAGTTTACTCAAATTTGTGTGTAGTTGGAACAGCGCCCCTAGCGACAAACGTAGGGAAACGTTCCATCTCAATACAAATTAGAGTTAACTTTTACGCTATCGAGAACGTTAAGAAACTCGCACTAAGCACACTGAGCGTGTGATATTGCTCGGTAGACCGACGGTCCGAATATTGTTGTTCGGAACTTGTTTAAGTGCAATCTTATCTTGAAAATGTCGTAAGATCCAGGTATCTGTCAAATATCTTGTGTTGTGTGACGGCTACCCGCCACAATGGTCTCCTGTCTCCTACCTACTGAACGTATTATACTATACCAAGCAAGCAAGCATGGGGCATGCCCATTGTGACGAGCTAATTTGTTAAAACTACTCAAGCGCTAACTGTCGCAAGTTACAGTAAAAAGTACTGTAAATTTAAATATCTCTGATATGCCCATGACAAGAAACTTACAACTTACACCGCGCGTCTGATCCTTTTAGGTCACTACGACATGCTAGCTACTACAGTAGTATTAATAGAAAATGCAATCGTTATGAAATTGTATCAAACACTTCACAGACGACGGTAGCGATAGAATACTGAGCCTAAGGGATCCAACAAAGAAAATGTCCAAATCGGATTCTGATCCGAAATCCAGGATCTTGCTGAGCGACACGGATGACGTTATTCACAAGAAAATTCGGAAAGCAGTCACAGATTTTACTCCACAGGTTCATAGTATTTTATTTATGGTTCCTGTCACCAGGCTCCAAATTATGTATTTTTTTCTTCTATTTAATTATTTAGTTTTATACGAAAGTTGCAATTACTAGTCAGTTTTTTTTAGAGCGTGCAATGAATGTGTGCGAAATTTAAAGATCCACCAATGCTCTCGCTTATCTTCAATAGCTTATTTTTCATACGGGACCTTTGCCCACGACTATTTATTAATAGTAAGACGTGTGGTGAGTCGCACAGATGTGTCATTGGGATTGGTCTCATTAACCATACAATTTCTCCTGAAACCTCATATTTTAGTGATGCTGACATTCATGTTACAATATCTTTAGGCTCCGGTAACCACTTAATAACAATTGGGGCCAGAGTTCGTTCCACCATCTAAACAAAAAAAATCATTCAATAATTTTTTTCTGAGATTTATTATGGCAGTACATAAAAGGTTTTAATAACGTAATACCTCATTAAAATTCAAAATATTTAAAAATTATTTATTTTATACTTTTACTATATTATCATGTTACTTAAGGATATTTAAGTATAAGGATTTAGATTCAATAATTTTAATAAAATAATATTGAAATATACATTTTCCCATTACATTTATCCACGATTGATTCTCAATATTAAAATTATGTGTACACAATGATGCGCTAGTGAATAAACTAAACAAACTATCATTAATTTGGGAAAACGAATAATTCAAAAGTCAGTGACACTTATAATTAAATACAAATACATAGACAGCTCTATGTAAACTAATAGCAGTAACATATTGTAGTCCTTTGACAATTTACCATATTGCTTTAGAATCAACTAGTGTATTACTATTATACTCTAGTCCTCTGGATAGTAATATTGATAATTATTTAAGAACTTATTTATTTTAATCATAATTAGTCGAGCAAATTTCTGATTCATAAAAGAGATTTAAAATAATTTAAACCATAAAACATTTTAGGTAGCTTTCTTTTAATTGTTCATGGTGACTTTTTAAATGAGTCATTATATGGAACTACATTACAGTAATGACGTATTTGAATTATAATATTTTTTCCTAAACAATGTATAAGAAGCCTTATTAGGAAGGAAGTACCATGAAATTACACTCCCCATATAAACTTTGAAACCCTAATTCACCCTTTAAGGGAGAGAGAGAGGAGCAGATAATATAATAATATACAACTTTGAAAAACGCTGATATAAGTGCACATTTATTTCAGAAATGTACACAACTTCATAATCCTTACATCCTACTTATATATACATCAGCTTACTAGTAACTTATTTCTATTGTTTTAATATATTTATCACCCACCTAAATAACTAATCACCAATCAAATTAACCAATCACATCTGTATTACTTCAAAGCAAATAATTGTCTGTTAATCCAGGTTACATATGATCCAAAAGAACGGCCCGGAGTATCAAATCTTATAAAACTACACTGCCTTGCTGAAGATAAACTCCCTGAAGAAGTAGTTGAAGAATCAGATGGTATGACAACGGCGCAGTATAAAGGTGTTGTTGCAAATGCTCTCTGTGAAGCCCTGCGGCCTGTACGGGAACGGGCAGTCAGTTTGCAAGCCCAGCCAGCCTTCCTGCAAGCTGTGCTGCAGCACGGCGCCGTCCGGGCTCGCCAGCGTGCAGATGAAGTCTATCAGGATGTCACAAACAAACTTGGGTTAGCAGTGCCACGATTACACAGTCTAACCAGAGCCGCCACTCAATGACTTGACGACACTAGTAAATATAATGAGGTCTGTTGTTTTTGATGCACATAGTTAGATTGATACAATGTGAGAAATAAATCATGAGGTTTAACAATGATGTTGTGATTTCTTCTATAACCCCTCTCAATTTGTCTTTGGTGAATATGGGCTGAACACCAATTAGGTAGATTAACATGGAGTATCTATATATCTGGCATTAAGAAATTTATATAAAGCTTATTACTTTTTTTATTTACTGAATAGATTAATTAATTAAATATTAAAACTTTATATATCTGAACAAATACCATTTATAGTTGAAATTCCTTGATGAATCACAATCTGTGGTGATGCTGGTACACTTGCACTGTTGGTTCCTGATGTGTCTGAGGAGGTGGTTGAGATTGTTGATGGTTTCTCTCTCGTAACAATGTCACTATATCTCTAAGAAGATCGACAGCTTGGGCAACAGATTCTGCCTGTTTCTCAGCAGCTAAGGCACTACGCATTGCAGCTTCAGCAAGTAACTCCTCAGTGCTTGGTCGAGGAGCATCAGAAGTTGACGGAACTGAAGTATCAGAACGCATGTCGTCGTCTAGTGGAGTCAGTTTACGATCTTCATCAGAGTGGCTCCCCCCTCTTGGTGTGTGTGCTGTGAAAAAAAAACAAAATTGATAGCATAAATCAACTCGCCCAAACCATCTAAGAGAAACTGAAAATGCAAATACATTTCATTTATTGATTATTGATTGATTGTTGAAGGTGTTGGAATTTTCCCAAGATGTTTTTGTAATAACCCAGCCAACATTGTTAACGATCGATAACAAAGTTATATTGTCATAGTAAGACATTGCATTGTAGCATTTTCAAAATGACACACATTTTAACCCTTTGCTGTCTGAGGACAACACAGTGATGTTGTGTGCAAAATAGCAGCTAACAGCCAGCCACATCTCAGTCTTATCTTGTACAAAATAGGGGTCAAAGGCCAACCACACTACAGTTGTGTTATGAGCATAGTATCGCTCAGTGGCAGGTGACAGCAGTTTAGCATCTTGTATTCTATTGGTATCTTGGAACAATAATCAACAAAAAAATTGCCAAAGAACATGTAAATAATCAAACATTTAAGAGAAACAATTTTTTTAATTTATTTACGTATTTTTCAAATTTCATGAAAGTAGGGAAACAGAGTTGAGAACTTAAGACAACTAACGATAAGATTAGTAGAACTTAACAATTTATAATTTCCCGATAATGTCAAGAACGACAAGCCAATTAGCACTCTGACACTAAGCAAATAATATTATGATACGTGCAGATAGCAGTGTTAATTTAGCTTCACTATACTTACACACACAATTGCTATTGTTGAAGATATTTTGGAGACGCTCTTCGGCAGAGGAAAGGTCACCGAGGGCACCACCTGCAGCTGATTTTCTTCGTGCCTTGTATTTTATATCGACCCAGTACTGAAATTTTTTTTACAATTTAGTTAACAATATATAGCTAATACGGTTAATATGCGATTAAAATATAAAACTATGCAGTATTAAACAAATAAAGGAACTTGCACGGGATTGCTCTGCTATATGCGCTCGTGCTTAAGATAGTAAAAATAAAACTCACGCGAGACCACTTATCAGGCGACTTTCTTGCGCCTCCAGTATCAGCAGCAGCAGCATTTAGTCGCTCCGCCAGCAACCTCCAAAGCTTACTCGAACTATAGCGTGAATAAATTGCCTGTTTGCCCGCTGCAAAATCAGGGTGCTCTTCCATAAAAGTCAACAATAAGTCCAGTTGCTCTGAGCTTACCCTGGATCTAATTAAACTAGTACTCATTTCTGCTTCGACGACATGTTATATATAAAATTAGTATACTTTAAAAGCTATACTAATAAAATGACAAATTTATTAATATTTATCTTTACCAATAATCTTGTCAATATTTTTAAAAAGTTGAAACCTCCGATTGAAACTTGAAAGTACCTACATTATTGTTAATTTTGATTAATCTATTACATAGGACATAGGCAAAGAAACAAGGCCCGTTCTGCCAAAAATTTTGTAGTAAACACTAGAGTCTGGCAAGCGAAAGTAGACACTCGAATTAGGTCTATGGTCAAAACAAGATTGCGAGTAGTTAGTGATTTGTTGTGACTTTTTTGAGCATTTTTCTAACTCAAAAATGAATAAAACTATTAAAAGTGGAGTGAGGGAGATGTCGTTTCGCATGATTTCTAAATTTGAATAAAAACAACAGGAGAAAAACGCTGTATTCAAACAGAAACAATATTGTTTACGTGTGGTGTTGAATTTCATAAGTTAGTATGACACTTAGAAGTTGATACATTGTTTGAAATCGTAATTATTATTTATATTTTTACAAAACTATTTCTCTATTTCGATCCATATTCAGTTTATATTACGTTAAATAGCTTCATAATAATACATTATTGTTATCTAACATACCTTAATAAATGTTACATTGTAATTTTAACACAACTTGTTTTCTTTACAGAAAATCTGGTGGATGTAGCAGGGGTTGATGAGATAGTGAAAACTATTGAAAAACTGACTGGTTTGGAGCAAAAAGACAGGATAAGAACCCAGAACTAATACTTGGATAAAATAGCTTCAATCACTGGTAAGTTTTTCCCAAGTACATAAGTTTATATAAAGATATAATCTAATAAATGCAGCACTTATGTAATCATTCTGTTTCATCATTCTTTACAGAAGTGAGTGTTACAACATTAAAAAAAATAAAAAAGGAAGGTACAGTAAATGCAGGCGTCTGGAATACCCCAGGGAAAAAACGGCCACATAAGCTCACGACTTAGATAATTTCGATATAGATGTTATTCGTAACAAAATTAACGAATTTTACATCGTTAGAAAACAAGTTCTTACGTTGAGAGTTCTGTTAATGGAATTAAGAGAAAGCATTGGATTTAATGGATGCAGAGAAACTCACTTATTTGTCCAATGGCTATGAATTTAAGAAAAATAAGAATAGGCGTTCATTGTTAATTGAACGTTATGACAGATCTGCCTGGAGACATCGGTTTTTAAGAACCATGTCTTTGAAACGTAGAGAAGGAAAGTCAATAATTTATTTATACGAGACCTATGTTCATAAAAACTACAAGCCCAAGAAGTCTTGGCAAGGTCCATCTACAAGTGGTGCAATTGAAAATGTTTCGACAGGGAAAAGGTATATAATTGTACATGCTGGATCAGAGAAAGGCCCTGTGCCAAACTCATTGTTAGTCTTTAGCACTAAATCCAAAATGGCGGACTACCACCGCGACATGAATACTGTAAACTTTAATAAATGGCTAAGAGAAAAGCTTTTTTTTATTTTATTTTATTGCTTATTTTTATTGCTTTTGATGGGTGGACGAGCTCACAGCCCACCTGGTGTTAAGTGGTTATGGAGCCTATATACATCTAGAACGTAAATGCGCCACCCACCTTGAGATATAAGTTCTAAGGTCTCAAGTATAGTTACAACGGCTGCCCCACCCTTCAAGCCGAAACGCATTACTGCTTCACGGCAGAAATAGGCAGGGCGGTGGTACCTACCCGCGTCGACTCACAAGAGGTCCTACCACCAGTAATTACACAAATTATAATTTTGCGGGTTTCATTTTTATTACACGATCATTGCCGAATGATGAAACTAAACTAGTCAAGAGGAGATTAGGCGCGTGCAGTCTGGAGGCCGCGCGAGGCTGCCAGTGGCCGCTGGCATCGCCGCCGGCCGCTGCCGGACGCTGCCGGCCGCTGCCATTCCGGTGTGACTCGGCCCTAATGAATCTTTTTACATGGAAGTTATAGATTCAGATTTTGATCATGAAAGTGAATATACCAAAATTATTATAGAATATTGTTTTTTTTTTTAAATCAGATTGCCATATAATACCTACTCTTATTTTTGATTCAGACGTAGTAAGCTGATTTTTCGAAATGTCACGTGTTTCTTTGATTTGGATCAATATAGGTAATGATTTTACATCTCTGAATAGAAATTAGATTTTACGCGATTACCGCTACTCATTTTAACATTATTATTTTTAACTTACCTAACCTAAGCCATTGGTGGGCAAAGGCCTCCCTCGAATCCTTCTAGGAACTTGAATTTATAGCAATCGTATTTATCAAAAACTTAGTGATTTGTTTCTTTTGATAAGAGGTTACCTAGGTAGGTTAGTGCTACTACTACCCCAGTATTGATTTATTTCATAGACTTATTCCCATTCTTGGACCTATTCACATGCAGTCGAGCAGAAGTGTACAAATAATACTATTTTTCAGCAAAAACTAATTATTGTATATTATAAAGTATCAAATTATGATGTTCGAGATATGTCATACTAATTTTGGGGTTGCTATACTGAAATTTTTTAAATTTGCCCCGCTTTTTCAGTCTCTACTTTGATTTGCCAGACTCTAGCTATTTTGGTATTTAAACTGAAATGTAATGGAATGAAAATGAACATTAAATTAATTTCATGTCTCAAAGTAATCGTTTTCATTACATTTCATCTCATTTCATTTCACTCTATATTATAATTTTTCATTAAAATAAGAATATAAATTAAAATAAGACATGTCTTAAAGGTCTCAGTTACCAGATCATAAAATCCCATAAAAAAATGTAGGTACCTACGTAAGTCATAAATTGTTTACTTTAATAATTATTATTTAATGTTAATTGCGATTGAAGTGTAAATACACTACAAATTTTAATTTAAATAAATTAAAATAAAATATTAAAAAAATGCAATTGTTGTTATTTTACATTTCATGTTCTTGAGTTTTCTTCCAGTAATTAGGTATGTATGTATTTATTATTTTTTTCAAAAGAATTAAAAGATACTATTGTGCGTGTTTTTCGTATAGTATGTAAAATGTATGTTTTTACCTCGTATATATATTTATAGTTTTTTTTCTTTTGGCTGTCACTATAGCTTTACCATCTTTATCATCAGAATTTACTTGTCTTAGCAATTTAATACTACTATCAAATACATGTAATGACATAAGTACTTGGTATTTGTGTATTTATTATTCTTAATTTTTTTATACTGGTAACTGGGGTTAAAAATATAAGATTTTAAACATTAAATTAGACTAAATTGTTGTAAAATCATTTCTTTATATAGAGATATTACATAGTTAAATATAAATAGGGCAAAGACAAAACATCTTGTTTTTCTCATGTTAACATTTTTTTCCAACTTTGCAAGAAAATTCATTAAATTATTCTAAATCTGTGTGTCAGGATATGGTTGAATTTGGAGTAATGGGTGGTGACTAGTCTTAACAGTTTCCTTAAAAAGCTAATCATAATTTGAAAAATATCTTTAATGTCGCAATGCAAACAACTGTTATTATTAATTTTTATAATTAATTTCCAGTTAACTGAAAAATGTTAGGACAGCAATTGAGAGTTGCAGCATCTCATGCTGAAGCTTGTATGGGACGAATGAGAGCGTGGCGAATACACGCATATGGACCTACTACTGAGTTGAGACTGGAAGAAGCACGCGTACCTCCGCTAAGAGCTCCAGATGAGATCTTAGTTCGGGTTCATGCATCTTCAGTGAATCCCATTGACGTTGCTATGATTGGTATGTTTTTTTTATTCCCCTTCCTAGGCAGACCAGAGCATGCGGACCACCTCAGTGAGTAGTTACCATCGCCCATGGACGTCAGCAACTACAGGGGCAGAGCTAAGCTGCTGCCTACTGTTAAGTACTCTCCACAAACCTCATTTGAAGAAGGACATGTCAAAGCGCTCAGGAAATACCGTGGAAAGGAGCTCATTCCAAAGGCAGATAGTTTGTGGCAAACAAGATCACTGGAAATGTACTGTGGATAAACACAGTGGCTCCAGGTAGTACGGAATAGTACCTGAATTGTAGGTAGTTGAATAAATTATATGCAATTTTTTTGGTAAATGACTAAAGAATTGCTAAGTGCAGGGTGTAGCCTATTGAAGCATACTGGTACGGAGACTATGATAGTTGTAGTGCTAATGACTAGGTGACTTCACTTACAGGCCCTAATGAAGATTTGACAGTAGGAAGGTAGTGACCCTGAGCTATATGACCCATCAAATCATACTCTCATCATCATACTCTTCATTGCTATAGCATGTGTGATACTTTTGAACCAAGCCAAGTGTGATAAGCTAGAGTCGTTTAATATTCCAGGAGGTTATGGTTCTAAAATATTAAACACACTGCGAACCATAGAAAGTGGTGAAGGGATAGAATTCCCTTTGATAGCGGGACGTGATTTTGTGGGCGAAGTTGAAAGGGCTGGTGTGGGAGCAAAACTAAAGCGTGGAGAGCGAATTTGGGGAGTTATACCCCCTCATCGCCAAGGGGCACATTCTGAATATGTAGTTGTGAAAAATTCCTGGGTAAGTTTTATTATCAAACCAACAACATCCATAGAAAGTAACAATTAAGAAATAAAAATCTTCTTTTTCTCCACCTTATTATCATTCTAATCATTCTCTTCCATTTTCTTCTATAAACCGCCATCTCAACGATTACTCCTCTCTCTCATATCGTCATTCACACACTCCATCCATGTCTTCTTCGGTCGACCTCTTCCCCTCTACCTTGCACTACCATTTCCATAATATATTTCCTAGTCACATGCATCTTTTCTATACGCATCACATGTCCATACCGCCTGTAGGGTCTGCTGCGGGAGTCTTGGTTCAGGCAATATGGGGTGTAGGTCCGTTACCGGAATGACTTATGTCCAATTTCACACACACACAGCAATTTACACAAAAACGATTAGAAGGAGATGCAATGAGCACAAGCACAGGTGGATAGTTCACAGTAAACTGTAAGAACGAGTCCAGGCAAAGAAGGAGACATAAATTGTATACACTAAACATTCAATATAAACTTAGTCACCACACACGCTAACCACATTAATTAAGAAATAAAACTAATTTGTATAAATCTTTATTTATTCAATTTTTTTTTAAATTATAATAATACATTCCTGCATATTAGCATAGCATTAATATTACATATTATTAGCAAATATCTATATATTAATATGTGAAGCAAAAACTTTATATCCCTTTTTACGAAAATTGCGCGGACGGAGGAGTGTGAAATTTTCCACACTTATAGAGAATATAGAGAAGGAGTGCAGAATGCTAATATTTTGTTAAAATAATGCATAAAAGATACATTAAATCAATAAAGAAAACATTACACACACTACATACCATGTATTTGACGCACACACATGCATACTATTTATTATCAAACTTTTGTTCGCGTCTCTTGTCAAAGTGAGAATAGGTTTGCCTTTGTTAATATTTTTTAAAGTGTAGTTTTGGCTAAATTTTTGATTATAGAAGTATAAAATACAATCATAATAGTGTACAAACTTACAATTCCAATTAATTATAGTCGAATTTCGACTACTGCGGGACCTCTAGTAGTTATTAAAAATATTAAAATTAACATTGCAGGCAGGCAAAGCCCCATCAACATTGTCGGATATATCAGCTGGTGGGGCGCTGTACACCGGTCTGACGGCCGCCAGCGCGGTGCGGGGGGCGGGGTACGGGCAGAGGCGCGGGGGGCGTGTGTTGCTGCTGGGGTTGGGGGGAGTGGGACATGCTGCTCTACAACTATTGGTCTATCGACAGGTTCAGGTATACACGGATATAGACTAAATTGGAATAATCACATTTTGACTTAATTCTGTTATTGTAAGCTAGGATCAATCTCGATCAGATGTACGTGATATTTCTTCGTCAGAAATGCCCTAGACATTTTATATAAAATAACATGTAGCAGTAAAATAATATTATTATGGATAATGAAAGTGAGTATAGTAATAGAGCCCACTGAGTTTCTCGCCGGATCTTCTCAGTGGGTCGCGTTTCCGATCCAGTGGTAGATTCTGCGAAGCACTGCTCTTTTTAGGGTTAGTGTTAGTAGCCTCTTCAGGTTTGAGCCCCGTGAGCTCGCGCCTACTTATTAGTGTTACTCTGAAATGGTCACCATCAGCTTAGGTAGGAAAAAAAATACATGTGTGCAATTCGCACGTGGTAAAAGTGAAAAATTCAAAA
The DNA here is from genome assembly GCF_030269925.1 of Bombyx mori. NCBI lineage: Eukaryota > Metazoa > Arthropoda > Insecta > Lepidoptera > Bombycidae > Bombyx > Bombyx mori. The sequence continues at coordinate 19,301,825 of NC_085117.1, forward strand.
ATTAAAATACAATTATCCTAAATGTATAAAGTATATATAAAATTTTGTCATTAGTAAATAATTGTAAATCATTTTTTACTAGCTGACCCGGCAGACTTCGTAGTGCCTCAATCGATAAATAAAAGACACATCAAAGGGCAATCAAAATTGTGAATTCCGCTCATTTTCATATTTATCTACCTTTTAAACCTTCTCTGGACTTCCACAAATAATTCAAGACCAAAATTTGCCAAATCCCTCCAGCCGCTCTCGAGTTTTAGCGAGACTAACGAACAGCAATTCATTTTCATATATATAGTTAGTATGAGGTAGCGCCCTCTGTGAATTGGTATTTTAACTTCACGTATAATCCTAAATTAGAATTCACTACAAGAGGTTTCATACACACGTTAGTAAAAAAATATCTCATAGATGGCGCTGTATTAAAAAAAAAACGCTACACTGAGAACGTCTAATGTGTTCTATCTCATTCTCTCGCCGGCTGAATCCTATACATTTATGTGTTTGTGTCTGTCTCTATGGACTTATTTTTTCGTTTCATCGAGTTTGAAATCACAACGATTCTAAAGAAGTTTCACTTCAAAAGGAATAGTGGCAAAATAACTGACACAGGTTGTAGTGGGATGTGCGGGGGAGTTGTGTGAGCGCGCCATGTCGCTGGGCGCCAGCCGCGCACTGGACCGACACGCGCCGGACTACAACAAGTTTCTAGAAGAATGTGGACCGTGAGTTTTTTTTTCTCCCTTTGCTGCAAAGAGTTCTAGTATCTTGTATCCGTTATTCAGATCTGTTTGTCAATATCTTAGTCGATTTTTAAGGCCAAGTCACTTAAAAATAAAGTTTGTAATTTGACTGTATTCTTTACGTGTAGATGATGATTTTTAAATGTTGTCAAGATCTGACCAGTAGTTGTAGCGTTATCCTTAATAATGGGTATTTAATTGACTTCAGACTAAAGGATATAAGACGCCCGTTACATTAGTATCGAGCGATGCGACGCTGTCAATGATCGAATCCCGCTGGCTGGTACCATTTCTTCTAATGAAACACTTACGCTTGACGTACGACGGGCCGTGAGCTTCCTCAAGCCATCTTTACCCATAAAGTGTTGTTGTATCGTGTAGATACGACGCCATCATCGACTGCGCGGGTCTGGGGGGTTGGGAGGCGGGTGCGCGTCGCTGGAGCTTCTCCCGCTACGTCACCCTCAGCAGCCCGCTCCTCAGGGACACGGACGCTAGGGGTCTGCCCCTGGGGCTCGCGGCCGCCGCCTGCCAGCTCGCGGGGCAGACCGCCCGGGCGCTGGCGGCGCGGGGGGAGGGGGGCGCGGCGCGGGGGCCGGGGGGCGCGGTGCCGCACGTGCGCTGGGCCTACTTCATGCCCAACGCTGACGATATCGAAATGCTTAGGCGTTTGTCTGAAAGTGGAGAGGTATGTCCGCTTAGGATCTTCTATGCATTAGTACTAGAACTCGCGCAGTGATCGAAATTTGGCAATAATCACTAAATGTTTAGATATGTTACATTTTGAATCTGTTTGGTCTTGTGCCTATTTATATATTGAAGCTGAAGAGATAAGGAATTTGTTTTTTTTTGCACCACACCACGGAGACATTGAATATTAATAAAAGCAAACCGAACCGAAAATGCAGTTAAGACCAGGATCAGGATATTGTACCACCAATTAAAATATTATTGTACTGTCATAGCTGCTTTAAGTTTGTGAAAAAATCCGTTCCGGATACAAGTCAAACCAAAAAAAGGGGCATTGAAAAAAAAGTCTTATGCTTAGACTTGGCTTAGTAACTAATTGCTGTTTTACATAACCGTAAAGATTGTCGGAATCAGTAACGAGGTTAGACGCGCTGCATTGATAATGCCCAAGGCTTTGAGGACCTTGGCTGGTCACCATTCGTAAGGTCCATTTCGGCGTGATAGATCTAATAACTAGATTATAATAGTGGTACATCAGTGGTTCAATTGTTCAGAATAAAACGGGAGTCGTAGGAATTTAGATTCCAGCTTCCATCCAGATATCGTATAAGCGGAGACCTACATGACTTGCTGAGAGGAGATCAAGGTCGGATATGACGCTATGAGGCGCTTTACTATTTCTAGTGCTAATATCAATCGGCAACTAAGCGTGTATCTTGACTTCCGCAGTACACGGTGGCTGTGGAGCAGGTGTACCCTTGGTGGGAAGGGTTGGCGGCATACGAGCGCATGGCCCGGGGCTCGGCTCGCGGGAAACTGATCTTAGACTTCAAGGCACCACCGCCGCCAGTAGCTAATAACTAATTTATAATTCAAATAAAATTGTGTTGTTATTTTCTTCCCTTTTGGGGTGACTTTTATTAATTGATCTGCCCACGTCATTACGGATCCTCCCGATCCATTAACGGTACTTTAGGTACCACAAGCACCGGTCACCGTCCACCGAATTAACCCACAGACAAAGCCCACTGAGTTTCTCGCCGGATCTTCTCAGTGGGTCGCGTTTCCGATCTGGCGGTAGATTCTGCGAAGCACTGCTCTTGCTAGGGTCAGTGTTAGCATCACTCTGGTTTGAGCCCCATGAGCTCACCTACTAGTTAAGGTTACGCTGAAATGGTATCTCAAGGGTTAGGTAAAAAAAAAATTGCTCTTTATAATAATCAATTTCGATAGAGGCTTAAGGTCTCATAAGGTGCCGGATGGCATATGGCAAGGTGGACCGATGACATAATCAAGACAACGAGGTGGATGTGGATTTGAATGGCGGGCGATCAAACATTATGATTTAAAATATGGGAAATCTATACCCCGCAGTGGGTATCAAAGGGCTGAAGATATAAGATCTATTATGATGACTGGATACTTAGAATATAAATACCAATAAATAATCGAATATCCGACCTTTATGACTGTGATGTAGAGACAAAAGGTGTGAATTAATATTTTGTATTCACAAAGTTCTATAATTTATATTATAGAACAACGAAAACCTTTATAGGTTTTCGTTGTTTAATTGCCATCGATAGTAGAAAAGCTGCTGATAGTTTAATGATATGGAGTATTTCAGAATGAATGAATAAACAATAAAATAATTGAGTTTTCTGTAATAAGAGAACAAAATTTAAAGTCCATACTCTGTTTTAAAATTTATAAAAAAAAAAATTAATAGTAAGCAGTTTTAGAAAAATACAAAACTGAACTTATTTTTACAATGACAGACTTCAGTCTATGACACTGGAGAAAAATCCTTTTTATAAACTAAAGAGTTTTTAAATAATACAGATTTTTCTTTAATATTAGATAATAGATTTTACTGGTGTTTTCGCTTTGGAGGGCGCGGCGGCCTTTCCTCAATTGAGTCTTCGAACGTGTGATTTCCTCGCAGCAGAAATAGTGGGGACAATGGTACCTGCCCGAAATGGAGTCTTCGAACGTGTGATTTCCTCGCAGCAGAAATAGTGGGGACAATGGTACCTGCCCGAAATGGAGTCTTCGAACGTGTGATTTCCTCGCAGCAGAAATAGTGGGGACAATGGTACCTGCCCGAAATGGAGTCTTCGAACGTGTGATTTCCTCGCAGCAGAAATAGTGGGGACAATGGTACCTGCCCGAAATGGAGTCTTCGAACGTGTGATTTCCTCGCAGCAGAAATAGTGGGGACAATGGTACCTGCCCGAAATGGAGTCTTCGAACGTGTGATTTCCTCGCAGCAGAAATAGTGGGGACAATGGTACCTGCCCGAAATGGAGTCTTCGAACGTGTGATTTCCTCGCAGCAGAAATAGTGGGGACAATGGTACCTGCCCGAAATGGAGTCTTCGAACGTGTGATTTCCTCGCAGCAGAAATAGTGGGGACAATGGTACCTGCCCGAAATGGAGTCTTCGAACGTGTGATTTCCTCGCAGCAGAAATAGTGGGGACAATGGTACCTGCCCGAAATGGAGTCTTCGAACGTGTGATTTCCTCGCAGCAGAAATAGTGGGGACAATGGTACCTGCCCGAAATGGAGTCTTCGAACGTGTGATTTCCTCGCAGCAGAAATAGTGGGGACAATGGTACCTGCCCGAAATGGAGTCTTCGAACGTGTGATTTCCTCGCAGCAGAAATAGTGGGGACAATGGTACCTGCCCGAAATGGAGTCTTCGAACGTGTGATTTCCTCGCAGCAGAAATAGTGGGGACAATGGTACCTGCCCGAAATGGAGTCTTCGAACGTGTGATTTCCTCGCAGCAGAAATAGTGGGGACAATGGTACCTGCCCGAAATGGAGTCTTCGAACGTGTGATTTCCTCGCAGCAGAAATAGTGGGGACAATGGTACCTGCCCGAAATGGAGTCTTCGAACGTGAGATTTCCTCGCAGCAGAAATAGTGGGGACAATGGTACCTGCCCGAAATGGAGTCTTCGAACGTGAGATTTCCTCGCAGCAGAAATAGTGGGTACAGTGGTACCTGCCCGTGTCGGCTATAAAACCCCCCACCACCAATAAGTAGTTCATCATCTCACCCTACAGCTGTCCACTGCTAACACAGGCCTCTCCAATCGATCTCCAGTGCGACGACCGTTGTCACCTACATCCAAACTAATAGGTAGTTACGCAGTATCTGATGTTATTCCTTAGTCGTAGAAGATCCAAGTGAACACGTGTTAGCACGTAATTCCCTAGAAAATTGACACGTGCCTGTGGAATTTCATCGTCGGCATAGTCATAGTCACATCCTTTGATAAGCATACACAATTATTCTTTAAGCCACGACGACTTCGGACCGGACTGTCACACAGCACATACCTACTAACTAGTCAGGTCATAAGTATTGTCACACAGTAAAAACTTTTCTTTTAGAATGCTGGCCACAAAAAAGTTTATTGAATTCGAATTTCGAATTGTTCATGAAAATAAAAATGTATACTTTTAGAATTTTACTCATTTTTAAATATGGAGTGGACGCTTAAAGAAGACCGTGTTGCAGTTATTGCGTTGCATCGTTGCGGTTACGCGCCAATTCAAATTTTTAACATACTGAAAAATTTGAATATAACCAAAAGATTCGTTTATCGTACCATCAAACGATACAATGAAGACTCTAGTGTAGATGACAGGTCAAGAAGTGGTCGCCCTCGGTCTGTTAGGACTCCAGCAGTGATAAAAGCTGTGAAGGCGCGAATTCAAAGAAATCCCAAACGTAAGCAGAAACTGTTGGCCCTTCAGATGGAGTTAAGCAGAACCACGGTGAAAAGGGTGTTAAATGAAGACTTAGGGCTTCGGGCATATCGAAGAAAAACAGGACATCATTTGAATGCTCGTCTAATGGACCGGAGACTGAAGAGATACCGCGCTTTGTTGAAGCGGTACGCGGGAAAAAAATATCGGGAAATTCTTTTTTCGGATGAAAAAATTTTTACCGTAGAAGAGAGCTACAACTAACAAAATGATAAGGTGTACGCACACAGTAGTGAAGAAGCGAGCAACCGTATTCCGCATGTCCAACAAGGTCATTTTCCATCCTCGCTCATAGTATGGTTGGGAGTTTCTTATTGGGGCTTAACAGAGGTACATTGTGAGAAAGGTGTAAAAACGAATGCAGTTGTTGCACTTAAGATACGTTACAGTTATTGCTCTCGGTATGCGGTTTTACTGGTGGTAGGACCTCTTGTGAGTCCGCGCGGGTAAGTACCACCACCCTGCCTATTTCTGCCGTGGAACAGTAATGCGTTTCGGTTTGAAGGGTGGGGCAGCCGTTGTAACTATACTGAGACCTTAGAACTTATATCTGAAGATGGGTGGTGCATTTACTTTGTAGATGTCTATGGTCTCCAGTAACCACTTAACACCAGGTGGGTTGTGAGCTCGTCGACCTATCAAAGCAATAAAAAAAACCGTTCGGAATGGCACATTGATAGACAAGTGGCCCAAACGTTAAGAGTGTCAAAATCTGTAGTAGGTACGCGAGTAGATTTGTCACGAAGTGGATAAATCAGAGCTTGTAGATGGTTTACCAGACTCGAAGCATAGGCATGTGGGAAGCACCAGTGTCGACAAAGTAAAGATGTTCCACCAAGATCCAAATGTTATTGTTAGAAGCTAACTTAGCTTGAAACTGTCGTTGACGCGGTTCAAGCATCTGTCTTGTAAGCATAAAAAGGGAGTAAAAGACTGAAATTCGCCGAAATAAATTCATTCTAGCTGATCTGAGGCCCTGTCTCTTTTAGTTTTGCATTTGATCACTTGTTTTTTCAACATTTTAATATTATTATTTAAAAAAAACAAGTAAATACTTGACTGAAACTTGAAGTATTTAAATCTCGGAAACAACCATGACATATTGTTTTATAATATTAACACTGTTTTTGCGTTCCTCCAGATAATAATATGTCCGTGACTAATTTCTGATTTAAATGCTCTGCTCTACGCAGATTTCTGTAACGAAGAAGAAGTTTATGCAGTAGCTTGAGAATTGAAAATAATTATTTACTTTGAATGTCCTCTGAAATTTCGGTTCAACGTAAAATAACTATTGTTATGTAATTTCTATTTTAAAATCTAACATGTCTTTTGTCCATGAATTACAATTTTTACATTTAAATACTACAAAAGATATTTTAAAGTTGTAATTCCTTCAGACGGTCTATACAATAACAGATTTGATTATTATTTTATGTAAATTTAAGGCATTAAATAATTATTTAATTTAAATAATATTACTATGTAGTTGGAATTGAAGTCGAAAAATTAATTAATTTGGCGCCATTATCATACGTAAGTAGTACTGCCGAAGAGTAGTTTGGCGATGCGGTCTGGAGGGCGGGCAGTCTTTGTGAAAACGTTATAACGTGGGGACTAATCACACACATCATCGACATCTGGTCGCAAGCTAGGAGTTCCTGTACTACGGGAACCGGGGGCTGATATAGAAATATAGATATTAACATCCTGCCAGAGAATTTATTCGTCATACGAATGTTTGGCTGATACCTGACCCTTGGTCCCGGTTTTTTATTTAGTAATCTGTGGTCCCGTTTGGTGGGCAGAGGCTTGGCTCTGCCCCTGGCATTTCTGAAGTCCATGGTAGACGTTAACCACTCACCATCAGTGTGCTTAGTGCGTGTTTTTTAACGTTCTCGACAGCGTAAAAGTTAACTCAATAAATGTTTGCCTTTCTTTTTTTTATTGCTTAGATGGATGGACGAGCTCACAGCCCACCTGGTGTTAAGTAGTTACTGGAGCCCATAGACATCTCCAATATAAATGCGCCACCCACCTCGAGATATAAGTTCTAAGATCTCAGTATAGTTACAACGGCTACCCCACCCTTCGAACCGAAACGCATTACTGCTTCACGGCGGAAATAGGCGGGGTGGTGGTACCTACCCGTGCGGACTCCCAAGAGGTCCTACCACCAGTGAACAAGTGCCTACGTTTGCCGCTAGGGGCGCTCTTCCAACTGCATACAAATTTGAGTTAATTTTGGCGCTATCGAGAACGTTAAAAAAAAAAACTCGCACTAAGCTCACAGGTGCGCCGTATGCTCGTCTACCTACAAGGGCAATAAAAAAGTAATCAAGGACAGGCATAGAGTCGGCTAAATCAAATGAAAACGGGTTTTTTTTAAATCTATAGATTAAATGTGTGGACACTTGAAATGTGACGTGTATGACACTCTTCTAGAACTTTGACTGATGCTGCGGTGTTCTCTATGATCCTATTTAGTCAATCGATGACGCTACTATCTATTAGGAAACTGAAAGTTTAACATATTACCATATTAAAAGCCAATACTGGTAGCTGTTTAAACAATGGAAACAAAAAAAAATTGATTTACGCAATTGCCAAATAAGATTTTAAATAGTCATTTCATTCTTGTTACTTAAGTTCATATTATGTACATTTATTTTTATTCACGAATAAAGTTGACAGTGAGCACACAACTTCAATGTCTACTTTAATTTATGCTTCAATAATTTGATCGAGACAATGGTTGGTAAATAAATAGAAATATAAATATGAATATGTACATGCATCGAATATTATGAAACAGTAATAATTGATTGTGAACAAATTGTAGATACCTATGCTGTAAATGCATTTGTAATAAAATAATTTCGAGATTTTATTTTTTATTATTGTTTTTTCGTTTAGCCGTAGGTGGGTTGAGGAATGAGCTCACAGCACACCGGCCGATGGTAGCAGATAGTGGCTGTAATCGGAACTCAAGGATACCACAATCTGTATTCTGTTCCCCATCTTGGTACCTGACATCTAAGACTCTATTGTAATCTTAAAATGGCAGCCATTTTTAAGTTAAAACCAATAATTGTTTATACCAATACTATAGAATTAGATGGTGAGTTAGAGGATGATTCTACTTGTAGGTCCATAACGCTTAACCAACTAAATTCGCATATGGATACTTACGACCCACTAATCGACAATTTTCATTGCCTAAGGCAAACGAGTATAACGCTCACCTGATCAATCGTAGTCATTATAATATATTCCATGGGCACAGCCACAGACCAGTGCCTCAATGCAAACGTTTGAAAAATAACATGTCATGCCATGGTCATGGTCAAAATGACATTGACTATCATCTTTGTAGCAACCACAAAAACCTGTCTTCTATAGGTTGAACTAAATTAAATTCAACATAATTTTTATCAATGAAAAAATTACGTCACTAATTTGAAGAGCATACTGGATCGTTGGTAATTCAGTTGTGGCAACAAGAAATATAAAGTTTTTCAACTTATGTAACGCATTATTCAATCGTAGCTATTTCGGAGTTGTATACACCTAGGGATGGGTCTTTAAAAGTTTTTATTATGTACAAAACAGACATATCGGTCGCTACATCTCATCCGTGTTAATATACAACCGTTATTAAATTTGTCCAGTGGTCAAAATTCGATCATCATCACAGCCAACTCAAGACTTTGTTACATTACTTTTTACAATATCTACTTTGTTTAAAAAATAATAATTGGAATATCAGTAAAAAAAACTGTTTCCGTTTTCCGTGGTTAGTCTATATGCTGTCGAAGGGGGAGCGAGAGGTAGGTATACCAACTAAATCTCTCTATAACCTACTAAAAGACCTTGACTTGTCAAGACTCTTATTGCTTAGATGGATGGAAGAGTTCATAGCCCAACTGATGTTAAGTCGTGACGGGACGCCTACAGACGTTAACCACGTTAACGACGACACCCCCTTGAGACATGAGTCCTTCAAACCAGAGTACATTACGATTTCGCGGCAGAAATAAGCCCTTGACAACCCTACACGAAATGCACATCAGGTGCGCGTGATCCCGCGTCTGTTATCATCGGACCTTGCCGATTGACTCGCACCCAGATAACATCTATTATCACTAAAAACGAAACTCTAGAGGTTATTGCAAAGTTCACATTATCAATTGTGACTTGATTATACATTTGAGTGACTCGTGCTCAATTCATACGTTCTTACTAATGGTAGGGCAGAATAAACCGTAGCTATTGGTATCTAGCACTAGCTACGACCTGAGCGGGAGAGACCTGTGGGGTGCTACTTGCGCTCTAGCGCGCTGCGTGTCAGCAGTTCCACGGAACTGTTGTGTAAGAGCAACCGGTTGGCGGTGTATCGCGTTCCAACCTGGCAGACTGATCCTGGTCCAGGGGGGTATTCCGGAACACCAGCGGCACCGCCTGGGGCGGCCCGTCGGGCTGCTGTACCGAGACGGCCGATGTAGAGTGTAGAGTCGTCGACCATCACCTCGACGACCCGCGTCGTAATCAATGAGTTTGACGAGGACGGTGACCGGTGCTTGAAGAACTTAAAAGAATTGAGATTGGATCTGGGGAATCCGATAAGACTTGTTTTGGGCGATGGTTGCTATGCGTCGCTTGGGTCAGATATGTAATTAGCGGCGACCACGATAAGTGGGTTATCGTGTCGCGCCGCCTCCTCGAAATAGAATGAATGTGCTGCTGGAGATGACTCCAAGAGGGTTGACATCAGGCAGGCGGCCCGTCGTAAAACTCATGCCAAATCCCCATGAAGAATGAAGAAGAATTAATCCCATATGATGAGGGATAAGGGTCAAAAGAAGAAGATGAGCGAAACCTACCATTGCCCCCTAACAATGTGTTAGCTATCACTTATGGCCAATGTTGTTACAGCTGAATTAGTGAGTCTTGTGCTCACCCGTCCCTTAAGTATGCATCGTGGGTTACAAGACTATTGCACACTGTGTCCAGTGTGCTTAATGAGGCTTTTTTAACGTTCTCCATTATTCAAATCTGTATGGAATGGAACTTTGCCTACGTTTGCCACTAGGGGTGCTACATATTCAAACTGCATTAAAATTTTAGGTAACTTTTACGCTATCGAGAACGTTAAAATACTCGCACTAAGCATGCAGAATATTACTAGTGGAGGGCTGCGTACCTTTATGGCGAGTACAGCTTGCACGAAAACTCTTTTCAATAAATACAACCACAAATACAAAATAGGCAAAAAACGATAAAATAACATTGAAAAAGTGCTCCAATGAATGCAGTAGTGTAGATAAGGACAGATATAATACAAAAACCAATTATTATTTTCTAACCAGTGTTAAACTTAGTTTCTCGAACAAACATTTAAATTTCAAACAAAAGTAAGTTTGTTATCACACTTCTTGGGCCTATTCCATAAATGAGTCAATAATATATTTGATAAGTAGCTATATCAATGTGCATGAATGTGACATTTTTCCACAAACTTCAGTTATCTTAAAGATTTCGATTCTCGAATGAAAAATATACATGCCCCTGTTTTCTGTGGAAATATCAAATTAAATATAATATTATTCCATGTTAGGATCATTTGGGGCGTAAAGAATAAAGATATCGACATAATTAATCAAACGAGCATTCATATCAAGGTTTGAAACTAGCAAAATTCACTCTTCAAAAGCCCATCGATTTTCGCACTGCATTATGCCTTTCAGTGTAGTACGTAATTCAATTACTGCTACTACTACTACATATTACTACGTCCACGGTTAGTAATAATAAATAATCACTTTTGACTCATTGCGACTCGGATGACTTGCTGAAGAATGTGTTAGTAAGCAATATAAAAACGAAAAAAACTACGTTATCGCTCATAAGAATACTAATTGTCCATGTCGAAGGAAGCAGATATATCCAAGCGGTGGAAGTCGACGAATACATTGTACACAGTGTTGAGGATAAATTTTACAATTAGACGCTTTTATACGTATCAGCGACTTTTAAACCAAATATAATGGCAATTAAGCTATCATTGGCAATAATATGTTGATAATTCTGTTTTTGTCGTACACGCTTGAGCAGCTTGGAAAATTTCTAATATAGTTATATTTTGTAATGTTAGGGAGCTATAGATTTGTTTAAAACACTGTTATTGATATTAATGACGCAATTGCTTAACGTTTAACCCGCAAAACGTAACACAGACTGAATATTTTATAAGCTAATATTATGTACGTCAAAGCGATAACTTAAATATGCAAGAACATGCAAGTATGTCAATACAATCGTATATCTAAATCAATTGAGATATGCGTGACGGAGCATCATTGAGAAATGGGTCGACGATTCGCTGTCATCGTAATCCCAATTGTTAAGACAAGGTCTGTGTGAAATTTTTTGGAAAATTCACGCGGGTAGTCGCTAATTTGAAAGGTGTTCTATATGAATGAATCTTTGTGTTAAAATTTTACATATTTTTAATATTAACACTCAATACATGTAGGCGAAGTTTGTGAACAGTCTGCCAAATAATAGCCAAGCCAAATAAGCCATATAATTTTCTTCTTTATAGACTGTGAGGCTTTCGTAATGACAATAGAACAAAATCGTTCTGACTACGAAGCATCGTACATAGTCAAACACGACTACTCAGAACTGTACTTACCTTAGAAATAAGTGTAGTCTTTAACTTAAAACGGGAGATGTTAGGTAATAGTACATTGTGCACCAAGGGAGAAAAGTAGGACATTCCCTCCCGCGTGTGAAACTGGCAAACACGCGGGATGAGATGTCCTACTTTTTTCCCGCGGTGCACATACCATTTTTTTTCCTACCTGGCCGAAAGTTCGTGGAGTACAGAGCCGGGGCCCAGGGGCGAAGCCCCGGTGGGGTCCAGAGGCCAAGCCCTGGCGGGGGGTAGCGGAGGGCGGAGCCCCCCCATACTCATAAAAAAACTATTTAACTGTTTTTTAATTTTAAGTAAACTACTACTAATTGAATAAGAACTGTATGATGAACTCATCTTTTTTTAATACTTCACAATAAAATTTTATTGCCTTTTGTTTATTTCACTTTTACACAATATTGCATATTACCCGAGCACAACAATGGCGGAGAATTTTAGGTGCGTGAGAGCAGACGTAGACACTAACGTGCATGCGCACTTGTCAGTACTCAGGGAGGAAAAGTTACACTTTCTTCCCTGTACAGCGGGAGGAAAAGTTAGACTTTCTTCTCTGTACAGCGGGAGGAAAACCGAACTTTCGGCGTCGGTAGGAGAAAAAAAAATATATTATATTGGCAATACTGCTGGTCTGTGCATCCGCCATTAAACAAGTCACACTGAGCTGAACTGAGCTCAGGCCTTTTTACTCTAAAATATATAGATCTACGACGCTACAACCCGGCCATCCTACGACTTCATATTCACTTCTCTAATTCGAACTCAAGAGCGGGAAAGCTGTAGTTTCAAAGCAAATGATTTCACATTAATATAAAAAAAAGATGTCCGCTGATTTGTGTTTTTTGTGAATTCTAGAATCCGTAATTACGTTGCAGTGGTTTATGCATTGCAAGAAAATAAACAAATCTGAAAAACTGTAGTTTAGCTGTCAATTATTGAACTATATTTTTGACGTGATGTTCTTAGTAGAGTCGGGCATTAAAGTGATTCTTGTAATACTTTGTCATTATATAAATTGTCACGACTTTCGTTTTAAAGGAAATAGATCGTGTTGTTTAATGTTGTCATAGTTACAAATTAAGAATGTGTTAGAATAATTTTAGTTCAGGAAGAACGTAGATTCCCCAAGATTTTAGTGATTAAGTCTTTTTTTTTTGTATTAATATGTTGTATGAAGTCGTCGTGGCCTAAAGGATAAAACGTCCGGTGCATTCATGTTGAGCGATGCACCGGTGTTCGAATCTCAGGCGGGTACTAATTTTCCTAATGAAATACGTCCTCAACAAATGTTCACTATTGACTTCCAAGGTGAAGGAATAACATCGTGTGATAAAAATAAAACCCGCAAAATTATAATTTGCGTAATTACTGGTGGTAGAACCTCTTGTGAGTCCGCACGGGTAGGTACCACCGCCCCGCCTATTTCTGCCGTGAAGCAGTAATGCGTTTCGGTTTGAAGGGTGGGGCAGCTGTTGTAACTACACTTGAGACCTTAGAACTTATATCTCAAGGTGGGTGCGCATTTACGATGTAGATATCTACGGGCTCCAGTAACCACTTAATACCAGGTGGGCTGTGAGCTCGTCCACCCATTTAAGCAATAAAATAAAAAATATTTTGTTTGGTAAAACAAGTAAGCAACCTTGCTCGATGGAAATACCCACACACAAAATTAAGAACGTAAATAATTTTTGACAGTCTGGTGTCGATTTGGTGACTTTTATGATGTTTAAGATCAAACATCGTATAAAGGAAATCATACGATTTGCATACAAGAGAGGAAGCATCTTAAAAAGGATTCGATGAACTGTGTGAAAAGGGATGCGCGAGAAGAGTGTGAGTGCATAGATGACGTATGACAGGCATGAATGGAAAAAGAGGACATGCTGCGCCGACCCCAAGTAGTCCGATAAAGACAAAAGAAGAAAACGAAACATCGCATAATTTGGTCCAAAATCATCTGAATATGACAAAGGGATCAAAGGCCTACAAACAAAATATCTCGGTGTCAGTTCTAAATCAATTCGACCTGAACATATAAACATACGTCCAGTCATGACGTATGCAAGTGTAGTATTCGCTCACGCGGCCCGCACTAACTTGAAACCCCTTCAAATCGTTAAATCCCGTTTTTTAAGGATAGCTGTCGGAGCATTGTGATTGTAAGGAACGTGGATCTCCACGACGTCATGGACCTCGAGTCCATCAGTAAGTATTTACAGTCGGCATCAGTGCGTCATTTCGAAAAAGCGGAACGACACGAGAAATCTCTCGTCGTGGCCGCCGGTAACTACATACCCGATCCTGCGGACCCAATGGTAAACAGTCGACGTCGCCCTAAACACGTCATTTCGGATCCTCCCGATTCATTAACGGTGCCTTTAGGTACCTCAAGCACCGGTCACCGTTCTCGTCGAGTCCTTCATTTGCGACGAAGGGTTCGGCGGGTAAATTAACCCACAGATACAGCCCACTGAGTTTCTTGCCGGATCTTCGTGTTTACGATCTGGTGGTAGATTCTGCTAAGCATTGCTCTTGCTAGGACTAGTGTTAGCAATGTCCTCAGGTTAGAGCCCCGTGAGCTCACCTACTCGTTATGCGAATCTAGCATAACCTCTCGAGGTTACTAGAAGGTAGGAAAAAAAAATTAACATCAAATACATACAGTCTAGAATAACACCACTCTATCGCTTACTGTGGATATTGTAAAGCCGAACAATCACTGGGTAGAAGCATTCTTTGTGTTATATGCTTTTCAACTTTGCATTATTACAGGTGGTAGTATGTATTATTTAAATAATAACATTCTACCTATTTCTACTCCGAAGCAAACATGTATTCCAGATTGGGTGAAGCGGCTGTAGAACTTAATTCAAAATCCTATTCGTTCGAATTAACATGTTTAAAAGGCACGCGTGTAAGTCCTGGAAATAAAACATTAAAATGTAACAATGATTAATACTCATAATATCTATTTAAATAAAACTAAAAACATACATTCACGTTAAATATAGTTTAGGTCATCGTAGTCTAACAGATGCTCTTATTCACCTGAGTCACACCTACATGGCGAGCCGGTTGCATGAATCAATTCAAAACGTTTTACGTGTGAAATTCATTCGTGATACGCGATTATGATCATGATAATAATATATAATATGCTGAATTAAAATATATATTTAAGATGAAATGTTTTTTTTAAACCTTAATTATTAGTATGATTTAATTTGACCCCGTTCGAGGTCAAGATCGAGACACGCCGTTTACGTTCCGGTAGCGGTTAAGACAATCACATTTTAAGTTCACGCCATAGAGTTACTATACTTATTAACTCCATGGTTCACGCAGGTACGTTTTACGAAGGTGCTTTTACTTAAGTTTTTGTTTAGTGGAGTGAGGAGTCAGAGGTGATTAAAGTGTTTTTACCATTATAAAAAAAATTGTAAAGTGTTAATAAGGACATAACTGAGGGTAAAACAAGTATTTAAGTTTGATTCAATGACATAAAAAAAAAATGAGAGACTACAGTGTAATCTAATCGCATGTCAAAGTTCACGAAAATCTGGAAGTTGCCGTGATCATAAAAGTTAATTAAAATTGTCAACGGGTTCATGTCGATGGTGAATGTTTATGATGCGTGTTATGAGTGAGTTCTCGGTCTGTGCTGCGGTTGTCAGCGGCGCAGCACGGCAGCGCAGCGTGGTCCGGCGCCCGCCATTGGCCGCGTGCACGTGGCCTGATCTCGCACCATGGCAACGCGAAGCGCCCCTCACCACCGCACCGCAAATGAACATCGCGCGACTCTCCTTCCTCACTCACATTTCGCAGTCCTAGACGCGTCGCGCAGTAGTTGTGTCGCGTCGCGAATCTAACTGGAAATTAATCGCGCGTCGATCGATATTCGACTGTCGACACCGGTATTGCGTCCGTTTTCCCATAGAATCCTAGTCGTTGAATTTGTGAGGTTTCACGGTAAAAGTTTTTATTGGAACCTTGAAGTCAGTCAAGTACCGGAGATCCTTGGGATAATTCGGGGCTCGTCGGATCGGTTCAAAATTACTGGGATTTGTGCATCGTTTTCTCATTAGTAAGTTTCCATCAAAACTTTAATGAATCAAAGTATTGGTTTTTTACATTGATAATATCGATTTTTTTAAACACTACACCATGAGGTGATTTGATACCTTTTGTCCAAAATTAATTTTCATTAGTTAAAAAAGTACTAAAATGTTTAAATATTAACAATTAGATGTAGATGAATTGAGTTTTTGTAAACAGCGCACATTCGTACAATTATATTAATTTTTATACATTTTCAAAAAAGTGAATGATATGATATGCTGTATACAACGAAAGGTTACCAAGACAAAATGTTTTGCGGATTTAACGCAACTTGAAGAACCGCAACGGAAATCTAAACAAAATTATGCAGAATATTTACATATGCCGTTAAATTTAACCTTTTTAAATTATGTTAATAAATATGATTAATGTCATTATGAAATAAAGAAAATTGCCTTACTGGTCACAGGAATAGAAAATACAGGCTTTTGCGGAAAACATTTTATGGGCGACGATTAGAATTTTACCAAATTTTTTGACACTTCAGTTATATGAACAAACCTTTATTTTTTTAACATTTTAGTTATGTAAACCTCTCTTTATTATTGATTTTTATTCATAAAACGTCAAATAGATAATTATGAACTTTGATTCATCATACTTTTAAATGAATTATCACATATTATCGATAATGACGTAACACGACAAGTGCTAACTATTAAATAAGCTAAGTTTAATGCAAACATGACAAAATTAAACATTAGCAAAAAACTATTAAGTCCTGTTACGTGTGTTTATGCTGACATAATATGAAAAACTTAAAGTAATTATAATTTTAGATTTCAAAATATGTTCATTCGTGTAAAAAATATTCTTATTGGTTTAATGATAAATGACTATATAAAATATTTTTTCCTATACATTTATTTAACATCTATGTAAATGTTAGGATTTTTTTTTTTTTTTTTTTTTTTTTTTTTTCCCTACCTATGCTGATAGCCTTGGGAGGCTATTTCAGCTTCACCCTAACGTTAGTAGGTGAGCTCGCGGGGCTCAACCGGAGAGTTGCTAACACTGACCCTAGCAAGAGCAGTGCTTCGCAGAATCTACCACCGGATCGGAAACGCGACCCACTGAGAAGATCCGGCGAGAAACTCAGTGGGCTGTGTCTATGGGTTAGTTCGCTCGTCGAGCCCTTCGTCGCAAGCGACGGGTTCGACGAGGACGGTGACCGGTGCTTGTGGTGCCTAAAAGCACCGTTAATGGATCAGGAGGATCCGTAATGACGTGCTTTGGGCGACGTCGACGGTTTACCATTCGGTCTACTGGGTCGGGTATGTAATTTCCAGCGGCTACGATGAGAGGGTTCTCATGTCGTGCCGCCTTCTCAAAATGGCGCAGCGATGCCGACTGTAGATACTTACTAAGAGAGTCGAGCTCCAGGTCGTCGTGGAGATCCACATTCCTAAGGAACCAAGGCGCTCCGACGGCTATCCTGCAGAATCGTGATTGAATAACCTGAAGGGATTTCAAGTGGGTGCGGGCTGCGTGAGCGAACACTACGCTTGCATACGTCATGACGGGGCGTATGCAAGTTTTGTAGAGAGTTACCTTATTGCGGAGGGACAGTTTGCTTCGACTACAAAGCATTGGATAGAGTCGTCCTAGAATAAACGCGGCGCGGTCGCGTACCGTTTTTATATGGGGACGGAATGTCATCCCTCTGTCGAGGGTGACGCCTAGATATTTGACCTTCGAGACCCACGGAATGGGCTGGCCAAAGAGAGTGATGGGACTAACGGCGGAGGTGTTTGCGCGCCTACTACGGAGTGGGATGCTCGAAGTGATGTTCGGAGGGCGACCCCTTTTGAAGAGCACCGCTGCGCTTTTCGTGGGGTTAATGTCTATTCGCCACTTCCGGAACCACTGTCCCATGGTGGCTACTGCGATCTGGAGTCGCCGATGAAGCAGCGACATCTTCCTACACGAGTAGTAGATAGCCGTGTCATCGGCGAAGAGCGCTAGATGGGTCTCCGGAGACCGGGGTATATCATTGATATACAAACTAAATAATAACGGGGAGAGCGCGGAGCCTTGCGGGACTCCGGCGGTCAGTTGACGGGGACGAGAACTAGTTCCCTCTACTCGATATCGAAACGAACGGTTCGACAAGAAGTCTCGTATGATGAGCACGAGTCTGTCTGGCACTCCCATGTTGTACAGTTTATAAATTAAACCGTTGTGCCAGACTTTGTCGAACGCCTTCGCGATGTCGAAGAAGAGGGCGCCGGTCGGGATTTGTTTACGCCTATTTAGTCCTATCAGAATGTGCTCCGTGAGGCGGTGCACTTGTTGTACGCACGAGTGTTTTGAGCGGAATCCGAACTGTTCGTCTATGAGAATTTTGTTCGCGGTAACAAAATCCCAGAGGCGTTTCCTAAGGAGACGTTCGTAAATTTTTCCTATCGTCGAGAGGAGACTAATCGGACGGTAACTAGAAGTTTCGTTTCTCGGTTTGCCCGGCTTATGTATACCGATAACGTCCGCTTCTTTCCACACCGCGGGAAAGATGCAGTGCGTCATAGCGGCATTTAAAATTGTAGCCAACATTGCTATCAGTTGGACTGGCAAAAATTTTAGCGCGCGGTTGTGGATGCCGTCGGAGCCTGGTGCCTTCCTAGGTTGGAGGTTGTGGATCGCGTCTCTAACTTCGTCCGTGGTAATGGGGGGTAACGCGTCCGAGGGCGGCAGGGAAGCTCTGCGCTCGACCTCCCTGTCGACTAACTCGGTGTGTTCGGGGTCCGCGTGTTGAGTGCTGGTGGTGCACTGCTCTTGCAGTGCATCGGCCAGCAGCTCAGCCTTGTCATCGTCATCGAATGCCGGTGGTTGGCCTGAAGGGCGTAAGAGGGGAGGCATAGTAGCGGTAGTTTCGGATTTGAGAGTCCTAGCTAGTCGCCAGTATGCTTGGTGGGAGGGCGCGAGTTGTTCTAAATAACTATGCCAATTATCGTTACGCGCGTCGCTTAAGCGGGAGTGGACTTCGCGTTGTAGACGACGCATCTGAATCCGGTTTGAATGCGTGGGAAGACGATCGTAGGCCCGGATTGCCGCGTTCCTAACTCTTAAGAGATTCCTAAGATCGGGGGACAGTCTGATGCGGTGGAAGCTGTCCTCCACATCGACTTCTTTAGAAGATCTAATGATCGCGGAAGAGATGTGATCGGTAATGATGTTTATGGATTCGACGGTGTCCTCTGGGGATGGATTCGAATCCGGGCCGTAAGGGAGGATTGGCGGAGCGGCGTCGGCTAGGCACGTGCCCAGCTTATTCCAATCCACCATGGTCCTCGTAACAGTGACTGGGTTGTGAGGGCGACCGAGCTGCATAACGACAGGTCGGTGGTCTGAGTCGAGCTCTGACATTGCTTCGATGGAACGCAAGCGCAGAGTTACGTTCCTAAGCAATGCCAGGTCTATAGTGCTCGGACGGAGCGCGATGTTATACGGATAACATGTTGGAGTTGGGGGACCGACTATTTCAAAGGTGAGGTCGTCTATAAACGCGTCGAGACGCCTACCGTTAACGTTTGTACGATGGCAGTTCCACCTAGTGTGGTGGCAATTTAAATCGCCTGCCAGGATGACAGAGTCTCCCATGCCGAACAGTGACTCGATGTCACTGCTCAGAAGGGGCTTGTCCGGGGGGAGATAAACGGATGCGATGACGATCGGCTGGTGTCCCGTCAGCGAGATACGGCACACTGACGCCTCGATATGTGAGAGCGAGGGAGTATCGAGAGGGACAACGTGCAGGGCCCGCCTATAGTAAATGGCAGTCCCGCCTTTGGAGGCGGTGAGTCTGTCATTCCTAACCATGACGTAATTCGCGACTTTCGGGTCGCGACGCGAGGGCTTCAGACAGGTTTCCTGCACTAATAGAATATCTACAAGATTATCGCGGAGGAATTCAAAAATTTGATCGCGTTGCCGCGCGAGTCCGTTAGCATTATAGAATGCTAACGTAAGGGAATACGGTTTTTCTCTACCTTTTTGCGCCATTGATTACCGGTAAAGATTTTATAACGTACGCGACACGGACTCGTAAACGTCCATGTGATCAAAGGCGGCCGCGAGCCGCTGTTCGGGGGTTACCGACCTACGGATAGCGTCAGCGAACGATCGCAGACGGTCGAAGTTCACCGCGGTGACGAAGTCGCGCACGAGCGCGAAGTCGTTGACGGCAGAGGGTTGCGGGGGACGGAACGTGGGCGCGGGGCGAGGTGCGAGCAGAGGCTGGGGCGCGGGGCGTGTCACGAGCGGGGGCGGGGGTGCGGTTTCCGTTCCCGCCTTCGTATACGGCAGCGGCTTTTTCCACGCCGAGACCGTGGGAACTGCAGCCGGCACGAAGGCGGGTTTCGGCACTGAAGGTGCCGAAGTCTTTGGGCCGACGGTTCGCGGAGCTGGGTGGGTTGGGCGTTTTCGCGGAGCCCTGGGGCATCCACGGTAGTTCGCGGGGTGCCCTTGCTTAAGGCATAGGACACAGCTGGGAGGTTCGGTCGCGGTTTCCCTATCTCTAACGCAATCTAACGTAGCGTGATCGCCGAGGCATTTCACGCAGCGGGGGCGCGCGTGGCAGTTACGCGCCGAGTGGCCATAGAGTTGGCACCTGTAGCACTGCCCGGGAGTGCCACGCTTATGGGGGGCTTCGATTGAGATCCCGGATAGGCCGCAGATTGTCGTGAGACATGCGATCTTCTTTTTGGCCTCCGGGGTGGGTTCTAGCGCTACTAGAATCATGTTGTAGGGCTGCTTGCCCCGCCCACTGTGCATCCGGTGCACACTAACTAGCGGGAGGGACTGAGCGGTCAGATCCTCCTTAATGTACTCGATATCTAGCTCTTTTGGGACTCCGCGTATCACTACGCGGAGCTCGCGGTCCTCCTGAAGAGCATAGGTGTGAAAACCTATGTTCTCCTTTCGGAGGTATGAAGAGAGGGCCCTATGGTCGCCCGGCGTTGCGACCTTTATCTGGATCCCATGCGCGACGTTACGCGCATGGGTGTAATTAATTTTGTTGGCCTGAAGGGCCTGAGACACGCGATTCCACGCTGTCTTCTCTTGAAGTATCAGCGGGGGCGGGGCAGCTACTTTAGGAGCGGGCGCGGGCTTGGGACGCGGCGGTGGGGTTATGCGGCGCGCGGAGTCCGACTCCGGTGTAACTACTACTTTCGGTCGAGAGGCGGTCGCGGATTTAGTCTGTTTCGTCGTGGAGCTCCGGGACTCCACGGCGCGAGTACGCTTTTTGCCGCGCGTTACGGTTTGGAACCCATCCGAAGTTCCAGGCTGAGGGCTTGACGCGGATTCGAAATCCATCTCCGATTCGGTATCGGAGCCTGGACTCGAAACGATCGAGGTCGCGACGGACGAAGCGCGCGATGACGTAAACGACGCGGGCGCGGGGGTGGGGGTAGCGTTAGGCGCTATGTGAGCCGCATCGTGGGAACGTGCGCTCGAACTTGTCGCGGCGGCGGGGGGCGCGCGGCGTGCCTCCGAGGCACGGTTGAGAAACGCGGCGACGGACGCGGGGGGGGAGGGATTGCCACGAGCGGCCCTATAGCTGAGATACTCGGCCCTAATTGACGGGTACCTATCCCGGAGGAACCCGACAATGTCCCTAGCACTTTCACTGTCACACACAAAATCTTCGCTCATCTTCGGTCTTCTTGCCCGGGGGGGGCGGCCCCGGGACTTTTGTTGAACTCGCCGAAAGGCGAGGCCCCGGATAGGATTTGTAACCCCCCTGTGCTGCAGGACAGCAAGGAGCAGGGGGGGGGAATGCCTATGCCGTGAAAACGGCAATCGGCGGGGAAAAGGAAAGGAACCCGCTCGGGCTGTATAGTGCTACAGCAGGCAGAATCGCGAGCGGGGGTCTAGTCTTGAAAAAGACTGTTGTTTTGGGAAGGGTTAGGAAATCGCTAGCCTGTGAGTGCCACAGGAAGCCTGATCGTAGCGATTGGTTTTGCCTTGAAAAAGGCAGTTGGTAAAGGGTGGGTTCGCGGTTACAAAACTTTAGCGCACAAAAGTGGACTCCGAGACGTAAATCGCAAGCGACCAACGGATCGGCACGTCCGCACTACTGAATTGTAAGCACGATGTATTCACGGTCACTACACTGTCGAGCACAACTGTGAGTTCAGAGACGCGGCTCGCAAGCGGGCCACGGATCGGAAAGCACGTCCGCGCACGACCGAGTCGTGAGCGAGAATGTGTTAGGATTACTATATAGTACGTCATACTATATTATGTAAATAGTGAAATTTCTCAAGGTTCAAAAAATTCTTATACGAAATTTAAAATTAAAATTAATTAGAATTCCTTTTAGTGGACTTTACTTACTCGGACATTACAAAGTTTTTTTTGTCCAATAGCAACATTTTCTACGCACCTAACTTTCTTCGAAACTTATTAAGTGTTCGTAGTAAAATTTGCTACGTGTAAGTTACGTGCGTGTGCATCTAACGTAGCGCCCTATTCTCGTCTATGCTACGACGTAGTACATACGTGATATAATTACGCATTTCTATGCAAAAAACCGAACTATGTAGGGATTGTATGATTTAATAATATGGCAATTTAGAGTCGTGCGTCATGAATTGGGTAGACTAAAAAGCATGTGAGGATAAATATTGTGTTAAAAATTATATTTAGTTAAATTCAATAATTACGTTAAAATATCTCCTAATCACGTTCCGCCTGGTGTTAAATGATGATTGGAGTCCATCATAACGTGTTGGCACTTCTTTTGAGCCATAAGGTCCAAGACTGAATTGAGCAGCCCTCCTCTCTCATTGTTAGCTTATCACTAAACACTAAACGATTATTTCAGCACGGGTCAATAAAAATGTAACACAAAGTCGTCGTGGCCTAAAGGATAAGACGTCCGGTGCATTCCTATTTAGCGCTGCACCAGTGTTCGAATCCCGCAGGCTGGTACCAATTTTTGTAATGAAATACGTACTTAACTTTAATGTTCACGATTGACTTCCGCGGCGCAGGAATAACCTTATGTAGTAAAAATAGAACCTGCAAAATTATAATTTGCGTAATTACTGGTGGTAGAACGTCTTGTGAGTCCGTGCGGGTAGGTACCACCACTTTGCCTATATCTGCCGTGATACAGTAATGTGTTTCGGTTTCGGTATATTATCACGATATCAGAAGCGAAATAATCGGACGTACAAAAATCCCTTTAAAATTATAAAAAATCCGACCTTTTGTGTGTAAAGATTAATTTCTTGTTTTATTATATTCCTACTAGCTGACTAGGCAAACGTTGTATTGCCATTTACATTATTTCTAGGAAATATTTGTTTTATTTTTGTGTGATACTACACCCTTTACATTTAGGGGTATGAAAAATAGATGTTGACCGATTCTCAGGCCTACCCGATATGCACACAAAATTTGATGAGAGAATTTTATATATTAGATTACATATTACATGGACTACATGCTGTTTGGCAGCTCTATAATCCTTCTTGAGAATCCAAAGCAGGGTAATGATGGAAATTTTAAAGATAGCGCCAAATTGAATTATTTCGTCTAGTAACCCTTTCTGACTGAACCACGGGGTGGGTACAGCTCATATTCCCGCTCATTCAAGATGTTCGATATTCAAAGGCTTAGGTCTTGTCTCGTATGTGTTTTCAGTACCGATAACACAGCAACTTGGCCGAGGAATTTAGTAGAAGTAGGTAGTTACAGCAAGTGATTGAGGTCGTGACCGCATACCCTGTTCTTTGATCGATAGACCGATGTCATACATATTTACAACCAATAAATTACATTTATTAGCCATAACGTTATTATTTACACAAAGACATTGTATATTTATATGTACCTACTAGCGACCCGCCCTCGCTTCGCTTCGGAAACATAAAATTTTATTATTGATAGTTGAGTCCCGCGATGTGCAGTACAATAACCGCGGGTGACGCCGCGAGGCGAAGGTAGTCTGAAAAAAGAGCCTAAGTTACTTCTTATATCATCAGCTACCTATCAGTTGAAGTCTCGTCAAAATCGATCCAGCGGTTCCAGAGATTAGCCGGAACAAACAAACAGACAGACAAAACGACGAAAAAATAGGTATATGTACTGTGGTATACCTACATACTTACGCATTTAGTAAAAAGTGGTTATTTTATTATTACAAACAAACACTCCAATTTTATTTATTTGTATAGATTTTATTAATATACGTCGCCGTAAAGCCACAAGTTTGGCGGTGCGTTACGATGTCATATAAGGCGATAAAGGCAAATTAGTTTTAATACTCTAGCAACTTATCATGAGGCGATCTCATGACAAGATAATAAACATTGAATGTCACTGATGTAACATAAGCTTTTAGTTTCAACATAGTATTATTAATAGTGTTAACGCATTGTATGTATTTGTTTTTAAGTATCGCGTTTATACATTTACGCCAACATGACCGCACGGATTGTAATTTTGTTTTATTACAAGGATATATCAAATGTAAAAATGGTAATTTTTTTATTACGCTTGATTTTTTTCCTAACTGTGCTGATGGCCTTGATATGCTATTTCAGCTTCTTCTTGACGTGTATGTGAGCTCACGGGGCTCAAAACGGGAGTCTTGCTAACGCTGACCCTAGCAAGAGCAGTGTTTCGCAAAATCTACCACCGGATCAGAAACGCGACCCACTGAGAAGATCCGGCGAGAAACTCAGTGGGCCGTCTCTATGGGTTAATTCACTCGTCGAGCCCTACGCCGCAAGCGACGGGTTCGACGAGGACGGTGACCGGTGCTTGTGGTACTTAAAAGCACCGTTAATGGATCGCGAGGATCCGTAATGACATGTTTAAGGTGACGTCGACATACGCTTGATTTTAACCTGTATTAACTTCAAAATACGTTGTGTAGTAGCGTGACATGGTTCAGCTTCTCTGTGACCACAACGGAATATGAAAGAAACCCTTTTATTGAGACTATGGCGCGTCGATCTTCTTACGTTGATTAGCTATTTGAGCGCGAACCGTCGATAGATCGATCCTTTATGAATAAGTATAAAGTGCGGAGCAAACATAACACGAGGCGCAACAAGTACTCTATTTAGACGAATTCGACATATTTTTTGAAGTCTCCTTTGTTATTTTTTATGAGGGAAGGATTATTTCCAGATCTTTCCAGAACTTAAATTGATAGCTATACTTATTATTTTCTTCGGTTTTCGCGTCCCATAGACACAATTAAAATTACTTTCAAGATTTAATCTTGCGTTTATCTTTCGTACATTTTAATATTTCCGATAGTCTCGAACGACATTAGACGAAGACGACGGCATCTGATTGAAAGATAGAATATTATATAAAAAAAACGCGCAATGAAACTGAGAGTAGCTTAAATTTTAACAAAAACTTTTAACGAGTGACCGAAAAGAAACACAAAACTATATTTTTTCATCTGCACCTATGTACATATACATATATTATGTATGTATGTATGTATGCAGCTTTATGTGAACTGCTTGGAGATAGTGTAAACACAAAATGATGCAATTCTTTGTCATTTTGGCTCATCAAACCGGTATTTATTATTCGGTTAATTTTTAATTAATCTGCTGTTTTATTCCAATGAAGAAAACAAATTAAATACATAAACATATAAACAACGGATTGCCGAAGGAGCAAACAGTTCACCTGATGGCGAGTCAGCAATGTCAAGTGCATCGTTGGCCAATTTGTTCCTAATAAATAAATTTGATCTGATTACTGGTGGTAGGACATCTTGTGAGTCCTCGCGGGTAGGTACCACCACTCTGCCTATTTCTGCCGTGAAGCGGTAATGCGTTTCGGTTTTGAAGGGTGGGGCAGCCGTTGTAACTATACTTGAGACCTTTTAGAACTTATGTCTCAAGGTGGGTTGCGCATTTACGCCGTAGATGTCTATGGGCTCCAGTAACCACTTAATATCAGGTGAACTGTGAGCTCGTCCACCCATGTAAGCAATAAAAAATAAAAAAAAACTTAATCACCCTAGATTCAAACTACGTTCGGAAATCTTAAAGATCTAACCTACAGAATGTAATCAAAACAACACTCAAATTATGTACATATATGACGATATGATATAATATAAATGACGGCGCCAGGGATGGGGGAGCGGCAGTTCCGTCATCATTCGTATTCGGCGGAACTCAGTTCATTGCAGTAAAAGTTAATAAAACCTTTTGAATAATAATTACCTATTGAAACTCAATAAACAGTTTTCGGAAGGACAGGGTGAACTGAAAGTTTCGTTCTGACTGGGTCGACTCTTTTTTTTCCCCTCTTACCTATGCTGATAGCTTTAAGAGGCTATTTCAGCTTTACTCTAGCGTGTAGGTGAGCTCACGGGGCTCAAATCGGAGGTGTTGTTAACACTAGCCCTAGCAAGAGCAGTGATCGGAAACGTGACCCGGAAAGAAACACAGTGGACTGTGTCTATGGGTTAACCGACTCTGTCCACGTTTCGCCTTTTCATACTCTGATGTTACGACGTTTACCCTACATTTTTTGGATATTAATCAAACAACATTTTAACATTTAAATAACTACTAGATGATGATGGTTTTTTTTATAACGCCATCTTGTTGTGTCTTTAAAGCGGTTAGTTGGCCTCAATTAAGAAAACTAGTATTATTATTCGCCAATAGACGTCGGGAAGAGTTGATTATTGAGAACACGAACAAAACAACATTTTCTGAAAATAAATTGCAGCTAGATCGATTTATCGCCCCCGAAATCTCCTGTATACTAAATTTTATGAAAATCGTTGGAGCTGTTTCCGAGATTCAGATTATATATATACAAGAATTGCGCGTTTAAAGGTATAAAATCAAAACAATGTCCTGATATTACTCAAGTCGTTTTCCACGACACATATATTTGAGATTCTCCACCCAATTTAAAGTTAAGCGACGATATATTTATTGCGTTTAATGAACGTTGAATCGCAATTCGTGTCGAGGAGTTCATTTATTGAGGCACAAAGGACCTCTATTCAACTCTATTGTGCTGGTACGATTCGTCGACGCTCGGATCAACGCACCCTTCCGTTCAATACAGCGTTCTCAGAAGTTGGACTGACGATTTCTGTTAACGGTATCTAAACTAATCTTATAAAGCTGTTTGTTTCTTTGGTTGAATGTGCTAATCCCAGGAACTTCTGGACCGATTTGAAAAATGCTTTCAGTGTTAGATATCCCATTTATTGAGGAAGGCTATAGGCTATATAAAATCACGCCGAGACCAATACGAGCGGAGCACTAATAAAGAATGTTTCAAAATCGGTTTTTGTTTCCTTGTGAGAGCTTCCGCTAC
Organism: Bombyx mori; assembly: GCF_030269925.1. NCBI lineage: Eukaryota > Metazoa > Arthropoda > Insecta > Lepidoptera > Bombycidae > Bombyx > Bombyx mori. The sequence goes on from NC_085117.1 coordinate 19,329,199, forward strand.
GTTCGCAACGGAAACGGTTAAAGTTTCGCTAAAATAATGCATGACAGAATTGTTCCCCTTTAAAGCTTCTAAATAAAAGTCCACGACAGCATATGTCCTTATTTTAAGGTTGGCTCACTATAACGTTTTTTATGTTTAAGTTCATATTAATCCCTATTTAAATGAATACGTCATTCAATACAAAATAATGATCAAGCGTGTAATAATGATGTACAAGGCGCTGGCCGCCGGTGTGCGGCGGCACACAATAAAAAAAATAACAAGAAACGCCCAAATCACTTCAAGATAGGCTTTTTGCAAATTGTACATTTTTCTGGATTTCTCCAGGATCCCATCATCAGATCCTGATTCTGATGATTACACGACCATTCGGAAAGTTTACCCTTTCGAACAAAAAAAAGAAAAAAGAATTGCAGAATGCTGAACCTATTCTGAATCGTTTCAAACATTCTGGAGAAATCGATGAACAAACATAGATAAAAAAATGGTGGTCGAACCTCTTTTGAAGTCGGTTAAAAAGCGTGATTTTGGTATCTTAAATAGCTCCTAAACATTCTATTATTCAAAAATTATTTTCACCTTCTACATAAATGAAGTCGCGGATAAAATTTTCTGTTATCCCAAAGCAACTATTCCACGCGGACGGAAAATTAATATAAAATTAAATTGGGCTTATCCCACATTCCATGCACATACACATTTACTCTTCACAATATAAAACTTATATAATATATTTATTTCATATAATTATTAATACAGACAGAATATACATTCACACATATAACATATCTATTAATATATTATTACTACATTACATACAAAACAGACATACACACACGACAATTTATCGTGCCGCGTCAATCAGCTGGTCGCCCGTTCGTTCGCGCTGTGGACACGCGCGCTTGGACGGAATGTCGCGGGTAGATCGAGAAGCACTCCTGCGCAGCTGATCGCGGCTAGCCACGCCCAGTCGAAACTTACCTCGTACTGAACGCACGTCGCTTCTGCTAATTATATACTGTTGTATTGTTTTCGAAGCTTTTGCATCTCTTGTGATAACGCGCTTTCTTTGTGTTTAGCGTTACTGTACTGTCGTGTAAAGTGTCTTCTGTGTACTACCTATAAACTATATCTCTCTGTGCTCGTAACCTTCTATTCTTCATTATTATAATAATAATTATAGACTGTGTTGTATTTTCGTGTGGACTAAGTGTTAATTGTAATAAACATTCCATTAGTGTGCAAGGTGTCGATTTTAATTTATTATCCGAACACCGACGGCGCCTACTCAGGTACCTACTTACCTTTACCTCAATTACGCTACAAGTCCGGACGACCCGTACATACTCCAACCACACCTATACGGGAGACAACAAGACTCGTCTATACTAATGTTAGCATTTTCCTCAATTTTGATAACACAGTATAGACGAGTCTTGTTGTCTCCCGTATAGGTGTGGTTGGAGTATGTACGGGTCGTCCGGACTTGTAGCGTAATTGAGGTAAAGGTAAGTAGGTACCTGAGTAGGCGCCGTCGGTGTTCGGATAATAAATTAAAATCGACACCTTGCACACTAATGGAATGTTTATTACAATTAACACTTAGTCCACACGAAAATACAACACAGTCTATAATTATTATTATAATAATGAAGAATAGAAGGTTACGAGCACAGAGAGATATAGTTTATAGGTAGTACACAGAAGACACTTTACACGACAGTACAGTAACGCTAAACACAAAGAAAGCGCGTTATCACAAGAGATGCAAAAGCTTCGAAAACAATACAACAGTATATAATTAGCAGAAGCGACGTGCGTTCAGTACGAGGTAAGTTTCGACTGGGCGTGGCTAGCCGCGATCAGCTGCGCAGGAGTGCTTCTCGATCTACCCGCGACATTCCGTCCAAGCGCGCGTGTCCACAGCGCGAACGAACGGGCGACCAGCTGATTGACGCGGCACGATAAATTGTCGTGTGTGTATGTCTGTTTTGTATGTAATGTAGTAATAATATATTAATAGATATGTTATATGTGTGAATGTATATTCTGTCTGTATTAATAATTATATGAAATAAATATATTATATAAGTTTTATATTGTGAAGAGTAAATGTGTATGTGCATGGAATGTGGGATAAGCCCACATCACTCCCCCCCAGAGACCTGGTTAGGGGCGATAAAAATCCGGGAATCTGACATGTCGACCGGAACGTGTAGTTGTAGGTGCAGTTCTGTCAGGTGGTGGAGCTACCGAAACATCGGGTTCAGGTATGACAGGTGAAAGTGTATTATCTAACAGGCCTTCATGAACGGTAAGGTAATACGCAGGTTTTAAGCGGTCAATAGAGACGGTGACAGAGTTACCTTTGATCAGAAGTTTGAACGTCTTGTCACGTCGTTCTAGTACTTTATGAGGGCCAGTATAGGCTGGCGTAAGAGGAGGACGCGAAGCATCTTCACGTAGGAAGACGTACTCCGCGTTCTTGAGCTCTTTGAAAATAAAAATATTTTGTTTGTTATGGCGAGAAGCGGGAACCGGTTTTAATTTCTCGGCGAATGAGCGTAGACGAGCCGTAAAATCTGATAGATCAGTAGTACAGGCTGTGCTCGGCTCGAAAAATTCACCGGGAAGTCTTAACGGCTCGCCGTAAAGCAACTCAGCGGACGAAGTCTGTAAGTCCTCCTTGAACGCGCTACGGATACCGAGTAGTACAAAAGGTAGGACTTCTGACCAATTGTCGTTAGCGTGGCATACGATGGAAGCTTTTAACTGCCTGTGGAAGCGTTCCACAAGACCGTTACACGCGGGATGATAGGCAGTTGTGCGTTTATGCTGGAATCCAGTGGTTTTTGCCAGATACTGAAACAGCGCGGACTCGAATTGACGGCCGCGGTCTGTAACAATATGTGTCGGGCAACCAAATCGGGATATCCAGCCTGAAATCAGTGCCTTAGCCACCGTTTCTGCGGTAATATCAGATATGGGCATGACTTCCGGCCATCGAGTAAACCGATCTATAGCCGTGAGGCAATACCTGTATCCCTGTGATACCGGGAGTGGGCCTATCAGGTCTATGTGGACATACCTGAAACGTGCAGTTGGTGCGTCGAAAGTGCCCAATGGTGCAGACACGTGTCGACTAACCTTCGCGCGTTGGCATGATAAACATGACCTAGCCCAGTTTCTACAGTCTTTTCGGACCCCAGGCCAAACAAATCGATCGGCTACCAACTTGGCAGTCGCGGAAGCGCCGGGGTGACTTAACGAGTGGAGACTTTGGAATACCTGTTTGCGGTAATCCTTTGTGATGAATGGCCTGGGTGTCGGTGTACTGATATCACAGTACAAGGGATTACGGCATCCAGGATATTCCATCTTTTTGAGACGGAGAGATAAGCTGTCCGTTAAATATTGAGCCAGTTCGGGATCGCAGTTTTGAGCGTTTGCGAGGTCGGCGAGACAAATTGGAGCCTCCAATTCATCGACGCGAGATAAGGTGTCGGCCACAACGTTATTTTTGCCGGAGATGTGCCTTATATCGGTCGTGAACTGGGATATAAAGTCCAAGTGACGGAATTGCCTGGGCGAACAATTTTGCTTCCTTTCGTGGAAGGCAAAACTGATTGGCTTATGATCCGTATAAATCGTGAAGTGTCTCGCTTCAAGCATATGTCGAAAGTACTTGATCGCCTCGTAGATTGCAAGAAGTTCGCGATCATACGGGGAGTACTTGTTCTGCGATGGACTCAGCTTACGGGAGAAAAAGCCTAGAGGCTCCCACGTGTCATTTTTGAGCTGTTGCAAAACAGCCCCTATAGCCAAATCTGATGCGTCTATAACCAACGACAGCTTAGCCTGACAATCTGGGTGTGCCAGAAGTGCCGCGTTGGAGAGGCTTTCCTTAGTCTCTGCGAAAGCTTTCAGAGCAACGTCATTGAGGATAATGGGAGTGGAGCCTTTGACTGAACCCATAAGTAGGGCGTTAAGAGGAGCTTGTGTTTGCGCGGCATTAGGCAGGAAACGCCTATAAAAATTGGCCATACCTAAAAACCGTCTAAGCGTCCTAACGTCTTTGGGTGGGGGAAAGTTGTTAATGGCTTGTACCTTTTCGTCCAGTGGTTTGGTTCCGCTCTCCGAGATACGGTAACCTAGAAAAGTTACCTCGGGAGCCCCAAAAACACACTTAGACAAGTTGATTACCATGCCGTAGTCCCTAAGTCTGGTAAATACTTGGCGCAGATGCTGCTCATGCTGAATGCTGTCCCTGCTAAATATGAGAAAATCGTCCAAATAACAGTAAACGAAATGCTAGCCCGCGCATCATCTCATCTACAAATCTTTGAAATGTTTGGCTAGCATTTCGTAGCCCAAATGTCATGAAAGGAAATTCATACATTCCAAAGGGGGTGGTGATCGCGGTTTTTGGTATATCGTCGGCACAGACTGGTATTTGGTTGTAGGCTTTCACAAGGTCGATGGTGCTAAACGTACTACAACCAGTGATATTGTGCGCAAAGTCGTGTATATGACGCACTGGATACCTATCTGGGATGGTCCGGGCGTTGAGTTGCCTATAGTCACCACAAGGGCGCCAACCGTTGTCTTTTTTCGGTGCCAGGTGTAATGGTGATGACCATGGGCTATCAGACGGTCTAGCTGTACCATCAGCTAGCATGGACTCAAATTCTGCTTTTGCCACCTTCAGTTTCTCGGGTGCTAAACGCCTAGGTGCACAAGCGACTGGAGGCCCTGGTGTAGTCCTAATGTGGTGTTGTGTATTGTGGCTTACCGTACGTTGTGTACCAGCTGGTCGCGTAATTTCAGGAAAATCGCGCGAAAGCAAAGCATGGTAGTGGGAATCGCCAGTCAGAACCTTCACAGAAAGAATATCATTAGTATTACAGGCCAGTGAAGCTGGAGCAGACAGAGTAGTGGTGTCGTCAATTAATTTTCGATTCTTACAATCTACAATCAAGTTATAGTGACACAAAAAATCTACACCTATAATGGGTTTCGTCACATCAGCCACTATAAATCTCCATGGGTAGTTGCGTCGGAGTCCAAGGTCCAGGTTGAGCTGCGAGTACCCATACGTGTCAATGGTTGATCCATTGGCTGCTGTCAGTTTGTAACTGGTAGGTGCACGACGCTCTCGTAGCTGGGTCCGTGGGAAAACGCAGAGGTCGCTACCGGTGTCGACCAAAAACTGGGTTTTCGTGGTGCGGTCAGTTACGAAGAGGCGACCTGGAGAGTTGAGGCAGTCGTCTGTCGCCATTATCGACTGCCTGTGGCATTTCCCGACTCGTTGTAATCGCACGGCTTCTGGCATTTGCTTGCCTTAGCCCCGAACTTCGCGTGGTACCAACAAACGGGGTACCGTCGATAGTTGGAAGCAGATCGTGTTCTGCTGCGGGATGTCGAACGCCACCGAGGTCGAGTTCGGTTCGAACGGTTCTGAGAGCAGTTTGTGGCGCGAGTCTGGTCTTCGAGCTTTAATGCGAGGCGTTCCACCATTTTCCTCAACTCCACGATTTCACTGGACTGGCTGGCACTACTCGTCCCGCATGTCGAAGTGGCTGCGACGTTGCATGGAGAAGTTATTTCTTGTATTCGGTCAGCAAGGTCCGACAGCTGTTCTAGTGAATGGGTAGGCTGCGATGCTAGTACCGTCTGGATACTGTTCGGCAGGCGGTTACTCCAGATAGTTCGAATAAACTCATGTGGCACGGACGGACCGGCCAGGTCCATAAGATGTCTCAAAAACTGCGACGGTTTTCGGTCACCTAACTCTTCATGAGTTAGCAATTGCTTGACCTTCTTTTCATGGGAGGCGGAAAGACGTCTGATGAGCTCGCTCTTAATTTTATCATAGCGATTGCTGGTCGGAGGATGCACGATAATATCCTTTACCGCCTTCGCGTGAGGAATGTCAAGGTTAGTGATAACATTGTTGAACTTGATGTGGTCCTCTGTAATACCATAGTTTTCAAATTGGCCTTCTAGAAGTGCAAACCAAATTTCTGGGTCCTCTGGAGAAAACGGAGGCACCTTCAAATTAAACTTCCGAATGTCGTTGTCGTGTATCGTGGAAACGCGCATTTTTTTCGTTCGTCGGGGTTTTACACTGCTACCTCCATGAGAACCAGCGGTCTCGACAGAATCACTGCTGCTCATTATGGTGTTCTTCAGGGGTCACCAGTATAGACGAGTCTTGTTGTCTCCCGTATAGGTGTGGTTGGAGTATGTACGGGTCGTCCGGACTTGTAGCGTAATTGAGGTAAAGGTAAGTAGGTACCTGAGTAGGCGCCGTCGGTGTTCGGATAATAAATTAAAATCGACACCTTGCACACTAATGGAATGTTTATTACAATTAACACTTAGTCCACACGAAAATACAACACAGTCTATAATTATTATTATAATAATGAAGAATAGAAGGTTACGAGCACAGAGAGATATAGTTTATAGGTAGTACACAGAAGACACTTTACACGACAGTACAGTAACGCTAAACACAAAGAAAGCGCGTTATCACAAGAGATGCAAAAGCTTCGAAAACAATACAACAGTATATAATTAGCAGAAGCGACGTGCGTTCAGTACGAGGTAAGTTTCGACTGGGCGTGGCTAGCCGCGATCAGCTGCGCAGGAGTGCTTCTCGATCTACCCGCGACATTCCGTCCAAGCGCGCGTGTCCACAGCGCGAACGAACGGGCGACCAGCTGATTGACGCGGCACGATAAATTGTCGTGTGTGTATGTCTGTTTTGTATGTAATGTAGTAATAATATATTAATAGATATGTTATATGTGTGAATGTATATTCTGTCTGTATTAATAATTATATGAAATAAATATATTATATAAGTTTTATATTGTGAAGAGTAAATGTGTATGTGCATGGAATGTGGGATAAGCCCACATTAAGATTCGTTTTTTATATACGCGGATAATGATTAATCGGCAAGTTCGTTCCTCTGTTGTCTCTCATGACTTCCTTAAATTATCTGGTCTGCTGATACCTTTTGAAAATGGCGGTGTACCACTAATTCTGGTTCTCTAAATATTTGATCCGCACCCTTATAGGTGTGTCGAGTTTTAATTAAGATAACAACCCTAGCAACTTGTGTAGAGATCTGGCATTCCCAGTAACAATTGACACTTGATACGATAAACAAGAGAGTCAATGTAAATTTTAAACAAATAAAAACCTAAATTTGAATTATTTTATAGGAATAAGAGAGTGTTAACTATGAATGTGAAAGAATATAGAGGAACAGGTAGACCTAAGAAGAAATGGATGGATTGCGTGAAAGACAATACGTGTCAGAGGGGAGTGAGCGAAGAAATGGTATATACGAAAACATATTGCGCCGACCCCAGGTGACTGGGAGAAGGGCAGGAAAATAATGAACGCAATAATTAATAAATAAACACTTCAAAACTTTAATTAGAATTATGGCCGCTTATTAATCCATGATCAGGTAGTTAATAGTTAACTAAATACTCGCTAAAGAAAACAAGCGAGTCTATTGAGATTTGAAAAACTCTAACCTAACTCTATTATAGAGAAGATAGTAGGTGTTTATCTAACACCTGGGATCCTCTTAACCTTATAATGAAGACCCAAGTGAAACAGCCAGACCTCTTGAGAAGGAAAAGAACTTCACTGTATATCAAAATGACAACAAAAAACAACTTCGTCGTTCGGGACCACGGACACTAAAGTATTAAGTAGAAATAATAAAATGACAACAACGCGAGATGAAACCGTAAAAAATATGTAGTCCTAATCATGCTTACGACTCGTGAAAACCGCAGAAAAATACCTAATCAATTCTATACCGTAATGTATTCATTATCTATATGCAAATTTATTTTTAAACGAAAAAAAAATTACAGTTGTTTTTATAAGGTTTTGTCACTTCGAAACCAGCGGCAAAACATTCGTCCTCTTTGCGATCGTACGTAGAATGGACGATTGATTTACGAGCCACAACAACGTGATGCGCACATATCTTGTCATCATTTGCGTATCAAATTAAGAGGTCAAGCGACCACAGACTCGATCATATGATAAAGGAACTCCGTTGAATGTCATAGCGGACACGTAGGACGTACAAAACGCCTTTTCGCATTAAAAGTGTACAATTTCCAATAATATTCGAAATTGAGATATATGTTTTCACTACTATTAACAAAATTAATACATAATGTGGCGGGTAGCCATCATACAACGCAAGATAATTGACAGATGCCTGAATCTCGCTTACGACATTTTCAAGATAAAGCGCATATATACAAGTTCCGAACAACAACATTCGGACCGTCGGTCTACCGAGCAAATATCAGCCGCTCGGTGGAAGATCTTCCCTTTGTCGTATATTCCTACAACTGGTGACCCTGAGCGTTGATGATCCGGTCGTGGGCTGCGATGAACTGTAGGGGCGTGATTCAGGCATCTGTCAATTATTTTGCGTTGTATGATGGCTACCCGCCACACATAATATTGTCTTACTTTAAAAGACAGATAATGTAACTGGTAAAAATGAAAAAAAAAGTTGCAAATATGATTAATATTAAAAATATTACATGTTAAACCTTTAAAACACTCTCCTGTAAAATTAGTAACTTTTGAAATTATATACAGTTTTAATGCGAGAAGACGAAAGTATCACGCAGCCCCTTATACTAACAGCGGAAAAAAAACACATTAATGCGCACGAGTTTCGCCGAAAAGGAAACGCAATGCGTTAACCGGTTGTATGTGGTTTTTCAGCTCCGGTAGAACACGTCGACATTGCACGTCCTTGTAGATGATAAGCGGCGTGTCGTGAAGGGTCGCGACCCCGCTATCTCGTTCACTTAATCGGCCGCTCCATCGTATCTGCTTCACTCGTCTCTTGGTCTTCTGATAGTCACCACGCATCGGTTCCGCGGCTCTTGACCGGCCGTGTTTCGATTGATCGTACAGTGATCGTTACCATCGCGAACTCTTCTAAAACGGTTAGCATTTTTTCGTTGAATACATCGAAAATAAAACGTTCATACGGCTCATCTGATCATCTGATAATTAATGCTCACGGTCGCTAAAGAACATGCCCCTGCATAATTGCGATGGTACTTTTCGAACAATGTTTGTGTAAGGACATGTTGTAGCTCTCAGAAAACACCGTGTAAGAGAGTTCATTCCACGGTCGACTTGTACGTGGGAAAATTTATCTTTAGAAACAGACTATAGTTAAAAAATTCCCGGATTTTCCTCCCAACTTGTTTGGGTTGACCTTCCAAGTAGTCCCGTGATCCCGCGCCACACAAAACGGTTATAGGTTGTCTTAGAGATTTTTAGATTATTTCTGAAGTACAAATTATTAGTGTTAAGAACCAATGTTATTTATTTCAGATTGTAAGAGCGAAGGAAATATGCCGAGCGTGGTGAACGGGACTAATGGCGCGGGCGTCGACGATGACATAGTATTGACCGGTCTGTCTGGGAAGCTGCCGGAGTCCAACAATATCGAAGAGTTCGCCGAGCAACTATTCGCTGGAGTGGATCTCGTCACCGCTGACAGCAGACGATGGGTCCCAGGTGAGTCAGCGGAGAAATCAGTTAAGACTTGTCTGATCAAACGATTTCCCAATATTATCAACGATGATTATTACGCTTTTCCTCGAAATTTTAAGTAGTCATTTGGAAACGCCTTCACACATTAGCCGTCTAGCCGATAAGATTTGTAATTTCTATTATGTTTTGCAAACAACACATCGATCCTAATCATCAGACAATTTTTACATTAGTAATTAGAAATTAATGAAAGTAAAACTTTTTCACATTATAATTTATTTACTTAGTTATATTCTCTTATATTATAATAATATGTTCAATAGCAGCTGTTGCTTGAATCATATAATCAGATATTTTAACAAATATAAGTAATAACTATTATTAGGTACTTTTATAAATTTGCCCTTTTTTCCCCTAAAACCATACTATACTATAATATATATAAACAAAAAAGCTTCCGGTAGTTTGCGTCTATTAGTATCTGACTTGTTTGCTTAGTGCGATGTTTTTAACGTTCTCGATAGCGTAAAAGTTAAATCAAATTTGTATGCAGTTGAAACAGCGCTCCTAGACACGTCATCTCGGATCCTCCCGATCCACTAACGGTGCTTCTAGGTACTTCAAGCACCGGTCACCGTTCTCGTCGAACCCGTCGCTTGCGACGAAGGGCTCGACGAGTAAATTAACTCCCAGACACAGCCCACTGAGTTTCTCGCCGGATCTTCTCAGTGGGTCGCGTTTCCGATCCGGTGGTAGATTCTGCGAAGCACGGCTCTTGCTAGGGTTCGTGTTAGCAACGTCATCAGGTTTGAGCCCCGTGAGCTCACCTACAAAAGTTAGGGTTACGCTGACATAGCCTCTCAAGGCTCTCAGCTTAGGTAGGAAAAAAAAAAAAAAAAAAAAAACGCTCCTAGCGGCAAACATAGGTCGCGTTTCCGATCCGGTGGTAGATTCTGCGAGGCACTACTCTTGCTAGGGTCAGTGTTAGCAACACTCCGGTTTGAGCCCCGTGAGCTCACCTACACACGTTAGGGTGAAGCTGAAATAGCCTCTCAAGGCTATCAGCATAGGTAGGAAAAAAAGCGGCAAACATAGGCGAACGTTCCAACTCGATAAAAATTTGAGTTAACTTTTACGCTATCGACAACGTTAAAAAACTCGCACCAAACACACAGCTCGGCACTATCGTACAATACGCTAGCGCAAGCTGCGCAAATGATTGGATGTATATTTTGTTTGAATATTTTCTATGCAAATCTATGATCTATTTATAATAGGGGATATACACCGTAATATTAATGACTGCGTAATGCCACATGTTTTGTTAATGTTCTTTGATAGTGACTTTGTCCGCATGCCACAAGTTAGGTAGCTTGAGGACCCGCATGAAAATTTAAATCATTTATTTCAGCTTAATTTCATTAAAATATAATATTGTTGAATATAAAATCATGTTATCTTTAGCATCTGTTATGAGTTATGAGAAAAACCGACGAAAACAAATACAGCGAATTTATGTAATTTTTATAAATAAATAAAAACAGTGTTATATTATTCACTAAAATCTCTAATATTCGCTGGTTACCGTCGTTTTTCTGTTCCTATTTTAATCTAAAACAATGAACTTCAAACTGGTTTCGACGAAAAATCGGTCCAATAATTTTGGCAGTTGTTTTAAACAAACAAAAAACAAATCGAGACAAAAAGTAATAGGCGGGGGGGGATACGGAGTCACGGCCGTCTGAATGCGAGAATGAATATCTTTATATATAACTAGCTGACCCGGCAGACTTCGTAGTGCCAAATAAAAGACTTAAACTTTTGTATAAAATAAACTTTAAACAAACAAAAGGAATCCGTCCGACGGGGGACACATCAAAGGAAAAACAAAATTGTTATTTTTATTTAATTCCGAGCATTTTCATATTTATCTACCTTTTAAACCTTCTTATGGACTTCCATAAATAATTCAAGACGAAAATTAGCCAAATCGGTCCAGCCGTTCTCGAGTATTAGCGAGACTAACGAATAGCAATTCATTTTTGTATATATAGTTAATATATAATATAGTTTTTTTTGTCAACGAAGTATAGACACGCTATAACAATGTATGCAATTACAATTGTATAATAATAATTTGCATGTATGACGCCACGTAAATTTTCTTTGTACACGAAAACTTTGACCCTTTCTTTACGTAAACAAAAAATTGCTCCTTGTCGAAACACACTTGATATATTACGTGGTTCAAAATTTTCCAGTATATTATTCCCTTACTTATTACTATTGCGAGAATTCTCTAAACATAATATACGAACGGATCATTATTTACACAAAGTTAATAAGAAAAAGATGTGGCAAAAAATATTATGTCCTCTAATATTTAATGTCGATATTAGAAAAAAATATTATTAAGCATCAATCGTACGTAACCCTAATTATTTATAACTCAATAAAAACATTAACCGAGAAATAAAATTACTCAATTAATTATAGTATTAATTATGATTATTGATGACCTTTCAGAACGATAATATTTACTTCAATTTATGATCAGTGCGATAGTGACCTTTCTGAGCGTTTAGGTTTTCGATGCGACCTTATTTTCCTAAGAAAATATTAATTTAACTCACTGATTACATTACATTATTGAATCAGACGAGCAGCGATGATGTAATTAAACTTTACGCCCATTTAACCTTAATTACTTTATTTTAAATGAAATTATGAAGAATTTATCTAAATTTATTGCGTGATGCGCTGCGCACACAATGGCGGTGCTGTATCATTTTATTGATACGGAAAAGAAAAGAAAAAAAACTGAAACTGGAATTTTGTTTATAGATCTTCTTGGCCGTTGTTACAACACGTATTCATGTTTCATGTTTCAGTACGATTTAGTTTTATGATTCGGCTGTACGTTGTCGATCTTTGTGACTATAGATAGGGCTGGAATGGACAAGTCAGAATTACTCGGAAAGTAAAGTTTAAAATTAAGGTTAGGATATTACTATTACAAACAAACAAAATACTTTTCCTGTCTACTCAACGACATCTCTGACTTCAGTATTGCAAAAAAGAAAAAAATATATAATAAAAAAAAAAACACAAAAATAGCAAACCGAACAAAAAAAGTTAATTAATCACTGTTTGTTTTTTCTGTTTAAATGTTTGAGATATGAGTATACAATTTTATTGTTGTTGTATTTTTTTCGATCTTTGAAACGTGTGCTAGTTTTCAAGTTAATAAATATTATGCTGGCGGTTCGATTGCGGAATGCTCTGCCGGATGCAGTGAGAAGTGTCCAAACTATAAACTGTTTTAAAAGAATGGTGAAGGAACACTACTTATCTTCTTAGTGCTGTTTGTTTGCATCATCATTTATTATTTCCATACTGTTGTATTATGTGTATGTAAGTATATTAGTATGTATTGTATGTAAGTATGTATATTGGTATATAAATATTGGTATATATTTCATATTATATGTAAACGGTATATATTTTGTTTATTGTATGTATATATTTTCTATAATAATGTATTATCTATAGTACACCGCAACATACCTGCTATATTTTTTTATATTTTCCAGAATTTCTATAAAAATTAAACGGTTGTCTGGAAGAGATCGCTTTTAGCGATAAGATCGCCTATTGTACAAATGCTTTTTTTTGATTGTTTTTGAATGTAAATTGTGTTTTGGTGTGCAATAAAGTGTATTCTCTCTCTCTCTCTCTCTCTCTATGCTGGAAATTTCCGTTACATAAATAGATAGATACGCGTTAAGTTAATAAAAGCGAGTCTGATATAATAATATATTTATAGATGACGAGCACTCAGACGAAGAACAAAGAAACTTGTTCATCGCGCGAATGTTTGCCCGATGTGTGGGAATCGAACCCACGACTCTCGGCACAGCAGAGTCGCTAACTATTGCACCACCGCACCGAGTGGTTTTTTATTATCGGGCGAACGCTAATAAACGTAATTCAATACATGAAACACGTATCGAGGGATGAAAGGCAAAGGTATTTGGGTTAAGCATATTTACTGGTTAACACCGCCCTGCCTATGTCTGCCGTGAAGCAGTAATGCGTTTCGGTTTGAAGAGTGGGGCAGCCGCTGTAACTATACCGAGACCTTGGACCTTGTATCTCAAGGTGGGTGGTGCCTTTACGTTGTAGATGTCTATGGGCTCCGGTGACCACTTAACACCAGGTGGGCTGTAAGCTCGTCTACTCATCTAAGCAATAAACAAAAAAAAATCTTCTTTGTAATTAAAGGTGTGTTTTATTTGGTACTAGCTGACCCGGCAGACTTCGTAGTGCCTCAATCGATAAATAAAAGACCTAAACTTTTGTATAAAATAAACTTAAAACAAACAAAAGGAATCTATTCGACGGGGGACAAATCAAAGAAAAAACAAAATTGTTATTTTTATTTAATTCTGAGCATTTTCTTATTTATTAACTTTTTGAACCTTCTCTGGACTTTCACAAATCATTCAAGACCAAAATTAGCCAAATCGGTTCAGCCGTTCTCGAGTTTTAGCGAGACTAACGAACAGCAATTCATTTTTATATATATAGATAGAAGATAGATAGATAGATTATTATCATCAACAGTTCGATGTTTTTAATTGAACTTAAATTACGTTTACCACTTTTTTTTTTTATTGCTTAGATGTGTGGACGAGCTCACAGCCCACCTGGTGTTAAGTGGTTACTGGAGCCCATAGACATCTACAACGTAAATGCGCACACACCTTGAGATATAAGTTCCAGGGTCTCAGTATAGTCACATCGGCTGCCCCACCCTTCAAACCGATACGCATTACTGCTTCACGGCAGAAATAGGCGGGGCGGTGGTACCTACCCTTGCGGACTCATAAGAGGTCCTACCATCGGTAAAACACATTCAAATAGCAAAAGAAGTTTTTTTTGTTATGAGAATTTGAAACTGTAAATGACTCTTCTGTAAAGATGCAAAAGTGTCGCTTAAACCAAATAACCTTTCACCCCTGAATAAGTACCTACGTACCACCACCCCGCTTATTTCCGCCGTGAAGCAGTAATGCGTTTCGGTTCGAAGGGTGGGGTAGCCGTTGTAACTATACTGAGACCTTAGAACTTATATCTCGAGGTGGGTGGCGCATTTACGTTGTAGATGTCTATGGGCTCCAGTAACCACTTAACATCAGGTGGGCTGTGAGCTCGTCCATCAATCTAAGCAATAAAAAAAATATATATATATATATATATATATATATATATATATATATGTATATTGTCATAAGTCAACGTACCGGTGTCAAACTGTCAGTTAACGGCAGCTGTCAGTCAGAGTCAAGATCACAGACATAACGAGCCAAGTTCTCGGGCGATCGCTAAACAGGTTTCTGTCGTAACCGGCGCGACTGCCATTAATGATCTCCGTGCGTATTTGCTAGCCAATTTGTTATTTTTTTAATGTTTTGTTTTTTTTGTGTAACACGATTAAACCAGAAGCATATTATGTATATATGTGGCGGAACGAAAAGTAGTTTTTCCAATAAACACAACAGTTTTATGGCTCGCGCTGTACTGTGTGCTTAGTGCGAGTTTTTTAACGTTCTCGATAGCGTTAAAGTTAACTCTTAATTTGTAGGCAGTTGCAACAGCGCCCCTAGCGGCAAACGTAGGCAAACGTTTCAGCTCCATACAAATTTTCGTTAACTTTTACGCTATCGAGAACGTTAAAAAACTCGCGCTAAGCACACTGTTGCAAGTAACGCGTCCAAGTCGGGTAGCGAGGCAGATGTCAATACTTAATTCGACTCCGACGAAGAGTTCGACGTGCGATTTAGCCCATAGACACAGCCCACTGAATTTCTCGCCGGATCTTCTCAGTTCTTCTAAGCTCTTCAAGCACCCTTCACCGTTCTCGTCGAACTCATTGATTACGACGAAGAGTTTGAAGAGCGAACTAACCCATAGACACAGCCCACTGAGTTTCTTGCCGGATCTTCTCAGCGGGTCGCGATTCCGATCCGGTAGTAGATACAGCGAAGCACTGCTCTTTAGCAATTCTCTCAGGTTGAGCCCGTGAGCTCGCCTACCGGTACGCGCGAAGTTGGAATAGCCCCTAAGGCTACCAATGATTAGGTAAGAGAAAAAAAAGCTTAATTTAACTTTAAACACACGTACCTTACACGAACCGAACGACTTCCACGCGTGATAAAATAAAACCCGCAAAAATTTATAAGTTAAAGAAGTTCCAAAGTATATTCTCCCACACGGGTAGATACCACCACCCCGTCCGTTACGAGACATTCCTTCCAGTTTGACTGATGGGTCAGCGGCTATACAACGCAATTGAGAAATCGACCTCATGTCTCAAGATCGATTATGGCATTCAAGTTCATGAGCTTCAGTTAACCTCTTAATATCAGTAACCTCGTGATCTTGTCATTAGATGCAATAAAAAATAATGATTAAAATATCTTAGTAATACTGATATAAGATTCATGTAAATAACATAACTTATTATAAATAAATTATCTTACTTAATTGAGATCACGAAGAATTATTCAAAACATTTGAAATTAACATATTATTATTTACTTTTGGACATTGCCGGTTTGGAGTCGTGTGATGTCAGAGATTATTTATTCACAGTGGAATATACCTAACGATCTAATAGGAGATATGCAATCAATATTGCTTAGCCCCAAAATGACTTGTTCGCGTACGTCTTATTGTGCAAAATACAGATCATAACAAAGTCATTTTATTTTTTTATCTTTATCTGATGATGAATTTACATTTAACCGTATAGTAATTGTACAGAACTGGATTTTCACGATGAAGGAAACGCGTAAAAAAAGTCAAATACCTACTTTTAAAGTTGGCGTAATAACTGTGTGTGTGTATAACGTTTTTATACATTTGCCGCTAGGGGCGCTGTTCCAACTGCATACAAATTTGAGTTAACTTTTACGCTATCGAGAACGTAAAAAACTCGCACTAGGCACACTTATTGTAGCACGAATTTGTTGAAGGATGAAACATACTGTATATAACACAATTTAGACTACAATCATTATCTATCAAGACGGGTGAAGAAAATTGGAACAACATAAAAAAACCTGTCATCGTTCCCGTGGAACCCGTCATTTCGTTCGGCGAGTAAATTAACCCACAGACACAGCCCACTGAGCTTCTCGCCGGATCTTCTCAGTGGGTCGCGTTTTCGATCTGGTGGTAGATTCTAAGAAGCAATGCTCTTGCTAGAGTTTTTGCTGGTGGTAGGACTTGTGAGTCCTATTTCTGCCGTGAAGCAGTAATGCGTTTCGGTTTGAAGGGTGGGGCAGCTGTTGTAACTATACTTGAGACCTTAGAACTTATATTATTATCTCAAGGTGGGTGGCGCATTTACGTTGTATAATATGTCTATTGGCTCTAGTAACCACTTAACAACAGGTAGGCTGAAATGGTCTCTCAAGACCATCAGCATTGGTAGGAAAAATCAGCATTGGTAGGAAAAAAAACAAAACAACATCATCTCATTTTACAAATGTGGGTTAAGAAAGTACAAATACAGAACAATATTATTTTTTATCGAGATCCTTAAATTATGCTTCGAGAAAGACCAGAGATAATGCCTTGTGAATCCGGTGTCAACTATATAGGTCGAAGATACTGAGGACTTATGTATAGTGTATTGTCTTGTGCTTTTATTGGTCTAAGATTACAAAGATTTCTTAGAATTTCGTCATTCACGGCTACTTAGCGTTTAATTGACGGTATGTCGTTACCATCAGGACAGGAGAGGAAATCTGCCATTGACTGCCACTAATTAGATAGAATTTTCATTACAGCTTGCTGTGTTAATTTATTACAACTGTAAATATCAAATCTTATGAAGAAGTTTTAAAATTTAAAATACAGATTTATTGTAATTTTATAGTGGTATGTAAAAATGTAAGATAAATAAGTCGTTACAAGTTCAAAGCGAGATTAATGTAATACACAGCATCCATTTCAAAAAAAATTGTAGCCCTATTCATAGAATATAAACACTTGACTCAGATGTTGTTTTCCAAGTCGGAATCTGTGGTAGAGGTCTCGATTTTTTCATAATATTCTAAACACAATACTAACGATCAAAATTCGGGACATAAATCATATTATATACATAAAACTTTATTATCTATTTACACGTTACATGAAAAAAAAATATAATGACATATCGAAATTTAAAATTGTTTTTAAGATCGAATTCTGAATTTAAATTTTAAAAATAAATATAGAATATATAACAAGGAAAACGAAATCAGCTCACACTAGCATCGTGGTTATTATTATTTGAATAGGTACAGCAGTACAGACAGCCAATGACCGAATTACGTGTGACGAATGATTATTAACTGTAACGGAACTGAATTGTAGACGCCTTCATACTCAAGACAATAGTATCTTTCTCTATTGATAAATGTAATTTCGCTGTAGCGAATGACTATAGTCGTGTAAGTGAATCAAAGACTGCAAATTTTTATGAACGCGCAGATTTGCCTCGCCATTTTGTTTACGTTAAATTTGGAGTTTAGTGGTAATAAAACGGATGGAATTTTCGCGGGAAAAACAATTATTTGAGACAGCCTCTCGTCCATAAACTATGAGTCGATTAGTAAGTTCATGGGAGCGTTTATGGAATTACATTTATAGTTTCACGACCCAGCGACGCACCGTAGCTTTAACCGATGCACTCACCATGACACCATCACTACATAGTATAAAACAAAGTCGCTTTCTCTGTCCCTATATCTGTCTGTCCCTTTGTAAGCTTAAATCTTTAAAACTACGCAACGGATTTTGATGCGTTTTTTTTTAATAGATACAGTGATTGTAGAGGAAGGTTTATATGTATAATAACATCCATGAAATAGTGGAGAAATCAATAATAAATTACAGTTTCCGAAGCGAAGCGAGGGCGGGTCGCTAGTGATATAATAAAGTGCGTTATTTGTCGAACTCAGCGTCTTGCCTGTATTTTGTTATCATTTCTTGGAAAGGTCAGATCGCGATCGTTTCAATGCAATTTAAACTTCGATATCTTAGCCCCTCGTAATCGTAAAATGGTCTGCGATATTTAAGTCGCGTTGTCCATGGACTCTAAGAATGTAGGTAGGTATCTAACAGTGTAAGTTTGTACCGAAAAACGCACGGCGTTGTACAGTTGTTAATACAATTCATTATGACTATTAAAATAACGAATTTAGTTTTCCCAGACGTGTGCATGTCAATAGAGAATTGTTAGCACTAGTGCATCTTGGAAATATCAACTTTAAAACGTGAGCGATAAAGTTTTTATTTCTGCAAATTTTTCGGCGAAAACGATGATCGTGCCCAGCGGTCTGCAGGCATGCATTGACGACGGTGACGTCATGTAAGTGGCGTGATTCACACACACCAACGTTTTGGCAGCGTGCCGACACGAAATTTTGAAGTGTGCGTGCAGATTACATCGGAACAGCTCGTAAATTTTACAATGGGTTTTTAGCGATGAGAGTATTCGCTTTTATTATCACATTATAGTTGAGTTGTGTTACGTATTTGAACAAAAAAATTTTTCTATTAGATAGTTGTTCACCTATATTACCTGATTTTTGGAAGAAGATATGTAAAAATTGTGTTACTTTTCATTATATCTATTGTGTCATAGACACATAAAGGCCAAACTTAATTGACGAACAGCTAATAGCGTCGCGTCACATTGTATGACAGGAAAAACTTGTAAATATTTGTACTGTGGCGAACTTCCGCGAGTCGTGACGTCATTCGAATAATAAACATCTGATAATATCGTCTAATAGCTCACGCGATGATGAAAATGCATTACACTGAAACAAAGTATTATACCTAATACGATAATAATTTCCTATTTGTTATGAAAACGCAACTAATTTAATCTTATATCTTTTAACGAGCAATTATTGTATATACTAATATTATAAAGAGGAAAGATTTGTTTGTTTGTTTGTTTCGAATAGGCTCCGAAACTACTGGACCGATTTGAAAAATTCTTTTTCCATTAGAAGCCGACATTGTCCCTGATGAACATAGGCTACTTTTTTTTTTTTGTATTTTTTTTTTTTTTGGTTTCATGTGTGTTTTAATGTTTCCGAAGCGAAGCGAGGGCGGGTCGCTAGTATATAAATATATGTATAATCTGAATACCGGAAGCGGCTCCAACGATTTTCATAAAATTTGGTATACAGGGGATTTCGGGGGCGATAAATCGATCTAGCTACGATTTATTTTCAGAAAATGTTGTTTTATTCATGTTTTCAATAATCAACTTTATCGATAATTTTGATTTTTTATTTAAATAACCAGTTCCTAATTTTTTATTATTCTGTCGGTTAAATCGAAAAATATTATTCAAATATCGTCATTTTATTAATGTGTAATTCGTATTTAAATATAATTTCTAAAATACACAATTTATAAAAAAAAAAACAAAAACGAGCAAATCTCGGTCATCCAGGTACTGAAATTTAAATACTGAGAGTATTAAAGTTGTTTTTTGTTTGTTCAGGTCTCCACGGTCTGCCAGAGAGGAATGGAAAACTTAAAGACCTCGCACACTTCGACGCCACGTTCTTCGGGGTTCACGCGAAGCAGGCAAACCTCATGGACCCGCAGCTCCGTCTTTTATTGGAGCTCACGCACGAGGCCATTATTGATGCCGGTTTCAATCCAACTGAGCTGCGCGGTTCCCGGACTGGCGTTTACGTTGGCGTCTCCAACTCTGAAACAGAAGAGATGTGGACCGCCGATCCTGACAAAATAAACGGTTACGCCCTGACTGGGTGCTGCCGTGCTATGTTCCCCAACCGCATCTCGTACACGTTCGACTTCTGCGGTCCCTCGTACGCCGTGGACACGGCCTGTTCGAGTTCAATGTTTGCGCTTGCTCAAGCCGTGACGGCGATGCGCGCGGGTCACTGCGACGCGGCCATCGTTGCCGGCACCAATCTGTGCTTGAAGCCCGCCAACTCGCTCAATTTCCACCGACTGAGCATGCTGTCTCCGCAAGGTCGTTGCGCTGCGTTTGACGCCAGCGGCAACGGTTATGTGCGGTCGGAAGCGGCCGTGGTCGTGGTCTTACAGCGCCGGGCCAACGCGCGTCGAGTGTACGCAACAGTGCGGGGCGCGAGGATGAACACAGACGGAACTAAGGTCCAGGGCATCACTTTCCCCTCGGGGGACATGCAACGCCGACTTGCGAAGGAAACTTTTGAAGAAGCCGGCTTGAGGCCGCAAGATGTAGTGTATGTTGAAGCTCACGGAACCGGTACAAAGGTAAATTCATTATAATTGAGCTACGTAATTCCAATTTGAAGTCTTAGTATGAAACTAACCAAATTAAATTTTCATTTAGGTCGGAGATCCACAAGAAGTGAATGCAATAGCACAGCTATTCTGCGAAAATCGTTCAGATCCTCTGCTTTTGGGCTCAGTCAAGTCAAACATGGGACATTCGGAGCCTGCTTCGGGCTTGTGCTCGATCGCTAAAGTTGTCGTCGCCATGGAGAATGGCGTCATACCTCAAAATTTACATTATAAGAGTCCAAATCTTGATATACCAGCTTTAAGCGATGGAAGAATCAAGGTAAACACAATATGGAATCATAAAAATAATTTCTTAAAATTTATGTCATCCACATGTCTGATGTAAACTATTGAACCACACTGATGAGTACTGGTACTAATTATTCATCGTATTCTCCGCACAGGTAGTAGACCGGAACCTCGAATGGAACGGCGGTTTGGTGGCCGTCAACTCGTTCGGGTTCGGAGGCGCCAACGCTCACATCATCTTGGAATCGGAGCGTGTCGGCAAGCGTGTCCGCACCGAGTACGCCATACCTAGACTGGTCCTCGCTTCGGGACGCACAGAGGACGCCGTGTCCCACCTGTTGGAACACGCCGCCAAACACGCCAAGGACGCAGAGCTGCACGGTCTGCTGGACGCGATACACGCGCGGAACATCCCCGGACACGGGTACCGGGGCTACGGGCTGCTCCTGAACGAGATGCAAACTGAAATCGTCGTTAGTGAACTTTTAAATATGATCCATTATTGCAGTACAATTATTATTTTTTTAAGCTCTTTTTACTTTAGGATGCAGCCGGCTACTTTGAGGCGTAAGATCGTCTTATTGGAGTAGCAGCTATCTTTAAACCTTCAAACCTGCCATTCTATCACCTATGATCTAGAGGAGTAGTATAAGAGTAGTAAGTAGTATAGGAGGAGTAGTAGTAGTAGTCCGCGCAGGAACCACTACCCTGCCTATTTCTGCCGTGAAGCCATCGTTTTGGTTTGAAGGGTGGGGCAGCCGCTGTAACAAGAGACCTTAGAACTTATATCTCAAGGTGGGTGGCAGCATTTACGTTTTAGATGTCTATGGGCTTCAGTAATCACTTAAGACCAGGTGGGCTATGAGTTCGTCCACCCATCTAAACAATAAAAAAAAAAGGTGTAGTATAGCTGGAGGGATTAGACAATGCACCGCAACATAACTTATAGCCAGTCTCTTCCCATAAAACTGCCAATTGTGGTAGTAAAATAATGGTATTTTTGTGTGTGAACAGGAGACGAGCAGCGGAGATCCCAGGCCCATATGGTACGTGTTTTCTGGCATGGGGTCCCAATGGGCGGGCATGGCGAAGTGCCTGATGCGCTTGCCGGTGTTTGCGGCCAGCGTGCATCGTTCTGCCGCAGCACTAAGGCCCCATGGCATCGACCTAGTGCACGCGATCACGGAGGCCCCCGACACTGCCTTCGACGATGTCGTCATCTCATTCGTGTCGATAGCTGCCGTGCAAGTGGCCATGGTCGATGTGCTCCGCGAACTTCAGATCACTCCTGACGGCATCGTGGGACATTCCGTTGGAGAAATCGGTGAGCGCACACAGGAAACTGTACTCTTGTAACAAACGTTAAGGACGATATTGCGATATTCAGATTCAGTTGTGTCAAAGCTAAAAGTCATAATTGTTTTTTTTAAATGATATTTGAAAATAATTCGTTGCGATGGGAAGTGGATTCGCTATGGCCTGCTGTTTCCCCGTGTAATAAAAATTAAACCCGCAAAATTATAATTTGCGTAATTACTGGTGGTAGGACCTCTTGTGAGTCCGCGCGGGTAGGTACCACCACCCCGCCTATTTCTGCCGTGAAGCAGTAATGTGTTTTGGTTTGAAGGGTGAGGTAGCCGTTGTAACTTTACTGAGACCTTAGAACTTATATCTCGAGGAGGGTGGCGCATTTTACGTTGTAGATGTCTATGGGCTCCAGTAACCACTTAACAACAGGTGGGCTGGCAAAAAAAAAAAACGCATTTTCAACAAAAACAAGTGTAATTAAAGTTGAGATTTCCGTGTTGAGGTTGCGCGTACGCTGACGAGACGCTGACGGGCGAGCAGGCGGTGCTGGCGGCGTACTGGCGCGGGCGCAGCATCGTGGACGCGCGGCTGGACGCGGGCGCCATGGCGGCCGTGGGGCTCTCCTGGGAGCTGTGCCAGCGCCGCTGCCCGCCCGACGTGGCGCCCGCGTGCCACAACGCCAGCGACAACGTCACCGTGAGCATCGATTGTTTACGAAACGAACTGATAAAGAACCCTCCTCCTCCTTCAGTCGCTCGCTCATTGATGATGCGCCCGCCTGTGACTTTTTTTTGTAATTAGTAGCCACTTATGTCGGTCAGTGGCACAGTGAAGTGCGTGGCTCAGTCTCATGTCCAGATGCTCGGACACTTGCTCACTCAATCTTTTTCGGCTCCGACCTCTGGATCGTCTTCCATCCACTTTATCTGGAGAGACTCATAGTAACGGGTAAAGTGGACGGAAGACGATAAAGAATAATAGTATATTAATTGACTACAAAGGCCCTGGAGTACACAGAAAACTATATTCATTTCCTCAACTAAGCTCATCATTATTCATAATATAACGAAATGTAAAGTAGGGAAACTTTGTCATTGAATTAAAAATAATCTTAAATAGCGATTGTTAATGAGTACGGAGATTTGTTGACGAGCACAGTGTTCATCTCAGACGGAAAACCGCCAACTAAAAAACGACTAACAATTTCTCACTTTCCAGATATCCGGTCCAGTTGCTTCAATAGAGAAATTCGTAGCGGAATTAACGGCCGAGGGAATCTTCGCTCGGCGGGTGAACAGCTCGGGGATCGCCTTCCACAGCAAGTACATCGCGGCCGCCGCTCCGCTGCTGAGGAAGAGCCTCGAGAAGGTCATACCTTATCCCAAGGCGCGGTCCTCTAAGTGGGTGTCCTCCTCGTTACCCAGAGACCAATGGGGATCAGAGCTGGGTGAGTCGATCCTTGTCATAATTGTAGTCTTGGGTTTACTTTCATTTTGTATGCCGGTCGTGAATATGATCAAATTATCATTAGCAGTCGTTAAACCGTGAATTTGGAGCTAAGAAAATATAATGAAAATAAAAATAAATATCTATAGGTATCTCAGGTCTCCTGACACCTGTAAAAGCGAGTGGTATACTCTTTTTTATAGACCCCTCTATACTGACTCGACCTGATCTGTTTATTTATGTAACAAAATTTGTTAAAGCAACTTTCAACAGTACCAAGACGTACATTAACTTGGAAATTTGAACACGTATCAAGGGCCGATAATGATATAAGTTTTTCGTTGCTTTGGCCTAATATCGTGAAATAGGATCAACAGGATAAAAAAAAACATTGTTTTAGTTTTAAATCCTGCTAGCGGCTTACGACCCGGTCATCGTTCTCGTCGAACCCGTTACTTGCGACGAAAGGCTCGACGAGTAAATTAACCCACAGACACAGCCCACTGAGTTTCTCGCCGGATCTTCTCAGTGGGTCGCGTTTCCGATCCGGTGGTAGATTCTGCGAAGCACGGCTCTTGCTAGGGTTCGTGTTAGCAACGTCTTCAGGTTTGAACTCGTACTAGTTAAGGTTACGCTGAAATAGCTTCTGAAGGTTCTCAGCTTAGGTAGGGAAAAAAAAGAAAGACATACGCGCTTAGGGTAAAATGTATTCGTTTGTCTCATGGCCGCAATCCAATGCGCTGGTCCGACCAAATCTGCACCACTGGATACCACAGTCTGCGTTGCCAAACATACCGCCGAGAACAGAGGAAGATGGCGACACATCATCCAGAGAAAGATAAACGACCCTCAGACATGAGGAATGCAACTCGGGGAGGTATTTATTAGTACTGACCGGAGGAAATGTATTCGCAGCCAAGCTGAGCGACGTGAACTACCACGTGAACAATCTGCTGTCTCCCGTCCGCTTCGCCGACGCCCTGAAGGAGATCCCGGAGCGAGCCATCGTCGTGGAGATCGCGCCGCACGCGCTGCTGCAGGTCTGTGCCGCGGGAAATTCAACTTTATATTTATATACGCAATCCCGCTTAGGATTCAGGTCAGGGATGAAGTGGTCGTGGCCTAAAGGATAAGACGTCCGGTGCATTCGTCTTCAGCGATGCACCGGTGTTCGAATCCCAGGCGGGTACCAATTTTTCTAATGAAATACGTGCTCAACAAATGTTCCGATTGACTTCCACGGTGAAGGAATAACATCGTGTAATAAAAATCAAACCTGCAAAATTATAATTTGCGTAATTACTGGTGGTAGAACCTCTTGTGAGTCCGCACGGGTAGGTACCACCGCCCTGCCTATTTCTGCCGTGAAGCAGTAATGCGATTCGATTTGAAGGGTGGGGCAGCCGTTGTAACTATACTGAGATCTTAGAACTTATATCTCAGGGTGGGTGGGTAGTAACAACTTAACACCAGGTGGGCTGTGAGTTCGTCCACCCATATAACTGCGATACGAATTGCTGCAATGCGATTTCCTGCGCAAGGCGTTTTCCTTCCACAATTGTCGCTCAATTCCACAATCCTTTAATATCGCAAGAATGCACGATGCGAATCAATTCGCAAGTTTTACGATGCGACATCGCATCGCAGTTTTGTGTACAAGCCCTTATTAACACGCATGAGTTAAGGGAATGTTACTCTGGCCTTAAGTACCTTCTTGCCAATAACGAAGAAGAAATTAAGATGTCCCCTTAATTTTATTTACGCTGGTATGTATTGCCAGCCCTTACGTATGGGTATCACACATTTTTCTGCAGCGAAGCATTAGTGGGCTCTGGTCCGAAGGGTACTATTGCTGAGGCTTGGACCTCACGTCTCGATGTGAGTGTCGCTAAGCTATGAGGTCGTGTGACTATTAATCGCCATAAAAAAGTAGGGTAGCTTCTACGTTTATTTTCATTTGGCTCTACCACTTTTGTTACAGTCCAGTTCGTTAATGTTTCGTCTACAAATAAATTGCGATTTTTAGCATGTTACATACATCCTTTCCGACTCTGGGAACCTTCACCTGACACCTTTTTTTTTAAATATATTTGTAATTGCCTCCAATAAGTTTTTTTTTTTAAGCCGCTATCAAAATAGTAAATATGTAAATTCGATGTTTGACGAGTTATTATTTTTAATTATCGATTAGTAATATTTCAAATCAAATCAAATAACAGCGTAAATGTGGTGTAGCGTTGCGGGGCGGTGTGTCCTCACACGGGTGTAGACGTGTATGTATATGTGTTGTACGTCGGCAGGCGGTGCTGAAGCGCGCGGTGCCGGCGCCCGCGGCCGCGCACGTGGCGCTGGTGCGGCGCGACGCGGCCGACGCGCTGCTGCACCTGCTCGGCGCCGTCGGCAAGCTGTACGCGGCGGGCGCGCAGCCGCAGCCCTCCCGCCTCTACCCCGCCGTCCGCTTCCCCGTGTCGCAGGGCACCCCCGGACTCGGCTCCAAAGTCAAATGGGACCACTCGCTGGAGTGGAGCGTGGCTAACTTCAGCGTGCCTCCGTCCGGGGAAAATATCATCGAATTCGATCTGTCAAAGGCCGACGACGCCTTCATAGCGGGACACAATATAGACGGGCGCGTGCTGTTCCCCGCCACCGGGTACTTGGTAAGTACAATTGTTACTTATATTTTACATATTAAAATTCCAAAGTCGATACAGTTGTTAAGCATCAATAGCAATAGTAAAAATATAAATGAGTGTGAACTCTTTCTCATATAGAAATCTAATTTTTTATGTCAATAATTTTCTTTTTTTTTTAATTGAGTTTTAATTAAGGTTTTTGATCTATTCACTTACAATTAAATAAATGCTAAATTGAAATGAAAATATTGAAATCCATTATTTATTTAGGACATTAAAAATTGTCATTGTAAAGCGAGAGTCCAGAAACTGTTGAAACATGTAATAAAAAATACTGGTGTTAATTTAATGGCTCGCTGTTACAGACGCTCGTCTGGCGCACGATGGCCAAACTGAGCAACAGGAAGCTCGAGGACACCCCCATAGTGCTGGAGAACGTGCAGTTCAAGCGCGCGACCATCATGTCCAAGGACGGGCCGGTGCGTTTCCTCATCAACGTCCTCGAGGGCAGCGGACACTTCGACGTCTGCGAGGGCGGCTCCGTGGTCGTCACCGGCCTGGTCAGGCTGGCCGCGGACCCCGACAAGGAACGAATCCACGACGTCGAACCGGACAAGACCGAAGACTCCGAACCGCCACTGACCACGGAAGACATCTACAAAGAGCTGAGACTGAGAGGGTACAACTACGGCGGCATCTTCAAGGGGATCAAGGGGTCGGACGCGCGCGGTACTGTCGGGCAGCTCGCCTGGGAGGGAAACTGGATCTCGTACATCGACACCATGCTGCAGTTCGGCATCATCGGCGTCGACACCCGCGAGCTGTACCTGCCGACGCGGCTGCGGCGCGCGCTCATCGACCCCGCGGCGCTGGCGGAGCGGGCGCCGGGCGAGCCGGTCCGCGTCACCATGCGCAGAGA
Organism: Bombyx mori; assembly: GCF_030269925.1. Taxonomy (NCBI): domain Eukaryota; kingdom Metazoa; phylum Arthropoda; class Insecta; order Lepidoptera; family Bombycidae; genus Bombyx; species Bombyx mori. The sequence continues at coordinate 19,356,697 of NC_085117.1, forward strand.
CATCGACGTCATATCGGCGGCCGGAGTCGAACTGCGCGGCGTCAAGACCAGCCTGGCACCCAGGAGGGCCAACCCTCAGGCTCCTCCTAAACTGGAGAAATACGTGTTCCTGCCCTACGACAACACGTCTGTGGCCACCGAGGACACGTCGCGCTCCAAGAGAGACGCCATGACCGTTAGCTTGCAGGTGCGATATTGTCTTTTTATTTATTCAAGTGTTCACTCACTGATCGAAATATTCACAATTACTAAGACCGTCAATTTGAGATTCCATTTATAAATAACATTTGCTCTTTTGTGTCGCTATTACCATTTTAAAAAACAAATAACCAACAGTAAATTTTCTATAGTGTTCCTCTTTTTATATAGGATACCGATTATAAAAGTAGATTGATTGATGTCATATCTATACTGTGAATGCAAGTATATTTTGACATATAAAAAGCATGATACAAAAATGGTAAACACATATCAACAGAGCTACTCTTCATACAAGTATTATTCCTCCAATCACAGGCATCAACAGCAAACAACTGCTGTTTGTATAGTACAAACAACAAAATATGTATTCAAGAGAAATTATTTTATGTTGAGGATATTATAATCAAGGAAAAATGTTCATTAGTAATTTTTCTAAATATAATAAAACAGTTTCGCGTGAGAATGAAATGTTTGTTCGGGAGGTAATCTACACTCCACTTCTGACCTAACACTTATCACTTTAAAAAAAACAGCTTCGTTTCGACGAGAACGAAGGACAAACAAACACATTCGCATATTGAATAATTATAATGCAAACATGTTCCAATCAGATTGCTATGGAGAACATCGGAGCCCTGAAGCTGAAGGTGGCGGAGGCGGCCCTGTCCCGCGCACCCGAGGCGCTGCTGTCTCCTGCCGTGTCCGCGCTGCTGCACGCCGAGCCGCAGCAGCGCGCCGACGTGTCCGTGGGCGCGGGGCCCGACGCCGCCGCCTACAGTGCCGCGCTACAACAACACGACATCAAGGTAGCCGCCCAGATAGGCAATATTGCTTAGATGGGTAGACGAGCTCACAGCCCACCTGGTGTTAAGTGGTTACTGGAGCCCATAGATATCTAAAAAGTAAATGGGCCGCCCACCTTGAGACATAAGTTCTAAGGTCTCAGTATAGTTACAACGGCTGCCTCACCCTTCAAACCGAAACGCATTACTGCTTCACGGCAGAAATAGGCGGGATGGTGGTACCTACCCGTGCGGACTCACAAGAGGTCCTACCACCAGTAATTTTCTTGAAACTTCCGGCTAGAGTGTCGAAATGATGTCCATCCGGCTGTTATTCAGACATAATAGTCATATCCCTGCCTATTCTCTATTCCTCTTTCTTAATTTTTATCCTATTTAAGTAGGTAGGGCGTGTTATCAGCCCGCTCGGGGTAGTAATAGCCTTATTCCACCGTGGAGTGATCGTAAAAATTACCTAATCACTGAGGGTAAAACAAAACGTTTGAAGGTTAACAACCGTATTTTTCTTTTTTAAATTCCGATACCCAATTCTTAGGAGGCTTCCGAACGAACGACGGGCCCTTTGTGTTTTCTCAGCACTACTGCAATATTGTGGAAATGTGTTCTTGATTCAGTTCAGTTTTGAAAATAATTTCATCGGATGGACGACTCCTAAACTATTTCATAAATAAATAATAGTTTAAAAAAAAACTAAAAAACACGCCTTTATAGAAAATTTAACTAAAAAATAGAATATAAATTTATTTGAAAAAAAAAAAGCGTACATGATGTCAAAGTTATAAATATTTCATTGACAGGTATTTGCAGAAGGATTATCATTTTGATAATATATTAAAAAGCACTCCACGCTTTTTTTCAAAGCATAAATTATTCATTAATGCTTATTCACGCAAATACAACAGTTTCCAATTTACTAAGTGAAAAATAGAAGGCGTTCAAATAAATTTGTTGTTTTGACTGCCGAAGTAAATAACGGGTCTGTTTAAAATATTGAATTGTCATCGGTCCTTAATAAGTACGCCGAATTTCGAGCTAATCCGGCGTTTTGAAGGGGGTCAAAGATTCCGTTACATACTAATATACTTATGAAGCTAATAAAAGCGTATTAAAAATAGAATAAGATAAAGTTTTAGTATATATATTAAGCAACTCTGTGAACTACAGGTGACGCCAAAAGACGGCCGCAGTGCTCCACTCGACGCAGACTGTCACCTCGTCGTAGCAGCTGACGTCATCGGGAGGCACGGCGCCCCCGTACTAAGGAACCTTATTGCGTCCCTGGCGCCCAACGGTCTACTGCTTCTAGAAGAACCACGCGGAGCTCTGAGCGAAAGAGCACCTCGCGACGTCATCGAACGCGAAGGGCTCGAGTTGATCTCGCGCCAAGTAGCCGCCCCGTGCGAGTACTTATTGTTGAGGCGCAAAGCTGAGCTCCCCTCGAGCCACGTGGTGGTGGACGTGTCCGACGACGTCAAGTTCGCCTGGGTGGAGGACCTGCGGGCGGCCCTGGGTCGTGCCGAAAACGAGAACATACGCGTGTATGCGGTCTCGCGGTCGGCGCACTGCGGAGCCCTGGGCCTGGCCACGTGCTTGCGCGCGGAGCCCGGGGGCGGCGCCCTGCGAGTGTACTATCTGCCTGGGGCCCGCGACCAGTTCGACGTGACGTCGCCCGCCTACTCGGGGCAGGTGCAGAAGGACTTGAGTGTGAACGTTCTGCGCTCCGGAGTGTGGGGGACCTACCGACACCTGCCCATCACCGACGCGGCCGATGCGCAGCTGCAGGTCAGTTGGGAGCTTCCCAAGTGTAGCTGTCCTTAAGAGCGAGTTATGTCAGTTTTTAGAATTTCATTTACTATTTTCATGTATAAACACTTGATTAGTATTTGATTGATGATTTGATGATATTTGCTTTCTATTATTTCATTGATATTTAAATGCAAATCATTTCGTTATGTGTATTTTGAACTCTTTTCACTGACATGATATTGACGCCGCTTAGAGTCTCACTGAGAGTCCATAGGTCAGGATCGACCCGACTAAGACGTGTCCCCCCCGGCCCCCGCAGGTGGAGCACGCGTACGTGAATACCGTGACCCGGGGGGACCTGTCCTCGCTGTGCTGGATCGAGAGTCCACTGCGGTACGCGCAGGTGTTGGCACGGCCCCGGGGCACTGAGCTGTGCCGGGTGTACTGTGCGCCGCTCAACTTCCGGGACATCATGTTGGCCACCGGGAAACTGCCGCCGGACGCATTGCCCGGGAACTTGGCCGGACAGGTCAGTGGTTTCTGTTGGTTACTATCTCAAATGAAAATTTATGATTGATCGGTTGTCTTCACCCGGGATGGGAATGATCTCGCATTGACTTTTTCAGCCCAATATATTTTGATTGTTAATAAATACATTAACATTTAATTCAACCATATATTGTCCCGGATGTTAAATAATGCATTTTTTTTAAAAACTATGACCTGAAATAATTTGTCTACAGTAGATTCATTTCAATTCTGATTACAAAACGAAAACGAAAAACTTTACACACCGTATCTGTGTATTAAAAAAAACTTAAGTACTATTTATAATAGGATGATAGGATTTTTGATTTGATATGCATTTTTGAGAAGTATATTGAAATTACTGTCGAAATTTTAACAGGAATGTATCCTTGGTCTCGAGTTCAGTGGACGCACCGAAAGTGGAAAACGCGTGATGGGCATGGTCGCCGCGCGCGGATTGGCCAGCACCGTGTTGGCAGACGAGGGCTTCCTCTGGGAGGTGCCCGAGGAGTGGTCGCTGGAGGAAGCGGCCACCGTGCCCGTGGCGTACGCCACCGCGTACTACGCGCTGGCGGTCCGCGGGGGCATGAGGCGCGGAGACGCCGTGCTGGTGCACGCGGGCTCGGGCGGGGTGGGGCAGGCGGCCATCGCCATCGCCCTGCACGCCGGCTGCGACGTGTTCACCACGGTCGGCACGCCGGACAAGCGGGCCTTCCTGCGCCAACGATTCCCGAAGCTGCCCGAAGAGAACATCGGCAACTCTCGGGACACGTCCTTCGAGCAGCTGGTGATGCGGCGCACGCGCGGCCGCGGGGTGGACCTGGTGCTCAACTCGCTGGCGGCGGACAAGCTGCACGCGTCGGTGCGCTGCCTCGCTGAAGGCGGACGGTTCTTGGAGATCGGTAAACTGGATCTCTCCGACGACACGCCCCTGGTAAGTGACTCAGTTTTTCGTCAAACATCTATTATTTAATATCTAACAAAGCGCATTACAAAGTTGCTGTTTTTGGGCTGCCGTACTCCTCTCACTGTCTACTGTTGGGTTGTTACTAACGCTCATAAACGTCACAATGTGTGTAGTATTTGTCCGGCCACAAGAAATTATGCAATTATAGAGTGCAGGATTCATTTTTGTTGAACGACATTAGTCCCTCGATGTGCAAGTGGTCTGTGGACAAGTATGTTCACGAAACATAAAGAGTCGTAAAGCACAGCGCGAGTGTCTCCGCCAGGGCATGTCGATCTTCCTGAAGAACACAACATTCCACGGCATCCTGCTGGACGCGCTGTTCGATGCGGACAGCGAGCACCCGGACAAGCTGGCGGTGGTGCGCTGCGTGAGCGCGGGGCTGGCGGCCGGTGCTGTGCGCCCGCTGCCCGCCACCGTGTTCTCCGACACGCAGCTCGAGCCCGCATTCAGGTACGAGCGCAGCCCCACCGGCCTGTTTCACCGAAATACCTGCTATGAATTTTTAAACTGAACACTATCGGGTCCTACACAACAGTGTATTTATCTCTTTATCTCTTTTTTTATCGTCTTTTTTTCTCTCTCTCTCTCTCTCTCTTTCTGTCTCTATATATCTCTCTCTTTCTATCTCTCTCTCCCTCTCTCTCTCATCGCCCTGACGGTTCGTATATTGTCTCCAGATACATGGCTGCAGGGAAGCACATCGGCAAGGTAGTGATCCGAGTCCGCGAGGAGGAGGCGGACGGAGCGCGGCCTGCCGCCCGGCTGATGGTGGCTGCGCCCCGCACCTACTTCCACCCGGCCAGGACGTACGTACTCGTCGGTACGTATTCCACAACAGCAACCTGATCGAATACATTTTCAGTTATGAGGAAATTGCAACTCTATATTTTCATCAAAACTTAGACATACAAGCGTCGTATCTACGCCATTAAGCTTCGCTTACGGTACCAATAAGCTGAATGTGATGATATAAACTTAAGGCGTCATTACGTGCCTGCGTGACGTCATTCGCATCGAGTAACATGTTCGTCTGCAGGGCTTGTCATTGCAATTCTAACCTCAAAAGAAGTAAACGCTTAGTAAATTATAGTAAAAATTTTATTACTATATTTTTATTGTGGTTGATAGTTGAAACTTTGTAATGGAAAATAATCACATTCACTTTTAAAATAATATTCAATTTTAATTAAAAAAACGAAGAAGCAGTCTCTGAGTAATTCAGGTCCAACACGTGTGATATGTGATACGACAAATATATTTGTTAAATTTGGTACTACTTCAATAGTTTTCTTTTAAGTCCCATGTTCCAATGCCAGTGAAGGTCAGATGAGATGGTGACGTGTCTAGTAAGTTCTCTTCCAAGGTCACGTTGTTCCTCAGGTGGACTGGGTGGGTTCGGACTGGAGTTGGCTCAGTGGCTGATCGTGCGCGGAGCCACTCGCCTCGTGCTCAACTCCCGCAGCGGAGTGCGCACGGGATACCAGGCCTGGTGCATACGCAGGTGAGGCAACGTATATTTCATATCTTGTTTTTCTCGAATTTCTTATGCTTGAATTTTTCATCTGGTATCATTTAGAGGTTACCGGAGTCCATTGGCTACATCATAAGCTCTAGCCGTTGTTGCGCCCTTCAAATCGAAATGTATAACTCCTGCCGCGTCAGAAATAGGATGATCTGATATATGACCTAAGAGTAAACCGTAAAACGAGTAAGAACATATCGTCTTCTCGCATTAAAGCTGTAATAATCTCAAAACTTACTAATTTTACGGGAGAACGTTTGTAAGGTTTAACATGTAATATTTTCAATATTAATCATCTTTGTAATATTATTTTTTTATTTTTTATCAGTTACATTATCTGTCTTTTAAAGTAACATAAAATTATGTATTAATTTTGTTAATAGTAGTCAAAACACAGGTAAACTAAAAAAAAAACTAAAACTAAATTACGCTCTTTTGACAATATTTATAAGAAAAATACTGGTGATACCAAATGTTTAACGTATATTAACTCAATTTCGAATATTTTTGGAAATTGTACACTTTTAATGCGAAAAGGCGATATGCCAGTGGTCTTGTGGCTCATTGCTTACAAGCCGTGTGTGTGTGCAGGTGGCGCTCGCGCGGCGTGCAGGTGTTGGTGTCGCGCACGGACAGCAGCACGGCGGAGGGCGCTCGCGCGCTGCTGCAGGCCGCCGCCGCGCTGGGGCCCGTGGGCGGACTGTTCAACCTGGCCGCCGTGCTCCGGGACGCCTTCCTCGACAAGCAGACGCCGGCCGACTTCCAGACCGTCGCCAAGCCCAAGATCGACGGTCAGTTACACGATAGACCCTTGTTTAGATGGGTGGACGAGCTCACAGCCCACTAGGTGTTTAGTGGTTACTGGAGCCCATAGACATCAACGACGTAAATGCGTCACTCATCTTGAGATATAAGTTCTAAGGTCTCAAGTATACTTACAACGGCTTCCCTTCAAACGGAAACGCATTACTGCTTCAGGCAGGATGGTGGTACCTACTCGCGCTGACTCACAAAAGGTCCCACCACCAGTGTATTTAAACGTTACGCTGCCAAAAAACAATTTGTAGCCCCGTCATGTCTTCTTGATGATTGATAATGAAGCTTTGTTTGGTCGAGGGTTGTCAGGATTGTATCGATCCAAGTCCCCAGCGTCACTAACCTTCCCCGGTGACCCCGCAGCTACCAAGGCCCTGGACGCGGCGAGCCGGGAGCTGGCCCCCGAGCTGGAGTACTTCGTGGTGTTCTCGTCGGTGTCGTGCGGGCGCGGCAACCCCGGACAGAGCAACTACGGCCTCGCCAACTCCGCCATGGAGCGGATCGTGGAGAGGAGACAGGCCGACGGGCTACCCGGCCTGGCCGTGCAGTGGGGCGCCATCGGTGAGTCCGGTCGATTGTCGTGTCGACATTGTACCTACATATCTATATATATATACCGACCGATTTGGCTAATTTTGGTCTTGAATTATTCGTGGAAGTCCAGAGAATGTTTAAAAGGTAGATAAATATGGAAATTCTCGGAATTAAATAAAAATAACAATTTTATTTTTCCTTTGATGTATACGCCGTCACACGGATTCCTTTATTTGTTTAATTGGAACGAAGTTCCTTACGGCAGGCTTGGAGGGGATAGGGATTATGTGCGCGACCGAACTGAAAAAAATGTGATAGTAAAACCGTAAGAAAAAATCCGTGGAAAAAAGTGCGTGGAATAAAACCGTTAAATGAGACGTGCGCAGGCGCGACAGTCGCATACACAAGCGAGTAGTGTATAATACCTTTCTCTTTCTCCCTCTTTCTTTTACTTTTACATACTTGCCTGCACTTAAATAAAAACTAATCAGCAAAATTTAAGAGAAAAATCAAGAAAACCTACATAAAATTGAGCACGATTTTTTTTTTCCAAATTGTGTCGATTCTACTAAGCCGAAGGAACTTCGTTCCTACCTGGTGTCCCACGACACCACATCTTTCTTTTTTTAAGTTTATTTTCTATAAAAGCTTAGGTCTTTTATCGATTGAGGCACTACGAAGTCTGCCGGGTCAGCTAGTACACAATAAAATAACCAGTCTAGTTGTGACGGACGTTAATGTTAATGTAATTCTCTACGATGTATGAGTTCAGCCTGTCTTAATTCAAGTCTGGTGGTAGGATGTATTGTGAGTCCGTACGGGTAGGTACCACCACCCTGCCTACTTCTGCCATGAAGCAGTAATGCGTTTCGGTTTGAAGGGCGGGACAGCCGTTGTAACTATACTGAGACCTTAGAACACATATCTCAAGGTGGGTGTCGGCATTTATTTTGTAGATGTCTATGGGCTCCGGTAACCACTTGACATCAGGTGGGTCGTGAGCTCGTCCACCCAACTAAGCAATAAAAAAAAAAAAGTCATTTTATTTTCGTTGATTAAAAAAATAACACACATTCCCTTAACACAAGACCGTTACGCTTTAGTGTACGTAATTACGTGCTTTTACAATAAAAAATAAAAAAAAATTCGTACAAGTTAATAACATTAATTTTTTAATTGTGTATCGAATCACACGATTCCCAACATATCGATATAGTTTGTAACTCTCTAAATATTGAATAAATGACGTATCAGGTGAGGTCGGTCTGATCGTGGAGACGATGGGCGGCGACGACACGGAAGTGGGGGGCACGGTCCCGCAGCGCATCGCGTCCTGCATGGAGGCGCTGGGCGCGCTGCTGGCCCAGCCCCACGCCGTGGCCGCCAGCATGGTGCTCGCAGACAAGCGGCGCGCCCAGCAGGCGCCCAAGCAGGACCTGGTCCACGCTGTGGCCAACATACTGGGCATCAAGGATCCTAGCAAGGTGTGCTGCTTGTTTGCATATTATGCCACCAAACTTAATGGTCTTTTCGGTGTGTATTGTAGGGTCTGAAAGATCAAACCGTCATTGAAACTAGCACGTCATCTTTTGGAGTGAAATAAATAAGGTGGGCAGTTTTGCCTTTGTATTTATGGGCGCTATTAACTGCTTGGTCACACTCTGGCCTACTCGTCGGCCTGAAAACACTAAAGGATGGTGCGAAGTTGGTTCATATTGATTTTAAAATCTAAGATATGGGTGTGCTATAAGGTGAATAAATGATCTCACGGTCCATTTGGTCTTAATGAATTTTGGAGATCATTCATTCCAAAGCATAAGACTTAATTTTTACTGTCTTACCCAACCCCAAAAAAAAACACAAGGCCGATAAGGGGACCGTTTCGAGATAAGTTTTGGAAATGTTGTCAGCACCTATATACGTCTATATATGTATGTAAAACGAATATGTAATAAATTAGTGATTTTACCATCCCTCATTACCCATATGCAGGTGTCCGAATCCGCTAATCTAGCTGAACTCGGAATGGATTCTCTGATGGGCGCAGAGATCAAACAGACATTAGAGCGAGGGTACGACGTGGTCCTGGGAGTCCAGGAAATCCGAGCCCTGACTTTCGGTCGGCTGAAGGTGATGGCGGGGGTGGGGAGCGAGGGGGAGGGGGCCGGCGCCGACACCCCCCGCGGCCCCGCCGACCTGGTGCAGTTCGCGGCGCTCGGAGAACTCATGCCCAAGCAGACCCTCGTGAAACTGCCCAGCGCACAGCCGCCTTCTGCTGAGGCACCCCCTGTCTTCATGGTAAGGGCTTTAAATACAACTTCGATAGCTTTTTTTTAATTGCTTACATGGGTGGACGAGCTCATAGCCCACCTGGTGTCATGTGGTTACCGGAGTCCTATCTATAACGTAAATGCCGCCACCCACTTTGAGATATGAGATATCAGTTCTTAGGTCTCACTATATTTATAACAGCTGCCCCACCCTTCAAACGGAAACACATTACTGCTTCGCGGCAGAAATAGGCGGGGTGGTGGTATCTACCCGCGAGGCCTCGCAAGACGTTCTAACACCAATAGCTGTCATTTATTACTAGATACTAGTGGTTCCGGAGTAGTCGATAGTCTAGGGGATCCGCTGGATGCAGGCAGCGCAGGACCGGTCTTTGTGGCGAGGCTTGGGGGGGAGGCTTATGTCCAGTAGTGGACGTCTGTGGGCTGATAAGAAGAAGAAGAAGAAGAAGGATAGATAATTTGTAAAATAAAATTCTTAATTGATAAAGGTATATTTTCGTCCGTAGGTGCACCCTATAGAGGGCGTGGTGGACCTGCTCCGCGGCGTGGCGAGCGAGGTGGCGGGCGCGGTGTTCGGGCTGCAGTGCGCGGCCGGCGCGCCGCTGTCCTCCATGGCGGCGCTGGCGGAGCACTACGTCACGCACGTGCGCACCGTGCGCCCCCACCAGCCCTACCTGCTGCTGGGATACTCCTTCGGCGCCGCCGTGGCCTTCGAGATGGCGCTGCACCTCGGTGCGTGTATATCCTGACGTAATTAACTACCTAAATAGGCCGACATCATGCCACCTCTCGATTGTCGTACACCGTGTGCGAATGTTCAGTCATGGTTTGGTCGCATTACCCATAAACCAAAGCAGGCGTTGCAAGGGATAGAAATATGAATAGTAACAAATCAAAAATCAAATCTGTTGTCACAGTTTTTTCAAAATTTATTTTTCAGTTTTGTAATAAATTAGCAAAATAATGTTTATTAGATTTTGTTGTTGTTGAGTAGATGGGTAGACGAGGTCATCGTCTTAAGTCGTTACCAGAGCCCATAAATATCTACAACGCAAATGTCGCTACACACCTCGAGATATGAGTTGTAATGTCTCATATTTTAAAGTACAACGGCTGCCCCGCCTTTCGAACCGAAACGCATTACTGCTTCACGACAGAAATAGGCAGGGGTGGTAGTACCCACCCGCGCGGACTCCTAAAACGTCTTACCAGCAGTATAATGTATGCACGTGCTCATTGTGTGCAGAGGAGGCGGGCGCGGCCGTGCGGCTGGTGCTGGTGGACGGGTCGCCCGCGTACGTGGCCACGCACACGACGCGCGGGCGCACGCGCGGACAGTCGCGCGGCGGCTCGCGCGGACAACGCACGGGCCCCGCCGCCGCCGACGAGGCCGACGCGCTCGCATACTTCGCGCAGCTCTTCAGGGACATCGACGCCGCCAAGGTACTGTTATACGGGATTCTATGAACTCCTTTTTAAAAAAAACTAAATTATAATTCGCGCTGGATTTGATTAAAAAGTGAAGCGCGAGCGCGGCGAAGGATGGAGACGAACTGACTGCATGAGTGGGAATGCTAATAAGTTTATGGGAAAGCTGATGCAGCAGGAATACGTTAGGGTCTGCATATCTACGGTACTGGAGCCCGGATATAACAGTACGTTCATTGTTTTTTTTATTGCCCTAGTAGGCACGAGCTTACAGCCTCCCTAGACTTCAGCAACGCCAGGGGCAGAGCCAAGCCGCTGCCAACCAAATTGTCTTCTACAGTTGCGGGCTTACTGATCCTTACTGTAGCTCCCGATCCCTTGACGAATTTATTTCGATATATAAGCGTTGTTGTTTTATTACGCAATCCTATTATGCATATGTACGTAAAAGAACTGCAAAATTCTAGGCTAAGACTTTTGAGTTTGGGACATTGTCCGCATCTTTGGATTGAACTCAAGAAGCAGCGGCCATTTAGACTGCAACTATTATTGGCATACATAGTGATGCTTGATGGGTGGTAGTGGAGCTCCTCTCGACTTTCAACCCTTCTTAGTGTTTGACTCAGTATCTTTTTGGCCAGATTCAATTACCGACATTAAAACACGCTTGTTTTTCCACATAGGTGTCAGCCGAACTAGAGCGTCTCCCGTCCTGGGAGAGTCGAGTGGAGCGCGTGACGTCACTGATCGACAGCGGCTCGCACAGCGCCGAGGCCCTGGCCGCGGCCGCCGCCTCGTTCTACAAGAAGCTGGTGATCGCGGACGCGTACAAGCCGACGCGGCAGCTGCGCGCGCCCGTCACGCTGTTCACGGCGCGCGACAACTACGTCACGCTCGGCGAGGACTACGGGCTCCGGGCTGTCTGCACGGGAGAGGTGAGGCACTCACACTGGCCCGTGGTTAGCATACAGACATCGGGTGCTGCCATCTATGCTAAATGCTGCGTGCGTGGCAGAAATATATGCCCATAGACACAGCCCACTGAGTTTCTCGCCTGATCTTCTCAGTGGGTCGCGTTTCCGATCCGGTGGTAGATTCTACGAAGCGCTGCTCTTGCTAGGGTCAGTTTTAGCAACACTCCCGGTTTGAGCCCCGTGAGCTCACCTACACGCTCGGTTACACTGACAGTCTCTCAAGGCTATCAGTTTAGGTAGAAAAAAAAAAATATTATTCTTTTGAATTTTATATATCTTACAGTGTGAACAGCAATCGCGGGATGTAATATATATATCAAAATGTGATATAGTATATTACATCCCACGGTCAAAAGCCGGCTTAACTGTGGGCTAATGTAATATTGATATATTGAAATTTTTTTCCTTAGGTAAAGTGTCATCAGCTGGCGGGCACGCACCGCACGATACTGACGGGCGACGCGGCGCGCGACATCGCGTCGCATCTCTCCGCGCTGGTGAGGCAGCAGCTGTAGGCCGCGTGCACACCGCCGCACTACTTGCTTAACCAGTCTGCTTAGTACGAGTTTTTTAAGGTTCTCGATAGCGTAAAAGTTAACTCATATTTGTATGGAATGAGATCGTTTGAGTGCGTTTGCCGCTGGGGGCGCTGTTCCAACTGCACACAAAATTGGGTTAACTTTTACGCTATAGAGAACGTTAAGAAATTCGTACTAAGCACACAGGAATCTGACTTCTACTTACGACACGTGTGCACCAACCGGAGGGGGTTTGCGATGGATTACATTAAATAATATGTCTCAAGCTCGAGAAGTCCAGATAAACTTAACACGAGCGCACTGTTTGTTAGATCTAAGCAAGCTATCTGTCGATGTGGACTTGGCTTAAATGATCGTAGACTAATGCGTGCAACTCGAGTGTGTGAACGAGGCATTAAATAAACATATAAAAATAGACAATGACGATCACGTCTGAAGAGAGAGAGAGAAAGAGAGAGAAAATTCCTATTTTTCCTTTTTTTTGCAACTGAAACATATAGTTTCTAATCGTTGCACAAAAAACTAGCTCTCGAATCCAATCACAATGTTCAAGACATAACTCAGTGATTAAATACATTGCGTATTTTCTGTTCCTATTAACAAACTTTGACGTATTTTAAAAAAGTGAGAGAATACAGACATTATGTCACAACAATTATATTAATATAATCGTACTACCCAAACGGTATTGCGTGAGAAACTAGATTAAATTAATATTAATCTAAAATTTTAATTAATAAGGAAAAAAATCGTTCGTCCCATGTTTTGAAAATAACAGTGGTGTAAAAAAAATTAAAATTACACAAATAGGCCATATCATATGACATGATAACATAACTTTGCTATTACTCAGAATAATGCGAATGTGAGTTAGACTTTTTTATTGCCATTGTAGGCAGACAAACATAGGACCCAGCTGATCGTAAGTATTTATTGTCGCCCATGGACATCAGCAAATTTCAGGGGCACAGCTGAGTTGCTGCCCACTGCATCTACCATGACTTAAAAAAAACGAAATATATATATATGTAATTGCTATGTAAACGTGCCTCCGGACCACACATCCGAGTTCCACGCTCAATTAACTTATTGAACCCGCAAGCTGAGCTTCAAGCGTGCGAAGAACAAAACATTCCGTTGATACGATATCGTAAACGCATTTATATACGCGCTACGTGTGACATTACTAGTGTTAGTACAATGGTACCAGGGTGGGACTGCTCTAGGATCGAGCCGGTAGATCAAAGATATTTAGGTGCTGGATAACCCTTCCCTAAATTAATAAGGAATATTTATTTGCTAATCGAATCAAAAATAGTTAGAGAAGCCAGCAATGTATAGTGAAGGTGGCTCTCCCCCGGAGCAATGACCCCGCGCGTCATTTTGTTTTCAGACGTGTAATGCAAAATGTAGCAGTAAATTTCTTAATGTAATTTTTTTTTTTATTGTTATATGTAGTACTAGGAATCTTCGTTTTGGCGAACCGTTTTAATAAACTTTGTATCTCTGATATACTATTTTGAATAATAATAACATTTAAAAAAAATTGACGAAGAAATAGTTTATTTCACATGCTCGTCGTATGTGTGTGTGTATATTCAATTGATTTAATATTAACTTAATGACATTGAAATATAGATACAAAATTGAATTAATAATGAGATTAAATTATATAAGCGCATAAACATTAGATGCGTCTCCGAAGTTCGCACAAGCAGCTGAGCAGAACACAATTGTAGAGAAACAACCGTATTTAATATTTTTAGAAACTATTTGAAACAGAAACCAGAAATTTCACTAGTATGATCTGCTCTGCTAAGCTAACTAAGGGCGCATTGAAGTGTTGCGCGAATTATTATAAATAATTGAAATTATGACAAAGAATAAATATAATTCACATATTAAAGGTGGTTAGTCTGTGATTTAGAAATTACTGTTTCGCCAAAACCGCTCCTGTATTTGATAAAATATCACAATTTTATACCAAACATGACATGATAGTGAATCTCATTGAGTGACTGTATAATGTATCTTAAAGGTGTAATCTGTAATGGGTAGTAAGTAAATAGTTTAAAGGATTTTATTTCATCTAAGAAAAATAAAGATTAAAAACTGTAAAAATAAATAATCTATGTCCAACGATAGTCTGTTAGGTAAAAAAATATATTAAAATAATTGCCAAAGGGTATTGGGATTAGTGTATTTCTTAGGTGAAATAAGATTCGGTTAGGGCATATTATTAATCATTATTTATTTTTAATTAATACAAATTTAATTTCGGGTTTCGTAGTGAGAGTTGCATTGAACAAATACATGATGAATGTATAAAAACGTAAAACCTATTTTATCCACAAAAGTGTCTCAATGGTCGTTTTCAACGTTATTAAAATGATATCGAAGGGTTTTCACCCAAATAGGACCCAAAATTTCGCTTAATACGCGACATTTCTCTTTGTAATTAGAGGTGCGATTTATTTGGTATTAGCATCATAAGTTCAATGTTTTTAATTGAACTTCAATTATGTTTAGTGCATTGAAATAGCTGAAGAAGTTTTTTGTTATGATATTTTTTCCAAATTGTAAACTTTAATTGGCTCTCCGGAAAAAAGCAATATTGTCGCTTATATTAATAATAATATTAATAAAATTTATCTAACGCAGTTGATTAAAGATAAATATCATTTTCAATTCTCTTTTCGCTATCGTTATTTACATTTTAATGGCGACTTTTAGATTGTTAAAAAGTAATGTATGAGTTTTGACGGCAAATAGGTGCGTAAATTTTTCGTTCACAATATTGTAATTACCAATGTTGACTATGTATCTGCTATACTGCTGGATAATAAATACGTGGCCGTGTTCAATAACGCATCGAGGAAAAAATATAGAATTTAGACAAATTTTAAAAGTACATAGACAAAGCAATCAGTTTGTCAGTCTTAAAGCATAGATAATATACACTTAACCTTAAAGTGCACTGAGTTTTGTCACGTGTTAAGCGACTTAGCGGAAACTGCCGGAATCTTAATCGTTCATGCTCTTCTAACGATCGCGTTAAAAAGGGATAGAAATAGTAACTGTACGTGTTAGTTTCAAAAAGCGTAATTCTTGGTCCTTAAATCGCTACGATTGTACAGAAAATAATTATGTATCAGTGTAACATTTCTAATTAGCTATAAGTATTTAGTTCCTGTGTAATGGTTTAGATAATTTATTTTGTTACTGATTTGGATGAGTTCTGTGATTAAATAGTTCATTATTTTTTAACAATTGCTGTTTTATTTTGCCTGTTACGAAGGGAGGTAGATGACCAAAGAGAGTATTAACATTGTACATTCATAATATCCATATTTTTTGTACTAAATCTGCTCCACTCTACCATCTCAAGAACCTCATTCCTCACCTATAAAGTAAAGCAGTGTGCTTAGTGCGAGTTTTTTTAACGTTCTCGATAGCGTAAAAGTTAACTCAAATTTGTATGGAGTTGGAACAGCGCCCCTAGCGGCAAACGAGGGAAGCTGTTCTAACTCCATACAAATTGGAGAAATACACACATACAAACTCGCACTAAGCACACACACTGCTTTCTGACGCGCAGAAACAAATGAGCAAGCCACATAACTTTTTGGGTTTGTTACAACAAGATCTAGACTGATTTGGGTCTAATCATAACTTTAGACGAAACATGGCTTGACCATTATGATCCAGAAACGGAAAAATAGTGGATGATTTGAAAGAGATCATCAATACCGAAGAAATTTAAGGCGATTCCTTTCATCGGTAAGGTCATTGGTTGTTTTCTCTGGGACACCCAAGGGTTTGTAATGTCGGATACCTTAATTATGTAGCCATTACTACGGGGACTGTACGCCGGACCAAAAACAAAGTAGCGTAAGCAATGGCGTGGCAAACTCGCTAAAATTGTTTTGTTTTACCAATATAACGCCCCCGCACACAAGAGCAGAGTTGCGATTGCGCCCTTTCAAGAAGCTGGCTTCGAATTGATGGAACATCTCCCATATTCACCGGACATAGCTCCTTGTGATTTCTTCCTATTTCCGCGGTTAAAGGAACATTTAAGGGGTCATAAATATTAAAATGATGACGCAGTTATCTCTGCGTTGCACTATTTTTTAAGGGCTCAGGAAGAATATAATTATTTTAAAAAGGAATTTTAACTATGAGGAAATTATATACAACTAGCGACCCGCCCTCGCTTCGCTTCGCTTCGGAAACTGTAATTTATTATTGATTTCTCCACTATTTAATGGATGTTATTATACATATAAACCTTCCTCTTCAATCACTCTATCTATTAAAAAAAACCGCATCAAAATCCGTTGCGTAGTTTCAAAGATTTAAGTATATATAGGGACAGACAGACATAGGGACAGAGAAAGCGACTTTGTTTTATACTATGTAGTGAAGTGTATAAAGCTGAAAAATGAATACGTCGAAAAATAATATACTATTTATGAAAAGATAATTACGTCATACTCATTGTTACATTTTATTAAACACCCCTAGTAGAACTCTTGTCTCAAAGTGGGTGGCGGCATTTCCTCAAAAATGTCACCTAGATCTTTCTAGCTTTTGACTTTGTTTAGTTGCTACACACCACAGTACCTTTTTTGGGAGTTTTTTTTTCAAACCGAGGTTTCCGCGTCTATGAAGCGTGCGAGACGCCGCGGAGGCGATAGTCGACGACTCTACGCCGGCGCCGGCCGTCACGGAGCTCACAAACGCTGTGTCAACCCTACCTAGTGGCAGGTCAATGTTTTTTTTCTAAAGCAAATATTTTAGTGTGTAGCGTGGTCTCGGCCTGTGGAGGCAATGCCACGTGGCGCGCCACCAGCCATCTACCGCGCTGCGCGGCAGCAGTTCTACGGAACTGCTGTGGTAGAGCGACCGGTTGGCGATGTATCGCGTCCTGACCCGGCAGGCTGGTTCTGGTCCAACGGGGTATTCCGGGACACCAGCGGCACCGTCTGGGCGGCCTGACGGGCTGCTGGACCGAGACGACCGATGTTTCAGAGCCTGCGATTCGCCTCGAAGTCTCCGTCGGCCAGGCGTCCTTGTGGTTATACCATTGACCGCGGTAACTCCCTAACCTCATCCGGGTTCTGACTTCAGAGGGGATCAGACGCTTGGGCGATGAGTGTAGGGGAATCGCTTAGTGGGCAGGGTCCTGAAATAATCCTTGGGCCCGCGGTTTCGCAGTCGCGGACCAGTCTCATATACCCCTCGTAGGAAGTTCGGCCCCCGGGCCAAAAAACAGTATGAAGCTATCCGAGTTGCAATTTGATTTAACTGCTCAACAAGAAAAGGCAGACTGGACTCGCGAAAAAAGTCATGAATAATTTTTAGAATTAAGTTGGTAAGTAGCTCGGGATAGTCAAGGCTTCCGAGATTATTCGGTGAGGCCCTCCGAGATTCACAAACATTCACGTGGGCCATGATTCACTCGGCTTTGCAACAAAAAAATTATGTAGAAGTCGATTTTTTTTTGTCACTAACGCAATTTTACCAATTAAAATAAAGACTAAAAACAAACTCGTGTTTTATTACTTACCTAAGTCTTTTCACTCGCTTTAAGTTTTTTTTATTTATTAAAACTACTTTCTCATTCGTACCTGGAAAACATACAACAGAATTAAGTGCCTATTTCTTTTTTAAGTTCATTAAAAAGTAAGTTGTGTACACGTGTGGTTGTAGCAGTGCACGTTGATTGCAACTGTCGAATGCCTTTTGTAAGTATTTTCGATCCAGTGCATCGGCGGCCACCACGCGCGATGGTGGCCAGTTACGTCTTAACATTTCAATTATATTCGGAAAATAATAGTTGCGATCTAAATAAAACTGTGTAGTGAAACATAAGCATTATGTGGAATCAAAACGATCATTCCCTGACATTTTGTTGTTGTGACAAAGTTAATTAGTTTTTTTTGTTTGTTATGAATTTAAAAGATTAAAAGTGATATGTGAGGGGCTGTGTCTAAATGATTAAAATAAGGTATTTAATGATTATGTTATAAAATTTTAATCTTCGTGAAGTGTTGGATATCAAGAGTTATTCATAGAAATAAACAACTATGACCATACGCCTTTCAGCTGATCGTTAGCTTTTCTTAAAGTTTTTTTTAGAAGCGAATAGTCACTTCATAATTTGCAATAAATATTACCAGTTCAACATGTATATTGTTGTCACGAGAATACTATATATCCTTTAAGAAATTTTAAACTATTTAAAAATTATGCCAATAATTTTTTTTCAAAACATTTTCTGATTATTTACGTTGCCAGTCGCATTTAGATAAAAAAAAATGTCCATTCCCATTCCCACTGCTGTCCACCGCCTCTGATGGAACTGGAATTACTTCCATGGGGCATAATAGTTTCGGAGCGCTGAAAGCGATCGTTTTACGATAGGCTTTACCGATATCCATTGACAGTGGTGATTTCTTTCCGTTCGTTGTCCATGGGCCGCAAGCTGGTCTCTCTATTGAGATAGTCAAGAAGTGTTTGATATATGATTGACGCTATAACAGCACCGTTCTAGAAGTTGACCTTAGTGTTAACGATTACAAACTTCATAGCGCGACACAATTTTAACTGGAACATGTAGGGTGGTGCCACTCACATGTGCCGACTAATAATACAGTAAAAGCTCTTTATTCGCGGGGTAGACCTTAGAAGATTTTGACTTTGTTTTTGTAAAATTGTAACAAACCTTATTTCAAACATTGTTGTATCTTAGTTCGGGTTCTTAGTAGACATCTAGTCGACAATTTTAGGATATATTCCTTTTTTTAATACGCTTTTATTAGCTTCAGACGTATGTACGTTATGTGACGTATGTATAGACGTATGTATGTTAGTATATTATGTAACGGAATCTTTGAACATGATTTTGACCCCATCAAAACGTCGGATTAACTCGAAATTTTGCATACATATTAAGGACAGATGGCAATTCAATATTTAAAAAAAATATTTAAATAATTGAAATTCAACTAAAAAATGGAGTGCTTTTCAGGATATTATGAAAATAACCCTTTTACTCATATCTGTTCATAAAATATTTATAACTACTGACACCATGCACCCCACGCTTTTTTAAAAATAAAATCTTTTTTTTTTCCACACTATTTTTAATTCAAATTTATTAAAATTTATTTAATATTTTTAAGTTGGATTTTCTATAAAAGCGTATTTTTTTAGTTTTTTTAAACTATTATTTATTTTATTGCCTTCGTAAGTAGACGAGCATGTTGCCTCATCTGACATTAAATAGTCAGTGATGCTCACCAGCAATGTCAGAGGAATAGCTGTACTGCCATTTTATCTAAAAAAATATGGCTTGAACAAAATAAAAAATAGGAGCAAATATGAGCGATTAAAAATGTGACTCGTCGTAAAAAGCAATGTTTTTACTTAACTATAATATTTAAAATCATAAAGAAGCTATATTAGGCTATATTATAAAGCTTACTTAGGTTCTCTACGTACTCATACATGCTTTTCTGCGCTACCAAGTTACGTTAAGCTGATTTTTGGCGGTCGCAAATTCACTGTTCTCTATTTATATTTGAGCACTCGGCGATGGGCGATTTCAAAGTTGGTATAATTTTTGAAAATAAATAAATTGTTTGCACCCAGTAAAGCAACGAGCGACTCCAACGCAGGGCCGGCCTCAGTTCGTGGAAAAGGACTAATGGAATCAACATCTATTTTTCTGGATACTTGCCTACTAATTGATTTTAGTCCCAAAAGTGCATTCCAAATCGATGTTCATTACGGTATAAAAGCGCCTGTGAATGCATATTTGAATAAAAAACTTTTTTAATCTACGATAACACAATTTTGTTTAAGTAATTTTTTACCGCACTTTTTAGCTCTTCACGAGCCAAACCTCGAGTTTTGGTCAGCTTTTTCATTATCTTTTTGCCCTGTTACTGCATTACTGCTTCACGGCAGAAATAGACAGAGTGGTGGTACCTACCCGCACGGACTCTCAAGAGGTCCTACCACCAGTTGCTTTCAGGCGTGTTATGCTAACGCTAGCTACCAAAAATAAATTACCGGTTTTTTTTACCGTCCCTTAATCCTCCCCTGCCTGTTCTCGTGTCTAGGGTTTACTCAGCGTAGATCCAGCGATGAGGTCGTTACCGAACCACCTATCTACGCAATTAAATCAATTGCTTTACAAGGCTGTATCTATCATCGGTTAGTTCGGTTGCTGTTCGTTGCCGTAATCCTATTTATGTTCAGTTTGGAATTGTTGAAGAAAATAATTTAAAACATTAATACTTTAGTCACTCGTACGAACCAATTAAAAAGCACTGCGTTTACTAAAACAGATGAGGTGTTACTAATTACGAGACAATATTATAATTTACATTATATTGTGCTATTTATACCTATATAAGTGTAAATTTAAATTAGTCTAGTGTATTCCTCTTTTGCTTGTGTTGTTTCTTGCTTGCTGATTCTTTTTAATTTCTTTGTTTCTATTATTTTTTATATTATTATATTATGTTAGTTGGTTGTTGGTTTTTTTTTTTATTGCTTAGATGGGTGGACGAGCTCACAGCCCACCTGGTGTTAAGTGGTTACTGGAGCCCATAGACATCCACAACGTAAATGCGCCACCCACCTTGAGATATAAGTTCTAAGGTCTCAAGTAAGTTACAACGGCTGCCACACCCTTCGAACCGAAACGCATTACTGCTTCACGGCAGAAATAGGCAAGGTGGTGGTACCCACCCGCGCGGACTCACAACAGGTCCTACCACCAGTAAAAGTTGGTTCTCCTTGTAGTAAATAAATAAATAAATAAAATTCTTCGTTCGTTGTTTTTCGTAATTCCTCTGTGACAGGACATTAAAGTGTCATAAATATATTTAAATGTATTTATATTGCAATATGATCCCATAGATACGGGTCTTTCATGGTGTGGTCATCAACCCCCGGCCTGTAAGATGATATGGAGATATCGAATGCACGACGCAGTTTGCTCAGAGTTTATAACGCGCGTGAAAATTTTAATGGCCTACTATTTTATGATTAGCGAATTAGCTTAACCTGATATCGAACTGCTACTGGAGTTCATAAAAAACAAAATTCAACGATAATGATAACTGAGGATAACTCACACAAGGTCATAGTCCTTGTGAGAGTTATCTTGCCCCCAAAATAGTAGCTATGGGAGACTGATATACATACTTACATATATATATTATTATCTCGGCGCATCATAACTATTTAGTTAACTAAAAATAGTTAAAGTTAAGTATTTCCTTCATGGTACCAGCATGTTCCATCATATATGTAAGTTTAAATAAATACATATTAGGGGCCATCCATAAAGTACGTCACACGTTAATGGGGAGGGAGGGTATCACCGAAGTGTGACATCGTGTGACAAGGGGCATGGGGGGTCAATACTTTTGTGACGTCACATGTTAAAATTTAAAATACTAAAACGCAAAGTTTGTATGTGAATTAAAAATTTTAAAAATTTATAAACTTGATCTATATTTATTAATAATTTAGCATTCTCGCTATGCGATAATCTCTCATGCAACGTCATTTAACTTCTAGAGCGGCGTTGTAATGCAAGTGAGACACTCAAATTCACGAGAATTTTGAATGGTAAGGATTTAAATAGGTTTTATGAAATGTTGGACTTTATGTTGATTTTATTAGATTATTATTTAATAAAAATAAGTAAAAAATGAAAATAGCTGTTTTCTCTCGATTATTTTTAAATACATACATACATAAATTTAAAAAATGTGTGACGTCACATCAGGAGGGGGTGTTATAAAAATGTGACAACCTGTGACAAGGAGGGGGGGAGGGGTTCAAAAGTCCTAAAATTCGTGTGACGTACTTTATGGATGGCCCCTTACTTATATTACACATTTAGACAAAGCCCAAAAAAATACAAAGTTTATTACACGAATATTTTTCCGATGTCTAAATCTAACCGACAACCGTCGGCGCAGCCAGTAGGTTCGCTAACTATTACACCACCGAGTCCGTCAATACTGTCCCCCTTGAGACGTTAGGTTGAACAATCAAATTTATTCTTTTTTCCCTACCTATTCACTGGTAGCCTAAGAGCAGGGGTGGGCAAAAGCCGGCCCGCGGGCCGGATCCGGCCCTTTTGCTAATTTTATCCGGCCCGTTGAAAAATTCCGCACATCAATTTTTTTAAACTCTTTTATGAGATTTTGTTGACATCAGCATTAAAAAAGCATATGCGGTAAAAAAGCATATGCGGTATAGTCCTCCGGCCCGGGAGACATTTTGAAAATTTCATTTTGGCCCGCGCTTTAAAGTATTTGCCCACCCCTGCCTAAGAGGCTATTCCAGCTATGACCGGACGGATTTAATATGTATAGAAAGACTGTTACCGAAATACTTAATCTTCCTTTGACTTGAGAAACTACATATAATGACCGTATAAATTTTTTAGTCATAATTTTTATTATTGAAAGAGAAAACAAACATAATAATTTAAAAAAATTACAATGGTTCACACCGCGACAAATTCTTCAACGCCTCCATTGTCTTGACTTTTGTCTTCATTGCGTTTTAAAGGCGGCTTGTTGAGTAATAAAAAGTTTTGATTAGTTTTAAATATCCAGCATCCCCTGCTTCCCACCTGCAGAAACACTTTTACTGGTGGTAGGATCTGTTGTGAGTCCGCACGGGTAGGTGCCACCGCCCCGCCTATTTCTGCGGTGAAGCAGTAATGCGTTTCGGTTTGAAGGGTGGGGAAGCCGTTGTGACTATACTGAGACCTTAGAACTACCTAGTCAGGTCATAAATTCTGTCACATGTTTAATGTAAACTAATTGAAACAAGTTTATTCATTCACGCCGAATACGGTTGCTCGCTTCTTCACTACTGTGTGCGTACACCTTATCATTTTGTTTGTCGTAGCTCTCTTCTACGGTAAAAATTTTTTCATCCGAAAAAAGAATTTCCCGATATTTTTTTCCCGCGTACCGCTTCAACAAAGCGCGGCATCTCTTCAGTCTCAGGTCCATTAGACGAGCATTCAAACGATGTCCTGTTTTTCTTCGATATGCCCGAAGCCCTAAGTCTTCATTTAACACCCTTTTCACCGTGGTTCTGCTTAACCCCATCTGAAGGGCCAACAGTTTCTGCTTACGTTTGGGATTTCTTTGAATTCGCGCCTTCACAGCTTTTATCACTGCTGGAGTCCTAACAGACCGAGGGCGACCACTTCTTGACCTGTCATCTACACTAGAGTCTTCATTGTATCGTTTGATGGTACGATAAACGAATCTTTTGGTTATATTAAAAATTTTCAGTATGTTAAAAATTTGAATTGGCGCGTAACCGCAACGATGCAACGCAATAACTGCAACACGGTCTTCTTTAAGCGTCCACTCCATATTTAAAATGAGTAAAATTCTAAAAGTATACATTTTTATTTTCATGAACAATTCGAAATTCGAATTCAATAAACTTTTTTGTGGCCAGCATTCTAAAAGAAAAGTTTTTACTGTGTGACAATACTTATGGCCTGACTAGTTATATCTCAAGGTGTGTGGCGCAATTACATTGTAGATGTCTATGGGCTCCAGTAACCACTTAACACCGGTGGGCTGTGAGCTCGTCCACACATCTAAGTAATAAAAAAAAAAAAAAGTCCAGTAATTTCCTCGCGCCCAAAAATACGGATGCGTTTTGTAGGGTGTTCCCACTGCAGCTCTTTCTTAGAACCTGTTGTAGAGCCTCTTTTGATATTCAATATGTACGTAATTGATGACATCATCAAATGACATTCGATTTGAGATAATTATTATTATAATTAATTATTAAATTTTAATATTGCAGAGCTCTCCGTGAATGCGTAACAACGGCTTATATTTAATTTTATTTACTTGTTGATATCACGTTAATATGTTGACGAATACTCACGACATCTGTCAGTATATTAGTTGAGAAAATAAAATATTATTTCGGTGAATTATAAAAAAAAACAGCCCGTAATGAATTGATCAATTAACGGTTGCCTCTGTCATTTACCAAGAACAGATGAAAGCTGTTCCCAGGCTGTGTCGTTTGCTTTCACGCAATGTACGGTTTTCGTCCAACGGCATTAATTGATGTATTTTGTATTTTTATTAGGTACTAGCTGACCCAGCAGACTTCGTAGTGCCTCAATCGATAAATAAAATACCTAAACTTTTAAAATAAACATAAAACAAAGAAAATGAATCCGTCCGACGGGGGACACGTCAAAGGAAAAACAAAATTGTTATTTTTATTTAATTACGAGTATATTTTCATATTTATCTACCTTTTAAACCTTCTCTCAACTTCCACAAATAATTGAAGACCAAAATTAGCCAAATCGGTCCAGCCGCTCTCGAGTTTTAGCGAGATTAACGAACAGCAATTCATTTTTATATACATAGATTAATGTACAAGACTATATGTGTTACTGGTGGTAGGACCTCTTGTGAGTCTGCGCGGGTAGGTACCACCACCCTGCCTATTTCTGCCGTGAAGCAGTAATGCGTTTCGGTTTGAAGGGTGGGGTAGTCGTTGTAACTATACTGAGACCTTAGGACTTATATCTCAAGGTGGGTGGCGCATTCACGTTGTAGATGTCTATGGGCTCCTGTAACCACTTAAAACCAGGTGGGCTGTGAGCTCGTCCACATCTAAGCAATAAAAAAATATTAGCGTTATGCCAAAGTGACTATTCCACGCGGTCGAAGTCGCCGGCAAAAGCTAGTATATATACAATTTTGTGTTAAAGAATTATCTTTACATTTTGTAAACGCGTGGGAAGAAATAGCAAAACTATAAATCATGTTATTACAATATATTATGTAATTAAGAAGGCGAGTGTGTGCACGATTTAGCGCGATACGTGCGCGTGTGTAGCCACGCCCTTCTGAACGAGGCCGAGGGCCGTAGGTTCATCTCAGACAGGTCATATAAAGGGACCCGAGGTTGTATTTATCGAACATAACAATGGCCTATTAATCTGGTATGAATCTTTCGGATTTTTTGTTTTTTAATTTCATTATTATTACCATTTTGTGTCCACTTGAAAGTAAATATGAGAATGCTTTTATTTATTAAATCTAAGCATGTAGAATTTTTATAAGCTGTTTATATTAACCATCGTCGCGACAGTACTTTTTTTTTTCAAGTGGAAGTTTATGTCGCAACTTGTTTACGGTTAGCAAATGTATTAACATTGTTATTGGCGTGTACTCGTATGGGTTAACATTGTATCGTCTGTGAGTATAACCTGAAAAAAACATCAGTCCTTCTATGTGGACAAACTGATTACTTCTCAGCCCCCTGTCAACCGGGTACCGGAAGCTCATAGATTAATTCCATTTGAGGTCGATATATCGGTTTTATTTTGATTGTCGTGATATGTGAATGAATACATGACCCACCTGGCACCACCATCATTTCTTTATTGCTCTTGTAGATGACCAGCATACGGTCCACCTGATGATGTGTGGTTACCATCCCTCATGGACATCAGCTCAATGCCGAAGCTAAGACGTTGCTAGGACTGCCCTACGTTTTTAGCTGGAACACATGAATGCTTTCGCGGCAGGATGTTGGTGCCTATTTATTAGGACTTACAATTCGCCCTATCTCCTGTAAAAACTGTATTAGGAACTTTTTTCTCTCAGCTCAGCCAACAAAGAGATTTACTAACAGCGCCTCCAAAGGAGACCTAACAATTCAAGAGTAGCTGCTTCGCGAATGAATTTACTACCGGATCGGAATCGCGACCCGCTGAGAAGATCCGGCGAGAAACTCAGCGGGCTGATGTTTAGATTAGGTTGCACGTCGAACTCTTTCCCGAGTTTGACGAGTACGGCTACGGGGGTCCCTACTTCTAGTGTTAGAGCTAAAGGTGTCTAACGCAAGGGCTAGGGTGTTAGGATCTCGGCTGTGATGCTAAGCGTATAGGATGACTACTCGGCTCATAACTAGGCAGAGCAGTAGTACGTTAGGTCTAAATAGATACACTATCAGCAACCGCCAGTACATAAAACGACAAACTCACTATTTAGATTTAGCCGCGTTTCTCCCACAATAGTTTCATAAAACATCTTTTTTTTAAAACAAACAATTTACAGTAGTAAAACAAACTAATAGTGATTGATGCTCCAATACATAAGAAAGGGCCCTTAAGATTACTAACAATAAATTGGGTAAGGCAATCGCCTATAAAACATGGAGTATTAAGGTGCGCGTTCGAAGCACCAGCGCAAAGGGCCCAATGAGCCCGCAAAAAATATAGAGCAGCGGGTGAGATGCGACTGGTATATTCGACTCGGTGGCGGTCGCAACGGTAGCTACACTCTATTCGTGAGCCTCCAAGAGGATGAACGATAAAACAGAAATAGCACAATAACTTTGTCCCATAATAATACATTTAAAGGTTTGGTGATGGTGATAGCACTTTTTGGCGGGAACGCGAGGAGTGAAGTTGTGTGATTTATTTTATTTTGTCTATTTAGTGTTCCTTCAGGTTTAAATGTGTAATAGCGGTGGTCTATTAACTGTTTAGTATCTTTGAAAGTGCACAAATGTGGGAAAATAAAACAAAGCCGATGGACGTAACTTCTCAGGTTCCTCCAAAAAGTCCACTGAAAAAGTCTCCATAAATGACTACCATTTTACTGAGATTATATTTCATCCCATATCATCTCATCTCATTTAATTTCATTTCATTTCATGCCATGTTTTATATTTATCAACTTTATTTCACTTCATATTATCATTTTTCATATAGTGCAGTTTTCATCAAAATTAAAATAAGACTTGACCTAAAGGTCTTAGTTACCAGGTCATAAAATCCTTCCTTCCATAAAATCCCTTTTTCCTACCTATTTGCTGGGAGTCTGAGGGGTTATTCTAGCTACGCACTGGCTGGTAGGTGAGCTCACGGGCTTAACCTCAAAGAATTTGCTAACACTAGCCCTAGCCAGAGCAGTGCTTTGCAGAATCTACCACCGGATCGGAATCGCGACCTACTGAGAAGATCCCGCGAGAAACTCAGCGGGCTCTTTATGTTAATTTGCTCGTCGAACTCTTCAAAGTAATAAAAAAACAAATTTCTTATTGCGTATTTTGTATGTTTTAAACGAGAATCACAACTGTAGGAGTGCTACAAACACAATCATAGATCTGCGCGAATGTCACTTCTCCATGTCAAATACTCTGTGTCAATAATCGCGATATCGCTTCATGCATAATGCAAGTGCTTTCCACTCGCATCGGAAACTTTCCTTGCTGATGTATCGACGTTGATCCCTCATACGAGAAAGAAAGAAAGAAAGAAATAAATCATTTATTCGCTGAGCATAGTGAAAATGAGTTATTACATAAGTTAAAAACAGCATGTATGCTTTGTCATTATTTGACATGCGAATTTTAGTGCAGTGCAAGATGTTATGATATTATCTAATTTACCTTTCATTCGTCCATAATTCAACATATAGTTAAAAAATCCATTTATTTTGATTGTTATCCCTAAGAAAATCATTTATGTGATAATAATTTTCACTAATAAAATTATCTTTTAGATTTTTCTTAAAATGAAAATTGGATTTTGGAAAACATAGTTTATCATCGCGTCGATTTCTAGCGATGATATGTTGGGAACCTATGATGCAGTTTTATATTGGGTACGTATTGTCGTGAATCTATTGTCGAATATACTTTTAAAACGTTAAAACTTACGTAATTGCTGGTGGTAGGACCTCTTGTGAGTACGTTGCAGATGTCTATGGGCACAAGTAACCACTTAACACCAGGTCAAAGGTGGGCTGTGAGTTCGTCCACCTGCCTATTTCTGCCGTGAAGCAGTAATGCGTTTCGGTTTGAAGGGTGGGGCAGCCGTTGTAACTATACTTGAGACCTTAGAACTTAAATCTCAAGATGGGTGGCGCATTTACGTTGTGGATGTCTACGGGCTCCAGTAACCACTTAACACCAGGTGGGCTGTGAGCTCGTCCAACCATCTAAGCAATAAATAAAAAAACCTAGGCAAAAAAAAAACCATCACAGTGTTTGATGTCTTTACAAATGTAATGTAACGGGTATTATTAAATCTTTTCGTTTCTACATTTCTAAAACTATTTCAGTCCAATGTTCCGTTAAGACTTTTCATGTTATACGTACGTTTGCAGTTCTTATTGATCGTCTGCATTCACATAAAGCCGCCTCCATACTATGCTATAATATTATAGCATATAGTAGCTCATAGCACAACAATATCGCACACCATACATTGTTATGGACACGTTCACACTGTACTGTACTATATATTACTAGCGACCCGCCTTCGCTTCGCTTCGGAAACTGTTATTTATTATTGATTCTCCACTACTTAATGGATGTTATTATACATATAAACCTTCCTCTTCAATCACTCTATCTATTAAAAAGAACCGCATCAAAATCCGTAGCGTAGTTTAAAAGATTTAAGCATACATAGGGATATAGGGATAGAGAAAGCGACTTTGTTTTATACTATGTAGTGATTGGCTAAGTATAGGCTGCTATAGGCTATATAGACATATAAAAAACGAAATAGAGGAAGAACGCAACGTAGATGGGGAGATGACATCAAAAAAGTGGCAGGAACGACTTGGTTGAGAAAAACGCAGGATAGAATATTATGGAGAACTCTTGGGGAGGCCTATGCTGTACAGCAAGATGATCAAGAAACCGGTGTCGAATATAAAACTAGATAATAAGTGTATTAAATATGTAACTTAAATTAGATTGTTAACATTATTGCTTAGATGGGTGGACGAGCTCACTGTCTGGTGTTAAGTGGTTACTGGAGCCCATAGACATCTACGGTGTAAATGCGCCATCCATCTTGACATGTAAGTTCTAAGGTCTCAAGTATAGTTACAATGGCTGCCCCCCCCTTCAAACCGAAACGCATTACTACTTCACGGCAGAAACAGGCAGAGTGGTGGTACCTACCCGTGCGGACTCACAAGAGGTCCTACCACCATTGATTACGCAAATTATAATTTTGCGGGTTACATTTTTTTTTTTGTTACTAGCTGACCCGGCAGACTTCGTAGTGCCTCAATCGACAAATAAAAGACCTAAACTTTTGTATAAAATAAACTTAAAACAAACAAAAGGAATCAGTCCGACGGAATCACATCATAGGAAAAACAGAATTGTTATTTTTTTTTAATTCCGAGCATTTTCATATTTATCTACATTTTAAACCTTCTCTGGACTTCCACAAATAATTCAAGACCAAAATTAGCCAAATCGTGGCAGCCGTTCTCGAGTTTTAGCGAGACTAACGAACAGCAATTCGTTTTTATATATATAGATAGATAAATAAAAATGGCTGCTATACTATATGGCGCTATAGTATAGCGTGGTCTGAAAGCAGCTTAAAGCAGATTAAAATTCACGTCAGTTCCGAAGATCATGGATGGGTCATTGTTAGTTGTCCGAGTCTGGCCGCGAGCGGGTGACGGTTCGAGCACTTTTTGCCGTGGATTCCGGCTCGTTTTGGCAACCAGCTGCCGATGAATGTCCAATCACGTAGACTGACCGATGCGTGCGCCTTCTATACACAGAAATGCACAATGTCTTCTTCTTCTGTGTTCATAATGTGGTTGACGTTGTGCGTGGAAGCACGTCGTGGGATATTTTTTTTTAAGCTTCTTCGATTGGAATTAATTGTAAATACGATGATTTTTAACTGTAAACATAGGTTAGTTTAGTGTATAGGTTAGTTTAGTGTATTTTATATTTTATTGCAAGTTTTGGGAGTAAAGGTGTCTCCTTGCAAGCGTGTACTACTGTAAAAACTGAGACTAAGACTCATGTCAAAAAACCATGAACTAGTCGAAATTTTTTGAGTATTACTTCCAAAATTGCTACGGTAAAATAATTCTGTTACTACCTACGAAAGGGTAACAAGTTTATTTAATAAAATGAGACATGTGTATATAATAATAGAATGTTAATAAATTGCGATAAAAGATATGTTGAAATTTTATATATAAAGTACGAAAAAGCTTTTATCTGCGCATATTATGTATCAATTAATATCTCTTATGAAAACACGTACCCAATGAAGACATAAAACTTAACAACGCGATAGTTTGAGCACCGTTTTAACTGTGCAACACATGTTCCTTTTTATATCCACAACTGCATTGGCACAAGTATCGATGTCAATGCTAAAGAATACTAGCAAAAACGAATGCACAGTATGTTCTCAGAAAAAACGGAGGACTCTTAAGGTGTGAAGAATGCGTGTTTGGCTGCTGGTAATGTGTATGTGGAATCTATGGCAAGAAAATGTTGGCAGAACTGTTATTGGCTGTAAGAATCATTTTCAATTTGCAATTTTAATTAAAGGAGTGCTCTGAGGAATTGTTTGAGATGATTCCATCATCTAGTTTTTACCATCGCACACCCCGCCACCGGAGTACAGATCATACATACTACTTGGAGCCACTGCGTTCATCCACAGTGCGTTTCCAGAGATCTTTTTGGCACGTACCATCCGGCTTTGGAATGAGCTCCCCTTCACGATGTTTTCTGAGCGCTATAACATGGCCTACTTCAAATGAGGCTTGTGGAGGGTATTTAACGGTAGACAGCGACTTGGCTCTGCACCTGATATTGCGACGGTAACCACTCACCATCAGGTGGGCCGTATGCTCGTATGCCTGCAAGGGCATTAAAAAGAAAACTGGTTCATTCGTTATTGTAATTTTATTAGTTTTAATTATTTAAAAAATATTGTTGTTAAAGCGCTTCCGACATAAAAATGTTGATCCGAAAAATAAATCTCGTGGTCAGCGGAAAATTAAAGTCGACAACGATGGATTAAAAGCGATAGTGGAAGCTGAGGACACTCAATCTATCGCTGAGCTAACAGTAGCTTTCAATGTTAGCATCAAAACATTATTCATCTATTTGCTTGAAACTGCCACGGTAAAAACTGATTTTCGCAAGGAGGGATTTGGAGAATGAGCTCAGCGCTGGCTAGATGCGTCGACACCCAACGGCGGATCCAGGGGGGGGGGGTCATGGGGGTCATGACCCCCCCCTGAGCTAGTTCCAGGACTTGAACTAACTTGGACTAATTGAAGAACATCATGTTTATTATCTTTATTATCTACTATATATTTATTATCTATTGTTATCAAAATTATATTATAAGTTCTTAACTTGCCCACGACTATGTGACCCCCTCCTGGCGCCTGCATAATTTGATTGATTGATAGTCCTACCTACGAACGGATCCTCCATCGTCCAAACTGGAATGCATGAAATACGCAGAGTGGTGATACCCGCCCGTACAGTGTTCCTTACCAACCATCGACTATATTTTTTTTAAACCAATAAGGTACGATCGGGCATGGCTTCTGACTCCTGGCCGCAGTCATTGTGCAAGACATTTGGAATTCTAAGTACAGCTGTACGTTTTCATGTCTCATACAGAAGAAAGTCCTTAATTGTGACAGTCGAATGGTTTATCATTTTATCACTGAGCTTTCTCTCGTTAAGCTTCGTAGTGTAAACAAAGTTGTCAGTCGGTACAACTAGTTGCACAAGAGTTGACATGGCATGTAATTTTTTAGTCGTGAAATCGGGGACGGACTTGGAATAATATTTGATTTTGTTTAATTATTATTTTTTGCTCTTTACTTGCTACGTACATTTTAAAGATAAAAGACTCCAATAGCCATTTATAATATGTGACCCAATGACCAACTTGAGACCAACTTGGACCAACTTGAGACGATGAAGTCTATATATCATCGTTACAATGTTAGTCTTATCTTCAAGCCGAATCACATTATAATAACTTCTAGGCAGCAATAGGCAAGATGGTGATACTTATGCGCTTTAGATGGTAGAACTTACTTGAGACAGACCTTTAACATACCCCATGAAACATATACCTATAATATAAATAAAACATTTTTAGTTCATGTTTAAGGCCACAGCTCATTTGTTTAAATAAATAGTAAATAAGTACAAAAAGTTTTACTTTTAAATGATTACGAGAAGAATTTTAAGTACCATTTTAGTTTTAATAATTCACAAGGGAGAGAATGCGACATTAAGAGCGTAGAAAGAGAAGGTACGGATTTTTCTCGGAATTGAAACGGCATTATACTAGCCTCTCTTTCTTCAAGTTCGACTGCTGAAGGTTGACAGTCATCTCTTGATCTAAGGAAACCTAAACGATAAATAATATTCATTTATTGATATCGAACTACAAAATCAAGCATTTCTCGCTTTCATGTCACCTTATGTAAATAGTAAAAAAGTGACGAAACAACCGCCCCGATCCAAGCCTCTCTTCCCCCTACGCCCCCTTTTTTTATTGCTTAGATGGGCGGACGAGCTCACAGCCCACCTGGTGTTAAGTGGTTACTGGAGCCCATAGATGTCTACGACATAAATGCGCCACCCACCTTGAGATATAAGTTCTAAGGTCTCAAGTATAGTTACAACGGCTGTCCCACCCTTCAAACCGAAACGCATTACTGCTTCACGGCAGAAGTAGGAGGTTGGTGGTACCTACCCGTGCGGACTCACAAGAGGTCCTACCACCAATAAAAGTTTATAGTAAAATGACAGACTAGTGCTACCAACGAATGATCATACGACTGGCGCTTTAAACACATCTCTATCTATATTAAATAAAGATGGCGTTTGACCCGCACATTCCGGCTAGTCATCTCGACTAATGAGGTCGCCTCAAAGTCAGTTTTTGTTACGCTGACAGCCGTGACGCTCACAGAATTGCGTCTTTATGTAGACGGCGAGTTGACGAAACCATTAGCAGTCGTATCTTGACGTACCTAATACCGACGAATTTCTTAGGAATTTTATCGTCGCCATTTTAAATTATGTTGTTCGGTTTTAAATTCCAAAAATATCAAATTTTAAATTTTTTTCCTTTTAGTAATTGAAAATCTAGATTTTCCTTTCCTGCGGGATTTTTACAACGGCACAGTTGTATCGTGCTATACGAGTACACCGTCTTATCTTTTAGGCTAAGGAAGACTTCTTCATTAGTAAAAATATCTGATTTGTTAGCTATTAATTTCTCGATTTGGAAGTTTGTGTTCAAACAGCTTACTTGGTCTGTTGGACGGTTAAATTTTAGGGGATTGGGTTCTGTAGGTGATGAGGGGCTATTTAAAAACACAACTGCTTCATTATAATTATATCGCAGATAGCTTGAACACTTTTACACCATTATACAATTATTATCTTTATATTTTTTATAAAACTATTACATGTTTCTCTTGCCGTGTCTAGATGAGAAGTCCTGACATTTTCTTACGAGAATACAATCATCTGTTTTTTAAACATTTAAAATAATTCTAATATTCGAAATCTGTAATCATGTGTCAAGTGTTGCCTGCCATTACATTTATATACAAACTCCAACATGGTCATTCTCGATAATATCATCGTCGATCATCGTCGAGCTAACTTGCTCCTACATGAAATACTCAACGTAAATTAAATACATCGGTTGATATATGTACTATGACGTGATATATACTCGTTATGTATAATATTTTGTAACTGCCGAGCGGTCCCACAAGTTCTTAACAGTTTAACTGATTTTTAATCTCATTAAAGATTGACGTTTTCGGTCGAGGCGGATTTGTCATGTGACTTGTCAATGTCAAAATGACAGCTTTCGTAACGACGCAACGGGCAGATTATTAATTATTTACACTTTTATGGAGACAGTTACATGATGGAATGCTTAAGGAGAGTAGTTCTTATGTTTAATGAAATCATTCTTTGATTAATGTCAACTTATGCTATCAAATTACTGGATGGTACTGATTATTCTTCGTACAAGTAGACCATCTTCAAGACTTGACGACCTTAATACATAATGCGGGTTCGTAATTATTCCTCTAGGGATAGATTTTAAAAAGGCACTTGATTAGTCGGTAGAAAAATCTAGCCTTTCTAGTTGAGGCCATACCCGATTATTTTGATGGTGGAAAAGCCTCCGGGCCACAAGTAATCCCTACAGAAAAAAATTTCATGTTTTAAATTTATTGTGTGTAAAAATGTTAAAAAAATATCCACAGTTTCTAATTGCACTATATTTATTAATATTAGGAATATACCTATGTAAACTTTATTCTTGGGACAACAATTACAACCTGAACATAATAGGTTTAAGTAAACTGAGGAACATTCAGACAACACAGCGTCTTATACAGTTGATGATTTCGTAACATATAACAAAGCGTGCTTCAGAAAAAATTATTTTATTCTTAGTATCTGTAGTTATACGACAAAGGGAAGATCTTCCACCGAGCGGGTGATATTGCACGGTAGACCGACGGTCCAAATGTTGTTGTTGGGAACTTGTATGCAAGCTTATCTTGAAAATGTCGTAAGCGAGATTCAGACATCTGTCAAATATCTTGTGTTCCGTGATGGCCACCGCCACAGTATCTGTTTTATTTGTATTTGTAAATTGCTACTGAAAAAATTGAAAATGAAATAATGATTAACGTTCATATCGAATTACTAAAAATTACCAGCCAGCTGAGTTCGTTTTGTCGAGGGCTGTAGGTTTTTTAGGGAAAAGGTAGTCAGTACATTTAACAAACTTTGACATTCGGTAAGTAATGACTTAGCAGACTTAGAGAGAGAGAGAGAGAGAGAGAGAGAGAGAATACACTTTATTGCACACCAAAACACAATTTACATTCAAAAAACAATCAAAAAAAGAAGATACATTTGTACAATAGGCGGTCTTATCGCTAAAAGCGATCTCTTCCAGACAACCGTTTAATTTATAGGAATTCTGGAAAATATAAAAAAATATAGCAGGTATGTTGCGGTGTACTATAGATAATATTAATTAAATTTATTAAAATTTATTTTCTATTTTTTAGTTGGATTTTCTATTAAGGCGTATTTTGTTATTTTGTTAAACTATTATTTGATTTTCATTTTTTAGTTGAATTTCACATTTTTCAATAAATTTTTTTAAATATTAAATTGTCATCGGTCCTTAATCAGTATACTAAATTTCGACTTAATCCGACGTTTCGAAGAGGCTCAAAATCATGTTCAAAGATTCCGGTACATACTAACATACATACTTCTGAAACTAACAAAAGCGTATTTAAAAAAAAAACGTCACATAATGTTCCTTTGTTTCAGAGTAACACCGGGGGATCGAGTATCGCGATGCCCTTGTCATGTTGCTCCCGGATCAGACGTACGAGACCGCGCCGGATCCGGTGCCGTCGCTGCTGCTCGCACGGAGACTTCCTCCCGACTTCTTTTGTGCAAATCGACCTCGCCGACCGCGGGACAAGAGGAAACTGTTGCATTCATTGTACGTCACTACTTCTTCTGCCGCTTGGCACCTCTGATCCTAATCAGCGGCCTCATTTATGGGTGTTCATGATTCTATAACGCACTAGTTTTTTCCCGCGACTTCGTCCGCGTGGAATAGTTACTCTCATTAGGGAAAAATACCCCGATTTTTAAACATTCTTTATTGGTTCTCTGCTTAGTCTTAGCATGATGTTATATAGACTATATAGCCTTCCTCAATAAATGAGCTATCTGACACTGAAAAAATTTTTCAAATCAGACCTGAGTTTAGCGCGTTCAAACAAACAAACTCTTCAGCTTTATAATATTAATTAATATAGATTTGATATTAACTTAATTCATTCAGGCCTTAACGTGAGAACGTCTGTCGGCCTTCAAGCTTAAAATGCATATATCAAATTCAACCTTTCCACCTGGAAGGCACCATTCCTTTCCGGTCAAACATGCAGGCGCGTGGTATTTCAGCTTCCGTATAAATATGCTATCCATCAGGCCTTCGGGCGGCGAGGAGACGTCAGCCGGAGCCGCAGCCCCGCGGGAGGCCGAGCTAAGAGCGGATGCGAGACGACGCAAAACTCGCTCCAGAACTGGACATCACAAGAAAAACGGTGAGAAAACACTATGTATGTATGGTTTTGATAAACAATTTTATGTATTTATGTGAATAATTGTCGATCCAAGATGTACGATGTATGAAGAGGTCCCTCAAAGATGTTCTCGATGTACCTATCTGTAAATAAAACATTACAGTTAAAATGAAGCCTCGAACGAGTCAATAGCTTCGAAGATGAGAATTCGAAGGTGGGAATGAGTTGCTCGCTCCGGGCATTTCAATATTGCAATAATTGTTACGTTATAATTCTCATTGGGAAAATGAATATTTAAAAAAAATCTAATATTAAAAAGAAAAAAAAATTCCAATATTTAAAAAAAAGGACATGCCCGCTGAGTTTCTTGCCAGTTCTTCTCAGGACGGAGGCTAGTTTTTGTGAATTGGCGGTAGTTCTTTTTAACGTTCAAAAAGTATGTACTTTCATTTATGTTGAATAATTTTTTTTTGATTTGATTTGATTTGAAGATTTCGCTTCAAAACCTTTTGTAAATCCTGATATCTTCATTTCTTTACAAATTAAAATTGTAAAATTTTGGACAACACTGCACGTTCGCGCATTTGTCTGGACTATCTATACAAATAAATAAAATTGGAGTGTCTGTTTGTACTGTAATAAAATAACCACTTTTTACTAAATGCGTAAGTATGTATACCACAGTACAGATACCAAAATGTTTTTTTTTTGGTATGTCTGTTTGTTCCAGCTAATCTCTAGAACAGCTGGACTGATTTTGACGAGACTTCCACTGATAGGTAGCTGATGATATACGTAAGGAGTAGGCACTTTTTTTAGAGTAGCTTCGCCCCGCGGCGTCATCCGCGGTACGACAATAACCGCGGGTAGCATCGCGGGACTCAGCTATTTGTAATAACTAGAGGTCCCGCAGTAGTCGAAATTCGACTATAATTAATTGGAATTGTAAGTTTGTACACTATTATGATTGTATTTTATACTTCTATAATCACAAATTTCGCCAAGACTACCCTATAAAAAATATTAACAAAGACAAACAATATTTAATCTCAATTTGACAACAGACGTCAAGAACAAAAGTTTGACAATAAATAGTATGCATGCATGTGTGCGTTAAATACATGGTATGTAGTGTGTGTAATGTTTTCTTTATTGATTTAATGTATATTTTATGCATTATTTAAAAAAAAAAATTAGCATTGTGCACTTCTTCTCTATATTCTCTATAAGTGTGGGAAATTTCATACTCCTCCGTCCGCGCAATTTTCGTAAAAAGGGATACAAAGTTTTTGCTTCACGTATTAATATAACAAATACTGTTTACACGAATAGCAACAATTTGAAAAACTAACAATATAGAATACGTAATTTTGGATGTCTTCCGTGTTACTCTTCCTTACTATTCCGTTATAAATTCGATCGCACTGACGTGAAAGAGATTGATTTATGTCGTTTAAGATCTACTTGAAAAATAATGTTTAGTTACTCTTTTTGATTTTTGCACGATTTTGGATTCGTTGGTTACGCAATTTCTTCTTCTTCTCAGTCGTGTCACTCTTGACAGAGTGGTCGTGATCGTCATGTAGTGTTGTTTTAATTTAAAATTAAAGTATTTTTTTGGCCATCAACGCGTTAATCCACAGAGCTTTTCAGATTTAGACAGATTTTTTTAAAATTGTTTATATAGGTGGACGATAGGTCCTGGTGTTAAGTGGTTACCAGAGCCCGTAGACATCAACAGCGTTACAGCTGCTCCACCCTTCAAACCGAAACGCATTACTGCTTCACGGCAGAAATGAGCAGAGTGTTGGTACGGACCCGTGCGGTCTCACAAAACGCCCAGCCACCAATAATTAACCAAATTGTAATTTTTGTGAGTTTTGATTTTTATTACACGATGCTATTCCTTCACTGTGGAAGCCATACGGGAACATTTGTTAAAAAAAATTAGCACCTGTCTGCGGGATTCGAATACCGGCACTGTTGCATCGCTCGATGTGAATACACCGGCTGTTTTATTCTTTAAGCTATGACGATTTAGATTAACCTTATATTTAAATTTTCTCTTTATTTTTTTTCAAATTTCTTTTTTGATCACTCAAAACACTTGTTACATATTTTTATTTAGTAATTATAAATTTTAAATTATTGTAGAACGTAAAATACAAAAGAAAAACAATACAAATAAATATAAATGAATTTCACACAACGGTTTCGTATTGAAAGCGTTTCTCGAAACAAGTAGTTTTATGTTTGTGACGTTGAGACGTGGATTCGGTCGTTTTGTGTTTTTTTTTTGTTCAACTACGGAACTCTAAAGAAAAAGAAAAAGGCTGGGCTTACAAACGCACAATAAACAACCGCAGCGCTATCGCCGGGCGCTGGTTTAATTGGCGTTATCGCGACTCTACGTCGGCGGTACGCGACATCTCGCTATTGTTCGGACAGACTATATTGAGTGTGTTCCTTTCTACATAACGTCATCTAATTTATTTTATTAAACATTTCGCACCTTTAGATCTTGGGCATCAGTGAAGAAACATTCGTAAAAAGAATTATCAAAGGATTTATTAAATTGTAGTGATATTTAATTTACGCGTTTGTATTAGACGCGACTTTTCGATTGCTACACAGTTTATGTGGTCGCATGTGACTAATGTGTTATTCGTAAGCATTTAAATATTGTGCCAGCTACGGTCTGGGCCCGGTCGTCGTGGCGACGCTTGTGGGAGGCCTACGTCCAGCAGTGGACGTCTGGGGGCTGAAAGTTAGATACCGTGGCTTGTTCTATAAAAATAAAAAAATTCGTTGTCTGTAAAGTCGGTTTACGGACGATAGTCTTACGTGATAACGTCAGTAGCAGAACGTCATGCGAGAAGAGAGATAAATGTGTCACAAGCTAACGCTTGGTCCGATCTCCGGTCACCGCCCTCATTGAACCCGTCGCTTGCGACGAAGGGCTCGACGAGCGAATTAACCCACAGACACAGCCCATTGAGTTTCTCGCCGGATCTTCTCAGTGGGTCGTTCGGTGGGGAAAAAGTTTCACGTTCCGGCTGAGCCTGAGCGTGCAAGCAAGAGCGCGGAACAAACGATAGAGAGGCACGATCGGCCCTTTTTTTTCCTACCTCTGCTGATAGCCTTGAGAGGCTATTTCAGCTTTTCTTTGACGTGTAGTGAGCTCACAGGGCTCAAACCGGAGTGTTGCTAACACTGGCCTTAGCAAGAGCAGTGCTTCGCAGAATCTACCACCGGATCGGAAACGCGACCCACTGGGAAGATCCGGCGAGAAACTCAGTGGGCTATAGGTTAATTTACTCGTACTCGTCGAGCCCTTCGTCGCAGGGTTCGACGAGGACGGTGACCGGTGCTTGAGGTACCTTAAAGCACCGTTAATGGATCGGGAGGATCCGAAATGACGTGTTTAGGGCCGCTTTGTCCAATTGCGCGTCACCGAACACAATATTCAAGTCACGAATAAACCCGTCTTGAAGTAAGCGATAATTATGCTTTAATTCCGTATCTGTTTTCGTTCAGCGATCCATTAATGTTTCGCGGCAATTAAAAGGACGCATTATCTCGGGCTCCTTATCGTAATGCACTTACAATGATTTATTACGTGTGATTAGTTAAGCGAACACGAAGCTGCTGTGAGAGCCCTTGTAAAGTTTTAATTTTTAAAGGGGCATTTTTTATTTGACGTTTGTTCATGGCTTAATTATTATTACTAGAGGTGATTGCAAGTTAGGATATTGGTCTGATGAAATTTACTAAATTTGAAGGTATCGTGCCGACTTGGTGGTGTAGTAATTAGTGCCCCTGACTTAGGATATTGGTCTGAAGAAATTAACTAAATTTGAAGGCTTGGTATGGACTTGATGGTGTAGTAATTAGTGCCCCTGACTTTTGCACCGAGGGTCGTGAGTTCAATCCCCACATCGGGCAAGCTTTTCTGTGGTGAATAGATTTGTTTCCTCTTTATCTGGGTGTTTATTATGTACATATTTAAACATATATAAGTATGTATGTCAATCTCTGGTACACATAACACAGAGAGCCCTAATACGAACGTACGCGATTTGTCCCAGTTAAAAGTTATTACTTATTTTATTGCATAGAGACTTGAATAATGTTACGCGCTGGGGCTCGGGACAAATAAAATTCTGCCGAATTATACAAATTAAAAACTGTATTAGCACTTAGAACACTTAAAACACTTTAAAATTCTCAATTCGCTTCCTCCGCTTCGCTTCAGGTGATTCGTTCGCTGTTTCGCTTTGAGTAGTTCCAATTACTAACTGACTGTGTGCCATCTCGGCAACGCTTTTATAGCCGACACTACATCCTTAGAATTATCGAGAATATTCCACAGATTTCGAGTATTGTGTTTCCGCTATCTGACAATGGATGGCGTTGTACTTCTCGAGCGTTCATGTGCTTCTAGATCCTTCGATATTTGCTCGATTATTCGGCGATAGATGGCGTTGCTCTTGCTGGCGTAACAATAATAATAACTTTTTTTTTTTTTTTTTATGATTGAAAATTTACTGGTGGCCCGAAGGCCTTTCCAGTTTCACCAGGACAGGTGGGCGAGCAAAGGCTCAGCCAAGAGGGGTGGGATTTGCTAACAACTGCCCGAGCGCCTCCGAAGGAGACCTAACAACTCAAGAGCAATTGTTTCGCGAATGAATCTACTACCGGATCGGAATCGCGACCCGCTGAGAAGATCCGGCGAGAAACTCAGCGGGCTGATGCATGGGTTAGGTTGCACGTCGACCTCTTTGTCGAGTTCGACGAGTACGGTTACCGGGGTCCCTAAGCCTGCCCCTAGTATTAGAGCTGAAGGCGTCTAATGCAAAGGTTATTGGATCTGATGGATCCGTAAGGACGTGTCTAGGGCGTCGACGGTGACTGGCTCCTGCATGATCAGGATTCGGGGAGTAGTCAGCGGCGGCAACGATAAGGCGATTATCATGACGCATAGCCTTATCGAAGTATCGTTCCGACGCTGACTTCATGTATTTCCGAATTGATTCGAGGCCCAGGTCGTCGTGTAGGTCAACGTAATAATAACTATATCCAAATGGAGTCATACATAAGATTTAAATCCCAATTGTATAGTGGAACTGGTTTCCCACCCTTCAAACTGGTACGTGTGACTGATTCGCCATAGAAATGTTCAAAGTGATCACCACTTTCACCAATATGCTATCAAGCTCCCTTTCGGGCCTATTTTTGTATTCAGGGCAATTTAGTTTTTCGACTTCTATTTTGCAAGAATTAGATAGTAATATAACTTTAAACGCGATGCATTGAGTGGTCGCTTGATTACATTCACCAATTGTAGCAATACGACTAAGGATAAATTTTTGATAAGTATATTAAACAGAGAGAGTTTAAATAAAGTATGCTTTCTGCATAAGCTACATTGAAGTAACTAAGCAAAGAAGTTGACGGAATTTGCTTTGCACTTTTTAGTTGAACAACTTGAAACATCGGTGATGATCATTATTGAACTTATAGATTTAGTGCCAATTTCGTCATAAGATATTACTATATTTTTTTATTGCTTAAGGCGAGGCTTTATTGATATGACGAGCTCACAGTCCACCTAGTGTTAAGTGGTGACTGGAGCCCATAGACATCTACTACGTAAATGCAGCCACCCACCTTGAGATATAAGTTCTAAGGTCTCAGTAAAGTTACAACGGTTGCCCCACCCTTCAAGCCAAAACGCATTACTGCTTTATGGCAGAAATAGGCGGGGTGGTGATCCTACCCGTGTGGACTCACAAGAAGTCCTACCACCACCACCTACATGTATATATTTTTTCAAAATATACACAACAGGTTAAATCGAATCAGAAAGATTACCAAAGCCACAAAGATCCGGCTCCTAAGTACTTGCTGCTCGTGCATGGGCGCATACGTTTATTTTTTGGCCATATCTCCCGACAAAGAAATGACTCCATACAGCGCCTTGTCGTTCAGGGCAAAGTAGAAGGCACCAGACCACTTGGAAGGTTGCCTATGCCATGGACTGCTTATGCCAAGTCATGTCAGTTTGCATGAGTGTACCAGGCTTACTACAAACCGTCTCGAAGTGGCGGTTGCTCGTGAGGCGCATAACATCTGCCCACAGCAATGATACTGAACAACGTCCACGACCTTGGCGCTTGGTGACCTTCAGCTCTTCGAGAATGGAGACATCGGTTCTCAAAGCTGTCCAAAGAATGCATAGTAGCTTTCTCCAGCACCACATTTTAAAGGCATCGATCTTTTTGCGTTCCTTTTTCCTGAGACACCAAGTACAGGAAGATAGAAGCTTAACGTAACTTCGTCTTCTTCTTCTTCTTAGTCGAATACTTCATTGCTGAAGGTCGTGTCCCTGAAAGCCGTTCGTGGCTCTTTGTACCATCAGCTTCCATTTGCTTCGGTTTTCGGCTTCTCAGGGCGGTCGCAACAGAGAGTCCAGTGAGCGCAGTTATCTGATCTGCCCAACGGTTTGTTGGCCGGCCGGCGGGTCTTGTCCCTTCTACCTTGCCCATCACACATAAATATCTACGCAGACTCGTGTGCTGTTAAAATCTTCGTATCGTAATGGCGTTTCGAATCGTTTTGCGTGTTTGCATCGCGTTCAATCGCACAAAACAGTTCTAACTGCGCTCAGCCGATCGGCGTTCATTAGCGTCGCATTGGAACTTCATTTAACACGTGCGGATGGTTATATATAAATGAGAACATTTGACAAAATATATCTCGTAACGTCGCAAAACCAGAGACTCGGATTCGTGTGGTGTGTTTTTTGGAATATTATCAGCTGTTAGTTTAAGCTTTTGCGGGATTATGTTGTCAGTTGTTGTGTTTAAAAAAAATTCTTGTAAAAGATTAATTAGTGTTGTTGACATTCGATTGTGAAGTTTAAATATCTTTACGCTAAGCTGTGCTAAGTTGCCAAACAATAGATATGGCGCGTTGATCAAGTACATAAAAAATCTTGAGGATTTGTCGACATACTACAAGAAGTTATTCCAAATCCTATGCAGGGGTTATTAAAGAATGAGCATCGAAATTATTCAAGGTATGATGACTTTTTAAGTTTTAATTCATCACTTTTAAGTTATAATTTATACATATAGATTTTCCAATAACACTTTTGATTATATCCATGAGTGACCCTGTCATTACCGATGTCCATGAGAAGCGGCAACAAATTATGATCAGATTATATGTGCTCATCTCATTTGTTAGATTTTTGGCCTTTTGGAGTGTCTTTGAACACCAGGTGGGCTGTGAGCTCGTCCAACCAACTAAGCAATAAAAATATATATATATGTATATGAAAAAAAACGTCGTCCAGGGTTAGGATGCGCCTTTTTTGGTTAGGAGGTAGAGTCGTCGTATCGTTACCCCTACCACTAATGTACTTAGTGCAAGTTTTTAACATTCTCGATAGCGTAAAAGTTAACTCGAATTTGTATGCAGTTGGAACAGCGCCCCTAGCGGCAAACGTAGGCAAACATTCCTCCAACTCCATATTAACTTTTACGCTATCTAGAACGTTAAAAAACTCGAACTAAGCATACTGAATACTTGCAATAATATCGAAACCGAAACTAATTTAAAAAAAATTAACATAGCTTTTACTATTCATGCACCCTTATGACAAAATGGTTTTCTTATAATTTACATTCTGTAACACGAACGTGACAATCGAGATGTTAAATAAAACAGTGTACGCTCGCACACAGAACTGTTTTGAGACAAACATTAGCGTGTACAGTCAACACCAAAACAATAAATAAACGT
Organism: Bombyx mori; assembly: GCF_030269925.1. Classification (NCBI taxonomy): domain Eukaryota; kingdom Metazoa; phylum Arthropoda; class Insecta; order Lepidoptera; family Bombycidae; genus Bombyx; species Bombyx mori. The sequence continues at coordinate 19,400,878 of NC_085117.1, forward strand.
TAGCTGTCAATGGATTGTCAATAGTTGAGCTTCAAAGTATGCCGCGCCACCCGCCGCGATGATGCAGGTGCCTTATTCTACTAAACAAACTCGCGTTGTAGCAGCGTGGAATCTGCAATGCAAGAGTATGGGATATTTTTTTTTTAAAAGAGAGTAACACGTGCTCACTCAGTGTTACATACGCACGGACGTATTTAGCAAACTGAATTGCAATGATGTATAGGGAATACTTATATCGAATATCAAACAGCCGTTATTAATAGATCTAGTTATGTGCTGATTTGAAATTTTCGCAAAGATAAATATGTATTCCGAATCGGTGGCAGAGTCGTGACATGATACAAAAGCTTCAAATATGTCTTCTACTTAATCAAAAATATTTTGTGTTAAGTAAATATACGAATGATGGTAGTAATCTTGCGTAGAAAACATTTTTGAGTTAATAGTTTTGAGTGCCTAGCCTTTATAATGTTTTGTATGACTGATGTAAAATTTACCTACTTTGCAACCATTCCTTGAAATAAGTACGTAGCTTCAATCTATGATACCAAGACATTCGGACCCTATCTGGTTTTTTTTTAGTAGTACTTCGACAAGAAACAATAATTGTAAATAGACATGCTTTAACAAAAACCGACTAGAAATAAAAACAAGATATTCCAAAACAAATTAATATACAATAAAAACAAAAATCATCGAAATCGGTTGGCGTGATATTGAGTTATTGAGTTATTCATCTATTTGTCGCACACGTACTTAATGCAAATTTAAAACTTATATGGTTTTCTCATGGTTACCACTATCAGAACTGGACTAAATTGAAATGAAACCACACGGAAAGCGTCAGCTTTCTAATAAAAAAATAATCATCAAAATCAATTCACCCAGTCATAAGTTATGAGGTAACAAACATAAAAAAAACATACAGTCGAATTGAGAACCTCCTCTTTTTTTGAAGTCAGCTATAAATCTTACCGCGCACATTAGACTACATTGTTTACTCATTAATAATTAAAAAAAAAAATTGTTTTTTTTAGAAAATTACGAGTATTAAGTTACGATATGAAAATACACAGGAATAAAAGTTGAAAAAATGACCGACAGCTTTGAAATAAGTTTGAAGAGCGCCTTTGAGCACTAACGACATCTAGTTGTTTACTTTAAAACTACCAGACGTGAAATTGATTTTTATCAATAACACGTGGGAACTCCGCCGGGGGAGTCGATAGGCTTTTAAGTTTTGAATTTATTTATTACGTTCTACGATAGATGGCGTGGTGCTGGAAACCTAAAGGATCAAATTTATATTTTTTATAGCATTTTTATTACTTTATTACAATTATTAATAGTATGAATGGAATGCGTCGACGTTTCGACGTGACTATTAAAATGTTATTCTAAATATATATATCCGTTGAAATTACTCGCATACTCTACTTTGAAGTTGCTACATATGTAGAAAAGCTCACGGTCTACTGGGAGTGAAGTGATTTCGGGAGCCCACGGACAACACCGGTCAGCAGTATGCAAAAATCTTCTCTGAAGATCCAGCAGAAATAAGTAAAAGTGACAACTTGTTAGGATGAACGAAACATGAACAAAAAGTCACAAAATACTACTGTATGTATATTAGTAGGTATATAAGTGCAAAAGAGCTTATAAACACCACAAGTTGAATCCGGCAGAGAAATCGCGTTTGTAATCGTATCGAGACTTCAATATTATGATTATTCATCCTATTTGAAGTATCTTCATAAAATGAAAACACAGTGGCGGAAAGTTCATCCTAAAGCTGGCTGGAAACGCGGAAATAATCTTTAAAATTATGCAGGAATATATTTTCAAATCGCCAATCTCGATTCTATGACATATCCCGTGAGATAAACGATGGATTATGAGCATGTTTCTTTCACTCGAAAGCTCTCAATACAAAAGACATCAACGCGCGAACACGTCACGTCAGCTGCGAATGCACTATTGCATCACTAACACGTGCCTATTTATGTTTAGATTCGTGAAGTATTCTCAGAGAATAACACACTATATGTTTGTGGTTCGATTATGGAACAATATTGATTTATTTTAATAATAAATATCTTGTAAATTATGGTTAAATTATTTTAAATCCGCATTTTAAAATAGAGGTTTCTTTGCTGTGTTTCATCGTGATATATTTAGTGGTCCAGAGATCATCAGCCGTTCCTCTAGTTTCGATAGCAATTTTATGTAAAGCAACTAATGTCTATATGTAAAAAAATAGAATTAAATTGAAAAAAAATTGTTTTTTTTATTTTTATTAAACAGGTCTTGTAATACGTCACGTCAATAATCTCACGTTTTGTAATAGCACACGTCACGTGCAGTATTGTATTGCAGTAAGATAATAGGGGATGTCCAATCATGTAGTAAACTTTTTTTTACTTAAGCTTACCTCCCAAAATGCCTTAAAGGGATAGCCCTTTAAGGCAGCGTCACCAAGCGAGTAGGTGAGCTCTCGGGGCTCTAACCTAGGACGTTTTTACTAGCCCTAGCAAGAGCAGTGCTTTGCAGAATCTACCACTGGATCGGAAACGCGACCCACTGAGACGATCCGGCGAGAAACCCAGTGGCTGTGTCTATGGGCGTAGTCCACATTACGCTTTATATGCAGCTAAAAGAGTCATTAAAAATACATTCAAATCTATTCAGCCGTGTTTGTGTGATTGAGCAACAAACATGCACACACACACACACACAGCCTTTTACATTTATCATTTTGGTCTATATTTGGAGCGATATTCACAAGAAAAAATGCAAGGGGGCACAATAGTTTCACCACTGATTAGAATTGGGAACGATCATTGCGTTATACCTAATATTTGCGCTATTATTGTTGGAAAGAGAGAAAGAGAGAGAGAGAGAGAGTATTCTTTATGGTACGTAAAAAAAAACAATGCATAACGTTAAATACAAAAAAAAAAACAATTAGCGGTCTTATCGCTAAGAGCGATCTGTTTCAGACAACCACAAGGTGGATAAGAATATGAATTTATAATGAAATATGAATTTATGTGTATTCGACAAGATATCTCAAACCGAACTAAACTAAATGAATAAATTAAATTAAGCTCCATAGTTCAAACGATCAAAACAAAATGAGTATATTTATGCGTAATTATTATGTGGTTAAAACGGTTGTTGTTCGAATGGAATTCAGCTTCATAGCTCGAATCTCATGACGGCGTCCGCACTGGATTGGGGACCACGTAAGTACCGATAAGCGCGGCGTTGGGTGTCCCCCTGCCCGGTGCAGTGGACCAACGGCTTGCGGCGAAATGCGGGAAAACATTGGACGCGGAAATCGGAGGACCATTCATTGTGGGCGGACTATGGGAGAGGCCCACAGCAGTGCAGAGATACAGGCTGATGACTATTTTTTTTTTATATTTTTTTATTGCTTAGATAGGTGGACTAGCTCACAACCCACCTGGTGTTAAGTGGTTACTGGAGCCCATAGACATCCACAACGTAAATGCGCCACCCACCTTGAGATATAAGTTCTAAGGTCTCAGTATAGTTACAACGGCTGCCTCACCCTTCAAACCGAAACGCATTACTGCTTCACTGCAGAAATAGGCAGGGCGGTGGTACCCACCCGCGCGGACTCACAAGAGGTCCTAACGCCAGTAATTACGCAAATTATAATTTTGCGGGTTTCATTTTTAATTACACGATGTTATTCCTTCACCGTGGAAGTCAATCGTGAACATTTGTTGAGTACGTATTTCATTAGAAAAATTGTTACCCGCCTGAGATTCGAACATCGGTGCATCGCTCAACACGAATGCACCGGACGTCTTATCCGTTAGGCCACGACGACTTCGACGATGATTCGCATAGTAGGGTCTCTGGGCCCCCTCAACTGCTACATATGAAACGGATCGGAAATCGGAAACTTGTTTAATAAGCGACGAAAGTAATGACAAAACCAAGAGCTTGTATCGTTAATTGCGCCACTCATTAATTGGCTTTAACAGCTTTTCTTATCAGTTAATTTAAAACGTACCTACACTCGACTGGTTCTCGACTTCGTTCATGGTAATATTAGTTAGTTATATTTTGTGTGGGAAATAGGAAATACCAATTTTTCCAAGTAAGGACGTACTTAATACGTTTTCTTAAATGTATTCCAATTTTTTTTCTACCTTAGCTGTTAGCCTTTAGAGGCTATGCCAGCGTAACCAAGCGAGTAGGTGAGCTCACAGGGCTCAGGCCTGATGATGTTGCTAACACTAGCCGTAGCAAGAGTAGTGCTTCGCTGAATCTACCACTGGATTTGAAACGCGATCCACTGAGAAGATCCGGCGAGAAACTCAGAGGGCTAATATTCCACGACGGATGAAGAGCTCTGTGATAAGTTTTAAAGCTTTGCGCAGCTGGTAGTTGCGACACCCTTACCTGATTCATTAGAAGTAGTCATGTGAAGGGTGGGATAGCTGAAATAGGATTATTAATACTGTTACCTCTCTTCCGATAGCCAAATAGTAGATAGGCTTTACTGGTGGTAGGACCTCTTGTGAGTACGCACGGTTGGATACCAACACCCCGCCTATTTCTACCGTGAAGCAGTAATGCGTTTCGGTTTGAAGGGTGGAGTAGCCGTTGTAACTATACTGAGACCTTAGGACTTTAGAACTTATATCTCAAGGTGGGTGGCGCATTTACGTTGTAGATGTCTATGGAATCCAGTAACCACTTAACATCAGGTAGGTTGTGAGCTCGTCCACCCATCTAAGCAAAAAAGAAAGATTTCTTACGGAGCATCTTATGTTAGACGGCTACCAGGCCCCATAGGTACTACATAAAGAATACCGCTGCTTATTTCGATTATGTAAGACCGAAAACATAATTACAGGGCATAATAGTCAAACTGGAATGATTTGCGGCAAATATCGGGTGAATAGTAGAACTCGTCCATGTGTTTTATGTCCAAACAATAAACCATGATAATGCCTTTAACTACGAAGTGAGTTAATCGATAATCTAGCGGCTATGTATGCGGATCAATGGCGCTCCTCTCAGAGTGTGTTTGTTAGCGAAGCAGTAACTTTTGTTCGGAACACGATTCGGTTTAGAAAGTAAACCTTTGTCTAGAACTCAGTTAAGCTAACTAGACTTATGTCTGCGTAGAGGTCGGGACGTATCGGAACAAGTTTTGTAATATTGAATGTACGGAATCGAACTGTATAGGAATTCTTTGATTCTGTTGATGATTTTAAATAAACTTAAACATCTTTGAAAAGTCGTGTTTAAATATTTATATCGTTTCTAATTAAAAGCTATTAAGTTAATTAAAATTTAGGAAGGGGTAGCTCAATGAAAAGTTATTGAGTTGCTTGTGTTTACAGCTTGATTAATTTATGCTGAATTTGTTGGTTCTCTTAGGTGGTAGAGGAGCAGTGACACAATTAACCCGCTAACTCCAACCGCTTCCTTTACTAGGTTTCTAGACGTGAGCGTGACGAATCCTGCCGTTAGCCTTAAGAGACAACGTCAAAGTCTTTAATGCTCCTTAGTATTCTTAGTTTGCCGTGCCCTATAAACATAACTATATCACCTCCGAAATGGGCGAGAACTATAACTATCGATTTTTACGCGTCACGACAAAATATCTGGAAAGTCTTCATTCATTTCGCATTCCTCAACGAAACAAAACGCTTGATGTATGCGGACACAGACTACGCGGAGAGCAATCATTTTCGAATAATTACCGCGAGCGACCACAAACGTTAGGTGTGGCGTTGAATTCAGCCGGGAATTGGGCAGGCGCGGTGCGGCGCGGGCGGTAGGGCGCATAGCTTTCGGCGAGCTTACAAATAAACCTGTTTGCGTGTCGCGTCCCCCGGCCGCCGCCCGCGCCGCGCGCTGTCCGCTTAATGCACGAAATGAACTTTCGGTATCTGCACTTGCCTCTCCCGATCCCTTCTCGGAGACTTGATGCTGGCGTAAATCGGGAACCGAAACTTCGCTGCGAAATCTAACGATGAAAAACATTTGATGTTATTAAATATTAGCACCAGTTTGGTTTATTCGTTGTTTTAAGCTAGCACTTTTTATTCGTTCTTCCAGTTGAGTTGCAAATCTCATGCATTGCAGCTTCAAGAAATGCAGTGCCGTTTGTGCGTATCCTGCGCATGGGCAGGTCTCGTTTTGTCGGTGACCTATCGAGGTCGTTCAAACGCTCAGGAAATACCATTTCTAGTCGAAAAGTAGGTGTCGCTCGTGCTGTGCTGCGGGGTGGGGGCAGGGCGGGAGGTGAGGGGGAGCGTTGCGCGGCCGGGCCGCGGGGCGGGGCGGGCGGAGGCTTTAGTAAACGATCGTGTGCGAGCGCGAGAGGACGCCGCCGAGTTAGAAGCGGCGCGGCCGCGGAGTGTGATGCGAGCGCGCCGCCCGCCATGGCCACGCTCGGCCTCTCCAAGGTGTTCATCCTCGACAAGTACTTCACCGAGCTGCAGAAGTTCTGGGAGACTGAGAAGAAGCTGCAAGGTGAGCGCGCTCCGCCCGCCCCTTCACTTCGTTATTTTCTTTTTGTGTCGTGCTCGGAGCCGGCGAGCTCTCGTGTGTGGATGTGGTGCCGCTGTAGAGGAGGGGGCTCGCAGGAGGCGGTTTTTGTTTTGGCGTCACGGAGAGCCTCTGTGATAACGCAGTGACTCACGCCAGACCGTTATGGTTTGAATCTTCGATCATCAAAAACTTTTTGTGTTTAAAAATTGAACACATTTTTGTTTTATTCTTGAAAGTACTTAGCAATTAAATTAGGTAACATAGTAATGAACATGTCATTTCATCTATAATATTATCAATTCCATAAACAGGAAATTAAGAGCTTTTATTTGACAACATTCATTAGTAATTTGACATGTTATACGACGATCAAGTCGTCGTTAAGCTTATCTATGTTGTTTTCCGCAATCGGGACCCTTTCTCTTCCACTTTAGTAAATTACCATTTACAAATCGCAGCAGTGTTGTCGATAAGCGTTGTTTTACTACGAGGATTTGTGTAAGGAATTAACTCAGTTGTAAATGATTGCATTCAACTGTTACTTGTTTACGCCACATAACCAACTTTCTACGGTTAATTAAAATATCTACTCTGTTATAAGTTAGTAAAGTGATTTGTTGGTATGATGGTGTTTGGAAAGAAACGATCGCGTTTTGTCATAAATTTTATAACAAAAGAACCCTGTAGATGCGATTAGTTGACTCGTAGGGTTTTAAGTGGTTATTTTAGCCAATAAAGTCTAAATATGACGGCAGAATCCCGGCAATAAGCTCACATCACGCCTTATCCTTTTGATACGCAAATATATACATAGATTCGACAATGTCATATCTCATTCCCTTAATTATTTTTAAGCATGATAGGGTAAATTGAGCATAATAGCGGCATGACTATATTCCTGGCAATGGCGTGCGAAAATTGCCAAATTCTGCCATTATCACGCAATAAAACAACGATTGTGGTAGGAAACGAACAGGTAAACATTGTTACAAGAACACGTTTATTTTAAATATTACTACTACATATAAACATACGTAAAACAAGCTTTCATTTTATCTAATCGAAATCATCTTCAAACTGAAGTATGATTAGCATATTTGAGACGAGTGTTATCCGTGGGTAGGGGCCGCAGCGCCCCAGGGAATAAATATTTGGGTTTTTGTCCGGCCACGCAACGCTACCTGGGATTGAACTCGTCATCGTTCCATTCATTATCTCCCTTACCTGTTACATCTAAAGAAAAACAATTTTTTTCCCTACCTATGCTGATAGCCTTGAGAGGCTATTTCAGCTTCGCCCTAACATGTAGATGAGCTCACGGGGCTCAAGCCGGAGTGGTGCTAACACTGGCCCTAGCAAGAGCAGTGCTTCGCAGAATGGATTCTGCGTCGCGTGGTGGACCACGCGACCCACTGAGAAGATCCGGCAAGAAACTCAGTGGGCTGTGTCTTTGGGTTAATTCGCTCGTAGAGCCCTTCGTCGCAAGCGACGGGTTCTTTTTTTTTATTTATTGCTTAGATGGCTGGACGAGCTCACAGCCCACTGGTGTTAAGTGGTTACTGGAGCCCATAGACATCTACAATGTAAATGCGCCACCCACCTTGAGATATAAGTTCTAAGGTCTCAGTATAGTTACAACGGCTACCCCACCTTTCAAACCAAAACGCATTACTGCTTGACGGCAGAAATAGGCGGGGTGGTGGTACCTGCCCGTGCGGACTCACAAGAGTTCCTACCACCAGTGAAAAAAAAGCAATTAAAAATGATAAAAATTTCCATGAAGAAGTCCTTATCACTTTTTATTTATTTTTTATTATTATAAGTAACGGGTCATATAGGCTTAAGGCTGTCGATGCAGAGTACATAGTCTGAGCGGAGAGGATAGGTCTAGACTTGCAAAGTACATTGAGCAGAGGGGTCAGATCTAACGGCAGGCTCGGCGCGTAAGCCAGACTCCAGAAGAAGATTCGTTTTTTTTACTCACTGCAGCCCATAGACATCAACCACGTAAATGCTCATCTTACGACGTTAGTTCTAAGGCTTAGTTTTTACACATAATTTTTACTTTACTTTCAATTTTACGTCAGGGAATTCAGATTCCTATGATCGCTGACTGCATTCATAAACAGTGCGTCTCATCATCTCCAGCCCACGGCGCTTAAGGACTATGATATGTTATTTTATGGTTAGAATGGTGTACTCAGCTTAAAATAGTGGATTGGCTTCGAAGCTGATACGAATTATATTTAGGAGCGATGCTGACCACGTGCTGACCACCAATGTAAATAAATCGTAATAGGCTCGTATAATTTCAAATACATAAAAAAAATATAGATGAAAAAACATTCTCTGCTAAAATTCATTTTTTTTATTTTAATGGAGACTGTATTTTTTTACCGGTAATGTATTTGATCGTATCTCAAAATAATAATCATTATCATAAATCAAGCCTAATCGTCATAATTAACTGAATTTATCAAGTCATTGTAATGAATTTGTTTCATACGAAGTTTTCCTGTTTAGTGTTCTCCGGTACGCTCACAGATGCACGGGTGGTCGCTCATGTCATTTACATTTAGATACGTGATTCATTGGCAAGGGTTCGCAGGAACATGACTAAGAGTTTATTGTTTTCCTCGCGGTCGACCTGATGTTCATAGATTGCTGGAACCCATTTAACCTATAGCGTCAATACCGTCCCATATTTTCCGAAATAGAATCGAAGCATTCCCAATACGAAACCGCGGTGCTTTCGTGACGATTTAATAAATGAAACTGAGTGTTTTATGCTTGTGTTTTTTTTAATACAAAATGATTTAAGAAGATCAAATTATAATTTAAACATCCGCATTGCTCACCCTAGGCAAGCCTATAGCATGACCTGTTAACATTAACTTCTTACTTACGCATCGGTTGAGATGAAGAATAATAATCTGATGAACAATAAAGTCCAAAAAGCATTTGCAGAAAATTGAATATGGTTTGCATTTCATAAATTTATTTTTATGTAAACACTAATATTTATGCATAAATAAATACCAAACACAAATGCATGCGTATATTTCAAATTGTTACGATTGTATAGTGACCAGTTTTTCAGTTTCTTCGTAAAAAAAACATTGCCCTTTAACATAACTATTTATTAATCTATGCCTTGAAGGCCGACGACCATAAGGCCCACCTGATGGTGAGTGGTTACCGTCGCCCATGGATTTTTGCAATGCCTAGGGGCAGAGCCAAGACGCTACCTACCGTAAATATTGAAATATGATAATATTGTAAGCAATTCGTTCAATTTACGATCTAAAGAAAGTGTATATCGAAGTACGATTTTCATATATTGAACAATAGACACGGATACGCGATTTCGGATTTCAGTTAACGATGAATAAAAATTCCACATCCAAACCCCTGAATACGATCTTTTACAGCTGACTTCGACACAGACCTCAGAGGACTACGTAATCAATCAATGACTAATACGGGGCGATCTTTACAATAATAAAAGAGAGTATAATTGAACAGTCAGTGTCAAAGTAATTTTATTAAAAAAAACGGCTAATTAATACGCGTTTGAAATGTGTTTTAATACTACAGGAACTGCAATTAGAAATCAGAATTTAACCCCTAATAATATAAAAGCTATTGGCTAAACATATTTCTATTTTAGTAACTGGATAATGATAGTAATTTAACGCGGAATCCTCTAATCACCACGTGGGCGTGGGAACGGCGGTGCTATCATACGGAAATACATAATATTAAATAAGTTTCGCGGGTTTGATTTTTTCATCACGGATGTCATTCGTAAGCACGTGTTCCGTACGTATTTTCGTATTGGAAAGAGACTTATTTTCCCGGTTCTTTTTTGCCTACCTACGCTGGTAATATCCAGGGGCTATATCAGCATCACCTAACGCTCACGGGGCTCAGCTTGGCGTATTTGCTAACACTAGTCCTAGCAAGAGCAGTGCATCGAAAAATCTACCACCGGATTTGGAATCGCGACCAACTGAGGAGATCCGGCGAGAAACTCAGTGGGCTCTTCCCCGAAAAGAATACGTTTGTGTTTGTACAATTTGTACAGTACAGTATGGCCAATGACGACATTATGCAAGATGCGTTCTCTGACTCGCATCAAATTAAAACGCCTATAACTTTTTCATTTCTTCACAAAAATTGATTAGGCAATCGTCGATCGGTTGTATTTATTGTTAGCTATTTTATGGGATATTAAAATAAATTTATTTAGCTTCCGATTTTAGCTCATACTTTAATACACATTTCGAGAATGGCTACGTATGGTCTTGATTATTCAAAATAACCTCTTGTGAGACAGCGCGGGTGGGTACCACCTATGCCTATTTCTGCTGTGAAGCAGTAATTCGTTTCGGTTTGAAGGGTGGGGCAGCCGTTGTAACTATACTTGAGACCTTAGAACTTATATCTCAAGGTGGGTAGCGCATTTACGTTGCGGATGTCTATGGGCTCCAGTAACCATTTAACACCAGGTGGGCTGTGAGCACGTTCACCCATCTAAGCAATAAAAAAAAAGTATTTCCTATTGACATCTTAGCCTATAGGCAGTTTAATGGTAATCTTAATGGTATCAACGACAGTTAAGTTCAAATATTCCTCAGAGTTATGGTATAATCCAATTAAGCTTTTAATTAAACGACTTTTAATTAATATAAAAAATATACGCCCGACGGGTGCAGAGAATGTAACAAGGATGGCGCTCGCTTAGAAATTTTAATCGCGGAATCCGTAGTATGCTCATTGTATGTATTAGAAACGCCATGATTTATTATATATATGTACGTGTGGGTTCAGGTGGGAGTGTTGATGTTATTGAAGATAGTTCACGGTCCTCACATACAAGTAGAGTGGTTAGAGTAGATTGCATGCGTAATTAAACTCCAATATAAAATAAATGCCAGTGCAAAATATGAAACACAAAAGTATTATGAGAGATCTAATCACTAAAGCCTTGTTCGGACTAGGCGAGTATTTTAATCGAGTACCAAGTAATTTGGTGGCTAAACTACTCGCTCGCCCGAAAAAATAGAACAAAATGGATTGACTTGACTAAATTATTTACTAACCTACTCGACTAAATTTTTGGTGCTCAGACACATTTAGCTACTAAATTACTCGGTACTCGACTAAAATGCTCGCCTAGTCTGAACAAGGCTTTAGAGTGATCTCTTGTAGACAAGTTAAGTTGAGTACTCGATGCGAAAATATACATAAGAAACGATACGAAAATCACGTCAATTTGAATTTATTTTGATTCTTCGGCTTCAAACTTCTGGACGCACTAAACGCTGCATCTGTCATTCTTGTGTATACATTAGAATTTGTACTTTAATATAATTACGGCAAAGAATCTCGTGTACCGTTACAATTTTTTTTGCTTAAACATTCCCGTAAGCAGGTTCTGTAGGCTAGATTAAAAAAAAACTATATTACATACGTTAAGTACGTTAGTAGAAAATTGTTTTTATATTACGTTTTGAATGTGTACGTAAAGTTTTTTTTACTGCATTGGTGGTTGGATGAGGTCACAGCCCATCTGGTGTTAAGTGGTTACCGGAGCCCATAGACATCTACAACGTAAATGCCGCCACGCACCTTGAGCTATGAGTTCTAAGGTCTCAGTAAAGTTACAACGGCTGCCCCATTCTTCAAACGAAACGCATTACTGCTTCACGGCAGAAATAGGCGGGCTGGTGGTACCTACCTGGGCGGACTCACAAGATATTCTACTAGTAAAGAAACTAATTTCCTATTCAATTGAATTGAATTCCATCGTTGGCTTTATTTAAAAAGATTCTTTAGCCCATATTTTTATATATGTACCTACTCTGCGTACAACTCAAACGTTAGTTTTTTTTTAAGGGATTTTATGACCTGGTAACTAAGACCTTTAGTCTTATTTTAATTTTAATGAAAACTGCACAATCACTTTATTGAAATGAAATGAAAAATGATAATATGAAATGAAATGAAATTAAGTTGATTAATATGAAACATGGCATGGCATGAAATGAGATGAGATGATATGGGATGAAATATAATCTCAGTAAAATGGTGGTCATTTACTGAGACTTTTACAGTGGAGGATCTCGAGAAATTACGTCCAGCGGCTTTGTTTTATTTTCCCACATTTGTGGACTTTCAAAGATACTAAACAGTTAATAAACCACCGTTGTTACACATTGAAACCTGAAGGAACACAAAATAGACAAAATAAAAGAAATTACACAATTTTACTCCTCGCGTTCCCACCAAAAAGTCCTCAGTTTTGTTATGATCTCATTGATAACCTCTAAACACATTTCTGTTTACAGCCCAATCATGAAGGTTACCTTAAGCTTGAAAATTTTTAAGACTTTATTTATCAACGCACACCGCGTCCGGACTTTTTTTTTAGAGAAATTGTACTAGTCCCCGCTTCTCTTGGTGAAACTGGAAAGGCCTCCGGACCACCAGTAATCTTTCCTTTATAAAAAAATAAAAAATAAAAAAGATATTGTACACAGGTTCTACAAAAAATAGAAATGATTTATTACAATGTCAGGTGACATTGAAAGATGAAAGGGATACCATTTCACAGGTAACCTTTTTGAGCCAAGGGTTCCGTTTTTTTTACGCCACTAATGATATCAATACATTGAAAACCAATAATATTTTCAATTAATTATTAAAAAATAAGTACAGTGAATATTTCATTAAATTAAAATGAAATTAGTCCCTTAACAGCCAGCCTTAACAGATTTGCGTGCTCTTGCTGTATAAGTGTGTATAATGTATTTAAGTTAAAAATACATACCGCATCTTTAGAATTGAAGTGGTTTAACCAAAAATCTTAAGAAAATTAGTTTTAAACTAAGAATGACTTATAAACATGTATTCTACTTATTAGTAGTTTACAAACTTATTATTTGTAAATTTAAATTTAATTTTAGTCTAGAAAACGACACAGTACACTTACTGTGTCTTTTAAATCAAGTGTGTACTTTAAACTTTAAGGTATGCGCTTTAAGGCTTAAAGTATTAAATTTAAAACTGAAAAACTATAATAATTCTTCAATTGCATTTTAGTTCAATTCTAGAGATGCGAAATGTCATATATGTATATCAGTCTCTTATTCCCACAGTGCAGAATACTAGCTCGGTATCAGTAATTCTTAGCCGATTCTTTATTTATGTAAATATTTACGGTTTCTGCTGACGTGTTGAAAAAGTTTTTATTATTATTATTATTTAGAAAACTTGAGCATTTCTGCTAAAAACAAATATTTCGCTTCAGTACGACCTAAAATATAATCGCGAATGACGTCTTGATGCTATCACGGAGCTCACGATTTTCCTCTCACCAAACGTTTATTCGTGTCACGTAAATATCAACTCTATCCCGTTTAAAATACAGCCTTCGAAATATACATAAATAATATTGTCAAATTATATTTTTGATAAGCCATATTCGTCCTTACGGAGTCGTGATAAACGTTATACGTGGGCTCAAAGTTTTCTGAGGCTTCTTAGGATTCCGAGCGGAGTCATTTTATTTTGCGATTGATGCGAGATGACCCGTGAACGATCGTTTGTATCTACGGGTAAGTATTTGTGTACAGTGGGGTTTATACGTCGGCTCGTCTTGAATCTGTTAGTCTTATCTGACTTTACTGTTAGTCGAGAAGCATTTGTGGAAATACCATAATTTATACGATAGTATTTTGTCAAACGATTTCTTTTCTGGTGGTAGGACGTCTTGTGAGTCGGTAGTGTACGGTGGTACCTACCCGTGCGGACTTATTTCTTATTTGCCCCGCTTATTTCTGCCGTGAAGCAGTAATGCGTTTCGGTTTGAAGGGAGAGACAGCCGTTGTGACTATACTGAGACCTTAGAACTTATATCTCAAGGTGTGTGGCGCATTTACGTAGTAGACGTCTATGGGCTCCAGTAACCAGTTAACACCAGGTGGGCTGTGAGCTCGTCCACACGTCTAAGCAATAAAAAAAAAATAAGAAAGGAGGAGGATCTATTTCCCAACATATTTGTTCCCTAATTTATGTTGTATGTATGTGTAAATCCCAGCAGTAGACGACTGTTCATAAAAAACTATAAATGAGTCGACTATTATCAAAGCCGGCAATCTGACTTTTGGACAATTATTGGTAAATCAGAAAAACGAATTATTGACTTTGTATTCCATTGGCAGTCACAAAACTCTTCGGAACGACATCTTAGATAAATAACAGGTTAACTATTAACCTTTATTTAATGCAGGTTTTGAACCGTATTCTTTGAGACGATTATATTCAAATCAATCTGTATTGACATATCAATAACATTTTTTTTCCAAATGCACAGATTGCCACCTTTGATAATAGACGACTCAAATATCGTAACGAGAATGTCACCACTAACCTTCAAACCTTAGGTGGGACCTCTTGTGTCCGCACGAGTAGATACTACCAACCTGCCTATTTCTGGTGGATGGCGGTATTTACGCTGTAGATGTCTATGACCTTCGGTGACCACTTAACACTGGGTAGGCCGTGAGCTCCATACACCTAAACAATAAAAAAAAACGATGATACGACTTAAGCACAGTCTAACCCATCTAATTGAAAAACATGACTGCTTCGAGGCCAAAATAAGCAGGGTGGTGGTATCTACCTGCATCACTATATGCTCAACCGCCAGTATTTGAGAAAATTGATAAATTCTGTGGTTTTCGTTTTACAGAACAATTTTGTACCATAGGATATCAAACGCAATACATTCACATGATTGCAAGTGTATGGAACGTTGTTACACTTAAGTGTGATTAGTGTGAGTTTTTTAACTTTCTCGATAGCATCAAAGTTAACTAAAATTTGTATGGAGTAGTAGTGGTGCCTACGTTTGCCGCTAGGGGCGCTGTTCCAACTCCATACATATTTCAGTTAACTTTTACGCTATCGAGAACGTTAAAAAACTCACACTGAGCACACAGACAGTGATTCTTTTGTCCACGTGTTTCTTCTGGCCAATAATGATTACGTAAACATTACGTATTTTTAGGTAACGTTCGCTCGCACGAAGTGAAATAATTTATTTTACGTAAACACATCACAATAGGAACTGCTCATGCGTCAAATTGTTTTTACTTTTTGTTCTTTTCCAGTTTCAAGGACTCAATTCTTTATTAGATGCGAATTTTTATTTTTATCTTTAAATATTAATTGAGTAAAACGCCATACATAACTCTGGCAATCGCGATATACAGTAAAAGTTCTTTATTCCCGGAGTACATGTTTCGTAAATATGCCGCGAATACAGAAACCGTGAATATGATATGGTAATATTTACATACTCATATATGGGATTATAGGGATACATTCCTAGGTGACAAAATAAAACGTACTTTAGGCAATTGTAATAAAGTTTATTTTACTTTTTTACTGGTCGATTTGACGACGTGCTTTCAAAGTATATTTGGTTGGATACCTACATATACGAATCATTTTCATCAATTTGTATGAACCAACAAAATAAAACGTACTTTGGGCATAGTTGTAATAAGGTTTATTTTACTTTTTTACTAGTGGATTTGACGACGCGCTTTCAAAGGATATTTTGTTGGATACCTACATATAGGAATCATTTTCATCAGTTTGTGTGTCGATCCGCGAATAAAGAAATATTTAGCCGCGAATATAGGAATCGGGACGCATTCTTTAATCCGCGAATATTGAGAGCAGGAATGTAGGAAGCGCCAATAATTATATTTTAGTGTATATTGGTCTTAGGAACTATCCGTATGCCATCTGTCGCGGTTGGTCTCTGACAATCAGAGACCAACCGCGAATGAACAAACACGCAGAGATGAGATTCTGACTCACACGAAGCTTATACTGTTTTAGTTATTTTAATACCAACTAAACTCGCTTGCTAACCCCCAGTGCTTGAGTAGAAGTGTTGGGATTTCTTAAAGCCTAAAAAAATTCGTAAATGAATTAATCTCAGCAAAAGAAAAACTGGAATCTGGTAGTACCAGCTACCAAGTCCAATTGTCGAAGGAATTTATGTCTATAAGTCCTGATAGCCGATAAACAGTTCATCTATCACCAAACTGAATAAATTTCATATTATAAATCATGCTTTAAATGTAAAATGGCGTACAAGTTGTAACATGCATCGCGTGCTCTTTAGGCACGGCTAGCACGCCAAATGAAGCCTCGATTGAATCACTTAGCTTATTCATTTCGTGAATATTCTTCCTATTCCAATGCAATCTCTTTTTGTTAGATCGTTCGCGCTAAAATGGTCGGCGTAAGAATAAAATGTGAAATAAAACAAGCGGGCGCGTGATACGTAATTTTGTGTTTTCAATCAGTTATATGACTTGAGAAATTAAGATTGCTATCCCACAAATATGTATGATTTCCCAAAATAAATATCCGCCAGTAGTAAATAAATGTGAGATATTAAGAACGAGTCGAAATTATATTCCTCATTATTTCGTTAAGTGACTTTCCCTACCTATTAGCTAAGAGGCTAGCTAGTTAAGAGATAAGAGGCTAGTCAAGCTTCTCGCGGACGGGTAGGTGAGCTCACGGGCTCAACCTGTGAGAATTTGCTAACACTAACTCTAGCAAGAGCAGTGCTTCGCAGAATCTACCACCTGATCATAGTAGCGACCCACTGAGAAGATCCAGCGAGGAACTTAGTGGGCTGTGTTAAGGGGATTAAGCGACGAAATTTGTTTATTCGTTGTACACCTAAATGAACTAAATAATCTGTATAAGTATAAATAAAGAGTTACAGCTTGCTTATTTCGTTAAAACGCCTCTCTTAACGGCAGCTCATTTAATTATGTTCTTGACGAGGCTGAAAAAGTCAGGTGTGCATGTGCGGAATGCGCTTTTACTTTCAGCGCAGCACATGGCGGCATCTTGACGCTCAACGCACGTGTAGACACATGCAGCTGATTCTAAATGCAATAGTTGCGCACAATAATTACGTATCATTACATTAAGTCACCATATCGTTACGAAGTAAATAAATAAATTTATACGTATTTAGGACAGAAAATAGTTTTAGTCGTGCTGTTGATTTTGGCTATGCTAATAGAATAAATTATTAATCTACCTTGTATTTTTTTTTCTTAGATGGGTGGACGAGCTCACAGCCCACCTGGTGTTAAGTGGTTACTGTAGCCCATAGACATCTACAATGTAAATGCGCGACCCACCTTGAGATATAAGTTCTAAGGTCTCAGTATAGTTACAACGGCTACCCCACCCTTCAAACCGAAACGCATTACTGCTTCACGGCAGAAATAGGCGGGGTGGTGGTACCAACCCGTGCGGACTCACAAGAGGTCCTACCACCAGTGATTACGCAAATTATAATTTTGCGGGTTTTGAGTTTTATTACACGATGTTATTCCTTCACCGTGGAAGTCAATCATGAACATTTGTTAAGTACGTATTTCATTAGAAAAATTGGTACCCGCCTGCGGGATTCGAACACCGGTGCATCGCTAGATACGAATGCCCGGACGTCTTATCCTTTAGGCCACGACGACTTCAATACTGTATAGTACTTGTATAGTAATAATAATTGTTTTCTTTCAAAACTATCTTAAAAACATAGTCCCTGTGATGTCTTTCCTGTTCCTCGTGCAGATTGTCCATCGCCTTGTGTAGTTTTTTAATTAGTTAAAAGTAAAATAATGTGTTTATTGTATTTTATTTGAAAATATTCTGTAACTGGTTTATTACTTATAGAGAAAATATGGCTTAGATTCCTCGCCAAATACCTTTAATCATTACTGAATCTAACGCAGTCAATCAAAATCGAACGTAGTCAAATTTTATGAATTAAATATCCTCTAACTTACTGTAAATTTTATTAATTTTTTATTTATTGGGTAGCAACATGTTATACATCAGCTCAGAACATTACAGGAATCATATACATTGATTTCACACTAAATGCTAACACAATTACAGGTAAAGACTGCATGCATAAAAAAAAGCGGTTCATTATATAAAAAAACAAAAAAAAAACTATATATAACATTACATGAAGACCTTAAATTATTACACATTTACTACCAAATACGCTATTACATAATTGAAAAAACTCATTGAGCAAGGCTGTAGATTTCTCGTCTAAAACTGTCAACAGTGCCAGCAAAAACGTCCGGAGAAATTTTTGAGAACTTTGTTGTTAATGCATCTAGTACCTTCTTGTCGATACACCGACTTTAGTGACGTCTGTATTAGTGATCGCTTTACTTTAACTAAATTTATAAACTGTTTACTGGCATCGTCATTAAAACTACAATCGGAATTTTCTCAATCTTATTTTGTGTCGAACAAGGCCGGCTAGTGCTAACTTTAGCTAACGGTAAATACAAATTATACATACCGGTTCAATATATAATGATGATTGCTATAGCTCTCAACGTGTTTAACTTACGAAGGGTTACTGCTTTTCATTCATTTGGTCACGTGGAAACTATTAAATGTAATTTCACATTAGAACGGTGTCTATGTACTGAGCTACAAGTTAAAATTGTCTTCTTTTTTTTGGAATTTTTAGTTTATTTATTTTCTTATTGCTTGGACGAGCTCACAGCCAACTTGGTGTTAAGTGGTTACTGGAGCCCATAGACATCTACAACGTAAATGCGCCACCCACCTTGAGATATAAGTATAGTTATAATATTATTTATTATTTGTCTCGGTCTCGTAATATTTATCATATTATATAGTCTCTATTTATCTTGTAGATACATACTTTCACAAGCGTTTGTTTTTTTTCTAATATACATTACATATTGTTTTTATTATATGATCTAATTGTATAAAAGAATAAGGATATTGGCTTCAAACTAATTAATGTCTTCATTTTTTTTATTGCTTAAATGGGTGGACGAGATCACAGCCCACCTGGTTTTAAATTGTTGCAGGAGCCCAACAACATCTACAACGTTATTGCCGCCATCCACATTGAGATTTGCGTTCTAGAGGTCTCAGTTGTAACAGCTCAGGGGCTGCCCCACCCTTCAAACCGAAACGCATTACTGCTTCACGGCAGAAATAGGCAGGATGGTGTTTTTTATTTTATTTTTATTGCTTATCTAATCCAGATGGACGAGCTCACAGCCCACCTGATATTAAGCGGTCACTGGAGCCCATAGACATCTACAACGCAAAAACGCCACCCACCTTGAGATATAAGTTCTAAGGTCTCAGTATAGTTACAACGGCTGCCTCACCCTTCAAACTGAAACGCATTACTGCTTCACGGCAGAAATAGGCGGGGCGGTGGTACCTACCCGTGCGGACTCACAAGAGGTCCTACCACCAGTAATTACGCAAATTATAATTTTGCGGGTTTGATTTTTATTACACGATGTTATTCCTTCACCGTGGAAGTAAATCGTGAACAATTGTTAAGTACGTATTTCATTAGAAAAATTGGTACCCGCCTGCGGGATTCGAACACCGGTGCATCGCTAGATACGAATGCACCGGACGTCTTATCCTTTAGGCCACGACGACTTATATGTTACCTACCCGTGCGGAGTAACAAGATGTCCTACCACCGGTAAATCTGACAATTTGCTGCCGCTTTTCATGGACATCGACATTGACAGGACCACTCACGGATGTAGCCAAAAGTGGTATTTAAAATCTAGATGAGAATTATAACTTAAAAGTCATACCTTGAATAATTTCGATTTTCAGTTAGAATTGCTCTAGCTATAATTATGCGGGGTTGATTTTCATTACACGATGTTTATTACAAGATGTATTAAAAATACGGTAAAATACGGCATACTATTTATGTTAGGATTAATTGAACCGTGTTCAGAACAACAGGCTAAACGTTACAGCTTATAAGCATTTTACGTATTGTTTATCACCTTCTATGCATAATCCACGCGATTCTGAATTTCTTCGAAGCCAGTATCTTTGTTCTTTTGTACAATTAGATAATGTACTAAAAAAATGTTAATTAAAAAATATATGCTTATACCGATTGCTTGGGATGGAAGGTTAGTCCTTTCCACCTTCGTCAGATAGGTGAGCTAGCATGGGATCAGCCAGGAGAGGTGGCGTCTGACCGAGCCCTCCAAAGATGACCTAACAGGTTGAGAGCGACTTCGAGAATGCATCTACTTTCAGATCGGAATTGCGACCCATTGAGAGGATTCGGCAGAAACTTAATTTTTATTTTTTTTATTTCTTACATGGTTGGACGAGCTCATAGCCCACCTGGTGTTAAGTGGTTACTGGAGCCCATAGACATCTACGACGTAAATGCGCCACCCACCTTGAGATATAAGTTCTAAGGTCTCAGTATAGTTAGATGTTATACGTGACCTATATCTAACTACATGTATCTATCCGTGCAAGAGAATGTTTTAAAATATTTTGTAGTAACTTTAAAACGTCCCGATGAATTTTCAAAATGTTCAATACAATTGTCATTTTTATTACTTTATCCGAATATCTTGATCAAGATAATCAAAATTAAAAAAAAATTATTTTAATTTTTAGTACAGTTTGTTAATTAAGGTTTTTTATTTATTACAATACAATATTACTTGTACTATAATCACTTTTTGATGTAATATCTACGTTTCCCGGGCACGAATTTCATTTCAGAATGTCCGGTGCTTAGAATATTTACCTTTTTACGAAAATTTGAGAATAAATCGTCTCAATTTTAACGATTATACAAAAAAAAACACACACATACATATACATTTGAACATTCTCGAAATATTATGAAACTTTTCTGTAGTGTTTGGACACAAACATGCCCGAACCGGTTTGAATCCCGGCAGCCCTGCGGAATCCGACCGTATGATACAGTCCTGTTTCTCTACGCGGGTTCAGGCAAAATATTATTACTTATTAAAATCAAATATTCGTTAGAGATATATAAACGAAAATCTATATATAAAAATACAAAATTTTAATAAGTACAGAAAATATATTTAAAGAATAGAAAAATGTTAATGTCATCAGTGTAGTCATACCTAGTCAATTAAATATGCATGAAAAAGATTAACTCAAGATTCATCGTCAGATCTTAATAAAAATCTTAAAGGGACCACATTAGAAGAATCAGGTTGCAAATTAAAAAAAGAAACATTACTATCGGTCCGCCTAGGTTTGAAGTAACACATATAAAAATCGACAATTTCCTTCTTTCTTGAAGACTGTTAAAAATATTAAAACAAAGTATTAGCCGTTTTTGGGTTTCATGGAATACAACTAAATAGTTTTACTATTTTATTTAACACCCCTTATTGGAAGTAATTTGTTTTCGCACGATACAATTCATTACTGCTTTCTGTATTTTGTATCTTCCATGGGGATTACTCTAAGGATTTGTATAAAATCAAATCGACATTGTCTTTGTATCAAGGCACACTAAACAAAGACGATTTGACGGACAAAGTCCGTACACTAAAAGATTTTATAGTTCTATTTTTTTATCCTACCTATACTGATAGTCTTGAAAGGCTATGTCAGCGTGAGATGAGCTCACAGGGCTCAAACCTGACGAATTTGCTAACACTAGTCATAGCAAGAGCAGTGCTTTGCAGAATCTACTATCGGATCGGAAACGCGATCCACTTAGAAGATCCGACGAAAAACTCTGTGTCTGTGGGCTAGTTTACTCGCCGAGCCCTTCCTCGCAAGCGACGGGTTAGACGTTAACGATGACTGGTACCTAAAAGCAACGTTAGTGGATCGGGAGAATCCGAAATAACGTGTTTTGGGCGACGTCGACTGTTTCCCATTCGGTCCGCCGGGAATGAACAGTTTTAATTTCTGTTAAATAACCAAATGACTATGTTTGTTGTAGACGCGTCGTCATCGAACGAGGCGGTGCACCTGCAACGACGGCTGCTGAGTCTGAGCTCGGAGCTGGTGACGCTTCGCAACCACTTGCACGTGGGAGCGGCTGGAGGCACGGCTGCCGGTGCGGCCCCCACTGCCGGCACTAGCACCGGACAACCCGCCGTCCCGCCGAGAGCACCGCACTTGTTACCACCGCCGCCGCACGCCGCGCAACCGCCCGCTCCACCGCTTCACCCCCTGCCGCCTCCTCCTGGTAATATTGATGTAGATGAGATCAGGGGCCACCAAGTTTCAGCTCACACACATCACGGCGTGAACACTGCCACCGATATTGAAACATTAGAACGAAGTCTCTGTTATATTGTATAACATATGTCCCACTTTTCAAACTCGAACCTATGACTCAAGGTAAAAACAGACAGAGTGGTGGGCGAATCCATCCATGCAATAGCTCAGAGAACCCGCGAAGGCACTGTATACATATGAATGCCAGTGGTGGACCCATGATCTATGTCAATTTATATGACAGTAAGTCGTCGGTCACTGACTGACCAGGATTTTTGTCATTTGTTCGTCATAAATTGAAATCTGTTGCTAAGTTCAGCTTTAGTTGGACTGTTTATATTTTATTTTACTCAAAAAATCTGCTGGTTTCAGTATCGTAATTATTTTAAGTTTTAATCCTAATCTGTTTCAACTACGACACATGTCGTGGTCTCGAAGTATTAATAGCATTTACTTGCATTAAATTGGAGATATAAGCAACGTTCCATAGTGGATTACGTTAGGAAACTAATAATGTGTTTAGATCTATTAATCTGTTTCACAAGCTGAATAAACAGAAGATTCATTCGATACTAACATGTATTTTCATCGTACTTAAGATAATTTTATGAGTACAAATTTTCAAATGTAGAAACGCGATGGCGGAACGTTCCGGCCGCCCCACCACAAGCGAGCGCGGGCCCTACTCCCACGAGTGGGACGAGCGGTCCGAGCGGAGTGAGCGGTCTAAGCGCAAGTGACGTGGAGGACCTCATACATCTAAGAGGACCGCTCACAGAAGACGCGGTCGTTAGAGCGTTGCAGGCGAGATTCTATCACAATAAGTTTTATGTAAGTTTTCTACATACATCATTTAAACCGTCAACCTATTTTAGCCGTGAAGCAGTAATGCGTTTCGGTTTGAAGGCTGGGGCAGCCGTGACTATACTTGAGACCTTAGAACTTATATCTCAAAGTGGGTGGCGCATTTACCTTGTAGATGTCGTGATCAAGTCGTCGTGGCCTAACGGATAAGACGTCCGGTGCATTCGTGTTGAGCGATGCACCGGTGTTCGAATCCCGCAGGCGGGTACCAATTTTTCTAATGAAATACGTACTCAACAAATGTTCACGATTGATTTCCACGGTGAAGGAATAACATCGTGTAATAAAAATGAAACCCGCAAAATTATAATTTGCGTAATTACTGGTGGTAGGACCTCTTGTGAGTCCGCACGGGTAGGTACCACCACCCTGCCTACTTCTGCCGTGAAGCAGTAATGCGTTTCGGTTTGAAGGGTGGGGCAGCCGTTGTAACTATAATTGAGACCTTAGAACTTATATCTCAAGGTGGGTGGCGCATTTACGTTGTAGATGTCTATGGGCTCCAGTAACCACTTAACACCAGGTGGGCTGTGAGCTCGTCCACTCATCTAAGCAATAAAAAAAAAGAGAAAAAAAAAGATGTCTATAGGCTCCAGTAACCACTTAACATCAGGTGGGCTGTGAGCTCGTCCATCCATCTAAGCAATAAAAAATAATAATCATAGACTGTAAATAATTAAAACGGCGAATTATAAAAATCTTATTACTTGACACTGGCTAATGCACAAACCGTGCCGGAAGAAATAGAAAAGAAGAAGAAAAACCAAAGAGTTTTACATAATAAAGGTTTTTCTTTAAATAAATATGAATTAGTAGTAGATTTTAAAACGGTGGGTTAAATCGAGTAACGGAGATACTACGCGCGTATGTTGAATGTGCTGAGCGGCAGCGCAGGTGTGCTTGTCCGGTTCGGTTGTCGGAGATCGTGCAGGTAAATTGTGCCCGGTCGAGTCTCGAAACAGCTATTACGAACGTCGACCCATTTAATGCGAAGCCGGGCTTCGTTGTGTAGTTCTATTCAAAATACGCTTGTTAGTTTTCGATGAATTTGTCAACGTAATCTATACTAATTTAAAAATCTACAGTGGTTTTTACGGATGTTCCGTTATAACTACTGAACCGTGCATCCGATTGACTTGAAACTTGGTATCCATGTAGAAAATACATGTACTTAATGGATAGGCTAATATTTATATGAATGTTGGACTCCCTATACCAGTTGCGTTGGCGTTCATGATGAGAATCTTTGTGGGGGTGAGAAATAATAATGTTAATTTTAAATGCCCAGCGAAGCGGACGGGTATAGCTAGTATATTATAAAACTATAAAATGAAACTTTCCCATATCGTAGAACATAACAAAAAAGTTATAGGTATTTAAGTTATATAAAATAATTATAACGCACTTCACATAGTTTCTTAATTCGGGGCGTATATTTTAATTTTAATATATAACCTTAAATAATTACTATTTACCGTTCCACGTATGAACACAAATATAGATATTAATATAAATAAAAGGATACATTAAAATAAAAGCTTTATTTTTATAATTTACACGACTTTTAAGTGACTAGTTGGTGTAGTAGTTAGCGGCCCTGACAGTTGCGCAGAGGGTCGTGGGTTCGATTCCCACATAGGTCAAACATTCGTGTGATGAACAGGTTTGTTTGCTCTTGGTCTGGGTGTTTATTATCTATATATTTAAAGTTATATAAGTATTCCCGAGCGCTATGACAATCCTTCTTGAAACGAGACTTCCGGAAAGTCCTTAATGGTAGGCAGCGGCGTGGCTCTGCCCCTGGCATTGCTGATGTATATGAGAGACGGTAACCCCTCACCATCACGTGGGTCGTATGCTCGTCTGCATACAAAGGCACACAGGGAACCCTAATCGAAGGCGGGATGACCGTGCGTGATTTGTTTTCAGTTATTAATTATTATTAGAATAGCACAATATTAAATATGTCAGTTAAAACAATATCATTTTTTTACGAGCAAAACACTTAGTCGTTTAGGACCGCGAAAACTGTGGAGTATTCGAAACATCGGAAGTAACTACTTTACTTAAGAAATTACTAAGTTACATTTAGCTTTACCTAACTATTTGACTATGTTTCGAACTGTGCCAAACATGCAATTGCGTTTCATGTGAAATGTTTTACATATGTAAATGAATCGATGTGCTTAATTTAACTCGTAATTCTCAATCTATTACAGACGATGATCGGACCAATCCTCATCGCGGTAAATCCATACACGGACACCTGTAACGCATTAACGTTGACTGCGGCCCGCGCCCACCGGCCCGAGCTAGCCCGACTGGTTCACGACGCCGTGAGACACCAGGCGGACTCAGGGTACCCTCAGGCGATCATTCTCTCAGGGGTATCTGGCTCAGGGAAGACGTACGCGTCAATGGTGTTGTTGAGGAGGCTCTTCGACGTGGCCGGTGGAGGCCCCGAAACGGATGCGTTCAAGCATCTCGCGGCGGCTTTTACTGTGCTGAGGGCTTTGGGCACGGCCGCCACACCGGCTAATGCGCATTCGTCCCGTATAGTAAGTATTACCAAAACGGTAGGCAGCCGCTTGGCTCTCCCCCTAGCATTGCTGAAGTCCATGGGCGACGATAACCACTCACCATCAGTTGGGCCGTACGCTCGTCTGCCTATTACAGCAACAAAAAAATAAAATCTTACATCATTTTATGTATAGTATAGATTGAAAACGGTACAGAAAGTTCTTAATTGCTTTATTATATAAAATTTAAAGTTCGCAGGATTCACGTAGTAATAGAAACTGGAATTTGTTTCCAGGGACATTTCATCGAGGTCCAAGTAACCGACGGAGCCTTGTATCGTACAAAGATCCACTGTTACTTCCTCGACCAGACCAGAGTGGTCCGCCCTCCAGCTGGCGAACGAAACTATCACATCTTCTACCAGATGCTGGCCGGACTCACACCCGACGAGCGATCGCAACTTCATCTTGAAGGTTATTCCGCTCAGGACTTAAGGCAAGTTAACTCTTTTTTTTTTATTAATTCGTTTTTAAATATCCGTTAATAAGATTTTAATTTTACAGGTATCTAGCATCCCCCCATCACCGTAGAGCAGAGCCAGAAGATGCTGCAAGATTCCATGCGTGGAAAACCTGTCTCGTTATTCTCGGTATACCGTTCCTTGACGTAGTACGAGTTTTAGCGGCTGTCCTATTACTTGGCAACGTTCAGTTCGCCGAGAGCGCTGAGGGTGGGGCCGAGCCAGCCGGAGAAGCAGAGCTAGCAGCAGCCGCGGCTCTGCTAGGAGTTGCAGCGCCGGCATTGTTACGAGGCTTGGCAATGCGGGCTCCACCTCGGACTTCATCTGCGCGATCAGTGCGCGTACCAGCCACCCCAGCGGCGGCTTCATCAGCGCGTGATGCACTGGCCAAAGCATTGTATTGCCGAACAGTGGCGACTATAGTGCGTAGAGCCAATTCGTTGAAACGCTTAGGATCTACTTTAGGCACGCTTTCGTCGGATTCAACTGAATCGGTACACGCGCAAGAAGCACGTCGAGCGTCATCAGCAGGCGGGTCTCGAGCGGGCGCTCGTTCAATGGCTGCACTTAACGACGCCGTACGACACGCCACTGATGGGTTCGTGGGGATATTGGACATGTTCGGTTTCGAGGACGCAGCCCCGAGTCGACTGGAGCACCTGTGCGTTAATCTGTGCGCAGAAACAATGCAACACTTTTATAATACTCACGTGTTCAAATCCGCCGCTGAATCTTGTCGCGAGGAAGGTGTGGCGTGTCCGCTCGAAGTGGAATACGTCGACAATGTGCCGTGTATTGATTTGGTGTCATCCTTGCGAGGCGGACTGCTTGCTGCACTGGACGCAGAATGTGCAGCCCGTGGTACTCCAGAACAATACGTAGTGCGCATTAAAACAGCACACAGGTAAAGTCATTACTAATCTGTTTTCATATTTAGGGTCATAATTCCACAACCCTACGTAGTATCCTTTGATCACAGAGGTCATCCGCGACTGGCGGAGGCTCGTCCACCGCACCCTCGAAGGTTTGCAGTGCGGCATTATGCTGGTGAAGTGGCATACGACACGGTGGACTTCTTGGAAGCTAATCGCGACGCCGTCCCTGACGACCTCCTTGCCGCCTTCGAAACTGGAACCTGTGAATTTGGTTTTGCTACACATCTTTTCGGGGCTGAACTTAAAGTAAGCACTTAATTAAATACAATCATAATCATAAAATCGCCTTTACTTTGTATCACTTTTCTGGGACAAACTATGTAATGCCTAATAGTTTGTGCCAGAACATATCATAGTTTGTCGCGTGCCTACTAGCAGTGCGGAAGAGGCGATCAACGACAGAATTCTCTGGGGCGGGTCACCGAGTGGAATGAACTGAATTTTGTTCAGTTATGCATGCAGTATTGCACATTCACTGTGAAGAAAAGACTTTTATCATAGCGCTAGCAATTTAAAGGATTATCCCTGCAGCCTTCCGCGGGTTCTTGGGGTCGATGTTTTGAGCGGTATTCAGTATCGGAGTCATATGGAAGCCAAAGCCAAATTGATCTCTAAAATTTTAAGAGTCAACAAAGCGAAGTTGTATTTCACGCCTGGACAAAGACTGGTGCTTTATAAATCACAGGGCCTGGCAATACGTGGAATACTGCCCTCCTCTGGGTTGGGATCCCCGAGTACACACTACTTCCATTTGACTCCATAAGAATTCGAACGGCCCTCGTTCGGATTGTCAATATTCCTGGCCTCACGGATCGCTTGGTGCCTCTGGGACGGTCTCTGGAAAAATCTATGGTGTTTCCCGAGCACTATGACGTATCCTTGTTCAGACTGGGCTTCCAAAAAGTAAAATAAAAGAATTAAATTTTTTCAAACCAAAATCATTGATTACAAGTCGGATATTACTTAAAATAGTGTTTGAATGTCAAAATATGAATATCCGGCTTAGAAATCAATGCCGAATATTAGAAGCATGGGGTTTTAATTTTGTTTATATGTCTGTCGTAGGCCATGGCAGCACAAGGCGGGGCAGCGAATTCTGGGGGTGGATTCTTCCGTGCGTCCCCCACAGTTGCTGCAGAAGCAGGCTCGACACTCACACAAGACTTCCACACGCGTCTCGACAACTTGCTCCGTACGCTCGTGCACGCTCGCCCGCACTTCGTGCGCTGTTTGCGGGCTAACTCTACGGAAACACCAATGCTCTTTGAAAGGACGACTGTAGCGCGACAGGTGAGAACTAGCGATAAAGGCGTCACCTGTTTGATACCGAGCTAAGCTTGATATTTTGGAACGACATAGATAGAATATCAATAAAGATTTTAATACTCGCTTTGACACCCTTTTCTGTCATTTTTGTCTCGCATACAACACAAACCTTCAATTTACGACTTTGGTGGTTTCAAGTCGTAATAGTATTTTCATTATTTGATAGACTCCAAATAGCCTCAGTTATTAAATTAATCGAGAGCGAGAAGGTAGGGTTAAAACTGAACCTGGAAAAAACAAAAATAATGACAAACGGAGAGAGAATTCCCATAAACTTAGGAAACAACCAAATTGATTACACCGATGAATATATTTACTTGGGACAGCTAATAACAGATGATAATCCGGTGCTCAAAGAAGTTGAACGAAGAATAACTAATGGCTGGAGAAGGTACTGGGGCTTGAAAGAAATTATGAAGGACAAAAATCTTCATATGAACATTAAAAGCAAACTATTTAATACTTGCGTACTACCAGTTCTCATGTACGGCAGTCAAACATGGGCTTTATCACAAAACACGATTAGCAAGCTTGCATCATGCCAACGCGCAATGGAGAGGAGCATGATGAACGTGAAAAAGTCAGACCGACTGAGTAACCGTATAATAAGAAGCAAAACAAAGGTAATAGATATAGGGTGCAAAATTAGAAGGCTTAAATGGCGTTGGGCAGGGCATATGGTTAGAGGTAAAGATAAATGGAGCAAAGTTGTGACACAATGGTATCCTAGAGAAAGTAAAAGGAAAAAAGGTAGACCGCAAAAAAGATGGGATGACGACATACGACAAGTGGCAGGCGTCACATGGAACAGAGTGGCTCAAGAAAGACATGAGTGGAAAAGGTTGGAGGAGGCCTTTGTCGATTGGCAAACAGATCTGCAGAAAATAAGAAAAATTCAAATAATAGACTAGATTAAGGTTTAAATAAAATTTAAGTTTTATATATTATATTTAATTTTAGTCATATAATTGTAATATGGATCTGAATAAAAGGCTATATTATTATTATTATTATTATTATTAAATTAATATTGACAGGTCCGTGCACTACAAATATTAGAAACGACGCAGCTAATGGCCAGTGGGTACCCGCACCGGATGCGTTTCCGTGCGTTCAGCGGACGGTACCGGGCACTGTGCCGCGGCGCGGGGGGCGGGGCGAGTGCGGGGGCTGCGGGGAGCGTGGCGGGCGCGGAGGGGGAGGCGTGCGGGCGGGTACTGAGGGCAGTGCAGGCTGCGGCCGCTCCACCAGCCCCCGCCTCCCCTGCCGCAGTACGGTGGGCGCTTGGAAAGAGACACGTCTTCCTCAGTGAGGGGATGCGGCAGGTTTGTTATATTTTTTATGTAAGCTTGTAAGTGCCCACAGTAGAACCATGTCAGAAGAAGTGTTTGGTAATTGTTTGTCTGGCTGTAATACCCAGAAAATAAAAATATACGGCACCGATGTCCTTGATCTTCTAGCACGATTCTACCATTTTTTTACTTATTGAATAGGCAGCTGAACGATCTCACGGCTTACAATGGGTATCACAGCAATCCATCGACATCACAAAGAAAATGCTGTTACCAATGTTGAGATATGTGACTTAAGTTTGAATTGTATAGTACAGCGGTTGTCCCACCCTTCAAGCCGGAGCACATGACTGCTTCCCGGCAGAAATAGGCAGAGCGACGCTACAGTCCACCAATAAACCATTTGTAGTAATAGCACTGCTTTATGGTCTATTCGTACTAGTAATAGTCTCATATATCTATTTCTTTCTTATCAGCTCTATTAATTTCAATCTTAGTAGCTGTCAATCTTAACGATAATCCTGTCCACCTAGTGTTAGCCTCACAGACTGTTCGCCAGTACTATCATCCACCATGATGCCTTTATTTAATTTTGAACTGCCATTTTATTAGCTACACAAGGCATCATAGGCAACGTACGTAGGCGTCATATTTGAGGTATGTCCTGGATGGTGGTATTAACCTATTAGATAATCCAGGTGTTAGAGCGGATGCGACGTGGTCGTCGTGAAGCGGCCGCTGCGAGTATACAGCGTGCGTGGCGGCGACACCGCGCCCGCCCCCGCCCCGCGCCGCGCCCCCGCCCCGCGCCCATCGCGCGCACCCCGCCTCCCGACCCCGCCGACAAGTGCGACCCCGCGCTCGTTAAGCGAACGTGCTCGCTCTTTGGACTCGACCTCGTACGTATATAATATCTATATATTAATACGTAAATCAAAAACTTTGTACACCTTTTTACGAAAATTGCGCTTACGGAGTAGTATGAAATTTCCCACACTTATAGAGAATATAGAGAAGGAGTGCAGAATGTTAATATTTTTTTAAATTATGTATGATAAATCAATAAAAAAAACATGACACACACTACCATGTATTTGACACACACATGCATGCATTCTATTTGTTTATTGTGAAACTTTTCTTATTGCTTATAGTCTGTGGTCAAATTGTGAATAGTTTAAATATTGTTTGTCTTTATTATAATGATATTTGTCTTGGCGAAATCTGTGATTATATAATAGAACTATAATAAATCTTTGGACAATAGAATCGATACAATAGACTTTAGTCGATAATTACCGATACAATACAAGAGAATTTAGTCGTATTTCGAATACCGGGGGACCATTAGTAATGATAAAGGTTGTGTTCCAGGAGCGTCCCCCACCGCTGCCCCCGTCCCGCGCGTACACCGTGTCGGGGGGCGTGAAGCTGAGCTACCCGCAGCAGCGCGCCGTGAGTGCCGAGTGGAGCGACGAGGGCGGCGCGCGCCTGCGCCCCGGCGACACCGTGCTCGTGGTCGGCGCCGCCCGCCGGGGACACCTCGCTGTACAGGTCCGATACAACACCTTTTTTTTATTGTCGTATTTTACTTGAGAGTCCGCACGGATAGGTACCACCACCCTGCCTATTTCTGCCGTGAAGCAGCAATGCGTTTTGGTTTGAAGGGTGGGGCAGCCGTTGTAACTATACTTGAAACCTTAGAACTTATATCTCAAGGTGGGCGGCGCATTTACGCTGTAGATGTCTACGGCCTGCATTAACCACTTAACACCAAATGGGCTGTGAGCTTGTCCACCCACATAAGCAATAAAAAAAGTAAAAATAAAAAAGGCAGACGAGCATACGGTCCACCTGATAGTGAGTGGTTACCGTCGCTCATGAACGTTAGCAATGCCAGCGGCAGAGCAAAGCCGCTGTCTACCACTAAATACTCTCCACAAGCCTCGTTTGACAAAGGATGTGTCATAGCGCTCGGGAAACAGCGCGGAGGGGAGATCAATGCAAAGCCGAATAGTCCGTGGCAAAAAAGATCCCTAGAATCGCACTATGGATGAACGCAGTGGCTCCAGATAGTATGAATGAACTGTACTCTGGTGGCGGGCAGTGCGATGGTAAAAACGAGATGATTGTATCATCTCAAACAATTCCTTAGAGTACTCTCCATGGAACATACGGTACAAAATACAGAGGGAACCGAAGTCCCTCCACCATTAGTTGCTAACCATTAGTTATTGTCATACAAAGAATACAACGCTTGAGTTCCTCCTGCTGATGAGTGCTGAACCCAAGTTAAGCGCTTAAAGCAAAAGAATGGCGGTTCATTCCAGATTTGAATTGTGCTTGGCATCCTTGATACCTTTAAAGTTTAAACATACCGTAGATTGAGGGGAATCGGGACCTTTTCCAAATCCAACACAAATTTTCAATGGTTTTTCTTTTTCTTTCTTTTCTTTTTCTTCTTTATAATACCAATAAAATTGAGATTAAAACGGTTCTGGTTCTTAAATTTTTATATACGATGCGTTATTATTATACATCGTCCATTACAAAATATACACAAAAACTGAAAAAACTAGCTTGACCCGATCCACCTTGGCTTTGGGGTGAATCAGGTTACAGGGCTGGCACTATTTAGTTGTTAGGTAGATACCTAACTTTAGGTAATTAACTTTTTAATATCTTTTATGAGTTACAAAAGTTGATAATTATGGGCAAAGTGGACGGAAAGAGACGTGCTGGGCGAAGAAAGAAATCATGGCTCCGGAATATCCGGGAGTGGACCGGTATTGCCTCCGTCGAACAGCTATTCCGGCTGGCTGCAGATAAAAATGAATATAGAAAGCTAACGGCCAACCTTCAGGATAGAAGAGGCACTGGAAGAAGAAGAGTTACAAAACTTTGATGACTAAATTAAACTATTTAATATTCTTAAACACTAAATAAAAGTCATTTTCAGTTCAACAAAGTTAAATCTAAGAACTCAACAAAAGTAATGTGACATCCCAGATTTGTCCCTATTCTAACTCGAGTCCCTATTCTCCCCAATCTACTGTACTACAATATTATTATGTAAATGACATTCACGTGTTTTGAAGGTCTATGGATCTCTATAAAATATATGATGTAACTGGGCAACTGTTTACTGAAAGATTAAATGTAAAAGAAAAGAAAAAGAATAAATCTAAGCTGTGAAAGCCATTGCCGTAGACAGACTGTAAGAACATCTGGAGTTGACGTTTCCAGATCGGCAGCCGCACCGTGCAGGTCCCGCACGGCGTGCTGTCCCCCCCGCGCGCGCCCGCCCCCCGGCACCACCCGCCGCCGCCCCCCGCCCCCGCGCCACCCGCACTCGCCTGACATTCACTTGTATAAGTAAGAACGATATTCTGTGAGATGGTGTATTACTGTAACTAATAATAATAATAGGTAGTAAGTAAATACTTCACTATAAATCTGTTTACACGTTTTCAATGTTGCCACAAAAGTATTTTGTATATTGTATACGTGATTTTATATCTATTTAGCTAATCCGACAAAGTATCGTATTGCGGTGCTCTTTATAAAATAGCTGTTATTATACTGGTCTTCCATATTAAAGTGCCTGATTTTGAGAAACGTATATTTAATTAATCAATGTAAAGTAAAAGATAAGCATAACGGATTTAGAGAGATATAGATTTTTGAAATAAAATTAGCTATAAATGTGTGCCTTATATTTTTATATTTTGTATGTAAATATTCGATTTAAGTATTTATGTTAGTTATTTTGAAGAAATTGAAAAGAATTAATTGTAGTTTCGTTAGCATAAGGTTTTATGTACGGCTGAACTCCTTTCTCTGATTGAATAAATTGGTAACTATAATATTATTATAAAGATGATGGTTTGCTAATGTAATCCTGCCAAAAGAAATTGTTATATTATTATGCTGACCAACTTAGGGCCGCCCTGAAGCAAGTTAATATATTTTTTTAAATATTCATTCAGTATTAATTACAGTTGTAAATACGACATAATACAAATCAGTACACTACATTCCTCAATATATTGATACTATTAATTTTTCTGTACATATTTCCTTTGGTAGTATTATTGGTTTTAGATTACCTATTATATAGCAATAAGCACAAATTTAAACCTACTGTATAATAGGTTTATATTAAAGTACTAGGTTTTACTGGTGGCTTCACTCGCGCTGATATATATTTTTAAAGTATTTGAAGATTATTTTTCCTGGGTTAAAGGTACGGTGTGTGTGTACCACAGACAACTACCGCGTATAAAAATATTGTATGTGTAGGAAAAGAAAAAGGAATCTAGAAGATATAGGGAATAGAAAATTCAAGATTGTTAAAAAATCATCATTATTACTGTGCACACTAAATAAAATATGTATGTAGTACCTAACTTTTCGTAATTCATTAATTATCATTTAAAGTGAAATGGAGTTCATAAAATTTAGGAACACAAAATAATAGAGTGATAACAATTTCAACAGAACTACATATTTGAACTAAATCTGTTTTTTTTTTACTAACGTCTATAACGTCGAGAATAGGGATGTGGAATACATATTATCAGATCTTTTTAAATAAAACAATTTGACACATCGATATAACACTCGTCAAAGTTATTAATAGTTTTATTTTCGTTTCCAAACTCGGTCTATGATGGGACTAAAACAGTTCTATTGTTAATTTTATTGATATTTAAAAAAAATTGCAACTGTTTTAACCAAGAAATTGTGATAAGTAATAGACCACTAATAATTATGTAAAATTACGGTATTCTAAATGTTAAGCAGGTTTCGTATTTCTTCTGGCATGAAAAGATGTTTTCCTGGAGCTTTTGAAGCCGTTCTCATTGATTATAGCATTTTGACATTTATTAGCTTCGTCACAAATTAAACATTTTGACATAGCTTAAAGGTGCCGTTATTAAGCGATATTCAAAGCCTATGAAAATACTACCATTAATCATTATATTTGAGACTTATTCATGTTTCAAGATTGGCGGCATATTAAACATTTTGGTGACTGTAGCCACTTCATAGATATAGTCTGTGGTGACAATTGTCAATTCGTTAAAAAAAAAACATTTAAAAAGTTTCTATTGTACAATACAATTATTGAAACTTCGAACGTCGAACCTTCGAGGCAATACAAAAATAATAGTAAATGGTAGTGTTTGATTCATACGAAATATTATGGTACAATTATTATATCATCTATATTCTATTTAATTACGTCTTCAAATCGCACCTCAGAAATATATAGTACATCAACATCAAATTATTTCTAATCATCATAAAATCTTTGAGAACTGGTGACCGAGTTAATAAAAACATAAGTACCTATGTAACATAATGACAAATAAAAGTTTGTCATTAATTTTTAAACTCGTAGACTGACAATATGACACAAATTATTAAAATATAGTCTATAGTCGTTGGCACTTTAACTAATGCATTTGGTTATACGTTGCGTGACTATCAAACAAGTATTTAAGTTAATGTGATTGATGGAAGCATTTCTAAAATACTTTATAACCTAATTTTTTTTTGTAGAACATCTCAAATAATTAATCGACAAACTATTAGTGCAGTTAATACCTAGGCAGTTGGACAAGGCCACTAATGTATACCACAGAGCTTGCCATCATGAGTCTGATTATTAGATTAGTTTTATTATACCTACTATTAAGACATAAAAACAAATAAAAGTATATAATTAAGAATTTTCAATGTTTTATTTTTTATTATATACACAAAACATTTGGAATGTGGGAGCTCCATACATAACAAGAATAATATTTTATGTTAAGCATGCAATTCTTTTCGTTTTCACCTGCAATACAGTGAATATATAAGGCACAGACTTTGTACCGACAATACAACCAATTTTTTTTTTTCGACAATAATACATTCCATTTTAGAATTTTAAACATTTGAATAAAAAAGCCAATACACTATTTCATCTTAGATTACATTATAGTTGTAATATTAACAGCGCACTTGTAACAATTACACAATAAAGCGAGTTACTAAAAGTCTAAATGAACACATCAAAGACTGTTCCCAAGTTAAACACGAAGATAGTGGCAGTGGATAGAGTCAGCTAACAACCATGGCAACACTCGCGACACTCAACTTATTTTAAGATGGTAACACTAAAGTTTTTTTACGCTTTGATAACTTCAAATGTATACTTTCGTATCTAAGCAATAATAATTACGTGCGATTTCGCTCGTGTTAACATTTCAATAGTAATATTATAGTTAATATAGTAGTAGCCTTTAAGCTCCTAAATTAAAAGATTGTATAAAAGTTGAATTTAAAAATACAAATACAAACTACATAAAGGTCAAATCGAAAAAAATCAACTTTCATACTATTTTATTGTATAAAAAAAAACATAATATATAACACGAAACAGCCACGTGTGTGTTAAAAACAATGACATTTCTACAAACTTAGTTCTCAAGAATTTACATCTTTTAGAACTTTCTTTTTATTTAAAGCTCCCCTAAACACAGGCCCTAAGTAAAAATAACAACATGACGTAACGATTAAAATTTTTATTTAACTACATATTTAATATATTTCAATCCAATTCACTATATTCATTGTTGTGTACTGACCAAAAATGCTAACAAAATTGGTGTCATAATATAATGTTTCAACAATGTAAAATATAATCAATTCAGCTAATCATTTAGTAATTTACTGTTACACGAAAATTCTCGTGAAAAGCCTCGGGTGAATTCAAGTCCATCATGTGTGACATTTGGGGCCAAAGTGTACAGACCTAACCAAAGATATTATATATTTATAATTCACATTAATATGCGCATGCATAACACTGACATTTACATTAATAAAATTCGTTATAAAAAATACATCATCCATACTTTTTAAAGCGATAATAAACAGTAAGAAGTTATAGAATATTCTAGAACCGACCCTCACATCTCTAGATCGGAAGACCTCAGAATTTAAAGAACAGCTTCGGATCGGACACAATACACTATCGGTTGTTTTAACAACCAAATTTACAATACAGACAGTACAACAAACTACAAATTAGTGGAAAAAGTATTGTAACTAGCACATTTTAATCTTTATTTTATTGTAAAATCACTTCGTTAACATCATGGGTGAATAAACGAACAGAGTTCCACATTAGTTCTCATTTATTTTAAGATTTGGATAGATAATTTATCATTCTCTAACACAAGCATAAAATACACTTGTCAGAACAATATATTGACATAGCTCTACACACAAACCGTTTCAAAACAACCATCAGTTGCTATGGCAACCACTATCAACAACATTACATTCGAAGTAACGGTCGCCATGGCAACGCTGTCATTCCAATTTGAAACTTTTTTCGTGGTCCGTTATATTTCAGACATTTTAATATCTGTGTAATATCTGTATGCGCATACATATACTACATCGAGGTGTGAAAGACTATTTTTAAGCGACATTTTATCTTTGTAATTATAGGTCCGTTTTTTTATTTTTTTTTATTGCTAAGATGGGTGGACGAGCTCACAACCCACCTGGTGTTAAGTGGTTACTGGAGCCCATAGACATCCACAACGTAAATGCGCCACCCACCTTGAGATACAAGTTCTGAGGTCTCAAGTATAGTCACAACGGCTGCCCCACCTTTCAAACCGAAACGCATTATTGCTTCACGGCAGAAATAGGCAGGGTGGTGGTACCCACCCGCGCGGACTCACAAGAGGTCCTACCACCAGTAATTACGCAAATTATAATTTTGCGGGTTTCATTTTTATTACACGATGTTATTCCTTCACCGTGGAAGTCAATTGTCAAAAGTTTGTATTAGCATCAACAGTTCGATGTTTTTAATTGAACTTCAATTAAGTTTACTCCATTCAAATAACCGAAGAAGTTTTATGACATCTTTTTTAAATTTTAAACTTTAAATGGCTCTTCTGTAAAGTTGCCAAAATGTCGCTTAAAAAAATAGCCTTTTACTCGTCGATATGAACGTACTTATGTGGAACTCATGTCGAACCTAAACAAGTAATATTATTGGTCCACCGAAGATAAAGAGGTAGAAAAGACAGTACGAAGCCAGGATCCTGGCTATCTAAGAAAAATTTGGCCACAATAATTTTATATTTATACATATGTATATGAAACTCGATTCTATCGAACGATATCAGCGCAGATCCTCAACCTCACCGATGTCCCCAGTGACCGGTCGGAGGGGGTCTGCGGCCACATGCGCCTACGATCTTAGACCTTATTTCTAAATGCGTAATGTAACGGGATAACAAGCTGAGCTTATTTAAGCTTAATGAAAGTTTTAAAGAACAAACCGAAACTATGAGTTTAAACTATATGAGTACACGGTGTAAAGAAATAGTTCATGAAATCGAAAATTGAATGAAATACAACTCTAATAGCATGATAAAAGATATTAATTACCTAAGCTAAAAATTGTAATTTATAAGTTCATATTCGTTGAATCGAAATGCGTGCCTACCCGCGTTCCCGCGAGTTGATTGCCCTCGAGCGAACAAAGTTAATTAATATATTTTCGAATGTGATTTTTTTATCGTATTTGATATCATTCGCTGTTATATCTCCTTCCATTTTCGGAATTATTTCTGCACACTCTATACGCTGGGCGTTAGGAATTTTTTCCTCTTTTTTAGGTTCCATCATACACGTAATATGATCCTGTTTAATTATATTATTATTTCCCGGTTAAAAACGCATTACGTATTTATATTACTTAAAGCAATTCAATTTAAATGTATAAAATGAAACTTTCATAGCATTGAACATATTAGATCTACAATTTAATTAAAGAATTATAATAGTTTTATCGTTCGTTCTTCAACCACAATCAATTTTCAATCATCAAATACACGAACATTTTCATCTTCAGATTATACGTAATTATAATTTGAAGACTGTTTATATATAATAGAAATGCAATACAGAACTATTCTGAAATGAACTCGCATTACGACAAGGTCGATAAATGATTTATACGTTCCAAATTTATCGATAAGCCACCGCTTTTAAACTTCAATCGACAATCCATTACCAGTGTCGAATATTATATAACTACAGCGTATTCCAAGGAAATTGGCGTTAGATAATTTCTTACTACTTTTTCGTACCAAATTTCATATTGTTTGATGATATGAATTTAATAAATTCTGGCCCATGTTGGGTTGTAAGCCTACTCACATACGGGTTGGTTAATACGCATTGAATTAATTTTACGCTTATATTTGAAACCTCTGAAACCTCTTTCCGTCTCTGGCCGCTACCCGCTGCGGTTGAACACTTTTCCTTTTCCCGCCACCGTTTTTAGTAACGTGATGTACCGGATTTCTTTCGTGAACTTTTTTATTTATTCCTTTTATAGGCAGACGAGAAGACGTAGCGTGAGTAGACCTCCCACAAAATGGATCGACGAGCTATTGAGGTTCGCGGAGATCCGCAAGCAGAGCAAGACCTATCTTTGTGGCGAGGCTTGGGGAATCCTATATCCAGCTATGGACGTCTGTAGGCAGACGGGCATACAGCCTACCTGACGGTAATTGGTTACCGTCGCTCATGGACGTCAGCAATGCCAGGGGCAC
This sequence comes from Bombyx mori, assembly GCF_030269925.1. Classification (NCBI taxonomy): domain Eukaryota; kingdom Metazoa; phylum Arthropoda; class Insecta; order Lepidoptera; family Bombycidae; genus Bombyx; species Bombyx mori. The sequence continues at coordinate 19,440,695 of NC_085117.1, forward strand.
AACCCAGTCGCTGCCTATCAATTGTATAAATGTGTTCTCAACGTCAGCCGGTGAGCACGGAGCGTTCCGTTTCTATCGATGATCGAATTGAAACACGCGATCGATACGATTTCGAGTGCTCCGCACGTCGAGCACCACTAGATCATAAAAACATTTAATTCGGCCGCGTCAAGGCAACACAGGCGCGCACCGCCGACGCTCTGGCAACACCAGATTTATTTACAGCTTTATGGTTGGAACGTTTCGTGCTTACGTAATCGAAAAGTTTTTAATTGCAGTATCTAGGTTCATGGATGACGTTACGTCAAAACTATCGTTCATTATTACATATAGCAATTTCGATACGACCTTAACGCGGTCTTTTTTAATAATTAACTATAATAAAAAAAAAAAAACAGCTTATATAAAAACATCTGCGGTACACAGAGAAGGCAACGATTTTTACAAACATATTTATATTTTAACGAAGCCGCCAGGCGACTTCCTTTACTTAATGTCTTCAATAAAGATTTCACAGATATTTTGGATATTCGAGTAAAAAATAACAGAATACTTTTTTATGTGCGTTATTCGCGGGAGATGGGCGTGCTGCACGCGGCGGATGGGGCGCGGCGTTCTAGAGGCGAGCGCGGAGTGGAATCCGCTTCCGTGTTTGAGTCCGCTTCGCCTTCCGCCGTCGCTTCTGCGTCCGCGCCGGCTTCGCTGTCCGCACCGCACAACGAAGTGAACACACTGCTCGACGACACTTCGCGTACATACCGCCGCTGTTCAGCTGTAATAGGCATGATGACTAATTTTCAAAATCTTTTCTATGATATTCAGAAGTATCTATTAAATAAAAAATACATCATATTTCTGTAGAAAATAAAGGTTTTCATGCAATAAAATGAATTTTAAATTTAAAGTTTCTATTTCGCGCTAAAACGCTGTTCAGTGTCATGGCGTTTGTCATTACGTCACGGCTCAGTAAGCTTCAGTATGTCAACAGTAAACATTAGATGCTTGTATAATAAATAAAGTTATTTTGCATAATAAATATGAATTCATGAATAAATTTATGCGTCGAAATCATTATGAAACCGCTCAAATTTTTTGAAAGCAGAAATTAAGGAAAGACTACTCTGAGAAGTGACGGAATGATTTTCGGTTTCCGTGTAATAAAAAAAATCTAGATTCGGATTATATTTCATGCACTGTTACTAACACCTTCCACATGTAATATACGTAATTAGAGGTGGCTCCTTTCTAAAACCACACATGAGGAAAGACAAACAGTTCGTTTTTTTTCTTTTTTATTTATTTACTAGCTGCCCCGGCAGACTTCGTAGTGCCTCAATCGATAAATAAAATACCTAAACTTTTGTATAAAATAAACTTAAAACAAACAAAAGGGATCCGTCCGACGGGGGACACATCAAAGGGAAAACAACATTGTTATTTTTATTTAATTCCGAGCATTTTCATATTTATCTACCTTTTAAACCTTCTCTGGACTTCCACAAATAATTCAAGACCAAAATTAGCGAAATCGGTCTAGCCGTTCTCGAGTTTTAGCGAGACTGACGAACAGCAATTCATTTTTATATGAATTCATTTTTTCATATTTAAATCATGGCCTGCATGCAGTATATGATGCTCCGTGTGCTTGTAACAAACGATGCCACGACGCTATGTTCAATTCACGAAGGCTTTTTTTTTCTTTGTCAGGGTGGATTCCCGAAGGCTACCAATTTTAATAAAGACTTCACGAAGATGTTCACGAATGACTTCCACGATGAAGGGATAGGTAGGCATCGTATTGCAAAAATCAAACCGGTAAAATTGCGTACCTAACAAGTGACGGACATGTTGTGAGCACGCTTGGATAGGTACTACCATCCTGCCTAATTTTGCAGCGAAACCTATGCGTTCCGGATTGATCGGTAGTTCAGTCATTATACAGTATAATTGAACTTCGACGTCGTGTTTCAAGGTGGGTAAGAGAAGATGAGAGAGATGACGTCCATAGGTTCGGATAACCACTTAATACTGGGTAAACCCTGAGTTTGTTTACCAAGATAAGTATTAAAAAGATACCTTTCGATTTTCATTCAACAATGTCAACTTAATTAAACAGAAAGAAGGAGAATCCACTTATTTATTACAATGATATTTTTTTGTATTCATTGGTCAAAAAGTCTGGTATTAACTAGTTACCGGAATCTACAGAAGGAAGAGAGAGAGAGATTGAGAATGAGAGATAAGGTTGTTAAGATAGTTTTAACTATGAATGTGGAAGACTTTAGAGGAAGCGGTAGAGGTCCTAAGAACAAATTGACGGATTGCGTGAAAGACGATATGTGTAAGAGGGGAGTGAGCGGTGAGTTGGTATATGAATGAGGAGTATGGAAAGAGAAAACATGTTGCGCCGACCCCAGGTAACTGGGAGAAGGGTAGGAGATGATGATGAAGAAAGAGAAAGACAGAGAAAGAACTCACGAGGCTTAAGACAGAATTGCATTTTATACCATGCATTTTACTACAGCGGCAAAATGATAATGTGTCCACGATGTGTCGCATATAAATTTAGTTTTTTTTTTCACAGAACGACAAAGAAATCTTTTAAATCTGCCCAATAAGCGCCTAATTCCAGATAACAATCAAACATTATTCGATCGAAAATAAAATCAGTGACGTTCTAATCGATTCACTTGCACTAAACGCTGAGTTGACGGCTCGTTACCGCCTACACGAGACCAAGCAGACCGTGAAAATTATTATAATGATCGGTGGTTATAACGTTTCGAGCTCGGTAATATGTAAATAATATGCTCCGGTGATACTTTCCATTTTGAAAGTAACAAGAGATCATGTCTCGAAGTTAAAATACGATTGTTTTACTTTGAGATTTGAAAAGGCCGTTGCGATTTTCTTATTAGCATGTCAAACGATTCTTTGTTATAAATTTGGAGCAAATACAAGCAACACCTCTGCTTTGTTTTGCTTGTTACTTGAGGTTAGAGTCTCAGTTTAATTGTATGCTATCCCACCCTTCAAACTAGAACGATTTCTTCCAAATAGCAATTAGGATACTTATGCTGAGTTAATATAACGCAAATTTATAATTTTTGACGGGTTTTTATTTCTATTATACGATGCTATTCTTTCATAATGAACTTCGGTCCGGACCACGTGTTAGGTAGGTAATGGTTAGGTCCGTATTTACGAAATAACAAATCAATGGTACACTCTTTCAGGATTTTGATCCAAGTATGGTCGCATGACACGACTAATACCCCGGGCAAACATTAACAACCTTTAATTTCTTCCATCTAATCATTTATGCACTCTGTCGTGTCCACCATTAGAGACATGACATTTCGGTTTTCGCTTTTGTAATGAGTAATAACACAAATCTAAATTTGCTAACAAGAAACATCTTTGTGTGCAACATCAAAAGCGACGAACAGGACTTGAGGTCACCCGATATGACGTAAAGATATTAAACAAACACATCGTCCGTTATAAAAATAAATCGTGGTGTGAGCGGCGGTTCCTTAATTCGGTGATAAATGCCCACACGCTCGTATCGATAGTCGGCAGACGTGCGTACGTACCTAACCACGGAAATATTCTGCTGTCAAACTTTATCGACGTCGTTAATACTGGCAACCGTATTGACAGATTCTAGAATTTACTGTCGAAACAGTTTTGCTCTACTTAATGGCCGGTAGCCTCCAGCTTCTCCGTCGTGATGGGCGAGCTCCCGGGTTCAGTCTGAGAGTGTTTGCTAACACTTGCCCCAGCAAGAGTAGTGCTTCGTTGAATCTACCACTGGCTCGGAATCGCGATCCACTGAGCAAAGCCGACGAAAAATTCCGTGGGTTAATAACAGTAGGAGTTCACATATAGTGAGCTAGCACGGTTCGAATCTGTCACCCAGACTATGCCCGTCGCGCGACATGATGCTTTTTGATTTGAAGGATAGAACAGCAGGAAGTTAATTTAATGCAATATCTCAAGATGGACGACGACATTTGCGTTTGTCTCTGAAGTTTGCCAACTGTATTAAAATTATTAGGAAAGCGTACTTGTTTGTTTATTAACGGTCGAAGAATCAGATTTTAATACGCTGAAGCATAAACGTACCAAAAAATAATTATTATACATAAATACAATGGTTTCTCTGAGCTTTGCTCTTTGAACTGGTTTGGTTTATTGCTAAAGATACCTATCACCCCAAAATGTGTTCCGCTCTACAAGGCCAGCTCTACAGACAGAAATTAAGTGTCCACAATGAAACAATCAAGACGACGATACCACTATTCAATTGAGCTCGTTTCAAATGATCTATAAATGTGACTTACCAATCATATTGTGTAAGTTATCGATGACAATTTCAGTGTTGTATGTCGCGTCGACTGCTCGGTGCAAAAAGGCTGTCCACGTACTCAGCTCGGCTTCCTGTGGACAATATAGGAGATCAATGACTACATGCTCAATCACGGCACCCTTGGTCTAATCTACATTTCGACTATAGGCTATAGCCATCGCTGTGCTAAAGGGTTTATACTTCTTGTTTTCCCTACCTAATCTTTGGTAGTCTAAGGGGCTATTCCAACTTTACGCGGACCGGTAGGTGAGCTCACGGGCTCAACCTGAGAGAATGAACACTAGCCCTAGCAAAAGCAGTGCTTCACTGAATCTAAACCCGAATCGGAATCGCAACCTACCGAGAAGATCCGGCGAGAAACTCAGTGGGTTAGTTTATACCTTTTAAAGACTCCTTTATACCTTTTATACCTTTTACCCTTTACACCCATGGCTTCTAAAATAATTGCTCAGACTAGAAGAGTTACGTCAAGGTTCATGAAATAATTCAATGAGCGTAATTTATATGGTAATTTATTGCCACGCGAGGATGAGTCTGAGGCTCCAGATTGTTATATTACATCACTATGTTAATTCACCTACTAAAAGGTGTGTAAATGCTGGAGTATAAGAGACAATAAGAAAAACGTTTTAACATAATAAAGACCATGTTTATTAGCTTTTTTTTACTAGTTCCCCTTAAGACCTATTGCTAAAGTAAACAAAGTTCCTATTCATATAACAAAATGAGCTATTATTTGATACAGCAGCGTATTTTTAACTGTAAATTTAAATACACGTAATGTAGTGTAAATCATAGGGTCGCTGGTGAGATTAGATTTATCAGTTTTTTTTCTTCTAATACAACAAAGTCTGTTCTCTTATTGGGCGGATGTAATAATTTACCAACAATCTGACTCCGATTCTAAAGCACAACATTTCATAACACAATCAAATAACACAAAGCACTTTCAAGCACAACATTGACACAGCCCTGACGCATTCATGTTATTAGTTCCAACATAGATATCGGACACCGCGGCTGATGCTAAGCCCTTGTCATACTCATATCCAGGATAACCTACAAAGCAAAATGAAGCCGTATAGTTGCATTCCCTGATTCACGCCTCGATGGGATTGTCGACGATCGGGTTACAAATTACTGCATATCGTGTTCACTGCTTCCTTTTACGTAAAATTTACTGTACGGATCTTATAATCGTAGTACGCTAGCTAGTTGCTCATCTCGCTGTATTGGGTAATTAACTGGTGTTACCCGGATTTTACTAGAAGAGTATATAGGTAGTTTTAAATGCGTTCCATTTCGTCTGTACTGTATACATCGTTGGATCCAGAAGGCAGAGGAAGGCGTTCTGTGGAAGGCATTGGGGAAGGCCTATGTCCAGCAGTGGGCAGATAAAGGCTGATGATGATGATGATGATGATGATGATGTATACGTCGTAGCGACAATGACTCTAGTTTGCTATTTTTAGTGTTCTAAAACAATTTCATTGAACTAGTGTCCATACACAAATATAACTTTTGTTGTTTTGCACACAATGTATTCTTCTTCTTTTCAGTCGTACACTCCTGTCGGAGTGGTCGTGGTTACGTATGTCTTAATGTTTGGTTGCGGCTTTTGAGAGACTTCTCCATCTCTCTCTATTTGTGGCGGTACGTGTACACTCAGTAAGGGAACACTTCGTAGATTTTTTTTCTTTTTTTATTGCTTAGATGGTTGGACGAGCTCACAGCCCACCTGGTTTCAAGTGGTTACTGGAGCCCATGGACATCTACAACGTAATTGCGCCACCCACCTTGAGATATAAGTTCTAAGATCTCGGTATAGTTACAACGGCTGCCCTACCCTTCAAACCGAAACGCATAACTGCTTCACGGCAGAAATAGGCAAGGCGGTGGTACCTACCCGCGCGGACTCACATGAGGTCCTACCACCAGTAGATAACTTAACCAAGTCTGTCCACCTAGTGGATGACCGGCCGCGAGAGCGTTGACCGTCTACTCTTCCTTGAACCACTAAACGTTCCAATGAGCTTTCATTACGAATAATATATACACAATGTATAGCACAGTTAAAATTCATTTCGTAATTCAGCTTCGGTGATGGTTTCCTATCGGCATTACATTAAGCTGTTGCGTCCACAATCAAAAAAAAATCATAAAAATGAATACCGTATTATCTATCAGTCCATCAGTGTTAAAAAAGTAATCTCAGACTACTAATAATTAATACCAACACTCTGCATTAAACTTGTGCAACTCACGACGAGCCCCTCTAAGATAGCTCATGAATAAATGGCTTATCTCTTTCCTTGCAATATAACTCGACCTTATTTAAACAGTAATAGGATTTCCCCGCACAAACTATAACCATTTACCCTCGTCTCATTTCCTCTGTAACGGCGAATGTAACTTTTCCTGACCCTGTTTTATCCCGAACGAAGTAGGTCAAGGCGAGTCATGAATATTCGAGGTTATGCTCCTCGGGATTCGCGTGGAAACAGTGAATTTTCTCTTTGCTTAACGAAAATACAGGAGGGCATTTTGCAAATCACGCTCTGGAGACTTCTGAATTGATATCTAATGTTATTTCTTAGAACTAATTTATTTTATATGTTTATAGTTGTTTTAAGCGTCCGTAGCTCAAAGAGGGTTGAGAATATATTGTGCGCGATCGATTGAACTGTTATTAAATGATATCAGGTAATTTATTTATTGAAAATAAAATAAAAATCATTTAATTCAGACCATTATAAGTCCATATGTTGTTAGTAGAGTAATACTTATAGCTAGCTATATTAGTAAAATTAAAATTAAAATTAAAATTAGCAAAATTATTAAAACATTTAAACATTTAATTCATAATTTATTAGGCGACGTCGAGATTGCCACATTCTCTCTTTTCTCTATTCTATTCTTCACAATCCTGATGCCCCTATCTATCTCCGTGAACGCTTTGAATATCTGATTCCTGACGGCAAAGTTAGTCGACAAGCTACTTCTCTTCTTTTAAAAACTCCCATACACAGCTCTAGTCGCTATAGTGGCTCTTTCACAATACAAGCAGTGCGATTATGGAATTCTCTCCCTCAACCTATTCGTGCTAGTTCCTCTCTAGAAGTTTTTAAGAGTCAAATGAAGAAACATTTCCTGTCACTTTAATCGTATTTAAGTTATTGTTTTATGTATTTTTATTTATATGTATTTTTCATTTAATATTAGATTTTTTTTTTAATGCTTAGTTTAAAAATCATGCTTTAATAGCTCTTATATTGTACACTATTCCCCTCTTATACATCGTATTTCTCTCTGATAATGGTTTGCTGGAAGAAAACTCATGAATGAGTTAAGCTCGCCTTTGTACATGGTATTTAGACATTCTTTAAATCTGTTTTTATTGTATTTTCTTTTTGTGTACAATAAGTATAAATAAATAAATAAATAAATAAAATAAATTTATTTATTTATTACTTACTTACTGTGTATTATATTTAATTTATTATTTTTATTAATTAAAATAAGTTTGCGTACGTAATTAATTAGACGTAGGTACTGCCAACCTGGTGCTAGGGCGTTTTGAGACGTACCACCAACCCCATGACTTTCAGTTTGAAGGGTGGGACCGCCTTTAAATGCTTGAGGCGTGGATGGCATCATTCACGATGTGGTGCGTGGGCAGTTTTGACAAAAAACCGAACACTAATCAGGCGGTAAGCAATTAGCGTAATCAAATATACCTAATACCTTAAGACACGACTTCGTAACACCCTACACCCAAAACGACTTCCTGGTGTTACTATCGTAACTGCTCGGTTACAGAGCACGTGTATAAATAGAGGTGACGCCGACGGTCAGGGTCGCGGTCGGTCGCTGCACTGTTACAGATGGCCGCGCGATGTTGCCTGGTCAATAATAAACTTTGCTGCTACCTTCACTAGGTTTAAAACTGGGTAAAGGTTCGTATCAGTTTGCTGCCCCATCCTTTGAAGTCCATAGGCATTTATTTAAAATTGGAGTGTTATGGTTATGGTATATGTTATTGGAATCAAAAGCCAAAAGAAGAAATGAGCGCTATCTTTTTCGTACAAGTTATACATATTAAGATATAAATTAGCAAATAATGTGGTCATCAAATGAAGTAGCCTTAAGAAGTAATTTGCCTTCAATTTATTGAAATTACAAACAGACATTATTTTTTTTTTGTTCAGGAGCAAATCGTCGGACTCCCACCCTCCATTGGGAATGGCGGGCGGGGCATATCGGAGTCGAACCGACTAAAACCTCCTGTCGCTCAACAACCCACGTTCGAGCCTGGCATGAGACAGAACTCATGAAAAGGCAAAGGGGGGAAAGTGAAGCGTTTATTGCTACAAACAGACATTTAGCGACATATAATTACTGGAAACCAGACACTAAGACGTGAATTCCGTTTGCCATGCACCGAAAAGATCAACCCATGAATCTTACTAAATAGGTAGGACCCTTCAGACTGAACTGCATGTCCATACTTCGATTTTATAATAGAGAAATAAAAACAAAACTTCATTTAACTTTGTTCCAAAAATCTGGCCTCAATATTTTAAGATTTTCGTATTTTCTATTTGTTACCTGGCAACAATGAGAAGACGCATCACCGCCTACACGCAAGCTGGAGCGTGGATATGTGACGCGGTGTGCCCGTGACGACGGCTTTAGGGCAGAGGTAAACGAAATTAAATGAATTAGGTCATTATTATAAAATTCAGCCTTGCCAACATTTTTCGTGGATTTTTTTAAATATATAAAGCCTTCTTTTTAATGATTTAATTTACAGTGTAAGTAGATTCTTTTGAAGATTTTTTTAAAATTATATTCATGGGTAAGTATCATAAAATAATGAAAATGAAACATAAAAAAATACTGTCTACAAAATAATATTGAATCAAACAATGACTTACTGACAGTCTATAAAGTTTCCAAAGCAATGTCTACTTTTCCATCTAGCACAAGATCCCAGGAGTATGTAGGGAACGAAGCAATCGTAGTCAAAACGACCTCTCACTCAAAGGGGTCACAAGTTTGATATTAGATATTACCGCAACGATTTTAGTTTTTTACAGTACAGAAAGAAATTAGCTCAAGGTCTCAAAGAGCTTATATTTAATAAAACTTTTCAGTGTTAAGGTTGGATAAGCCCCTAAGTTACAATTCACCTCATATTACCAAAGTCACCACCTAACTCTAGAGGGGCTGGTCTGTCCATTTACAACATCAAATCAAGAAAAGAAACGTGCCAAATTACATGCAGATCGCCGGGAAAAAAGCGCAATTGTCGTAACTTAAAAAACCCAACTTTACTGGTGGTAGGACCTCTTGTGAGTCCGCACGGGTAGGTATCACCACTCCGCCTCTTTCTGCCGTGAAGCAGTAATGCGTTTCGGTTTGAAGGGTGGGGCAGCTGTTGTAAATATACGGAGACCTTAGAACTTATATCTCAAGGTGGGTGGCGCATTTACGTTGTAGATGTCTATGGGCTCCAATAACCACTGAACAACAGGTGGGCTGTGAGTTCGTCCACCCATCTAAGCAATAAAAAAAACAAGACCCAAAGTGATTTAGCCCAAAATGCAAGTTAAGACTTTTCCGCTTTCCTCCGATCGATATACAAAGCATTTTTCGAATATGAATTTGTACAACGCTCAGCACTATTCCTTAGCTACAATCTCGGTGGCGTTCCGGTTTAGCTCAGATATAGCGATGACGGTACGTGACAATAAAAAACGGCGGACCCTGACCTGTCATCCTGCCGCTAACCATATCATTCGTGGGCTAATTACTTCGTCGCTAGTTCATTACGCTGCCCCCGGTTGGGGTCTTCGCAATTATCAACAATGAACTTTAAGACCTGACTATACAGACTATTAGACAGACAGATGGTATAATTAGAAAAGTGATTTAAATTCTACAACGAATCTAATTCCGTTTCTGATTCGATCACATCGAAGAACAACAAGAGTACCAATTGGTTGTCGATCCTAATGGATCAGCTTGGAAAGCGACGAAGACAAAGAATAGACAAGATAGTCTAAAAGAGATTGCCTTAAATGTTGTTAAACAAAATACTATTTTCAGATATTTGAATTAAGACTTTTGCTTAGGTGGATGGACGGTTCACCTAATGTTAAGTTGACCACAGGGACATCTACAGCGTAAACGCCGCCACCTACCTTGGGATATGAGTTCTAAGGTCTCAGTTTGTACAGTACAACGGCTGCCCCGCCCTTCAAACCGAAACGCATTACAGCTTCACGGCAGAAATAGGCAGGGTGGTGGTACCTACCCGTGCGGGGCTCACAAGGCATCCTATCACCAGTTAATCTTAATGTCTTGACAATTGAAGCGTAAGGTCTGATATCCATGTTCGTTAAAATTGTACAGTTAAACATTTAAAAACTATAATTGTACCTAATTATCATAGATGTATGTAGATTAGATTCATTTTAATAACTGATCTAATATTAATGGAACAGAAAACCTCACACAAAAAACTGCAAACAAATCTGTATACATAGATATATAAATATTCAAAATTAAATAGTTAATTACTATCTGTCTAAGTCAATTTTCTTTTTATCTTCTTTCTAGTAGACATTGCCTAACGTTAGTGTTATCACTAAAAAATATTTAGAAAAAGTTTCTTTTTCAAATGGTCAATAACAATAAGAGCAAATATGCACAAACAATGAATCTTGGTTCCAGTCTAATTTGGATCGTTAGGCGGACACTAGTTAGTATGAAATTGGTAGCACATTCATGAGTTTCCGTGTACTCGAGCATCGGAGACGGAGAGAAAAAAACATGTTTTCCATTCTACCGCAAATTTTCACATTGGATCGCAGAATATGATTTACAAGAAGTATTTATATAAAAACTGTTTCCATGAAAAAAAAATAACTTCATCGCATATTGATTTTCCTGTTCGTGAATCACTTCGCCGAATTTATCTATATTAACACTAGTAGAATTCGCTGTTTCCTACTGAACGTTTCTTATTAAGAGATGCTTGAACAACGCACGTGGCTCACCGGGCACAAATCGCAACGGATGCGATCTACTATATTGTTTTTTTTTTGTGCCCTATAGAGGGAGTACCGCGGACTTTGTTGTGTACTCGTTGACGGGACCGTTTAGAGCTGCTTTTATTTGGTCGGTCCATCGTAACGGTGATCAGCCGCGAGGTTTTGTACCCTCTGTCATGCGAGGAATGGCGACGTCTCGTGAAGCGCACCACTACCCGAAATGATGACCACGACCACTCCGACAAGAGTGAACACGACTGAGAAGAAAAATAATACAGGGAGTATCGAAATCGTAAACAGGTGTTAGCACTTTAGATATTTTATTGCTATCACTAAAACATCGGTATCGAGATATCGATGGTGACAGCTGCCCAAAACAAAAGTTATATAACGGAGACAGCTGGTTCCATGGCGTTTTTAAAATGGTGACGTCACCATTGCTGATTCCATTCTCTTCATCATTATAATTGCCACTCTCACTTTTCCAATCAATTTCATTTATTGCATTTCAAGTATACAGCGATAACAACAGAGAGCTCCGCTCTGTTCGACTGTTCGAGCCGGAATGTTTTGTACAACAATAGTCACTCGTACATAAAGTAGAAAGAGCGGGTAGCATAGTCATGTAATTTTTTTTAATACCGTCTTGAACAGAACTAACCATTTGTAGGTAACTAAATAGTGACATTGTGCCGTATTATATGTTTGTATTGATAAACGAATAAAGTTTTCCGTTTATAATATGGTACTTTTATTAGACCATTCGCCTTCGTACGCGGTCTCTTAACACCCTATATAGTAAGTAGTTCATGCCAAATTATATGTATACTCACGATGCATTAGCCGTATCTTGGCAATTTATTATTGATTAGTGGAGCCTATTCACGCTCTACTGTGACTAAAGCTAATTGTATGAACAACATTGATTTTTTTTGGGAACAACTCTACTCGCCACCAATCGTACGATATTGTTACCATGACAGAAATTTTTCCTTGAGTATCAACAAGAACTGTACAACAAAGTTTAATTTCTATCAGATGAATTGTTTTTGAAATACATACATAACATGAACAAACAAAATTTTCATGAATTTTAAAATTGGAAATAAAATTTTAAATTTATGGAAAATCCACTTCAATACAAAATTTTAACAGAGAAATAAACTAAATTCAACAAAAACAAAATGAGATTATCGTCAATGCAATCGAAGTTAATCGAATAAGCATTATTATTAACGATAACTCAAAAACCATTGATCAGATATTAATTACATTTAAATTGGACGATACGAGAAGCAACATTTTCAATTTAAATTTCAGCCGTATTGAAGGCTTTTCGTTTTTTAAAGACAATTAAAAATAGCATACTTTCTATTCAGGTTTACAACTACACACTATTAGTGGTAATTTTTTTCAAAAACGCCCGGAAACTAGAATTAACATACAATAACTCATGCTTCTAATTTGGAAAATTACCGACTTCAATATAGACGTTCATCCTATATTTTACTTTTTTTTTATTGCTTAGTTGGGTGGACGATCTCACAGCCCACCTGATGTTAAGTGGTTACTGGAGCCCATAGACATCCACAACGTAAATGCGCCACCCACCTTGAGATATAAGTTCTAAGGTCTCAAGTATAGTTACAACGGCTGCCCCACCCTTCAAACCGAAACGCATTACTGCTTCACGGTAGAAATAGGCAGGGTGGTGGTACCCACCCGCGCGGACTCACAAGAGGTCCTACCAGTAAAGGTGTTTAGGGGTGAAGTTTCTAAAAATCCTTTTTTTTACCTAATCGTTGGTAGCCTAAGGGGCTATTCCAACTTCGCACGGACCGGTAGTTGAGCTCACGGGCTCAACCTGACACTGGCCCTAGCAAGAGTAGAAAAAATCCTCCTTACTCGATAGACCAAAAAAGATCAAAAAAGGGCATCTGAGTTCCAAAATTTCATATTTGTAGACACAGTGGTTAGTCTCTGCGTTGATGGATCAGTCAGTAAGCACAAGTAGTTACAAATATGTGTATAAATATTTAGATAGCCTAAGTTTCCGTCGCGCTCCAGACAACGTTAGCTAATACAATATACGGACGGACTACGAGTACTTTTTTTAAACTATTCCCAAATAACAATCACAGGCGATACAATAGTACGTTTTTTTGGAGAGCTTCTTTTGTGTGAAAACGTTGGGTCGTTTTTTACTTATATACATTAGGCTATTTTGCGCCGAAAAGCCTCCGTAAAAAATGTAGCGTGCTTTAAACACTTAAAGATTCGAAAAAAAAAATCACGACCGAAAGACGGTAGGCTGTCGTAGTCTACAGTGACCGTTGTAGCCTCAAATCACCTTCGCCGTAAAAACATAACAACGAATTCCTTTAAATCGAAGGTTTAACAACAAGACACTAAATAGATTGGAACCGACTGATGGGGAAACAAAGCCTCTATAACACGCCTTCAACTTCAAGGGGGCGCCGAAATTTATGGTACATGAGGTATATTCTGTTGTATATTTTTAGACCTACCACCAGACTACCTATGAACATTTGTCTTTGTCGATCATAATGTGGTTCTTCTTTAAATCGCCTTCCACTTATATAATCATGGTACCATAAGGCCACTGTCTTCTACTCCTTTGTGCAAGTTATTCCTCGTCGAACTTGTCGATTACGACGAAGAGTTCTAAACTTCTTACTGGTGGTAGGACGTCTTGGGAGTCTGCGCGGGTAGGTACCACCACCCTGCCTATTTCTGCCGTGAAGCAGTAATGCGTTTCGGTTCGAAGGGTGGGGCAGCCGTTGTAACTTTACTTGAGACCATAAAACTTATATCTCAAGGTAGGTGGCGCATTTACGTAGTAGGTGTTTATGGGCTCCAGTAACCACTTAACACCAGGTGGGCTGTAAGATCATACACTCACCTAAGCAATAAAAAAAAATAGCTAGAGCTAGCCCATAAACACAACCCACTGAGTTTTTGTCCGCGTCTTCTCAGTGGGTCGTGATTCCGATCTTATGGTAAATTCTGCTAGGGCCAGTGTTAGCAAATAATCTCAGGTTGAGCACCGTGAGCTCATCTACCAGCTAGAGCGGAATAGCCCCCTATACTAATAGTGAATATGTAGAGATAAATATTATAAAGAGGAAAGATTTGTTTGTTTGTTTGTTTCGAATAGGCTCCGAAACTATTGGACCGATTTGAAAAATTATTTTTCCATTAGAAGCCGACATTGTCCCTGATGAACATAGGCTACTTTTTTTTAATTTTTTTTATTTTATTTTTTTGGTGTCATGTGTGTTTTAATGTTCCGAAGCGAAGCGAGGGCGGGTCGCTAGTGTAGAGATAAAAAGCAAGTTATTCCAAACACGTGGAGTTGTTTAGAGTACATATTACACTCGAAACATTTTAACAAACAACATCCTTATTTCATTTTAGATTAAAAAAAAAAAAATATTTGTATTAATTACGCGCATGTTCCAATTGCTCATAACAAATTACTATTTGGAAGATTAGTGATTCACAAATGGGAAGGAAGGAGGCCGGTAGGCACATCGTGGTACATAAGCAGTTAATTGTCGATAATCCATGAGACTTTCGACGTCGCGGGCTCCGGTCCGGCCAGTTTTATTTAGGTCGTCCGAGAAAGCTTTAAAAGGACAAATCGTTCGTGATGAAATCAATACCGGTATCGCGTCTGAACTTTAATAATGTGCACCTATAGTAAAAATAAAAAAGCTGATGGTCTAGACAGACCATGTCAGCGTCACCGGGCTAGTAGGTGGGCTCACGGGGCTCAAACCTGATGATGTTGCTAATACGAACCCTAGCAAGGGCCGTGCTTCGCAAAATCTAGCACCGGATCGGAAACGCGACCAACTGAAATGATCCGGCGAGAAATTCAGTGGGCTATGTCTGTGGGTTAATTTACTCACCGAGCCCTTCGTCCCGCGATGGGTTCGACGAGAACGATGACAGGTTCTTGGTGTACCTAAAAGCACCGTTAGTAGATCGGGAGGATCCGTAATGACGTGCTTGGGCGATGTCGACTGTTTACCATTCGGTCGCAGAATCAGCAATGTAGTTACCGGCGGCCACGATGAGAGGGTTCTCGTGTCTTTTTCGTCGTATAAGCCGCGATGCGTTACAACCCGACACGAAGCTTAGGTAGCCAGCAGCTGGGAGCTTTGGTACGACCTGAACACCTAATCTGTGATCCCATCCTGTCCAAAAGGATGACATTCGGCGATTTCTTCTGAAGTCAAATTAAAACTATCTTTATTGGTTTTTCAATTTATATTATTCCCGATCTTAATTTATATTATTCCCGATCTTTTCAGCAAGAGCAAAATTAGACGACATAGCTTCGTGAACTTTATTTGGAGAGTCGTGGACATGTTTCTCAGAATTCGCATCGTCATTCCCGGAGCAACACAAATTAAGTGACTTTCTCAAGAACAAAAAAAAGATCGAACGAACAAAGACAATGAGAGACCTTTCAAAAGATTCACGTGAATCATTCGTCATCTCTTATCTCAATAACGAAACCGCAAAATAATTGGCTTTCACGATTTTCAAGCATCGAACAAATGACCTCCTATGTTGGTTACTTGTCGGTGAAAATCGTAGAAGTTAATTAATTATCTTTGATATCTCGGTGAGGCCCCCCTCGGCTTGGCATCTCCTACGTGCTTATCTCTATCCCAAAACTACATGCCTTCATCAACGCCAGTAAAATGAACAAATATTGCATTATTTTTCACTTCACTGACGAAAGAGTTATCTGAGATTTTTATTTCTCCTGATCAATTTTTTTTCTTATTAAGTCCTTAAGGTCAGCCTCTGTCTAATTTTAATTGTTCCTCTGTAGCCCTGGTGCTAATGAATGAATAGGTGTGTGTTACCTTTCTCTGGCAATAAAATACATTACTCCCATATAACTATCACGGCCACATTTCGTTCCAACTGTGTCATTTTTTTTATCTACCTAATTGAACGAAGGTAATTAACGTGGAAGGTAATGAACACACTAAAAGTTTGACACAGAAAACTCAAACACAGCAATAACATTAAACTGTCTCGTCACTAAAAATCCAATAAACAGCCATTCAAAAGCAATATTGTACCGACGCACGGCGATAATGTATCGGGGAGTATTGAGCGTGTGTATTTTTTTTTATTACCCCTGTAGGTAGACGAGCACACGGCCCACCTGATAGTGAGTGGTTAGAGTCGCCCATGGACTTCAACAATGCCAGGGGCAGAGCCAAGCCGCTGCCTACCGTTGATACCATTGATACCGTTGATACCTAAATCTTAAAGCGTTTAAACAAATTCCCAAAGCTACGTGATGGAATCACATAGACACCATAGAAGGTAAAGAAGACTACACTTAGACTTAAATTATGAAAAGTTTTCTACTACTATCGGGCTTTAGTTTCGGCTTTTTTCTTATTGCCCTTGTAGGCAGACGAGCATACAGCCCACCTAATGGTGAGTGGTTACCGTCGCCCATGAACTTCAACGATGCCAGGGGCAGAGCCAAGCCGCTGCCTACCAAAAATCGGCTGCCGCATCTTCTTCTTTTTTTATTCGAATAGACGTGTGAACTAGCGCGCGGTTTATCTAGCATTAAGTGATTACATATCGCATTTGCGTTATCCTGCAGCGAAGGTTCAAGTTTAAAAGTTAGTTCCCTTAAACCATAAAAAAGAATATTGAAACCTCATCTTTGAGAGATTTGAGTTGGATAGCGCCATTATTGTTGTTACGTCTTGGAGCTGCGTTAACCAGGACAGCGAAAAGAAACAACTAAAACGCGGTTCGTCGTTATTGATAAAATTAAGCACTAATTAAATATGGAACTCGCGTCTACTGTGTGTCGTGTATGAGATCAGAGCCCGCTGAGTTTCTCGCCGGATCTACTCAGCGGGTCGCAATTCCGATCCGGTAGTAGATTCATTCGCGAAGTAGCTCTTGAGTTGTTAGGTCTCCTTTGGAAGCGCTCGGATAGCCGTTAGCAAATACCACCCCTCCTGACTAAGCTCTTGTTCGCCCAACTGTCCAGGTGAAATTGGAAAGGCCTCCAGTAATCTCCCATCCATAAAAAAAGAGATCAGAGCGCAATAACAAAAACCCTTAAACTATATTCTGCCAGATACGACACCATCAATAATAGAAATCGATATATCTATTGTCGTCTCTAATTTCGCTGCTCACATTAAAATTCGGTAACATAACGTTTGAAGGTAAAGTTCGTTTGATGCCGAACCGGGTCACGCCATCATAAGTTTGACACAGATAACGGCGTGCGTCTCCCACGTGCCGACTAACCGTGAAACGTGAACACCACGACTGGTTAGGTGGTACCTACTCGCGTAAACTGGGCGAAATTAATCATTCAAACGCTTTCGTCCAAACTATAATCTATATATTAATACGTGAAGCAAAAACTTTATATCCCTTTTTACGAAAATTGCGCGGACGGAGGAGTATGAAATTTTCTACACTTAAAGAGAATATAGAGAAAAAGTGCACAATGCTAATATTTTTTTAAAATAATGCATAAAAGATACATTAAATCAATAAAGAAAATATTAGACACAATACATACCATGTATTTGACGCACACACGCATGCATACTATTTATTGTCAAACTTTTGTTCTTGACGTCTATGGTCAAATTGAGAATAGATTAAATATTGTTTTTTTCTTTATTAATATTTTTTTATAGAGTACCCTTGGCGAAATTTGAGTATATTTTGTATTTGTTTGTGAAAAAATCTGCTTTAATAAAGTCTTTCGACAGGTTTTCATAGTGTCATGGTAGTTAGCAGCAGTTGGGGTATAAGAGATCCTTTAATTAGAAACAAATGGTGAGTTACCACATCCCCTCATTCCTCAATTGATATATCGACAACTGGTTTATTGGTACAAGGATTAATCATAACATTTAAGGACTCTGATAGCCACCGCTTTGTCGAAGGTCTAAATGAATAAAAATAATTGTTTCGAAGCTATTAAAGTGGAAAATGAACCCATTGATATATACGTCCACCGCTAATCTACATAATCTTATACGTTTTCCGTGATATAAAAGAAAAAATACATTAAATTTTTGAGACATCACAATAAACACATATAATATCCTCACCAAACCGGGCTATTCGTCACGCCGGCTGAACATTTCATATAACAAAACACGACACGACGAGAAACTTTCCCTTTTGTTAGCAAGCTGTATTAGTTTTGTGTTTATTATTGAATTAATTGGTTTAATTAGTAATAAACAAACGTTCTAATTGTGTTGTATATAAATATTATAGTTTATATAACTATCAATTCCACTGATTCATTATATCGACAAGCCTACAATTTCATATACTAAAATCGAATCTTTTATATATACGTAGCTCTGTTTGTTTATTGTTAAGTTATAGGAACTTTCAGAATATTTATTTTATTTCTTAGATGGGTGAATGAGCTCACGGAAGCTCATTTCGCAGAATCAAATATCAAAAATTAAAATCTGAGTAATTACTGATGGTAGGTTTCCGTTTCGATTTAACTTGTTGTATATATTTTTTGAAGAAATATAGACAACAAGTACTGGTGGTAGGACCTCTTATGAGCCGGCACGATTAGGTATCATCACCCGGCCTATTGCTGCTGTGAAGCAGTAATGCGTTTCGGTTTGAAGGGTTGAGCAGGCGTTGTACTATAGAACTGAGATTTAGAATTCATGTCTCAAAGTGGGTGGCGACATTTACGTTATCGATTTCTGTGGGGTCCGATAACCACTCAACACTAAGTGAACCATGAGTTCGTCCATGCGTCTATGTCAAAAAAATTCAAAAAGGCGTAGTTTTTACGACTATTATATACGTTTTTGTAAAATTAATCTATGTTCCTACATAGATTAATATTTCAGGGATGCCGTGATTAGTGTAGTGTGACAGTGTAATGAAGTATTTCCAAAGTTTTTCAGATTTTAAACCGCAACAAAATGTCCTAAATCATAAAATTAAAAATATTAATGTGAGATTAATTTGAAAAGAGTTTTTAATTCTGAAAATATGTTTTCAGATAATTTCTTATTACACATCATGTTCCCATAATCGAAAGTTAGTACACGCGAAATACAATGTTAATGCTACTACTGTCTTTTTCATATCAATAATTCATCGTGCGTTCCCAATTTGACAGCAAATAAATTATCAGACGATCGGTTCAATTGCGTGATAATCCACTTTAGGTGTTCGAGTTATGAGGAATTTATATGGGAGTTAAATTCACTAAACAATCCCAACGTTTTTTCATACCCGATCCTGTAGACCGAATAGTAAACAGTCGACGTCGCCCAAAACACGTCATTACGGATCCTCCCGATCCATTAACGGTGCTTTTCGGTACCACAAGCACCAGTCACCGTTCTCATCGAACCCGTCGCTTGCGACGAATGGCTCGACGAGCGAATTAACCCACAGCACAACCCACTGAGTTTCTCGCCGGATCTTCTCAGTGGGTCGCGTTTCCGATCCGGTGGTAGATTCTCCGAAGCAGTGCTCTTGCTAGGGCCAGTGTTAGCAACACTCCGGTTTGAACCCCATGAGCTCACCTACACGTTAAGGCGAAGCTGATATAGCCTCTCAAGGCTATCGGCATAGATAAAAAAAAACAATCCCAAAAAACATAGCGTTACGGCTATACTGTAACAAATACAGCGTGTTTCAACTGTAACAAATACAGCATGTTTCTTTACAAAATTTACCTCGAGCTTGTTCTGCTCATTTAAAAATTTCCATAGTTTCAAATTTCTATATATTACTAACTGACCCGGCAGACTTCGTAGTGCCTCAATCGATAAATAAAAGACATAAAACTTTTGTATAAAATAAACTTAAAACAAACAAAAGGAATCCGTCCGACGGGGGACATATCAAAGGAAAAACAAAATTGTTATTTCTATTTAATTCCGAGCATTTTCATGTTTATCTACCTTTTAAACCTTCCCTAGACTTCCACGAATAATTCAAGACCAAAATTAGCCCAAATCGGTCCAGCCGTTCTCGAGTTTTAGCGAGACTAACGAACAGCAATTCATTTTTATATATAGATATAGATTGAACAAATCGAAGGATTCTCTGCAACAATAAAACGAAACGCTCACAACGCGCGACCCTTAATTCCTCACCCACACCAGTCCTGGCAACTTTCACCGTCACAACACAATACAACGAACATTAGAAAGCAACAATTTTACATACAAAATCCCTATTTATTGTCACACTTCTTGCTCACGACAGACAGATTACTATGAATAATGATCGAATGAACAATGTAATGTAATCTTTACATGTGTGTATAAATGTAATGTAATCTTTATATGTGTGTATACGTGTAATTGAATATGTGAACAGTAAGTGTGGATGAAAGTTAACCGATGATAAAATCGCATCAGACAATGACGGATTTGCAGAGCAGAAAGCTTATGAATTGATTGACATGAGAATAACGGTGGTCTGTACAATTGTTATCTTTGTTATGTTTACATACGATCACTGCAATGGTCCAGTGGGTGCTAAGCTTGTGATTTACTGGTGGTAGGATCTCTTGTGAGTCCGCACGGGTAGGTACGACCACCCCGCCTATTTCTGCCGTGAAACAGTAATGCGTTTCAGTTTGATGAGCGGGGCAGCCGTTGTAACTATACTGAGATCGTAGAACTTATATCTCAAGGTGGGTGGGTGGCGCATTTACGTTGTAGATGTCTATGGGCTCCAGCAACCACTTAACACCAGGTGGGCTGTGAGCTCGTCCACCCATCTAAACAATAAAAAAGTTTGACTACTGTACAACAGGATCAGGGCTAGTAGTGGCTTCAACAGTCGTATGATTAAAAATACTTATACACTTTAACTTCTTTTGAATTTGTGCATTTGTTTCAATTTGATTTTAAAAAAAAAAACATTATTTTTAATGCAAAAGTTTAAATACCTGTTGCTCATACCCGCAAAAAGGGCTAAATGAATTTAGATGAAATTTCGTACAGATAGTTTACAATGGACTAATAACGTAGGAGACTTTTATCATGTCAAATGTCATGGACAACGTCGGGTATATCAGTCATAAATTACAGTGTGTCCAGTGCTTCCTTAGTTATACGAATATATATAGTTTTGTGCATGCGTCCATATCACTACATTTTTTTTATTTTAAAACAACTCTGTCCAACATTGTCAATGCCTATGACCGTTATGATTATAACTGTTTTCCTGTACAAACGTAAAATGATAGTAAATAGGAAATAAAGCTGTTTTAGTTTTTGTATTACCCACTGTTTTTATGACTAGGCTGCAAATTGATTCTTATTACCTAATGACTTTAGTGATAATTATACTTTCGAAGATATAAGATACAAGGTACCTACAATTATGAGTAATCTTGAACAGGTTAAACATACGCCACTTTTTTATTGCCCTTATAGGCAGACGAGCATACGGCACACCTGATGGTGAGGGGTTACCGTCGGTCATTGGCGTCGGCAATGCCAAGCCGCTGCCTACCGTTAAAGGGAACCAAAGGAAGACAAGCAAGCACACGGACCATCTGTCAGTAACCATATCTTTTGAACGTTGCCACTGCCGGGGGTATAGCAAAGCTTTTCTAAGAAAGCTTCATAGCTTTCCCTTCGTACTCAAGTAAAAACACGAGCGGCTGCATTTATACAGCCTCATCGCAATTTATACAGCCTGAACATTACTAAATATGATCCTACTAAAATAGCAGGTATGTAATATTTGTTTAGGTTAATACGCTTTATAACGGCCTCGTACCTAAGCCAAATTTGGCTTCAGAAATCATACCAATAAACCAATATACATTAAAAAAACAATACAATATTGCTTCACAATAGTTTGAACAGAAAAAACGCGATTAAAAATTCTATTCACAACTATTAAATCAGTTGCATTGATCTCTTAAAAGGTTCGAATCAATTTAAATTCCGTACCGTTCTGAGAGACGTCGTTGCGTCAAACCGCCAAAATCGATATTCGATAAAATCGAAACGTAAACGAACTTAATTACCGATTTCGATCACGATCACTGAGTCGCGAATTAACAGAGGGCTACATGGTTTTTAGGTATTGTACCAGTACATTTTAAGAAGCCGTATAGTCTGCAGATGTGTTTAAATTTCAATTGTGTAGTATCATTAGTGTCCTACCTTTGAATCGGACTACCTTCTGGTCGCGATACGTAGGATTGTGACATCTAACAATAATTTAATTGAGTTCAATATTATCCCACGAAGTTGTTCCTTAATCCTTTACTGGTTGTAGGACATCTTGTGAGTCCGCACGGGTAGGTACCACCACCCCGCCTATTTCTGCCGTGAAGCAATAATGCGTTTCAGTTTGAAGGGTGGGACAGTCATTGTAACTATACTTGAGCGAGACCTTAGAACTTATATCTCAAGGTGGGTGGCGCATTTACGTTGTAGATGTCTATGGGCTCCAGTAACCACTTAACAGCAGCTGTGAGCTCCTCCACTCATCTAAGCAATGAAAAAAAAATCCTGAATATAATTCGTGAACGTGAAGTACGTATTTCATCCGAAAATTTTGTTATTTGTCTACAGTATGCTTAGTGCGAGTTTTTTAACGTTCTCGATAACGTAACAGTTAACTAACTTAACTGTATGGAGTTGGAACGTTTGCTTAAGTTTGCCGCTAGGGGCGCTGTTTCAACTCCATACAAATTTGAGTTAACTTTTACGCTATCGAGAACGTTAAAAAACACGCACTAAGCAGACAGGATCTGAACACCGATACAGTCGGATCGCTCGACACTAGTACACCGGTCGTCTTATCCTTTAGGCCACGACGACTTCAAATACAAAAACAAATATTATTCAATAATAAAGTACCTCCGTTATTATACTGCAGCGCGTAACGAATCGAAGCAAAGATAAAAATGATAAGCCAAATTTATAAAAACAATACAATGCCTTATTGTGTTACGAGGTCACTGTGCAAATGATAACGATAGATATTTTTGAGACCTTGTTGTGTCACACACACGTAGGTTATTCCTACACGATTGTGTTTATTCGGAAAATTTGTAATGCTCTAAGGATTAGATTGGGATTATCCCGTCATTAACATTTTAGAATAGCACTATTGACCAACTGAGCATGGTTCCTTCGGCTCTAACACTAGGACAAGTCTTAGGGACCCCGGTAACCTTACTCGACAAAGAGGTCGACGTGCAACCTAACCCATGCGTCGGCTCGCTGAGTTTCTCGCCGGATCTTCTCAGCGGGTCGCGATTCCGATCCGGTAGTAGATTCATTCGCGAAGCCGCTGCTCTTGAGTTGTTAGGTCTCCTTCGGAGGCGCTCGGGCAGCTGTTAGCAAATCCCACCCCTTCGGGCTGAGCTTTTGCTCGCCCCCCTGTCTCTCTTTGTTTTTGAGTTTGGTATGAACCCCTGATTTACATTTTAGCATCACACTATTTACTAACAGATCATACTACATGGAAACGATGGGCTCACTCACAATTCGTTTCCAGAGATATTTTTCGTCATACGCTGATTCTTCATGATCAACGTTCACCACACAAATGGGCCACGTGCTTATCTATATATCGATGGGTGAAATGCTATTAGGTTTAAGCGACATTCCGCTTAATACACGACATTTATCTCTGTAATTAAAGTTCCGTTTATTTAGTATTAGCATCAACAATTCGATATGTTTAATTGAACTTCAATTACGTTTACCGCATTCAAAGAGCTGAAGAAGTTTTTTTGTCATAATATTTTTTCTAAATTTGAAATTAAAAAAATTGCTCTCCCGTCAGTATTCAAAAATATCGCTTAAACCAAAATAACCTTTCACCTGTCGATCTAGTATTTAACTAAAACAAAACTTAGCGGCCAATGAGAGTTGTATTAAACAGATTGCACTCAGCCACATGCAGTACAAGCGAAAAGGATTATATTTCATATAAATTGAAACACGTACATAGATATTGTTAGAATATTACGGCTTTCCATTGCAATAATATTATTGTACAAAACGATTGAGTCAATGAACGCGTTCCCAGACTACAGTAGAATGCTCAATAAATCCAATTAAAAAATGCAAAACTTGAGTACATTAATGCGTCTGGAAGGATGACAATTGAATGCCAGAAATACCCCGGACGACACACATATCGCCCTCAGACAAACCAGACTTTTTGTTTCCATTCTCTGTCAACTTCGAAAAAAAGAATGCTGCGTTGACGTTGAAGACTGCGTTGATGACAGACAAATCTTATCAAAACCTTTATTACACGAATGAATAACAAAATTATAAAAATACCACAACGAACTCACAGCCCACCTAGAATTAGGTGGTTACCGAAGCTTATAAAAGTCAACAATGCAAATTCCGCCACCTACCTTGAGACATGATGACGCCTAAATCTCAGTGTCAAACCTTTAAACCTTTCCCACATTTCAAACCGAAACGCATTACTGCTTCACGGCAGAAATAGGCAGGGTGGTGGTACCTACCCGCGCTGCCCAACAAAACGTTCTACCAGCAATAGAATATGTACCACCATGTGCACATCATAGGACAGGGCACTTACCTGTGCACATACGTCATACGCTAATTTATAACGTAATTAATAACCGTATTTAATCCGAACAAATATGTTATTTAAAAGCAAGAAAAATTTACTAAAGCATCATAATGACTCTGGTTAGGGAATTTACTGTATCGCCATCGATCTTTCACACATGCGCAAATTTTATAATTAACGTCTTAAAGTTTGTCAAAAATAAGTAAAGATTCTTTTATATAAATATGTAGATACAGATCAAGCTAACAAAGTCGTGTTACAAATTATACATACTACACAGGGCGCCTTATCGTACTATCCCACACCTTGATATTCATCAAATTCAATTAATTGAAATTAAATCAATTAATTGAATTGATTTACATTAAACTAAAATTTAATTGAATTAATCACATATAAAGACATATTCCCAGTCAACGACCGGACTGTGTATTGGACGGTAGACTCTTGGCACGCAGACTGCCCACACGAGACACCCCCCATAAAATTGTTTAATGGCTCTTTTAAAGAGCACGCTAAAGGAAATTAAACAGCTCGTATAATTTAAGTGTAGTCTGGTGCTTAATTCGTGATGTGCGCTCGGGAATTATCAAAGAAACGAACAGTGAGAAATATGACTTGTTGGTTTTCCTTGTTAACGTAAAAGATTAAAGAACGTTACGTGTTTTACGTAAAATATTTCAAAGAAGTTTTTTTTTTTTTCGTTTTGATATTCTGTTCCATTATGTTACATCAAATTTAATCAAACGTTATAAATCCAATAGCTGAAGCCAGGTGATTCCTTACTGTACTCTCTAGGCGAATCAACTAATACACAACTTTGTTGTTAATTTTTTATTATTAATTAGACAGGTGAACGAGCTCACGGCCCACCTGGTCTTAAGTGGTTACCGGGGCCTATAGACAGCAATGTAAACGCCACCTTAAGATGTGACTTTTAAGTATCAATTCTATAGTAAAGAAATTGCCCTACATTTTAAACCGGAACGCATTACTGCTTCGCAGCTGATAGAAGCGGGGTAGTGGTACCTACTTGTGCGGGGCCACACGACGTTCTTACCAACCGAAATCTTGTACTGTATTAAGTTTATTAAATATTATTTTCAAATATTCCTTTTTTACATACAGCTTTTGCATACCAAGCTGCATAGTGTTGGTTATAAATGGCAAAAACTTGAACGAGACACGCTTACTGGATATATCCATTTTTCGTAGAGAGATCTGTAGGATTACAACATTGGTATAGTCGCATCACTGCCTGCCGGACTACTAGTAAATGTCATCCTTAAGTCACGACGACTTTCGAAATAGAATTAAAGCTGCTTGACTTGCTCCTGCAATACCTTGATTCGCTGTAGTGTAAATTTCTTAATATCTTCACCCAATTTTTTTTTGTCAGCCCGCCTGACATAGACATCTACAACATAAATGCGCCACCGACCCCGAGATATAAGTTCTAAGGTCTCAGTATAGTTACAACGGCTGCCCCGCCTTTCAAACCGAAACGCATTACTGCTTCACGGCATAAATAGGCAGGGTGGTGGAACCTACCCGTGCGGACTCACAAGAGGCCCTACCACCAGTATATAGTTTCCTATGCTGATCCTTTTATTCCCGACCTGAATGATGTTCGTATCCATGTGTTCCGGTAGCTCAAGATAAATCTGTTTGTTTGTCATCACGAATATGAAAAAGATCCACCTCTTAAAGGCACCCAGACCCCGTTACACTTCGCGCAGCATGACGCGGCTCTTTCTCAACAATAACATCGATTATTTTTTTTACTATTTATTTACAATCGTTTCATCACTGAGGTGTACCGTTCTTAGCGCATATGTACAGAAGGTGAGGCGCGGCATCGCTAGATTAAATTTCACGCACGTACAGATACTATTAGAGTAGGTAACTCAATCTTAATGTTTAACGAACGTTCAATCAATAGAAAACATAATCATTAATGGTCGCATTCGTAATAAGTTTTTGGAATTTTATAAGTTTAATATAATAAATTTAATGAGACCGTGTTATAGATAATTAACTATTTTGAATCGTGTTTCTTGTAAACAGTAATAAGTCTCGTACAAATGTTACATAGTCTCAAGGTGGGTGGCGGCATTGACTGACAACTATGGACATCAGAAACCACTTGGACAGTACTTAACGGTAGGCAGTGGCTTGGCTCTGCCCCTGGCATTGCTGAAGTCCATGGGCGTCGGTAACCACTCACCATCAGGTGGGCCGTATGCTCGTCTGAGTACCAGGGCAATAAAAAAACTCCAGTTGGCTTAGCTACTTCACCCTTCTAAGCAATGTTTTTATACAAAAGTTAAGTTTCAAACCGTGGCCAGTATTTTTATTTTAACCTATCTTCAGTATTATGTTTACCGGAAACACACCTACGAGACTAGACAAAATCACTCAAATCCTGATATGTCCGAAGTATTTGTCTTTTTTCAAACGATATCCGCGGTGAGTAGTCAGCGCTAGAGAACAGCTTTGCTCTGGTATTGCTGATATTGATGAGCGACGATAAGTACATCATCAACAGTTATGCTTGTGTGTTTACAATGGCAATTGGGAGTAACAAGTCCCAATACTTCACAATAACATCATGAAACTTCCCGGTCATCGTTCTCGTGGAACCCGTCGCTTGCGACGAAGGGCTCGGCGAGTAAATTAACCCAGATAGAGTCCACCGGATTTCTCATCGGATCTTCTCAGTGAGTTTCCGATCCGGTGGTCGATTCTGCCAAGCACAACCCTTGCTAGGGTTAGTTTTTGCAACACCTTTCTAAGCTAATGGCCTCTCAAGGTCATCAGCTTAGGTAGGATAAAAAAATGAAACTGCACAAAATAAATCTCATTGGAGAGCAACAGATTCCAAACGTGTTCTCAATAAAGCAATCTACTAGCATAACTTCACACATTCATCGCGGTTAACGAGGACGACCACTGAAATTACCCGTTTATTGTCACTTAAGGTTGATCACACAAGGGAAACAGTGAAAGCTGCGTAATCAGATGGCAACTCATCTCCCGACCGGGGCATGGCCGCATTAAGGTCATGTTAGAAGAGCACGCGAACCCGCTCAATTGGATAAAGTCGTCTAATTGACGGCGGCGTGTGATTTCATCGCTCGAGGTGACGCTAACCCCATGTTTGATGTTTGAGCGCTTCATAAAACGTTCATTAACTTTAATAAGAGCCGTTGTTTTGAAGAGGTTATATCTAGTAGTTTTAAAGATTTAAGCATACATAGGGATATAGGGACAGAGAAAGCGACTTTTTTTTATACTATGTAGTGATATATCATAGTTATATTCTTGGTGTCAAGCCGACCGTGCGTCCATTCTACTTATATTTTAATTGTTTTGCCATAAATGTGCCTAAAAGCTCATAGCTCAGCTGGTCTTAACTGGCTACCAGAATATATCTTTGAACAATAAATTACCGACCTTACGGAGCGGAATGCCCGAGTCCTTCGCAACCGAAATAAGAAGGTGGTACATAAGGCCTTCCAATACGCCCAAACGGCTAAATATAGAATAAATAAATAAACGATATCAAGGAGAGTAAAACTACTAGGTTCTCTACTACTCTAGCTACAACTAAGAAAATATAGGGGCAGCAGCCAGACTAATATCAATAAATCATTCAATGCCGATCCTCCTAGAGTACGTCCTGAAGTCAAATAGTGACAAGAACCAGTGGTTTTTTCTTACTGTTTCTTGCAATACTTTTGTCAATGTTCTCGTATATTTTTTAATGTTATAGAAAGGTAAAATATATGCCAAATTAACGTCTAAAAATTAGTCGTGTTATCAAAATCGAATCCGCAAAATTTATGAATTTGCGTAATTACTAGTGGTAGGAAGTATTGTAAACACGCGCGGGGAGGAACCAGCATCCTATCCTGAAAAGGGTGGGGCAATTTACACAACGCAATTGCGGCTTCGACCCTCATGCCAGAAAAATCGAGAATTCCGGACATGCCTAGTCCTATGCGTTTACCGGAGACTAAAGGCATGATGCATTACGAATACTACCGCCTACCTTGAGGTAACCGGATTTATGTTTCGATTACATTCAAACAACTGCTATTTGATGTTTATGGAACAAGGGGAGAAAGTAGGGTAAACTATTAAGGCCCTAGTCAATAACTTCAACATTTATGTCAATGGTGGGTGTCGCGCTTTCAGTTTGATTATCTTTCGAGTATGGTTTTTATAATAGGGCATGACTTCTGATACAAGCAAGGAGTTTTTCAATGATCGAAAATGGCATTCAATTGTTTTTTTTTTTGTGTGTTATTGGTTTTTTCTTCAGACAGACCGGCGACAAGTTACAACAACAAACTGCTTTGTGCGAAACAGTGATCGCAACCAATAGCCGATGATTATGTCAGAGGTGTGAGCATCGTTGTTACAGCGTCGAGTGTCGGGATATTTTTCAAATAACTTGCTAAATCACGTTACATATTATCTGGGGTTTCCGAACAGCTAGGCAGCTAAACATCCGAAAAAGGCTCTCTTCCATCTGCCGGGAACTTGTTATAAGCTTCTTCGGACACATCATGCGGTCTCCCAGACATGAATTAGAGAAGCTCATAATTGCGGGTCGCATAGAGGGCAGAACACCAGCCAGATGGTCAGATCTAGTAAGAGAAGCACTTGGGTGGTAGTCTGTACAATGCTGTCCATGCCACCCATGATCGAACACAGTGGAAGAACGTCACATGTGGTCGCGATCCTCAGTAGTGAGGCAACGATATAGAAGAGGGGTGTCCGAGAGCCGTAGTAAACTTATAGCAGTTTCACGATTTAATCTTCAAGAAAAATTGATAAGTATTCGAAACACAAAAAAAGATGAAACAATATTCAAGCTTAAAGGTATCTAAATTCTGACTACCTTAAAAACTATGATATGGAATTAACCCTGAAATAGCATATATCACAGTAATGCACTAAAACTATTACCATCTAATTTATAGCATCAAATACAGTCACATCACCGCAGTTCAATTCTATATCTTTGTGATGAAGTCAAATCGAATGCCATCGTGATATACATATTATACAAGCGTTATACCCACTCTATACGAATGCTAACTTCATGAAACAAAGGTTAAACAATGATGATAAAAGGTCAAGTACATCAGGTGAACGGCTGAAGGTACAAAGGCTACGGAACTATGGATTCGATACGGATTAACACAATAAAAGTTAACAACACGGTACTATATGCAATTATTTTATCGACACTAGTGATGAGAAACATTGCGTGCGAGCTGAGTTTGGCTTCACAGACCCAACTATATTAGCTTTCATAAAAAAATTTAATAACTTAAGTTATTCAATAGTTTCAGGATGTAGTCAAAATTATTGGTGCAGATTCATCGTATCGAATATTGTGGGAGCGTTATCATGTGCACAATGATAACGGAGTTAGGGAGAAATCCAATAAATCTGTTTCAATGCCGTGTGTTGTTACTTTTATCACGAATGCGTACGTTTAGATCTAATGATATTTCAATTGTCCGTATTAAGCTTGTTCTTGTCTTCTTGTCTTGTCTTACATAGGCAGATGAGCTTATGCTCTATCAGTGTTGAGTGGTTAGTAGTGTTCATAGCCCGACTGGTGTCATTCGGAGTCGATCGTTTTGTATAAAGCATGCATCGATCAGTATTCTTTTGTACAAATTAATTATGCTTATGTTATCACTGTATCGCGATAGTAATCGTCTACATCTAAACAAATAAAGACAAAACAGTTAAAGCTTCTAAAAAGCTGTTGACAAGCTTTTGTGTCACCGATAAAATATAGTACGAAAAGTTTATTTGTTTTTCAAAATATCTACAATGAATAAAAACATTTTATTTATTTATGGCACAGACGTGGTGAGTGAGCTCATGTCCCACCCGGTATTAATGGTTGGTGGAGTCCATAGACACCATAACGTAAATTCCGTCACCCAATTCGAATACTTTATTTGTTTTTAGTTTAGGTACTTGTGGTTTATATTATCATAGAAGATTATAATAGATTTTCGATAATTAGGCGAAAAACTGTCCTCGATATCAGAGTAGTTGTTGAATGGTATAATTTTATCCTTGTTGCCTACGAAAATCTAAATTATAGCGTGAATGTTAATAAAAAAATGCTAATCGTAAAACCAAAAATAAAAGAAGTAAATGAAAAAAAAAATCCCCCAAAATTATAATTTGCGTAATTACTGGTGGTAGGACGTCTTGTGAGTTCACACGGGTCCACCACCCTGTCTATTTCTGGTGTGAAGCAGTAATGCGTTTCGCTTTGGAGGGTGAGGCAGTCAATATACTGTAAAACTGAGACTTTAGAACTCATGTCTCGAGGTGCGTGGCGGTATTTACGTTGTAGATATCCATTAGCTCCGGTAACCACTTAACACCAGGTGGGCGCCGTAAGCTCGTCCACTAATATAAGCTATAAAAAAAAACACCAAAAGAAGAAACAGAAGAAATCCCTCCCTCACATTACGGTGGAATACTCTTCGCGATTTAACACAAGGACTTCAGCGAAAGGTCGCTTGCCTGATGTCAATATGTCGTAAAACTTATGCGAAATCCCACCGCGATAAGAGGACATGCTGCGCCACACAATGTGGCACACGAGCAAGAAGAAGAAGTTGTCGAAGTAATTATTATAAACTTGTAAAAAAGTACCCAATACATCAAATTACAGTCAACTAGCACCGAAACCGTTTATGATCCAAAATCAGTATTTCAATTTGAACGCACACTTAATTGACTTGTTAGAACCGATCAGAGACAGCTCCCGTTGTAATCGGCCCTGATCTTCTGAGCCGAAACAAAAGATAATCGAGCATATAGCGTAATGAGGGTCATCGGCCGGCCAACCGTAATAGCAGCCAGGGCATCGAACCGACGACCCGTACGACATAGAGTTGATAGATCCTTATCAGAGCAAAAATTAATTACTTTCGCATTAAGATAAGCAATTGAGGTAATTAGTTCTTGAACTTGAGACAATTATTTATTACGACATTTGTTTGTTGTTTTTTGTTTTTCTTTTATAATTATTATGTTTGTTATCGCGGATTGTAATTGTAACCGCCCACCGCCCATAAGAGAAAGAAATCAACTATTCTACGTATATCTGCCGCCAACCAATCATAACCGTATCCAGATCAGCCATTTCACTTTGAGATATGAAATGGAAGTCGTTATATACATTTACGGGATTTACTTTCTATGGAGAGACGACGACACAAAAACCGTAACAATATGAGTGAAATTCACACGCGGTAGAAATAAAAGTGTTCTATCTTATTCTCCCGTAGGCTAAACCCCCCTATAGACAGACGTTTGTCTCTTTCTAGTGTC
Organism: Bombyx mori; assembly: GCF_030269925.1. Lineage (NCBI taxonomy): Eukaryota > Metazoa > Arthropoda > Insecta > Lepidoptera > Bombycidae > Bombyx > Bombyx mori. The sequence continues at coordinate 19,473,143 of NC_085117.1, forward strand.
GCTATTTCGTTTCATTGATTTTCAAATTGTAATTGAAAATAACGGTACTAAAGCTGTTTTAAAAATTCATCCTTTGAATTAACAGTTGTCTTGCTTTCGTCATCGATAATTACACAAAATATTCAATTTCCATATGGACTGTTTACTTCTACACGATGTCGCCGGTGGTAGGGCTCATTTGTAAAGATAATTATTCGTCACGATTATGTTTCCGATCATGTTTCCGACCAGCGCAATTGTTTGAAATCCAAATTATATGTATAAAACGTAATTATGTCCTGTGTGTGTACATATTTCGTACGTCAGGATGTTTCGATATTGGAATAAGACTTATGCCCCAGCAATTACAAGTAAGTAAAGCCGTATTTACAAATCAATTAAGATTTCCACAAAATATTTGAGGGTAGACAGAGATATTCAAGCTCTGGCATAATTGAGAGCTTTTGGCCATCCACCAAAGTTATTTAGAAACTTAACATAATACTTAATGAGTTATTATTATACATATTAGTAACATGTTATTATTAAACACATTGGTATATCGATTAGTCAATTTTTACAATTCGATTACCATTACTTGTTTACCCACGTTTCTTGCGAAATCAGCTTTACGGAGCAGTGAATTGCAAACATCAGACGACAATGTGTAATGTAATAAGCAATCAGGCATGTGAAGAAAACACACAATGCAGTACCTGGTATTGATAAGTCCGTTTTTACATCAATTTCACGTGAAAGATGAAGTAACCGTTACGAAACTTTTCTTTTACTGTGTTAGAAATATTAATTACAAAAACGGAGTCTTCATAATTCTCGATATCAACGGCCTAAGGATATACTATATGCTTTATGCAATATAAAATATTACTTAATAATTCAATTTGTTTTTGGTATAACTCTTTACGCTTAATGTTTTTGACTTATTGAATTGATTTATTTGTATGTAGTTATTTATTAATTTTCTAATTTTTTAAATATTTTTTTACACTTTGTTATTCCTACACCGTGGAAGTCAATCGTGAACACTTCTTAAGTACGCATTTGACTGGAAAAATTGGTACCTGCCGTCGGGATTCGAACATCGATTCATCGCTACATGCGAATGCACCACACGTCTTACTTGAGTCGTCTATTATCAAAGGTGGCAATCTGTGCATTTGGACAAAAAATTTTTGATATGTCAATACAGATTGATTTGAATATAATCATCTCCTTCAAAGAATACGGTTCAAAACCTGCATTAAATAAAGGTTAATAGTTAACCTGTTATTTAAGATGTCGTTCCGAAGAGTTTTGTGACTGCCGATGGAATACAAAGTCAATAATTCGTTTTCCTGATTTACCAATCATTGTCCAAAAGTCAGATTGCCGCCTTTGATAATAGTCGACTCACTTATCCTTTAGGCTACGAAGACTTCAAATATCGAATCTTAATCTAAATTTTACGAATAATTTATTTAAAAAAATGTAAATGATTTATAATAACTTTCCCATGTGTCATATCGTTCGTCATATGTGTACAAAACTACGATTTAGCAAAACGCAAATCTAATAAGGTTACTATATCGTGAGCTAGTTCAAAGGTAGCAGACAAAAACAAAAAACTCAAAGAAGCTTCCATTAATAATAATTATATGAGCGTACTTTTTACTGAGCACAATGCCCGAATGCAAACAAGATTGGCTTCCGCGTATGGCGAGGGCCTTCACGATTATGATTGACACAAAAACTGCTATTACCCGCGATACTTTGAGTAATTTAACCGCGATACAGAAACACCCACGTCTCATTAGCGTCATGGTAAACAAATTGGCCCTACGAATTGCTTTCGACCTTGCTGGTCTTTTGACAACAATTCTACCGAAGGGCTTAAGGTGAATAAATAAATAAATCAGCAAAACAATACATATGGTTGTGCTGCTTCAAGATGCGGTGGTCATATCGGAACTAGAGTCTGATCTTTATATACATTTAAATATACACATATATGTATATTAAATGTTCAGGCCTACAAACAAACCTGTTCTTTACATATATTTTTTTCTCCTACCTATGCTGATAGCCTTGAGAGGCTATTTCAGCTTCACCCTAACGTGTGTAGGTGAGCTCACGGGGCTCAAACCGGAGAGTTGCTAACACTGACCCTAGCAAGAGCAGTGCTTCGCAGAATCTACCACCGGATCGGAAACGCGACCCACTGAGAAGATCCGGCGAGAAACTCAGTGGGCTGTGTCTAGGGGTTAATTCGCTCGTCGAGCCCTTCGTCGCAAGCGACGGGTTCGACGAGGACGGTGACCGGGTTCTTTACATGAAGACTTGCCACCGATTCAGAATATTGATGGTTATTTATATATGTGTACTACTTTTACAACAGCAAATGAAAACTCGATGTTGAGGACCTGCCTAAAATCAGGAAAGCAGCGGGTGTTTTAATCGATCGTTGTTTCCGAATTCAAAAGGCACCACTACACACTCCAACATTAATCTTCCACTCCCTCTAAAGACAGAAGGACGAATTAATGGAATTTTACGGCGGCCCCAAATAAAAAGTTGGAAACGTCGAACTAACGCACGCTTACATATAAAGGCTAAAAAAAAAAACTCTACTAAGGAATTCACTTTTCGAAACACGAGAAACTGAATATACAAGATAAATCCGTCAAAGGGTCATTCATTTCTCTAGCCAACATCGTAAACAGGATACCGTTCGGTCGATCAAAATCGTAACATTTAACGTATTTAGTGGAAAACATAAACAAGATTCACGACAGGATGTAACAGAAGTGAGAGTCGAAATTAATTAATTTTAATATCGCGCTATACAACGTTTCGCAACATACTTACGAGCGGTTCGTTTTCAAAGAGACCGACTTTTAATATTTAAATTTACATATTACTAGCTGACCCGGCAAACATTGTTTTGCCATATATAAGATTTCTAGGGAATTTCTAGTGTACAAAAAAAAACTAACTTATTGTAAGTGTGTAAGGATGTGGTAAATGAGTGAAAGAGGTATGTAGTGCTGTGAACGATGAGGGAATATATTATAAAAATAACAAAACCTCATTCAACCACATAATACCTCATTATAACAAAAAAAAAGTCCAAATAAAATAAATTATGTTAGGGGTGGACAACCCTAATCACTTAGGGGTATGAAAAATAGATAGTAGCCGATTCTCAGGCTTACTGAATATGCATAAAAATTTTCATGAGAATCGGTCAAGCGGTTTCGGAGGAGTATGGGAATGAACATTGTGACACGAGAATTTTATATATTAGATTATTATGCAGATGTGGAGTATTTATGAGTGCCTCGTGAACTGACATGTCTTTTTTTTAATGTTCGGTGCAGCGATAAAGCACGTGATTATTTTTTTCCCCTTCTATTCGTTGGTAACCTTACGCGGTGAGCTCACGGGCTCAAACTGAGAGAATTTGCTAACACTAGCCCTAGCAAAAGCAGCGCTTCGCAGAATCTACCACCGGATCGGAAACGCGACCCACTGAGAAGATCCGGCGAGAAACTCAGTGGGCTGTGTCTATGAAACGGGCGTGAAGGGTCTGTTGAACAAAATCAACTAGCGGTATTGATGAATCCTGTCACGAAAGCATTAAAAATATATATTTACAATAGCTGTGAATAAGACATCCAGACTAGTCGTATCGAGTGATCCGGTCATATATGAATACAAAGGGACTTGTTTTTAAATAAAAAATCGTGCGAATAAATAATATTGTCGTGCAGGATTGGAAGCCAGAATACATCATCACTCGATACCAGTACACCAGGAGTCCTCGTCCTTAAGCTCACAAAGACTACCATCGACATAATAGGTATTCTCACGTAAATTTTGACCTCTTACCAAACTTACAAAACTATATTAATTTATAACCTCTAATACACATTACAAGAGGATCGAATTTGAATAATAAATAACCACAAGTCGTTTATCACAAAGTTCTATTCTATTCTGTTACACGAAAGTTACGACAAGATACGAGTTTCATTTACAAAACATACCGAAAGCATCTTGAAAGAAAATCAATAAGAGAACGCGGGTCTTAAGGACACCTGTTGCCGCCATAAATAAAGAGGGCTCGACTGGGTGATATTTACTGTTTTTCTTCCTCGGCTTGCGTCGGCTTTGATAAATATTCCGTCCCGTTTCGTCCCACAGGAAAAAAGATATCTATACCCCAAAATTTTAATGATATCTTATGTGAAAAAAAAAGAATAGAAAATGACTAAATTATGTAGAGAACCCCAGCGTGTGTTACTGTGCGTGAGTAGTGCCTCTTCTTCTTCCTCGTCGTCCTCCTCGCTGCGTTATTGGCTGTTGTGTTATTATATTATTTTAGGTAAATCCTATTGTATATGTTGATAGATTATGTGTCATTGATGTTCTTAAACTTGTGAGGAAAGGGTGTGCTAAAAAGACTTGGATGAACTTTTATTTACTAGGCACACAATACACATCACAAGCTAAAAAGATACATAAAAAACACAAGTAAAAAGCAGCATAAGCCATGTGCGCACGACTAAGCAAGACAAAGTGCTGATTTTGTACATGTGATGTTTGTTCCTTACATCTATACGACAAAACAACACGATAAAGAAAACTAATCTAACTTATAATGTAAGGAAATAATTTTATTCACAATATACATTAAAGAATTACGCTACTTGACCTATTATTAACGTGGAGGATGCCCTTGAACATTTTTATAAGACTCCACTAACCTAACAAGTAAAAATATCCAACTCCTGTGTGAAAAAGGATATGCGCGAGAAGGGTGTGAGTACAGAGATGACGTATGATAGGCCTGATGTTGCGCCGACCCCATATGGTAGGATAAGGGCAAAAAGAAGAAGAAGTTGGATGTGCTTAAACGTCAAATATTAATATCGGATTTTGTAATAAATAAAAATCATATTAAGTTTTTTTTTTACATTGAGCTTTTGTATCCGTATCATTAATGACAGCCGAGCAAGCTAAACGATGATCCACTCTCGTTGCTAATTGTATGAAAAATATGAAAATTGTGGAAATTATTCGCGCGACACCCATCTTACGTTGATCAACCTACATTATACCTACCTACCTACATGTTACAGCTGTTTCGATGTATCAGCTGCTAAACTTAAAAGTCTCATCAAAATTCGTCCAGTAGCTTTTGCGTTATTGTTACTAATTGATTGAAAATAAACTTCGGTACGCAGTACACCAGACCAGATCGGCTCTATTAATATTATTTTTTTTGGCAGGCAGGGGGCCGAGCCTCCAACGAGGTATCTGCGCCTAGGGAGGGCATACGGGGGCTCTATTAATATTAACCTAAGAGGGGCCTTAACAGTTCTATCGAATTACGCTCACACGGGCACATAGAACGTAATTACGGGACACACGGAATGAAAACTGTCCACATCCATTTTACTTAGTGCGTTTATTACTCCGCCAATTTGGCACTAAGTGAAATTGCCCGTTTTTATAACAGCTAACCCAAAAAAAAACGTGTCACCGATGCGTACAGCGTATAGTCTGTCCTTGTGAGAACGTTTAGAATGGTTCGCAATTTTAGACAATAAATGATATAACAGCTAATTAATTAATTTTTTTTTTCTTGTTGCTTAGATGAGCTCACGGCACACCGGGCGTTAAGTTACCGGAGCCCCAGACATCATCAACGTGTCGCCAGCAATTTTGAAGACGACTGTGAAATCTCGGTTTTATAGTCATATTTTTATAGGTCACCCCACCCTTCAAACCGAAACGCATTACTGCATCGCGACAGAAGTAGGCGGGGTGGTGATACCCGTGCAAGCTCAAAAGGCGCCCTACCACCAGTAATTTAAGGTTAGAGTAAGTTAAGGTGAATAAAATTGTAAATAAATAAATTGAAAATCGGTAATTATATTGACATTTGAGACTTGAACCGCATGTATCAAGTTGGGTGGCGACACACACACAGGAGTGGGTTTGATAAGTACAGAACACGAGAAGGATCCCCATTTATGCAAAAAAAAAAAAATTTTTATGCTAAACCACAATCCAAACATCCGTAAGAAATATTAAAAAAAAAACACTTAAAAAACCTATGGCGACAAATTTTCGGCATTATATATATATTTTCCGAATAATATTAACAGAGTTATGTTTGCGTAAGGTCGGAGAGCGGGTACGATTGGTTTGGTTCGCGTACGGTGCGCCGTAAGGGCGCTTGTAATTAGTAATCACGTTTTAACGTTAATTACAACCGAACATGTAACACGACGCGAGAATACGGAAGGTCGTAACCTTGATTGCTCGTTTGGCGATCGTGTTGAATCAACTAAATTAGCACTGTTTCATTGATTCCGAGACTAATCGATTTTCCTGTCGAGCTCATACCAATGTTAGACATTAAATATGAAGTGATTTATCGATTTTAGAAAAATATAAAATACATAAAAATATCGCGCTTCTTGGGAACGAAACAAATTTATTCGCCTTCATTAATGCCACTTTCTCCCGAATTATATGGTTTATTCATACCTTAACAGGGATGTTTGTATAATATTTTATCCGCGTAAGCAAAAACCTTTGAAATTAGTTGAATCTTAATCTAGCTTCGCGATTACTGTTGGAAAATAACTTAGAAATAAATATTTTAATGATTCGCGATCTGCTACCACCTCTCTGATACTTCCGCATCACAATGCCAGTGACGTCATTAATCATAGAGGTCCATTTGCGATTTGGTAGCTACCCCACTAATTGATTGGGCGTATTGTAATATTTTGCTGTTTTCGATTCACGAAGACAGCTTTATGCAAAACAAGTGTTATGTAGGTTTTATTCCCAACCTATTCGCTCGTAGCTTAGGAGGCTATTCCAGCTACGCGCGGACGAATATGTGAGCTCACGGACTCAACCTGGCAGAAGTGCTTCACAGAATCTACCATCAATCCAACGCGTTAGATGTAGGTACACTACGGCATTATCCCATCCACGGTTGGATCCCACGGTTTGTAAAGATAAATCACATTATAAATTTCGGTCAGTTTCTTAAGTAGTTCTTAAAAATTTCAAGAAATATCTTCGGAAATATACATTTAAGGAAATATATTCTAACACTAGATTTTAATTGTTATATTAAAAAATAAAGGTTTCAGTTTTCCTTCTAATAGTGTTGAACAATAAATAATATGGCGACGGGGACATTATTGATTTGGGGCGGATTAACGACAAAGGGAAGATCTTCCACCAAGCGAGTGAAATTGCTCGGTAGATCGTCGGTCCGAATGTTGTTGTTCGGAACTAGTATATATGCAAGCTTATCTTGAAAATGTCGTAAGCGAGATTTAGTCATCTGTCAAATATTTTGTGTTCTATAATGGCTACCGCCATTGGTAGTGCAAGGTAGAGGGGGAAGAGGTCGACCAAAGAAGACATGGATAGAGTGTGTGAATGACGAAATGAGAGAGAGAGGAGTGAGTGTTGTGATGGTGGCTGATAGAAGAGAATGGAAGAGAAAAATTAGCTGTGCCGACCCCACATAGTGGGATAGATAAGGTGGAGAAAAAGAAGAAGAATGGCTACCGCCAGAGTGGTTTTGGCTGGTGAACTTTACCCAGGAAATGTGATAAATAAAAGTCAAGATAGAATCGTATGAGGGTCCAACATTGACATTGGCAACGGAAACTCCGTCAAAGATATTCCAGTAACGATTTTTGTTCCCTACCTAATCGTTGGTAGCTTAAGGGCTATTCCAACTTCATGCGGATTGGTAGGTGAGCTTACGGGCTCAACCTGAGAGAATGCTAACACTAGCCCTAGCCAGAGCAGTGTTTTGCAGAATCTACCACCGGATCCGAATCGCGACCCACTGAGAAGATCCGACGAGAAGCTCAGTGGGTGATAACGATGTATACTCGCACGAGTATTATTCGGCTATATTGTTACATGACACGATTGTGGTCAACGGTAATGTGTGCGTTTCAACGAACACGAGGCCGTGGTTTTGAAACTGAAACGTATGTTTTGTTTTAATTTCAAAATAATTCCAAGGTTTTTTTTTTGTTTTGCATTCGTGAGAAGGAGCAGAAGGTCGGGTCTATTGTGCGCAAGAAACACCGTAATAAGGATTTCTGTGTGTGTAATTTTTTGTATTCTTTTTTTTTAAAGGGATTTTATGGCCTGGTACCTAAGAACTTTAGGTCAAGTCTTATTTTAATGAAAAATGATATTATGGAATGAAATGAAATGAGATGAGATTATATGGGATGAAATATAATCTCAGTAAAATAGTGGTCATTTACTGAAACTATTTCAGTGGACTTTTTGGAGGATCCCGAGAAGTTACGTTCAGCGGCTTTGTTTTATTTTCCCACGTTTATGCACTTTTACATTTATTCGAAAAATTCAATTTGAAAAGCTATTAACCTGGATATCCGATCTCTATTGCATTTTCAATGTTATCGATCAATGGCGTTTTCAATAGTCCAGTGTACTTAGTGAGAGTTTTTTAACTTCTCGATCGCGTAAAAGTTAACTTTGTATAGAGTTGGAACAGAAAACTTTTCTACGTTTGCCGCTAGGGGCGCTGTTCTAACATACAAATTTGAGTTAACCTTTACGCGATCGAAAAGTTAAAAAACTCGCATTAAGCACACAGACCGCATTCGTGCTCTAAACTAGCCGTCACTCAACAGTGTGCCAGTGTGGCTTTAATTGCATCTCGACCTTAGAATTACCGGTGCACTGTGACAATTAACAATCGCGAGTACAATACAATCAAAACAAGGACACGTTTGAATTTTGCAAGTTTTTGTGAATTCTCCACATGTGGTACAATGAAAATGTTCTTGCAAATGTCAACACGTCATTTCGGAATCTGCCGATCGAATAACGGTGTTTTCAGGTACCTCAATCACCGGTCATCGTTCTCGTCGAACCCGTCGCTTCCGACGAAGGGCTTGGCGAGTAAATTAACCCACAGACACAACCCACTGAGTTTCTCGTCGGATCTTTTCAGTGGGACGCGTTTCCGATCCGGTGGTAGATTCTGCGAAGTACTGCTCTTGCTAGAGTTAGTGTTAGCAACGTCGTCAGGTTTGAGCCCCTTGAGCTCACCTACTTGTTAGGTTACGCGGACATAGTCTCTCAAGGCTATCAGCTTAAGTAGGAATAAAAAAATTAAATGTCTATATATTTATACATTTTAAAATTTTATTTTAAATAATACTTGTACGAGTGTTTTTTTTTAACGATTGTAGGTTAAATAACATATTGCATGTTCAATGATCATCAATAATATTTCGGTTCTGAAACGTGTCAAGTCTGTTAAGAGTGATTAGGGTGTTCTCATTCGTATTTTAGGTTTTTAACAGAATATTAACATAATTTCTTGTTTTTTTTTATAGTATAGTAATAGCAGTACACATCAGCTATACTAGGGACATGGCCAAGGCTCTATCTAATATTACCAATACGTAACAGTGATAGTTATACCTATTTTTACCAAGTAGCAATCACCCACTTCGGTTTGAAGGGGCTGATAGCAATTATTTTTTCAAATTTATTACTCAATTAGCGATGGGCTTTAAGTACGGTATATCCAGTGTATTTGAAAACCGAACATTCTACTTTTTTTAATTGCCGCGCAATCTATCTTAAATGCATCTGAACGACTTCACTACGTGTGACATCATTTACGTCCGAGATACGACCATACATTATACATACACTAATACTCAATGGTTAGCTAAATGACAACATGAATTGATCCTATATCTGCACCACCTTTGGTTGACCTCATAGATAACGCCTTAGGCATTAAATCCGCTAATGTGTGAAAATACATAAATCGGAAAAAATAAATAAATCTTAAGATCGGCGTGAATTTTATTTTAAAATTTATAAAACAAAAGGTTTCAATTATTAAGCGCTTTAAAATGACAATCATTTATATTTCACAAAAACAGTGATTGGACGATTGTTTTTAAATTCATTAAACTCTTCTTTTTTTTTTTTATTGCTTAGCTGAGTGGACGAGCTCACAGCCCACCTGGTGTTAAGTGGTTACTGGAGCCCATAGACATCTACAACGTAAATGCGCCACCCACCTTCAGATATAAGTTCTAAGGTCTCAATTATAGTTACAACGGCTGCCCCACCCTTCAAACCGAAACGCATTACTGCTTTACGGCAGAAATAGGCAGGGTGGTGGTACCTACCCGTGCGGACTCACAAGAGGTCCTACCACCAGTAATTACGCAAATAATAATTTTGCGGGATTCATTTTTATTACACGATGTTATTCCTTCACCGTGGAAATCAATCGTGAACATTTTATTTTCTTCTCTAATTGGTGCCCGGTAGTTTGTCAATCAAATTGAAAGCAAAATGGCGTCGTTGTAATCGGAACGTCATGAGATGATAACGAATAAATTCAACGAAACTGTGTGAGTAATGAGTGCATTGATTGATCGATTTATCGTAAATTAGTTTACAAATTAAAATTCACATCCAACTGATGTTTTCGGGTAATTTGATAGGTGCTATCTCGAACGAGAATTTGGAGGATCATCAAAGCAGGAAAATGTGCGTTTTTTTATTTTTTATTTTTTTATTGCTTAGATGGATGGATGAGCTCACAGCCCAAGGTTTCAGTATAGTTACAACGGCTACCCCATCCTTCGAACCGAAACGCATTACTGCTTCACGGCGGAAATAGGCGGGGTGGTGAGGTGAAATAACCTACCCGTGCGGACACACAAGAGGTCCTACCACCAGTGAAACGACGAAAATCAAACAAACTATTTACGATTAAACTCTCGCATTTTAGTGGAATAGAAAAAAAAGGTTAGGTACTCCATAGAACGTCCCTGACTTCATATATATCTATTGTTCAATCCTGGAACTAATACTAATTTTATTATAAAGTCTTTATTCATGTCTTCATAGCTTCCGTGATGAAGAAACAATTTGTTGAAAAAAATTTTTTTGCGTCAATACCAATAACACCTAAGGCAGAGGTCGGCAACCTTTTGAGTCGCAAGAGCCAAAAAAATTTCAAAGTTTTTAAAGATCCACAAAAAATTGGTTGCCGACCCCTGACCTAAGGCATAATGGGTCCGAGTCAATGGCAAATGGTCACATAACCCATGCTGCCCGGACACTGGAACTAAAACGCGGCTTTTAATGAAATATAAAATCGCAATCGCTTACTGTAAAAAGGCCGGTCCTTACGCTATTCAAAGATTTCAAACGAACTTAAAACATATGATTCCTCCAATCACGAACCTTTGATGGCTAGACGAACCAGCGGACGCGACACCGCTGAGCAAGGAGGGCGGTAAATAATTACTTTTGTTTCCCGTTACATACTTCATTCATTAACAAGTTATCTAGGTTGCAGACGATGTAAAGAAATTTGAAATAGGTATTCATAGTCAACAACCTGCGTCAGCTTTGCACACATGTATTCTTTGGCGATATGTCGTGAAATGGAACGCAAATAATAAATTACAGATATTGTAATGTTTGACTGTTTTTTTTTTTTAAATTGATCTAACGGATTGGCTTAAGAGAGAGAATGAACCGCGCTCGGTTATGCCCCGGCATTACGGATGTATAGACACTTTAGTCTGTCTACGTTAATAAAATAAAATAAAAAACATTTCTACGAAAATAAATTCGATATATTATAAAATGTGACTAGGGATTACATTTATTATGGTGTTTTGTTCCAAACTCAATGTTAGATAATGCTAACTTTGTACAGGAAAAAACATCAATAGATTAGAAATTAAATAAAATAATTTTACAGTTAGGATTCTCGATTCGAATTAAAAACATTAAGGTAACAAAATAGCTTAATGTATGAGTAGTTAGTTTTCCGTCGCGGAGTTTTTTGAACCCTGTAGGAACGAACATATTTTTGGCCACTTGTACTAACTTAACTACCTCGGTGTATGCACTAGCCACAAACTCTTTAGATCGATTACAGTTTTGTTTTGGAATAAACGTGAATGTGTATATACCGGATCGACGTAAGATAAAATTACGTTACGATAACAATAGAAGTTGGAAGCAATGAACTTGCGTGATTTAATTTTGTGCCATCAGACGAAATACGTTCAGCACGTCGTGTAGTTCACTCTATTAATATGTTTTAGATTCTAGAATAGACGGTTAGTTCAGTGACACGCATTTTTTTTTTCTATTTAATTTTATGGTCTATAGATTTTTTAACAGAGAACACGGGTATACTATTGTCTATTGTAATATCCGTGGTTAATCCTTCTAATACTGCTATCGGCTTCGTCGTCAATTGTAGTAGTAGCGTTCTGTTCTAGAGAGAAACGATCTGGTGTTCGCGTTGTTCGTCAACTGTGTGCTTAGTGCGAGTTTTTTAACTTTCTCGATAGCGTTAAAGTTAACTCAAATTTGTATGGAGTTGGAACGTTTGCCTACGTTTGCCGCTAGGGGCGCTGTTCCAACTGCATACAAGTTTAAGTAAACTTTTACGATATCGATAACGTTAAAAAACTCGCACTAATCACAAAGGATGTGTTTTGGCAGTTAAATTAAATTGGATAAAAAATTCACGAATAAATTGGGTGTAATTTTGCTATTTCTATAGTACTTGCTAGTCTGGCTGTATAACTGACTGAAACATCACTGCAATTTTTTTTTTTTTAACGTTAAATATCACTTATAAGGCACTCACCATTTTAGCTAAAACGGAGTCCATCTGCGGTTGGTGCGTCGCCGTCAGCAGTTGGCGGATCCTGGACGCGTTGGCGACGCACTGTGACATGCAGCGCTGAAGGGCGGCCGCTTGCCTCACGAGCGCGGCACTCAGTGGAACTTCACCTGCACCCGTACTGGCGCCCCTCAGCACCGTCTCCAACACGTGCGCATGTTGAGACACGTAGTCCAGACAACGCCGTAGCTCAACCGCCTCACGACGTTGACGCTCTGACAAACAAAATAAATCTGCAACTTCTTTTTTTGCTCAGGAGGAAATCGCCGGACTTCCGCCCTCCACTGGGGATAGAGGGCGGGGCATGTCGGAGTCGAACTGACCTCCGAAAACCTCCTGTCGCTCAACTAACCACGTCCAAACCTCGCATGACTCAGAACTCATGAAAAGGTAAAGGAAGGATAGCGAAACGTTTAGTGCAGAGCACATCTCTCCCATCACCCTCCCCCTAACTACAGCACTATAGGGGCAAAAGTTTATTCTAGATATCGACTTTGAAAATATGAAAGGTCTTATGTAACGGATTTATAGGACCACATTTAAAAATCAGGTTTCTGTAAGTAATTAATCTGAACAAGTATTAGCAGAGGTTGGGAACCCAATAATAAGTAAAAAGACATAAGAATCACAGTAGGTACCACCACCCCGCCTATTTCTGCTGTGAAGCAGTAATGCGTTTCGGTTTGAAAGGTGGGGCAGCCATTGTAATGTTCAAACTGAGACTCATGTGTCGAGGTAGGTGGCGGCATTTATGTTGTAAATGTCTATAGGCTCCGGTTACCACTTAACACCAGGTGGGCCGTGATCTTGTCTACCCATTTAAGCTATAAAAAATAAAATAATAATGTTAATGTGATTTGTGCAAAAAGTTAATGAAACTTTATGAAAAGCTTTATTTCTCTTATTGAGAAAAGTGATGAAAGTGGTGAATTAAATTAATGCCAAATTCAGGTGGAATGCATGATGATGAGTGACACAGGCTTATGGTATATGGAATATGATATGTTAAGAAATGAGCATCTGACTATGTATGGTATATTCAAGAATTGTGTTGATTGTTGTGTGTTGATTAAAAGCAAGACCTTAGAATTCATGTCTCAGTGGGTGGCAGCATTTGCGTTGGAGATATCTATGGTTACCACTTAACACCTGGTGGGCAGTGAGCTCGTCCACCCTTTTAAGTAATAAAAAAAGAGTAATAAAGAGTAAGAATAATAATAGTAATACATAAACCCAGAAACAACAAATTCTATTCGACTAACATTGCACTTCAATTATTTTTGTATAAAATGTATTCAACATTCAAATTGATTAGAAATTTTGAAAAATCAGACCCTATAGGTATTTATTAACTTTTAATAACAGGCCGCCGAAATCCGTTAACGGATCAACTCAATAAAAAAATTTAAATTATGCAAAAATGTCGTTAAACTGTCGTACTGAAATATTCAAAACCAGATTTGATAACTATCGGCAAACACAACTTATATGTTTAATTACCGTGGAAATCGTATATTCTCTGTGTCCTCCTGAGGTATTTCTCCTCTTGTAGCTCTCTATCTACTTGAGCATGTTTCTCCCTAGCTTCCAAAACTTCTAAGAACGACGAAAACAGTGATTTTCTTTCGTTATTATTTGCAACGGTTTCTTGCATTATGTATTTGGAAAAAAAACTGTGTATAATTACAGAAGGATATCAAAATTATATATCTATAGTAGATTTTATTGATTTCGCAATCCTTTTCTTTTAAAATAATTTAAAAGAAAATCTCGAGAAAATAAACGGAAACTAAATTTAAATCACACAACCTTCACACACAATTAACTGTCAACAACTGAACATAGATACTTTATTTTGTTTGTTTTGTACATTTTCACAGGCATGAGAATCATAAGGCAAACGATAATGCTAAAGGTCAGAAAATAATGGTAGTGCATTATACTTTATGAAGAAAAGACAGCCAAAAAAAGAAAAATTGAACAGAATTTTTAAATAAATGTTTAATTGTTAACAATTTCCTTCAAAACGGATTCTTTATCTTCTTCTTTCAGTATAGCATTCGGTTTCTTGCGATACCAAATTATTACATTTTGTTAAATTAGTAATATAGTGTAACGAACAAAGTAGGTTATTTGAATTTGTAATCAATGGGAATGAAAAAAATAAAAATAAAATGTTATGAAATAATATAAAGGCAAAGTAAAATTATGGAAATTTATAAAGATTTGAATGAGTATTTGTGGTAGAATCTAAGAAGTCACGGACAGTGACTTTGTTTAATTTTCCCTCACTTGTACTATTTTGTAGATGCTAAACAGTTGAAAAGTTGTTATTACTGCGTGCTTAAATCTGAAGAAAGAACTTCTGGCTTTCTCATAAAAAAGTCCAAATAAACTCTTTTGGAAGCACTAAAATGTATTTTATTGTAGAATTGCATTGTATTGTACATGTTTGATAAATTGAATAGAGTGACAGAAATTCACTGCGAGTGCAATGGATATGGAATGCATACTTACATAGGTACATATCTTTGGCTGTAAAAAATAAACTTCAAATACGATTTGATAGTATACCTACCTAACTACTCACAGAGTAATTTTCGTAAAATAGAGGTCAAAAAGTAAAATTTTGTTTCCTTTGCTCAAATTTATTTGTATTTTTTTTTCCATGACTAGCGAGAACAGGATTGATGATATTTTAGATTTGAAAAATTGGCTAAATTGTCAAACATAATTTTTGTCGGCTGTCAAAGTTGCATTGTAGAATTTTGTAAATTTTAATCTTATTTTTGATATTGAATAAATAGAATGGCTCGAGAAAGCAGTGCCGGATTCGACAGACATATTACTATCTTTTCACCTGAGGGAAGACTGTATCAAGTTGGTAAGTTATGTGAAAAATCATGAATTTTACCATCATGCTAAACGAAGTTTGTTATTTTGCCTGAATTTCTTTATTAAATGTTAGAAATTAGTATTTATGCCTTTATTGTATAACGAATGCATTTGTTTATATGTTACAAGAACGTAACAATAATTCTTAAATGAAAAATGAATAGTCATGCTGCCAATAGGTTCTTGGACCAAATTTATAAAAAAATAGTAGAGGTTAGAGAATTTTGAATATAACTTCTCCATCCGTGGCAGAAATAGGGAGAACAGAATAATGTTATCATATATGTGCCTATCGACACACGACATCGAACCGAAGTCCTTCCTATTTCTGCCATCTAGCAATTGTGCTTTCTTGTTGGAGCAATGCTGTTACCTTCAGTAAAATGGGAATAATAATCACTATGTTGCAATTATGAGGTCCAATAACCACATAAAACTAGTTAAGCCCTGGCCTATTATCATCATATACTATTATGTATGTTCAATATGTTCTAACAGCTTTTTTCAGTAATTTTTTTTATTTACCCTTTCAGAATATGCATTGAAAGCTATAAACCAGGGTGGGTTGACATCTGTGGCATTACGCGGTACAGATGCAGCTGTAGTGGCAGCTCAACGCAAGGTCCCAGACAGACTACTTGATCCTGTCTCTGTTACTCATCTATTTGCTCTTACTGATAGAATTGGATGTGTCATGACCGGGATGATTGGTAAGAACTGAGAGCTAATGTCTTCTGTATCACAAGTCCTCTCCTCTGTGTTCAAGTGATGGTCCAAAGTCAATTTAGTTTATAATTTTCACCTTGATTATAAAAATGAATAGAATTTTTTTCCACATTATAATGGTATTTCTTTAATTATAGCCATTACCTGAAAATGTCACACATTCTCATTCTATTATGTTACATCTTTGAGGGGTGTTGTAAGTGCCAAAATCCAATCGATCTTATTATCTTGCATAATAGCTGATAGCCGGTCTCAAGTACAACGAGCTCGCTACGAGGCTGCCAACTGGCAGTACAAGTATGGGTCTGAGATACCTGTGCATATCTTATGCAGACGCATAGCTGATATCTCTCAAGTTTACACCCAAAATGCAGAGATGAGACCTCTGGGTTGCAGTAAGTAAAATTATTATTTCAACACAACTGTTACTAATACCATCACAAAAACAGATAAAACATTAACTATACCAAAGGATATATTGTTATTATCTTATATTATATCAGTTTATTATCTAGCTATTATACTGATCAACTGGGTGTGTGATCTGAGTATAGTGTATCCTTTTTAAATTACCTAACCCTCATTGAACTGGTGTTATGTGTATTGTAAGCCTTCAGGGGTAGGCACTGATTTCTCCTGTAAAACAGTCACATTGTCTGATATTTAACATCATTTATAGAATGCAATATCTATGTCCAGTAGTCATTTTACACCAGGTGCAAAGCTCATTCATCCATCTACGCAGTAAATAAATAAAAAAATCCTACAAATACTGAGAGAACTTTATATTCTGAGTCTACACAGATTGATTGATCAACCATCCTGCCTGTGCTGATAATCATCATGCATTTTCAAGAATTGAAGATGAAAGAAGTACCCTTAGTAATTTAATACTCATCCTAGTGAAGTAAGAAAGGCCTTCAAGTCAACTGCTATCTAGCCATCCCAAAAAAATCCATTAATCTAATGTAATTAAAATTTCAAACCTATCTCTTAAGGGACTTGTTTCTGCTTTGCAACATAACTAGTTAGGATATCTAGTTTGGTTAGTATGTAATCAATTATTGCTACACTAGATGTAAGACTGGTGCTGTTGAAAATGAAAGAAAAATAATCTAATGCGTATAATAATTTTTTATTTTAAAATTTTCAGGTATGATGCTGATAGCGTACGACGATGAAGCCGGGCCCTGTGTGTACAAAACAGACCCCTCCGGCTACTACTGCTCCTATAAAGCTGTAGCTGCTGGTGCTAAGACAGTTGATGGAAACGCTTATCTCGAAAAGAAACTAAAAAAACGCTCGGACCTCAGCACCGATGATGCGATTCAGCTTGCCATCTCTTGTCTGTCTCAAGTGTTGTCTGTCGACTTCAAGTCCTCTGAGATTGAGATTGGTGTTGTCAGCAAAGATAATCCTAAGTTTCGGTGAGTATCAATAAACATTGAACATTGTAATAACATTATTGCATTTATTACAGTAATATCTCAGATACACTTTTTTAGTTCAGTGATATCTTTATGTTAGTTTTTTTAACTTGAAGTTTATTTCCCAAATATTATAAACTGTCAAAAAATGAGCTTATTAATCTTAACTCAAAGTGGAAAATTGCAACATGGGATGGTTGAATTTGTATTGCATATTTAAAATAAAGATTATTAAGTTTCGAAAATCTATCAATAACATAATTATTCATTTTATATTCTGTATCAATTTAACATATTAATCCTTATTTATGTAAGTTCTATATTTTTTTTTGGCATTTTTATATGGTTATTATTTTTATGAAATTTATGTGTACCTTACATATATTTATCTGTACCTAAACAATTTTTTGTTTAAATATTACTCTGTTAAGTAGATGAATACTCAATTGAATGACTTAATGAATTTTAGAGTTCAATTTCAAAACTTTTTTTAATTTCTAAACTATTCTTAATTTAAAAAAACTGCATATTGAATTGCTTTCCAAGTAAAATTTATATATTTCCAGGGTGTTGACTGAAACTGAAATCGACAGACATCTCACGGCAATCGCTGAAAAGGATTAAGGGTAGATTAAATCAAAACAATTGTCTATGATACGTTTTTTAATAAACTCTTATCATCACTAAGGTGTCTCATTTACATTACATTAGTTCATTGGAAATTTATTAGTTAACATTCCTGCGATCCCGGGAAGCACCTCCAGTAAATCTTTCGGCATTTCCGTCACCACGTCGGTGAAGCTTCGGAAGTCGCAGCAGAACACCAAGCCGTTGACCGGACTCTCGTAGTTGCGGTTTCTCCTCAGCTCGTGGAGCCAGGGAATGCTTCCGCAAGCGCTCTCGCAGAATACTGTGCTCCTAATTTCGCTAACGGCTACGTACGGGTCGTTCAGAACGACGATCGCCGTCGCGGTCTTGTGCTCCTTGACGTGGACCACTGTCCAGATGTACTTAGGCACGGGGAACCTGCGCCCGGCCTTGAGGAATATCTCGGTGGGCTGGTGCCCCGTCCTCAAGGCCAGCACCCCGTGCGTGCCGCTGTACAGGTGCACCTCGGCCTGCGACCGCATGGACTGCAGGAACTTGGCGACGTCCTGATGCAGACTGCGCAAGTTGCCCCGGGCCACGCTCCTCCACACCGCGATCCTGTTCGATACGAAATCAGTCACTCTCATGTTTTGATCGTCGAAGTAATGGCTGCTCAGAATTTTAGCTGAAGTCAGACTTTGATCCGCAAACGAGAATTTGTCGTGCTTCAAAAGTTCATGAAGTCGTTTGTTCATCCTGACGTCGTCTGAGTAAAGTTTTTCTGCGTCGTGACGAGTTTTTGCGTCGAACATGTGGTTAAAGTTGCCAAGAATGCTGAGTGGGCCAGTATGTTCGGTGTGGGGAGCCATGCGGAGATGGTTCCTGGGTGCGTTTGTGATGTGGAGTCGAAGGGCTATGGCGCGGTCCTCGTCGAAGCAGACGGTGGCGAGATGGCGCACGCTGCGCGAGCCTGGCTCCTGGGTCTGGTACGCACGACCTTGAAATGGAGCTCCGCAATGCTCAACCTGTGAATTATGATTGAAAGATTACTGGGGGCCCGGAGGCCTTTCCAGCTTCACCAGGACAGGTGGGCAAGCAAAGGCTCAGCCAGGAGAG
This sequence comes from Bombyx mori, assembly GCF_030269925.1. NCBI lineage: Eukaryota > Metazoa > Arthropoda > Insecta > Lepidoptera > Bombycidae > Bombyx > Bombyx mori. The sequence continues at coordinate 19,492,649 of NC_085117.1, forward strand.
GTGGGATTTGCTAACAACTGCCCGAGCGCCTCCGAAGGAGACTAGAATCTACTACCGGATCGGAATCGCGACCCACTGAAAAGATCCGGCGAGAAACTCAGTGGGCTGATGCATGGGTTAGGTTGCACGTCGACTTCTTTGTCGAGCTCGACGGGTACGGTTACCGGAGTTCCTCAGCCTGCTCCCAGTGTTAGAGCTGAAGGTATCTAATGCAAGAGTTATTGGATCTGATGGATCCTTAAGGACGTGTCTAGGTCGACGACGGTGACTTGCTCCTGCGTGATCAGGATTCGGGGAGTAATCAGCGGCGGCAACGATAAGGCGATTATCATGACGCATAGCCTTATCGAAGTAAGCTATGAATGTACCTAACCTCAGTTTACACTAAGACCAAAATTCTTATTCTACATAAAGTCTTGATTAAAAATATAATTAGTCATTAGATCATTATGTGAAAGATTAAACTTGGCTTTTATTAAATGCTAAAATAAATTTGAAGAATTTCATTAAAAAATTTGTTCAGTTTTATTCAAAATAAATAAAATTGAAGTGTCTGTTTGCAATATTAAAGTAACCGCTGTTTACTACATTCATAAGAATGTATATACGGTACATATACCAAAATAACGATTTCACAATTTATGTCTGTCTGCCTGTTTGTCTGTTAGAAAAATTCTAAAATTATTATAAAATAATGTTTTGATAAATTTCACGCGGATGAAGTCGCAGGCACAGCTAGTACTTAATATTTATGGATAAGAAGTCCGGCTCATTTCGACGCTTGAAAGGCAAAAGTGACTAAGCGACAATAACTGCTTTGTACATAAATGATAGGCAATAACCATATTCGATGCGCAAAAAATATATATTCCTAGGTCTATTAAAATCATTTCAATCCTACAGCTACTAGCTAGATTCTACTACAGCTAGATTCGTTAAAATAGATTTTGTTTTCAGATATTTCAACTTTAAATTAGTCTACTGTAAAGTTCACGCATTGTCGCTTAGTCACGTTTGCCTTTCAAGCGTCGATTTATATCAAGCGATGTGACTGCCCGCGTTCGAATCTCGCAGGCAGCTGGTATAATTTAATGAACTAGTTTTTAACAAATGTTCACTATAATAACATATCACTATAAGATCACTTCATCTATAAATTAAGTGAAAAATATTATTATTCGCTCTAAATTTTTTTTTATTGCTTATATGGGTGGGCGAGCTCACAGCCCACCTGGTGTTAAGTGGTTACTGGAGCCCATAGACATCTACAACGTAAATGGGCCACCCATCCTGAGACATAAGTTCTAAGGTCTCAAGTATAGTCACAACGGCTGCCCTACCCTTCAAACCGAAACGCATTACTGCTTCACGGCAGAAATAGGCAGCGTGGTGGTACCTACCCGCGCAGACTCACAAGAGGTCCTACCACCAGTGAAAATTGAATTAACACTCAATATGCTCAATGCTCCTCATCTTGCTAGTATTTTTAATGATTGTATTAGGTGTGGTGTATTTCCTGACTTAATGAAACATAGTAAAGTGATACCTCTTTTTAAATCTGGTAGTACTGATGACCCCTCTAACTATAGACCTATTTCAGTACTCCCTACGTTGAGTAAAATATTTGAAAAAATTATTTTGACACAACTTTTAGAACATTTTAATTCAAATAACCTGCTTCATAATAAACAATTCGGGTTTACCAGGGGTCGCTCTACAACTGATGCAGGTGCTTATCTACTCAAAAATATTTTTAAATCTTGGGAGGAATCGCATGATTGTCTTGGAATTTTCTGTGACTTGTCCAAAGCATTTGACTGTGTTGAACATGAAACATTGGTGAGGAAACTACATCACTATGGTATTAGGGATGGTGCATTGGAACTTATTACTTCCTATTTATCAGGAAGGATACAAACAGTAGATGTGAAAGGTAATAGATCTTCAGGCACCTTGTTGAAAATGGGTGTACCTCAGGGTTCCATTTTGGGTCCTTTTTTATTTCTAATATATATAAACGATTTACCTAGTTTTATTGAGTCCCGACACGAGGTGGTATTATTCGCAGATGATACATCTTTATTATTTAAAATTAAACGACAATTACAAGTCTATGACGAAGTGAATGATGCGATTTCGTGTGTGGTTCATTGGTTCCGTATCAATAACCTATTATTGAATAGTAAGAAAACTAAATGTATTAAATTTACTTTAAAATGTATTAAACCATCTTTAAATGTGAGACAAGTGGAGAGTGATGTAATTGTTTCTGAGGAATCATTGGAGCTTGTTGAGTCAACCGTATTTCCTGGTATAACAGTGGACTCCAAACTGCAATGGGGACCTCATATTCATAAATTGGCGAGTAAGCTCAGCTCTGCAGCATACGCAGTAAAAAAAATTCGAATGTTAACAAACGCGGACACGGCTCGTTTAGTTTACTTTAGTTACTTCCACAGTGTCATGTCCTATGGCATTTTGCTATGGGGCAATGCGGCCGATGTAGAAATGATATTTATTCTGCAGAAAAGAGCTATACCTGCTACTTATAACATGCACTCAAGGGAATCCCTGAGGGAGAAATTTAAAGAAATTAAAGTTCTCACTATGCCATCCCAGTACATTTTTGAAAATTTGATGTATGTTCGTAAACATATTGAGGAGTTTCCTAAACAGTCGGACATACATAATAGAAATACTAGGAACAAACACAAGCTTGTTGTGCCGATGAGTAGGTTACATAAGATACGAAATTCATTCGGGTGTTTGTCTGTGCGCCTGTACAACAAAATCCCACAAGATGTTCAGAACCTACATATACATAGGTTTAAGAAAACTATTAAAGAACATCTGTGCAATAAAGCTTATTATAAAGTCAATGATTATCTAGAAGATTGCACAAAGTGGGAATGAGTTGCTCGCTCCAGGCATTTCAATATTGTAGTAATTGTTACGTTATATTACTCATTGTAAAAAATTCATATTTAAAAAAAATCTAATATTAAAAAATAAATAAATAATAATTTCATATGTAAAAAAAAAAGACATGCCCGCTGAGTTTCTTGCCAATTCTTCTCAGGACGGAGGCTAGTTCTTGTGAATTGGCGGTAGTTTTTTTGACGTTCAACAAGTATGTACTTTCATTTATGTTGAATAAAAATTTTTGATTTGATTTGATTTGATTTGAATACCACATACCGAATGCAAGACATCCTCGAAAACACTTTCCTGGCAACCCAGCTCGAGCAAATGGCGCAACTTCGCATCCTTGCGCACTCTAAAACGACCTATCTCACAGACAGTGGTTAAGGTCTCCTGCAGCGGGTACATCAGGAACTTGCCTCCGTAACATGCCAGCACCACTTCATCGCCTGACGCAATCCTGAAGGTGCCGTTCGTAGCTCGATGTGACGTCACTAAGGGCATGTTATCGGGAATGCATTCCGCACATTCCAGATCTATCAGGCACGGCGCTGTAAAAATTTAATAGGTAGGTACTACCACTTTAAGCTATTTTTTATTAACCTAATCATTTAAGGCGAAATGTGCATCTCAATGTTGTGCTTTATTAAATTAATTATAAAAATAAAAATTGTTTACTTTCGTGGCCACAGATGACCACGATAATTTAATTTTCTGTTTTGGTCTTACTGTTTTTTATTTCACTTGGCAAGCTTTCCTCTAAATTTAGATTTGATATTGTTTATTATTTAAACCAATAAAAACTCAATTCGAATTAGTAGGTACCACTAGTCTGCGACCATAACACAATTATATTTGTTTGACATATTTTGGAATAAGGAGAATACGAGTATTTTTGCCCAAAAAAGAATTAATTTATCAGCCGATTTTCATCCTTTTCTATGTTGTTATTGCACATTCTGACATCAATTGTGGCCCGTGATTAAAAAGCTATGACCAACGCTCTGAATCGAGTCTCGTACGAACGTTAGCAGTTATTTATATATAGAGAAAAATTAACTTGAAAATTTACTGAACATTAAAGCCAAAAATGTACTTACGATCAGTAAATTCGGCTAATTGAAACCAAAATGTTAACAACGCAAAACTTATCCAAGTCATATTGAATTGAACCGTTGTACTGTGTTCTTGAGGCTACGTCTGAGGCGCAACTGTCCGCTATCCGTGACCTGTGACACAACTGATAAACGATAATTTATTGGAACAGTCATAGTCAATAACACGGTTAGCTTCTTATCATTCATTTCCAACAAGTCCTTTAAACCACACTGAACCACGTATAAGAACTTATATGTTGTAATGATCACTAATTATTTGTTGGTTTGAATTTCTGGCATCTATGGGAGACCATAACCACACTACTCACATACTACGTAGACCAAGAATCTTACCTTGCGTCAAATTAAACTGAAAATATATTTTACATCTTACAATTATAACGCAAAAGATTCTCCAATCTCAAACTCAGCGACCCGACTACCCGACATTTATTCAAAATAACGTTGTTTGTGCCTGGAATCGTATTTTTAAACAGGATTGAAAAGAAAAGTCTATTTTTACGATAAGTATTTTAATATAAACATAATATACAATGCCGAGGTTCGTTTATAAAAAGCATGTAAAACCGACGACACATTCACCGCACGATTATATATTTCTGTAATCCTACATCAGTAAGCTAAAGTCCCAGGTTTAATTACATACACACTTATATAGCATGTGACTTGAAATTGCTGTTTATATATTTAGGTAAATGCTTATTTGGTTAAACTGTTTCATTGCACCGCCCGCTACCGGAGTAGAGTTCATCCATACTACCTGGAGCCACTGCGTTCATCCCCAGTGCGCTTCCAGAGATCTTTTTTGCCACGTACCATCCGGCTTTGGAATGAGCTCCCCTCCACGGTGTTTCCCGAGCGAAATGACATATCCTTCTTCAAAAGAGGCTTGTGGGCAGCACTTAACGGTAGGCAGCGGCTTGGCTCGGCCCTTGGCATTGCTGAAGTCCATGGGCGACGGTAACCACTCAGCATCATGTGGGCCGTAGGATACATAAAAAAACAAGCGTTAATTGTGCTTTAATATATATCTACAGAAAATCCAAATCACATTCTACATTAAACAGTTTTTTTTTACTTTTGACGCGAACCACTAATTTTCAATCATACTTTAATATAAAAATGTAAAAGTTAACCGAACCAATTGAACCGTAACCAGCAGCAACGTCTAGATATGTTATACGTGAACAATGTTAATGTAAATGAACAATACATAGGTATACTGGGTGTTAGGAGACCGCTTCCGAAAACGAAGACAGCCGATAGTAAACAAAGCAAACTTTGGGGAGCGCCGTATCAGCGCCGCGCCGGTGTGCATGTAAAAGAAACGCCGCGCCCGGGCGTTCATTGATCCGAGCATCAGCTGTTTTTGACTTTGTGTTTCATTGCTGGTTCTTTTTTTAAATAAAATAATGTATTTTTTTTATAAAACTATATTTTCATTTAGCTGTACTCACACAAGACAGCGTAAATAATTTTAATAAAACGTTTTTTTATCAGGATCGATTTTTTTTTCCGTCTGTCTTCGTTTTCGGAAGCGGTCTCCTAATACCCAGTATAGGAAATACGTGTTTAGATCGACATATGATAACTGAAGATAAGAATTCTTTCCTTTATAAAATTTATAAAGAATTAATTCTATATGAATAACAACAAGCACTAGATAAAATAATTTGCATGCGAGCTGAACGTCTTGTTTAAATTATGTTAAAATATTATGTAATTATTGCACGAAAATTCTTTGAGTTTTTTTCCATCCGCATATTTATACGTGGCCTCATTTTCATCCTCCTTGGATGAGATATCAGATTTGTTTTTCTACAGATTTCTTAAGCTAAAATGTCTTTAGTGTTTCAGCTTTTGTCGATTAAAACCCCGGTTCAAATGCGATTAGCATCATAACCTCAAAAGGCAACTAACGCCATCTGTCGACAACGTGCAGTAGCTCGCTATTGGTCGAGCAGACGCTGCAGTAGGGGTGTGCGTAACACACTGATGACTACCCAATGACGAAAGACTAAATAGCATTCTAACTCCACCGTAATCTAAGTCTACGTGCTAACTTCTAACGTCGTAATTAGAACGTCACAAACCATACGAAGGTAATGGTGCATGATCGATGACGTTCCAACATCGTCGGTAAGCTTTAAATCCTATACATTGACAATAAAACGTCACGACTTCACAGACGAAATATGTAGCATACGGTTTGAGACTTAGCAAGAATAATATGAATATTTAACTCAGATAGAACAATTTCTAGAAAGTAATATTAATATTTCTTTAATTCATTAAAAAGCTTGTACAGATAAGTCGAAAACGAGATTGAAAAAATTTTAATAATATAAAGGCGTCGATATATAGTCCACGAGCAGATCGTGCGCACCGCGGTACTGTCAGGACGAAAGCCAACGATAGACTGACACACATGCACGCGCCGGGTTCACTGACCTCGCAGCACCGGCTGGCGGGCGCGCTACCCGCCACATCCTCCGTCTCGCTCTAATGCGAGCGTTAGAAAAGGACGAACAAAGCTTCAATAGCAGTTTTAGTCTAGTGGTTATTGTATGCACACTAATGCTTACCGGGCAACGTTAGTGAATATTTTGTAATTCCTCCTATAAGCTATTCATGAATATGCACATTAATTCAACTTACAACTATAGAAACGAGAATTATCTGATTACATAATTATCGATACATTGCGCGCTGGACTGGCAGCATCCATTAAGAACGTAGTGTAAACGCCGTAGCATACAACATACAATATTCAGTTTAAATATGTCTCTAAATTTACGTTTTAATTTTGGTATTTATGAATTTTTTTTAAATCGCTATGTACATCCAATGTTACAAAACATAAAAATGATTTCCTTTTAATTGAGTACGTAATATGCATTAAACATCGAAACGCTAATGTCTAATAGTCTAAACACACAAAGCAATATATGTACTTATAAAATATTTATATCCTTAGCCTAATGTAATCACGAGACAGTTACTAATTAACATATTAAGGAAATGATTCATGTGGGTGGATGAGAATTTCAAATTGTACATAATGTGTGCAGAATTTGTATAAGAATTCAATATGAAGTGACACATCATTTGGAAGCATTAATAATATAGCTTATAAGAGACGTCTATGAACTGTTCTGTCTGAACTGTCTATGTTTTAAGCGATGATTATAGACAGTTTGCATCATACATTCGTAAATACAGAGTGTAACAGAAACTCTGTAACAAACCGTGAGTGCAGTATGTATATAAAGTTCCATTTAAAATACAAATTATTAGTTTAATAAAAAATGTGATACATGAATGAAGTATACATGAATTGAATTAGAATTGAACAATGACTGCAAACAGTTGAGCGCGATTAGATCTGCAAAGGCACTGACACTAGGACTTTTTAGCCGGTGACGATAATAGCTGCGGTTTCAAATACCGCATCTAAATACAGCATGTACTTTTTAACGACTTTCTCGTTTTCGGGAACCCAATTGAAAAATGCGATGTAAATTTTGTGACATATTTCTTGTCAATGTCAACGAGAATCCCTAGTTGGCGTTCCCAGAATAACGGAGTATTTCAAATTACTTCCGATGATTGTGCCCTTACAGGATCAGACAGGGTATTTCTTACACCCTGTATGCGTGTGTGTTAACGATGTTGTAATAGGGTTTATTTTTGTTTGTTTTGTGTTTATGCCATTGTTCTTGCTGACGAGTGAGTGCTGACGAGTGAGTGCTGACGAGTGGGTGCTGACGAGTGCGTGCCTATGTGCAGCAGGCGCGCGAGGGCGGGGCGCGGGAGGGGCGGCGCTCGACCGCGATGCGGGAGTGGTCGGCGTCTGCCTCGCGCCCCGCCGTCTTGTCGAGTATAGCCTCCGCTAGTTCCGAGAAAGCTCTGTCTATATTTATGTTCGCTTTAGCCGACGTCTCCATGAAGCGGATGCCGTGCTCGCGGGCTATCTGTTGATTACAAATGAAAATGATTTAATTTACAATATTAATGACATATAATTCTTGTTCAGCCCGAATGGTTTGTCTTTTAGTTTAGTATTTTTCGACTAGGTAATTGTCGTAGCTGGTGTATTAATTTTATACAATGATCACCATAGTCTTGTTTTGCGTATGGATGGAATGTATTCTACGGGTGCTAACACAATTCCTGAAAGGGATCCCTTAGCATCAGGGAACGTGAATCCTAGTAATTTGTCTCACTTTGAAACAATGATGGTTATCCTACATTTTAAACTAAAACGCATAACTGCTATTTACTCATCTCATTATTTCAAACTAGCATAATTTTACATAGCGGTAGTAGGACGTCTTGTGAACCCGCATGGGTAGGTACCACCACCACCCTGCCTATTTCTGCCGTGAAGCAGTAATGCGTTTCGGTTTGAAGGGTGGGGCAGCCGTTGCACTGTAAAATTGGGACTTACAACTCATGTCTCAAAGTGGGTTTTAAGTTGTTGATGTCTAAAAGCTCCGGCGAACATTTAAGTTCGGGTGAGCCGCGAGCTCTTCATCCATGTGAGTAACGAAAATAATTGCGTACATATTATTATGTCCCTTGCAAAAAAATTCATATTGGGCGTGTCCAATTTTAGTAATGCCATAATAAATAATATTCGTATTTCATTTCGTTAATTACAGTTAACGTAGCATAACCTCAATTTTGTATCTGTAACTGTGAATCATATACCATTATGGATGTTCGTTAATTGATACTTTTTCACTGAAATTAACGATCGGTGAATGTCTTCAAATAAATTAAAAGATTCATTGCAATCACTCGACGTCATTAAATATTTATCTTTACTTTCGTTAAAAGTATTTGTATTTATTATCTCTGTACTTGTATTACTATTTAACACTAAATTTTTTTATTCGTTTTCCTCATTGCGTTTATGGTATTTAAAAATTGTTATTTTTAATTCTGGACGATAAAAAAAATCTATAACAATTAAATTTTTTTATTGCTTAGATGGGTGGACGAGCTCACAGCCCACCTGGTGTTAAGTGGTTACTGGAGCCCATAGTCATCTACAACGTAAATGCGCCACCCACATTGAGATATAGGTTCTAAGGTTTCAAGTACATATAGTTACAACGGCTGCGCTACCCTTTAGACCGAAACGCATTATAGCTTCCCGACAGAAATAGGCAGGGCGGTGGTACCTACCCGCGCGGACTCACAAGAGGTCCTACCACCAGTAACAATACTTCCACTAATAGTTTTGTTGCAGTTATCCCTCAAATTTGGGTTGGCTAGCAGATTCTATACTAAGTGATTATTTCAGCTACAGCACTTATGAATCAATTTAGTATATATTTATTTAAGCCAAACTGCTTTTTACTCCTAAGTACTCTCCTCAAACCTCATTTGAATGAGGACAGAAACTTTAATACTACTATTAATTTCTGTTGTTTTTCTGTATGTATAAATAAACTAGCCAAACTCGCCCGCTTCGCTGGGCATTTAAAATTAACATTATTATTTATTGTCATTATTATCAGGGAGTCCAACACTCATATAAATATTAGCCTATCCTTTTCTACATAGATACCAAGTTTCAAGTCAATCGTATGCATGTTTCAGTATTTATAACGGAACATCCATAAAAATCACTGTAGATTTATATATTAGATAAAGATATAACAGTATAGATAAAATTGATTTGTCTCAATTTTATTAAGATTTTAAGCTGTCAAAGCTAAAATAAGTAATTACTGTAACAATTGTTGCTTTTCACAATGTTTGACACTCACTCTTTTTTTTGCTTTATAACATTTAAAATTCATGTAAATAATTAATTGTCAACTGTAGGTACTTACTGCTTCACCGCGCTCCTTGCTGACAACACGTTTCTCCTCCATATCACATTTATTGCCAAGTATCATCTTTTCCACATCCTCGTTTGCATGCTAAAGAAAAGATTTTTTGTCAATATAATCTTGTAGACCTTCAGTAAACATAATGCCATAATAGCAATAATTTACTAAGCTTAACAAATTACTGTTATTTTTTAATGTTCATATTTTGTGACCTTACTGTTAATAGGCAATACTAATATTTTCTCAATGCCACAGAGACTGAGCATGGATAATTTTTAAATTGTCTCATATTAAATCACATTTATAAAGTAACATTTCAATAACAATATTTTACTGTTACTTAAATTGCTATTATTAAACGTGTCTCTACCAAAAAATTTTGTTATAGTGAGTTCTCAATATTTCAGAGTTGTAAGTATCACAGATAATAGTTAGACCAACACTAAGGTTATTGCAAAGAACTACTACAACTCAAAGAATAACTGTTGAAAGTTTACAAGAGTTATTAATGCTAAGAATTGACTGTACAAGTAAATTTTTGTTTGTGAGAACTGATGCAAAACGATAAATAAGTTATGTTAGTTTTACCTTGGTTCACTAGTTATCAAACTAAATTGTTTTTTAATCAAGGACTTTGACCTCATTGAAATTTGTTTTCATTTCATTTATATATTCAAACCAAACTTATTACCAATGTAACTGGCAATATTGCAGCTTTGTGGTTACAATCATTATTCTGTCTAAAACTTCTGCGGTAACTATTTTCAGTACTGCAGTTACATAATATTGACTAGTGAATTTAGCATTTGAGCTATAGCCCAAATTAGGGGATTAATTTTTTCACTAGTGTCACACAGTTTTTATAGAATTTGTTTTATATCTCACATTCTTTGACTATTCAATTTAGGTCCCTTGATATTGATTAAATAACGAAATGTGAAGGAAATGAGTCATTACATATTTGTTGTTACAAACCTCGTCTATATTTCGTAACCATTTAACGATATCATCAAATGTTTTTTCATTTGTTATGTCGTATACGAGCATGATGCCCATAGCGCCGCGGTAATACGACGTCGTGATGGTGTGGAAACGCTCCTGCCCAGCAGTGTCCCATATCTGGAGCTTTATTTTCTTACCCCTTAATTCCACTGTCTTTATTTTGAAGTCGATACCTAAAAATTTAAATTATTGTAAAAGTAGTTACGTTACGTTCAAAGAATTGTTCAATTATTATTGAATAAGTACAGTTTTTAATATTTTATGAAGACAAATCTCCAGTTATTACCGGCACGAGTGCAAGATAGGAAATTAAGAAAATAACAAGGTGGTTCCTACCTATCGTCGAAATAAAAGTCGTTGTGAAGTGGTTATCTGAGAACCTAAACAATATGCACGTTTTTCCAACTCCGGAGTCACCGATGAGAAGCAGTTTGAATAACAAGTCGTATGTTTTTTTGGCCATTTTACAAATTTATTCGTTTTATAAAACAGATATCAAGGATCCAAAATATCCAACCCAAAATATGACAGATCAAAATTTTGTTGCCACTCATTCAGTGCTCCTTTTTTCCAGTATGGCAAACTTTTAGCGGTTTTGCATAATTAATTTAATTGTTTAATTTTTATGGGATTTTATGACCTGTAAGCTAAGACTTTTAAGTCATATCTTATTTTTATTTACATTCTTATTTTTGTGAAAAATGATAATATGGAGTGAAAAGAAATGAAATTAAGATGATTAATATGAGACATTTATCAACTGGGATGAAATTAAATGAAATGAGATGATATGGGACGAAATATAATCTTAGTAAAATGGTGGCCATTTAGTGAGATTTTTTCAGTGGAATTTTTGGAGGATCCCGAGAAGCTACTTCCCAGCGACTTTGTTTCATTTTCCCACATTTGTGCACTTTCACAGATATTAACCAGTTAATAAACTACCGTAATTATATACACATTTAAATCTGAAGAAACACTAAATAGACAAATAAAACAAATCACACAACTTCACTCCTCGTGTTTCCGCCAAAAAATTAATAAATTTAGTAAAGCCATGACTGCCCATTGACTGCCAGTTTTCAAAATAAAATTCCATCAATTAATATATGTGTATCATGATTCCATCCATTGTCAAATGCCCAGAGAGTTAGTAGGTACTACAAGAACTCCATGCAAATGAGCATTTCTCAAAAAATTTGACGGTAATTTTAAAAATCATCTTAAAATATAATATGAATATTTAGGACATATTATGTTAAATACAGCAAGCTAAATCTAAACAGATTCTTAATTCCCGATTGGTTTTGTGTTTTAATAGAGTTTTTACACAAAATAACAGTAAAATATTAGTCAAGGATGAAATAAAAGTTCTTATTTTAGTACTTGGAAATGATTGAAAACCTTAAAGAAAGACGCAGACTGTATTATAAATTTATGTTTTTCTATGGCTTGGTACCGAGACCTTTAAGTCGAGTCTTATGTTTACTTCTTTTAATCTATTTATTCATAATTAAGACAAACTTAAACTAACTTTAAATTAGCATATTTTTTATAAATATCTTTTTCGCTCGCATTTCTCCTAAAATATCCAATGAATTTAATAGTGAAAAATCTAGCGATTGTAATACTACGGAGCTCTAAATCTAATACCTAATATGAGAGCGCCATTCATAATCTATGGTTAAACATACAATGGGCATAGATTCCCTTGTCTTTCCTAATAAGGAAAAATTGTATCAAAAAAAAAATCTATGGTTGTTGTGTTTGCCCTGCGTCGCTTTTGTCGTTTATTGATCGATAGTTTTTGTTCCCTCTCTTTTACTCATTTATTAATGGTGTCTTGGTTGTGCTGCTTCGAAATTCAATAAAATCGAATTATACAACAAACAACGGAATTTGGTTTTTTTTAGTGTCCATATAAAATACTCATGTGAGAAAAAGTGTGGTGATAGCTTAGTTTTTAGTTTTTTTTTAGAAGTAAATCGATTGAAGATGCATCGTCGAGGCGGGAAACGTATACGGATGGACGATCCTCCACCGGAGTATGTAAATCCTATGACTCCGGCTACTCCTATGACGGACTATGGTGGCCAATCTGTCCATGAACCTGAAACGCCTAATGTGAACTATAGTGGCTTTAATACTGGTGCAGTAGCTAACTCGACGGCAGTGGAAGCGCCACGAGAGGAAGCTGAAGAATCGCATCACGAGGAAGAGGAACCGAGGTCTCCATCTCCGACCCTCAAGCGGGTGACTCGAAGTCGAGGTAGACGCGCAGATGGTGGTTATGTGGGGCGATTGGCGGAGTCTCCGCCGCCACCGCCTATACGACGTCGAGGCCGCGGTGTCCGTGGTCGTGGCAGAGGACGAGGTGCCGCTCCACCTCCAGCATATTCTCCACCCCCGGTGCTCCTGCCTGGAGATGATGAAAACAGTTTATATAATATTTTGAGGTTCAACAAGACCGCAATAAACGTAAGGCCATTCATTTAAAATGAAGAGGACATGTATTATAATTATTAATGATATTTAATTTTAAGTATTAAAAAATATTAATATGCATACACTTTGCCTAAATTGTATCTTTGACTGAAACATTCACATATAAATTAACATTAAATGTCATATAAAAAACACATTAGTGGAGTGGTAAAAATGTAGTACCTACCACTGTTTTTTTTTTTACAATAGTGGTATTATCATAGTATCAGAAGAGTTAGCTCAGTAAGCCAATTTTTTTAATTTGTTTGGTTTTTGCATATATCGTTCTTAATTTTTTGTTAATTTCATTTATAATAAGAGAATATTGTTATGAATCTACTTCGTTTCTTAAACAGCAAGTAGTAGACAAATGGATAGAGGAGTACAAAACAAATCGTGAAGTGGCTTTAGTTCAACTGATGCAGTTCTTCATCAACTCTTCCGGTTGCAGAGGGAAGGTTTCTCCAGATATGGCACAGATGGATCACACACTAATAATAAAAAAAATGACACAGGAATTTGATGAGGTAACTGATGGAATGACAATTTTTTCACCCTGTTTTGTATTAAATTTAACCCTTAGATTAAAAAAGTGTGTGTGTCCGCTCCGACGCACGACTGGAGTTTACTGGATATAAAAAATTAAACGAAACAATACGAGAAATAGTTCTATATTACGACAACACGATACACTACAGATTATTAACAAATTAACGAGACACAAAACAAACGACTAACAAATATATGAAAATACAATAATGAGAGAAACGCGCGATCAGTACGAGGCTTTGTGGCGGACTGCCGGCGCAGCAGCCCGGCGTCACCTGCAATAACGCGGCCGCGCGTTGGCTCCTGATTGGCGCGCGCACGCATCACGCAATCAGGAGCCAATCAGGCGCATAACGCATTTCGTGTGACATGCTAGTACGATTTTGATTGGCGCGCGCACGCATCACGCAATCAGGAGCCAATCAGGCGCATAACGCATTTCGTGTGACATGCTAGTACGATTTTGGTCCCCATAATTTTCATACCCCGGGCCTATATATGTAAATCGATTCTAAAGGAGTAAACTCCAAAAATAGGAGGCTTTTTAAGTCAGTTAACATTAATTTATATTATTTGTATTTACTCTTACTATTTTGTAGAATTTCAGATTATCTTAAAAAATTAAAGCCAACATGGCTTGGCTTGGCTAATTCCAGAATAAATTTTGTAAATTTGCTTTGTTTTCATATGATTGTGCAAATAAATAAAGTACATAATCTTTATTTCATCAGGAAAGTGGTGAATATCCTCTGATAATGACTGGTCAAACCTGGAAAAAGTTCCGTTCTAACTTTTGTGAGTTCATTCAGACCCTGGTAAAGATGTGCCAATACTCCATCATCTATGATCAATATTTAATGGACAATATCATTTCATTACTCACTGGGCTGTCTGACTCACAAGTCCGAGCTTTCCGTCACACTGCGACATTAGCTGGTGAGATCCTTGTACAATTAATTGAGATTGCTAAAAAAAACACCTTTTGAGTTAAAAAGTGACAATATTTTGTTGTCAGTTAAATCTACTCTTATAGTTAAGTCTTACTTTTTTGTTGTAAGTATATTAGAGTTTTTGTGAGCATACAATTAAGGTGTTGATCACCTTTACTACAAAATCTACACTAATAGTGTAATTCAATTGTATCAAAAAACCACACTTTGCATTCAGTAATTTATTAGGTTTTTGTCTTGTCATAATTTTGAATTTTCTTTGTCAAAACTACAGAATGTGAACAGTTTGCTTTTTATTACATGAAACAGTAAATGGAGGCAAATGAGTGAGCTCATGGCTTATTTAAATTTGTATTAAATGGTCACAACAAATCATAGACACTTCATTTTACCTTTCGTATTGGAATGCATGATAATTTACATGACAGAAATGAGGAAAGCAATACCCATGCTCAAATTTGTTATTGTATTACACACGATTGATTGATGAAAATTTACTTAGATTTCGTTTTCCACAGTAATGAAGCTAATGACCGCTCTAGTTGATGTGGCGTTATTAACTAGTGTAAATTGTGACAACTGTCTTCGGCAATATGAAGCAGAAAGATTGAAGGCACGTGATAAGCGGGCCACTGAACGCCTTGAAGTGCTGGTGGCTAAACGTCAAGAACTAGAGGAGAACATGGAGGAGATTAAGAATATGCTGTCTTATATGTTTAAATCTGTGTTTGTCCATCGATACAGGTTAGTTATCTAGTTATATACGAGTGTTAATCAAACCCTTTTTTTCCCTTTACTTGAATGTAACAAGTAATAAACCTTTGTTGGCACAACTCACACTCCTTGTATCATCAGACAAAAAAGAAATAATCCTATATGGGATTTAATAAAAAAAACTTGACCTTAAATATTGAAATATAAAAAAAAAAACCCAGCCAATAATATTTCTGTGTATAAAAAAATGAAATAGAAATAGAAAATTTTGTTTTTATCGATAATGGCGTTGCGCCCACGCAATATGCTCACCGCCCTAGCTGGGCTATGTTTTATGACCCAAACTGCACCGACAAAATAATTCTACTATAGTAAGAAATATTACATCAAATTCAAAGAGTGGATATGCTAAATCTTCGTCCATCTACATCATAAATCTTTCAAATGTAGTATTTTATACTGGAAACAAGCTTTGCAGTCGTGGTTTGTGATGAGACTTCTAGATCAAATATGCAAGAATTGTTTTCACAATCACACTTAAAATTTCCTACATAATAAATGATAACTAATTTCAAATTATTTTAAAGCATTTATGCAAATTGTAAATTGAGAAAAACCTTTGGAGCTTAAAAATATCTACCTGTTCTCCACTAGAATCACTCTAAAGCAGTCTTTCTCAAAGTGGGCGATAACGCCCCCTGGGGGGCGTTTGAAACCTAGAGGGGGGCGTTAAGGGGCCCAGGAAAAAATGGGGGGCGTTGATGTGGGTTAGGGGGGCGCTGTAAAATTTGTAATTTCATTTACTTAATTTACCCATTACCGTCCAATGTCAAATAGTATAGTAAGCCTAAGCAGCTCACTTATTGTAAACATTGTTTACTATTTTATTTCTATATAATAATAGGTTGGGGAAAAAGTTTCTTCGCATTTTTTAAGAACATTCACAACATTTTTTAATATAGTTTATTCGCATTTAAATAAAGTATGTCGGTACCATTTTGTTCGATAACTTTTTACCATCTTGTAGGTAGGGACATGATCCCATTGCTATAGAAAATTTGGGGCTTCTGATCAAAATACCGCGACAATTGGTTTTGGCAGTCCTCTCGTGATGTTAACCTGACACTGCCTAAAGAATTCTGAAGAGACTGAAACAGGTAGAAATCTGAAGGTGCAAGGTCAGGACTATACGGCGGATGCATTAACACCTCCCAGCCAAGCTCTCTTAATTTTTGCTGAGTGGCTAAAGATGTGTGAGGTCTAGCGTTATCGTGATGAAAAACCACACCCCTTCTGTTGATTAATTCCGGCCGCTTTCTCTCAGCTTTAATCTCATCAGTTGTTCGCAGTAGAGTTCAGAATCGATGGTCCTGCCTGGTGGTAACAGCTCATAATGTATAATGCCCTTCCAATCCCACCACACACACAGCATCACCTTGTTGCGAGTTAACCCGGGTTTTGCCAGAGTCTGTGAAGCCTGACCGGCCTTTGACCACAACCTTTCTCGTACGTTCTTGTCGTACGTGATCCACTTTTCATCACCAGTTATCAGCTTCTTCAAAAATGGTTCAGTTTCATTACATCGTAATAAAGAATCACAAATGAGTACACGGTTCATTAGGTTTCTTTCAGTGAGCTTTTTTGTGTGCCCAGTTTTTTTCAAATGCGCCATAACTATTTTGTGGTCAATTCCCAGCTCTTCAGTTACGTCGTAACTACTGATATGCCGATCTTGCCCCACTTTTGCAAAAATGGCATCGATTTTATCCGTAATAGGGCGACCAGAGCGACGTGCATTTTTGACATCAAAATTTTCGGATTGAAAACGCTTAAACCAAACTTGTGCTACTCTCACAGACACTGCACTAGGTCCATAAACATCGCAATATTTTTTCACGGCTGGCGTTGCTTTTTTACCTTTTTTGTAGTAAAATTTTAAAATGTATCGAATATCTTCATTAGATTCACTCATCTTGACAGTACGAAAAATAAATAAAATCACACATCTTCCTAATTTTCATTTGGAATTATCTTCTTTCGAACTTAAACTTTTAATGATACCAAAACCAGCCAGATACAAATAGTATAGTCAAGGAGATTTTATTACAAGTTCATACATTTTTAAGCTATTGCATAGCTTTTATCGCGGGCCTTGAGCGCGGCGACCGAATCATGAAATTCTGAAGCCTGCCTAGATGGCGCCGGTTAGAATGGTCTATCCTACGGAATACCCCGCTGGGTCAGAATCAGCGTGGGTTGAGGATAGCCGGCCTTCCATCACCCGGATGCTCATGCGTAAAACGTGTGCAGATCAGCTTGCACGTCGTGTTCTTAGGCCCCCTTCGCCGGTCCCCAGGCCGACATGTGAGGGAGATCCGAAACACTTAGAGGGCCAGGGCTTGGGCGAGATTCGCCTCCCTGGACCCCGCTCGATGGCGGCGGGCCTGTGCATCTCTCACACGCCCCGCCGCCTCTTTTAGCGAGATGGTGCACTCGCAGAAGTCGAGCATCGCCTTTCACGACTCGTCGTCACCGAGCATCGATGCCAGAACACTCGGCAACGACAAGTCGTTTCCTATTTTTGCGACGAGGACACGCCGCCGCCCCTCCCATGCGGGGCAGGCGACGAGCGTATGCTCTGCCGTGTCCAAGTCGCAACCACGATGATGGCACTCTACCGTCGGCTCGGCTCCGATCCGGTGCAACCATGCCCAGTGAGTACCTGCGTGAGCCGGAAAGTGAGGCGTCCTCTGTCACGATTCACCCAATTCACAAGAACCGGGCGAATCGCCTCGACGGTCCTACGACCAGCCGAAGGATTGACCAGCCGCCTGGACCATGACTTCAGCACGGACCGCCGAGATTGGGCCCTCCGCGCTCTGACCACACCGGGGCTGGGACGCGCCACGCCCCAGGCACGAAGGTTAGCCCGCCACTGATAGTCAGCGGCGGGCGCCTCCGCCTCCAGGACCCAAGGCGGCGTCCCAGTACACACGCCGCCTCGAAAGAGATGGTGCGATAACCACGGATGATCCTGACCGCGATGGTGCGTTGCGGCCGTTGCAGCAACTTCGCTACCCCCACGGCCAGTGACTGGCCCTACGCGGGCGCCTCGTATAAGGCGCGTCACCTGGTCAGGCCTCCCGATGTTGGGAAGAAGCCGGCTTAACACGCCGGCCACCCCCAACAAACGAGGGACCAGGTTCTGAAAGTGAACACGGAAGGTCCAACGACTGTCCAGAATGAGGCCGAGGTACTTCAACTGCACCCCGACCCGATACGGACGCCTCCAACAACGATATGGGCATCGACAGGTGGCACTCTCCGCGGCCTGTGGAACCACATGGCCTCGGTTTTACTGAGTGTCACGTCGAGGCCTAATCTCCTGATTTTGCCGATGACATGCGCCACCCCAGCGGTGGCAAGACGAGCAAACTCAGCAAAACTCCTCCCCGGGACATGACCAGCGTGTCGTCTGCGTAACAGATTACGCTTAGGCCCGGGAGGAGGGCACCTCTCAGTACCCAGTCATACCCGATATTCCAAAAAAGGGGGCCGAGCACCAACCCCTATGGAACACCGCGCACGACCGGGAACCTGTGCATGATCCCACCGTGCTCAGTACACGTGACCGATCTGTCCTCCAAGTAGGAAGCCACAAGTTGGCGAAGGTAGGGGGGCACTCCGTGTCTTACCAGGAACATTTTTTAAATAAAAGAACACTTATTGCGGCATAACTATAATAGTTAGACATAATAATATGCTGTCGCGACACTTTTTGTAAATACTAATATTTTTTACAAAGTCGTAGTTCATTATTTTATTCTGTCATCAATAGTTTTCTTAAGGCACGCGACGTAAATAATATTTTAGGTAAATTTTTTTTACACCTTGGGTTATTGGAGTTTTAGTAAGGATACCTAATTTTTTTCAAAAAAGAATATAGCCTATGTCACTCGGGAATAGTGAAGCTTCCAAATAGTGAAAGAATTTTTCAAATCGGTTTAGTAGTTTCGGAGCCCATTAAATACAAACAAACAAATCTTTCCTCTTTATAATATTAGTATAGATATAGATATTAATTATTACAAATAATAAAAACGCTGACTTAGGCGGCGGTTTTTATTTGAACCAGTTCTAAATTATAAACTAAAATTCTATGAAAAATTACCCATATTTATCTATAATACGAAATGATATTAATTTATTTTTCGTAGTTTCCTTCCTTCTTGCGTCGATAATCCTCAGTGCTGAGGGTCGTGGCCTCCTCTAATAACTTTCTCCTGCATCATCTTGCGCCATTCCTGCCTGTCCTCGGCTGTGTGGATAGCAACGTGGACTGAGGTATTGAGAGTGGAGCGTATCTGGTCCGACCAGCGCATTGGATTTCTGCCTCTGTGCCTTCTCCCGCATACCTTGCCTGTTACCAGCAGCTTTTCCAGATTGTCACCTCTCTTTCTGGCGATATGTCCAAAGATCTCGAAACTCCTCCGCGCGCATGTAGTGCGGAGGTGCATTGGAATCTTGAGCTCGGTAAGAATGGATTCGTTGGTTCTGCGTTCTGTCCAACGAATCCCGAGCATTTTCCTCCAGCACCACATCTCAAACGCGTCGATGCGTTGGCGGTCGGCTTTCTTGAGGGTCCAAGTCTCTGCGCCGTAGAGAAAAATGCCACCCAAACACGGTCCATTTGGGACATAGCTCTCTTTGCCATACTGATTCGCCTTCTGAGGTTCTTTTCGGAGGATCCATTACTAGCTATGACGGAGCCCAGATAAATGAAATCCTCTACGACTTCCAGGTTTAGCTTATTCGTAGTTTAATAAGTTATTATTGTTAGTAGTATTATTTACTAGTCGAAATATAAATTTTTAATTATCTTATGATGAGAATCTTATATTAATGAGAAAGATAATCAACAAAAATAGTTTCGTTCTAATAAATTAGCATAGTAATAGAGTGAACTAGCAATTTATTTTGGTAATTCTGAATTTAAACAAACATATTGATGAGAAGAATTCATTTTTACTTTGCAAATTTGTAAATACAGGCTCTGTAGCAATGTACGGACATATAATAATATGAAGAAACAATAATAGCATCTACAAATATAAATGTACCACGTGGTACTACATTTACTAAAATTGATACAACATTTATTAATTAAATTAATGAAATTGTGGTTTTAAAGTTTTAGGGGTGTATAAAAAATGGGGGGCGCTGAAAAATAATTGATTTTCAAAGGGGGCGGTAAAAGAAATAAGTTTGATAATCACTGCTCTAAAGCTTAAATAAAATTCTGAACAAGAAATTTTAAATAATGTTATTTGCAGGGACACTTTGCCAGATATAAGAGCCATAACTATGTCTGAGATTGGCATTTGGATGGAGAAATTTCCAGCTCATTTCCTTGATGATCTTTATTTAAAATATATTGGATGGACACTTCATGATAAGGTAAGTTCAATGATGATGGAAGAATATAAAGAGAAGGTGTAGTATTCCAAGTTCATATTATAAAATATGTAAAAGAATGAGAACATTACAGCATAATGGTTTTTGAAAAAATAAAATAAAATTAAACTCTATTAACAGGTGGGTGAAGTGCGTCTTCGCTGTCTGCAAGCCCTACAACCTCTATATGAATGTGAGGAGTTGAAGGGTAAACTGGAACTCTTCACGTCTAAATTCAAAGATCGGATAGTTTCTATGACCCTCGATAAGGAAACTGATGTGGCCGTGCATGCTGTGAAGTTGGTTATAGCTATTCTCAAGTAAGTGAATTTGTATCTTGCGGCAATCTTTTTCATTTGTCTATTACTTAACTGCTAATTATCAATGAAATAAATTAAAATTTCATAGGATTCTAACGTATGTGACACTTATATATTTAAAAAGGAAATTAGGTGTTGTTTACATAAATAATAGTCATAAAGATATGTTGTGACGTAGGATGCACCCGGACGTGCTGACGGACAAGGACTGCGAGAACGTGTACGAACTGGTGTACTCGTCGTGGCGCGGCGTGGCGGCGGCGGCCGGAGAGTTCCTCAACGTGCGCCTGTTCCGCGCCGACCCCGCCGCGCCCGCGCCCCCCGTGCTGCGCTCGCGCCGCGGCAAGCTGCGCCTGCCCAGCACGCCGCTCGTGCGGGACCTCGTGCAGTTCTTCATAGAGTCCGAGGTACGTGCCAACGTAGCGTGGCGGGGCGGGGCGGTGCGGGACGCGATTCCCGACAACGACAGATATATAAGATTTCACTGATTAGCTTTCAATCATGTTTCCAATACAAATACAAAACAAATATATTTAAAACATGCAATAACATTATTTTCTGTTTTCCTTTTGCTACATTCTTCTCAGATAAGTTTAGATATGAAGAAGTTTAGAATAATATAAAGCTAGAAAGCTAAAATTTATCAACAATTTAAATTTCAGAAATTCAGAAAGTCTATAAATATGTGTATGTGTACTACCTCATATCGTGGCCTGAATATATTATTATATTGATTATTTCAGGGTGTGGAGGGTTTTTCTTCACTTCCTTTTTCCTCACCATCTAATCTTTGTAAATATTGTATTTATAATATTAACTAGCTCTTTCAAAATATTACGGTTTTACATAACAATAAAACCGATATTATGTGCCGAGAAGGAAAACATACAGCATTGTATTATGAAGAAGCAGTGTGTACTTAGCTTAGATTCCTTGTCTATGTCCAACCATAGACCGTCAATTTAGTTCCATCTTTAGCCGCTAGGTGCTGCCAGCAAGTATAAAGGGAGCGCAGCCATCTTTGATCTTCATAGTCTTCACCAGGAAGAACTTCCTGCAATGCTGTATGTTTTCCTTCTCGGCACATAATATCGGTTTTATTGTTATGTAAAACCGTAATATTGGTGTGCCTTTGGAAAACATACAGCATTGTATTATGAAGACGTTTGTTATCTGCTGGTGAAATTATTAAGCACAACGCTATGATGAAATAGGTAAAGCCATAATAAAATTATGAAGCGCAATGATAATGTTCATAATTTATATAATTATTAAATCGAAAAAACAGTTGTTAAGTTCCACGTTAATTCAATAATTAAAAAATATTTATAAGTTTGTAATAAACATTTTATCTTGTATATACAAGAAAATGTATAAATTGTATAAATGATGTATATACATCATGTAGAAGTAAATGTGTTGAAAAAAAGAATCGTGAGGATCTTTACGAAGCTCTATTATTCGGCAATAATTATTGTAAACGTTTGGATGATTTGCAATTGCCTCTAGAAAGTATTTCGTCCATTGGTTCATTATCAATCCATCCCAGAGGCTACTGCTGATCTACCACTTCTTAGAGATGCGTTGATGCCATTACCTCGTAAGGTTGAACGAAGACCAGTTTCCAATTACAGTACGGGATGCCGCTTTTGTGACAACACACATAGTTAGAAAAAAGTCCTTACGAATCTTACCGGGCATGTCTTTAGTTTCATGTTTAGAAAGCACTTATGCAGATTATTGACGAAAATGGATTTCAATTTTAGACTCAAAGACTGGTATCAGAAAGATGTTTTTTTTTTTTTATGTTATCAAAGAAACTGTCTTTAGAAATGTTGAGCAAAGTAAGGTCATTAACTCTGCGTCCCGTAGCCAGCAACATGGTTGTTGGTGTCCTTCAAGCTACATTGAGGCGTGATGTGGTGGCTGGGTTTGAAGAAAACCAGTTTAGAACTATTCTCGGATCTCATGTGAATGGGACTACACTTAGTAAAATTGTAATAAGTAGTTGAATTTTGTTTAGCTATTCCGATGGCTTTTTTAAAATAGCAATTTTTATTAGAGAGCTTGAGAATGTTTGCTGTCCTACATGTATTTCGCCCACAGAAAGTTGACAGCGCTGCTTTATGATGCAGAAGGATTGTTTTATAGGCAAAATTTTCTTTTTGGAAAAGAAGAAAGAATTTGGCAACATCTGCAGACTTAGGATCAATTTTAAAACTGTAGCACCATATGCACCATCTTCTATTCTAGTTGCTGGTAAGTATGCTGACAAAGTGGATTGACACCAGCTAATTTTCAACAAATCTTCTCCTGTTTAGACCAGTCATTATTTGTACAACCTCCCCCCCCCCCCCTTTCTAAGCTTTCAGGGTTAATGTTTAACCTGTGTAGGAGGCAGGTTTTGGATTTCGTGCGAGTTATCTAGCGTTCGGGATCTGAGGGCTTGGAAACCCAAATGCTTTCGCTCAGTCTGGGAACACTACCAGGTAGGTTCCCTAGACACTGTTGAAGTGAGTCAGTACTTTGGGGAGAAGGTTGAGAGGAGGAATTCTCCATGCTAGTTGCATCCTCTACGGTCTGCTGAAGGTATCCAATCTTGGTCGGCGAATGGGTTTATATCCGGATGACCTCACTTTCGAAAAACTTTTGTGGTCACTTGTGGTAAAAAGTGCCACTTCGCAGGTTGATTTCCTCGTGATAGCCTGTCGGCTATGATGTTGTATCTCCCCGAGAGATAAGCTGACAGTTATCTTGAACTTATCGCTTAGGTTTAAAAATCGAAAGGTCAACGTTAGTGAAATACTTTCAGATTCATTTTGATTGTCACTACCATTGCAAATAGCTCTTTTGTGGGTGAGCCGTTTCTGTTGTTGAGCTGACCATAGACAGGACGTTAATATTTTGTCTAATTGTAACCCCTACCCATGTCCGAAGCTTCCGTTGCCAGGAAATGGTTGGTTTTGGGTCTCGGCAATGTTTGACATGTGGCTCCGCGTCAGCACTGCATTTGTAACCCCTACACATGTCCGAAGCTTCCGTTGCCAGGAAATGGTTGGTTTTGTGTATCGGCAATGTCTAACATGTGGCTTCGCGTCAGCACTGCATTTAATTGTTAACACATGCAGGATGGCCTGTTTTTTACCCCTTTTCTTGAAACTTCGCAAGAAAATTTGCAAGTTAGCATAGATTGATGTAATTCCGTCAGAGTTTGAGCTAGGGTTGTTGAGTGGCCACTTCGTTTCTCGCAATTTTCCATCGAATCCCTAGACATGTCATCTCTTGAACCAGTGTACTAATTGATTTTTTGTAAGGCTGACTTGGCAGCCCAAATAATCCAAGAGCTTTACAGCTTATGTGGCCTGAAGACTCAACTTGGACTTCTTTTGATGGACCTGGTGGGATTTGCGTAGGTGGGATAACACTCAACATCCCTTTGCACGCAATGTTTCCGCGACCGAGCATGCTATGCAAGCAAAAAAGATGTATTTGTCTTCATGGACCAAGAAAAAGTCGCGTAGGTAGGTTAACATTTGACTTCCCTATGTACGTAAGGTCTTCGCGACCGAGCATGCTATGGGAGCAAATACGTTTATTTGTCTTGGTGAAACAAGATCCTGTCGTGTAAGTAAGCTAGCACTTCGATTTTGCACGCAATGCCTCCGCGACCGAGCATGCTGTGGAAGCAAAAAGGTGTATTTGTCTTCAAGGACCAAGAGAAAGTCGCGTAGGTACGTTAACATTTGACTTCCCTATGTACGCAAGGTCTCCGCGACCGAGCATGCTATGGGAACAAAAACGTTTATTTGTCTTGGTGAAACAAGATTAAGTCGTGTAGGTAAGCTAGCACTCTACTTTGCACGCAATATCTCCGCGACCGAGCGACCGAGCACCCTATATAATGGAAATTGACATGCCAGCCCAGATAATCCAAAACCTTCACAGCTTCTGCAGCCTGAAGTTTCAACTTGGATTTGTTTTGGTCGACCAAAAGGAAGTCGTCTAGGTAGACTAGCACTCGAGTTCCTTTTGCACGCAAGGTCTCTGCGACCCAGCATGTTATGGAAGCAAAAAAGGTTAATCCAAAAGCTTCACAGCTTCTGCAGCCTGAAGTTTCAACTTGGATTTGTCTTGGTCGACCAAAAAGGAAGTCGTCTAGTAGACACTAGCACTCGAGTTCCCTTTGCACGCAAGGTCTCTGCGACCCGCATGTTATAGAAGCAAAAAGGTGTGGCTCTGAAGCCAGACCGAAGGGTAGGCATGTCATTTCATACTAACTCATAAGAAGGTACCGATTCCTTCCTGGAGGTACTGATACTGGTACCTTGGTACTGATCCTCAAGAAGTATCGACGAAATTTTGCGACTGATACTAGAAAAATATTCCTGAGAAATGTTCAATTCTATCATCCAGTCCCCTGGGTGGAGAAAGTTTGGTTGGTACCTAGGTGTCCGAAAACAGCTAGGTGTTTTATCTTTACGACCTTGTTCAACTCTCGAAGATCCAAAATTGGACGCATTGATCCGTCGCTTTTCTTCCGCAGAAAAAGGGTAGTTTTTTTTTTTTTTTTTTTTTTTACTGTATTTGGTAACCATACATGGTTTACAAATTATTACAATTTTGGTGGCACTCAGTGCCTCCCGTCGGTGTCTTCAATTGCCCCCCTCTGGATTGTGCCAGATGTTACAGACTATGATTGTTTATAATGTTTGGCTTACCTTTTGTACGAGATCGTGACAAACAGGATTGTAGCCCTCCGAGGGACTGAATAGATTTCAATTTACTATTATCAAACAAAAATTCCTCAATGAGTGGTGCGTTGGCAACAGGATACTTTGTTAGAGACCACGGAAATTAAACTTTGACGTGTTATTTCTATACATACGGCCCTTTTTTCCGTATACAATTTAAAACGCTTTTTACGGGTAACTTGTACGACGGAGACGATTTGTCAAAGTTTTCAGTAATTATGTTACAAAGATTATTAGTTTAAATCTGTTGTGTTTTTGTCAAAATTTCCGTATTGACGAGATCAATTTGTTTACAACATTTTTCGTTACATTCAATTGTTACACACAGTTGATGCATTATCAATTGTTACACACAGTTGATGCATTATTAGATTTACAACGTCACTGACCTGGTGGGATAACGAGCCGATTCGAAGATCGACCGTTACCTTTGAATCCCGTCGTTTCTTACGCAGAGACTCCTTTTGTTCTTTTTCGCTTGACGAGCTGTTCGAACGCGAGGCGTCTCCATCGCGTCTCGCCTGGACATCTTCCCTCTCGGAAATTATGGAGCTTGACTCAACATCACCTCCAACAGATGACGCGTGATTCATGGCGTCTGATGATAGGATTGGTAAATAATACTCGTAATGATTGCAAAATAACACTCATAGAAACACAAAATAAATATTTTTTGCAATTAATAAGAAGTCGAATAAATATTTGTGGACTTGCGACTTCACAGTACGAAAGTACACAACGCTATGTAGATCAAAGATGGCTGCGCTCCCTTTATACTTGCTGGCAGCACCTAGCGGCTAAAGATGGAACTAAATTGACGGTCTATGGTTGGACATAGACAAGGAATCTAAGCTAAGTACACACTGCTTCTTCATAATACAATGCTGTATGTTTTCCAAAGGCACATCAATGTATTGTTTTTAATCATAACAATTAAAAATAAGAAATGTGTATTATAATTACAGTTGCATGAACATGGTGCTTATTTAGTGGATTCATTGATTGAATCAAATCCCATGATGAAGGATTGGGAGTGTATGACTGACCTACTGCTCGAAGAAGCTGGTCCTGGGGAAGAGGCACTGGATAATAGACAGGTAAATGAATACAATATCTATTTGCATGTTAAACATAGACATCGATTTCAGAATTTAAATGTAAAAGAAAGTAATAACATGTAATTGTAAAAGGACAACTTAAGAAGTCATTGGAGAATGGACAAAGCAGTCTTACAGAGTATTATATTGGCTACTGCGATCCCTTACTGGTATTTACTATTGTGTACAGTCAGTGTCAGTACATGGTAGCAATACAGTGAAGAAAGCTTTATAAAATACAGCTTCTACATATTGTTTATGTCAGGCTTTAAATTCAGTTATACTGTTATTTTAAAAATAATTCTTACTTATTATGTAATATGTAAGGTTGGACAGTTTTTTTTTTATTGCCCTGTAGCCAGACATGCATACGGCCCACCTGATGGTGAGTGGTTACCGTCGCTCATGGACGTCAGCAATGCCAGGGGCAGAGCCAAGCCGCTGCCTACCGTTTAAAATGATGATTATTATTATTATGATCTCCCAACCTCGTCGTTGCAATAAGACCACGGATGATAACAAGCTATATATATGTCAGGAGTCGTCGCTGATTGAGCTGCTGGTGTGCTGCGTGCGGCAGGCGTCCACCGGGGAGCCGCCCGTGGGCCGCCAGCCCTCGCGCAAGCAGCACGTCGCGCTCTCCAAGGATCAGGCCAAGGTTACTTACTCTTTATCTGTCCCGCATCCACTTGTTCACAAACAGTCAACATGTATACAAGACTAACTAAAACCCTCTATACAAGAATGTCTTTGGCCTTGATTTTAATTTTATCACCAGTATTAAAAGGGGGTGTTATTAAATTTCTGTAATGTGATTTTACATCACTTTTTTTTTATTGCCCTTGTAGGCCGACGAGCACACGACCCACCTGATGGTGAGTGGTTACCGTCGCTCATGGACTTCAGCAATGCCAGGGGCAGAGCCAAGCCGCTGTCTACCGCTTAATACTCAACACTAGCCTCGTTTGAAGAAGGACAGAAATTCACATTGAAAGCTTTTGCAGAAATTATATGGTTAGCTAAATACAACGTGTGGTTTTTATATAACAAATCGACAGGTTGTAAGCGACGACCGAGCTAAAATGACAGCACACTTCATTGTGACCCTGCCGGCCCTGCTGGACAAGTTCGGTGCGGACCCGGAGAAGCTCACCAACCTGGTGTCCATCCCGCAGTACTTCGACCTGGAGATCTACACGACGCAACGGCAGGAAGGGGTCAGTATCCATCAGCTATGACGCGTACATAGATCAAGACCTCGTTGTCGTAGCCTATTCGTTGCCTATTTCTGCCGTGAAGCAGTAATGCGTTTCGGTTTGAAGGGCGGGGTAGCCGTTGTAACTATACTGAGACCTTAGAACTTATATCTCAAGGTGGGTGGCGGACTTTACTTAACACCAGGTGTGAGCTGGTCCTCCAAAAAACCTACAAATTTCGAATCCCTTCAATCGCAATTTAGTTCTTATAATCAATATAAGAAATATAAACATAGATTTTTCGATTACAGTATTCTATTTCAGATGTTAGTAAAAAAATTTTTAGGTCATAATTCTTGAGCACTATACGGTTTTGGTAATCGCAAACTGCTGAAGTTCCTTCGCGCTTTATTAAATTATAATTGAATATCTGCAGAACCTAACCCTGCTGCTGAACAAGCTGCGCGACATCGTGAGCGTGCAGACGGAGGCGGAGGTGCTGGAGACGTGCGGGCGCACGCTGGAGTTCCTGTGCAGCGAGGGCTGCTCCGTGTACACGCGCTGCAACGTCGCGCGCGCCACCATCACCGACGCCTGCGTCAACCGATACAAGGAGGCCATCGACGACTACAGGAGCCTCATCGAAGGGGTCATTGCGATTATTATTATTATTTACTAGCTGACTCAGCAGACTTCGTAGTGCCTTAATCGATAAATAAAAGACACATCAAGGGGACACATCAAAGGAAAAACAAAATTGTTTGTTTTTATATAATTTCGAGCTTTTTTATATTTTCTCACCTTTTAAACCTTCCCTGGACTTCCACGAATAATCTGTCCAGCCGTTCTCGAGTTTTAGCGAGACTAACGAACAGCAATTCATTTTTATACAACATGTAACATATTTAACGCACACCCTCAAACACCCCAATTAGACTTTAATAGTATAAACGCTATGCATACACCAAATATTATTTATATGTGCGTTAACATTGATTATTTGTGAAATTAGTTATTCCAATTTCGTGGAAATAAAATGGTCACCGATTCACACTCCGCTGCGCACGCACACACAGACACCTACTCGCCGCGCCGCTTGTTCAATGCACTTTAATGACCGTTTTCGTATTTGTTGTTTTATTTTAGATAATACTGCAATGTCACTTTTCACTTTATCAAAGGCGGTTATTATCTTATTCTTTAGTTCTTCGGCACTTATTGTCTGTGTGTTATAAACTAGTGATTTAATTCGCCCCCACAAAAAAAAGTCGAGAGGCGTCAAATCAGCTGATCTAGGAGGTCACTGACCGAAAAGACATAGCGAAATACGGGAGATATTTTATTTGCACTATCACTTGACCTCTTATCGATAAGGTGGACGCGGCGTGACTGACTTGTCAAAAATATTTTGTTGACTTCGTTGTTTAGATTTTTCTTTGATCACCGCCGACGCGACGCAACCGCGTCGCATCGGGATTAGCCTGCCGTTTATTGTAAGAATATTAAGCCGACGAAAGAAAGGGATAGTAATTATTTTTGTATTACGTGGTTTTCTTTTATGTATTGTAGTGTTGTTGTGTGCCGGCGGTCGCTGTTGGTATTGTGTGCGTAGGTATTTTATTTTGTAATAGACTATTAGCCTTGAAATAAGTATCAGATTTATTTAATTAAATAAATTTTTTTTTACTAATTAGATATTTCATTTTAAAAAGTCTTAATACCCTGACTTACGTTCCATTTTCGTTTTTATGAATTGTTTAGCTAGCTGTGTAGGGTGACTGTAATTTACTTAGTTTTAACTAAATTTTAGAAAAAAAATTTGGTACATAAAAAACAATCAAAATCGATCCAGATTCCAATTCTGAACAAATTACTTTCAGGGTGTGCGTTAATTATGTTACATGTTGTATATAGAGATATAAAACTATATACAAAATTACGATTATGGGTCGTTTGCAATTTTACGGCCAAAAAACTAATGATTTCATGAATTTAAACATTCGCTAATTTTGCATTTCTTTGTATTTAGGCGTGTTCTGAATAAATAATGCTTCATCACAATCAAGTCAAAATATTCATTGATATTTTTCATTTTACGCATTTGAGAACGTCAACACAGATGACAATTTAAATAGGAACTTTTTTTAAAACTTAGAAATCGTACTTCTTTTGTTTTTATTAGTGTTCTAATATCTAGTTAGTTTTCATTTATTATTGTATTATATACTGGTTAAATAAAATTGCCAAATTTCAGCACACATTACTAGAAAAATAGCAAACAAGTTAGAATTTGAATTTCGAACCAGCGATACGAATGAGATTTGGGGTAGTTTTTAATGTATAACTCCTAATTTAACAGGGTTTACGAATATCTATGTAGTTATAGAACCATATATAATAATATACAGTTATAGCCTGTTGTCATGACAACTAATTTACTGTACTTATAATTACGGTAACATTAAGGTTATGAGAATTAAATCAAATAACTCAGTTTTGGCCCCAAATTTGAAAACGACCCTTATGTAATTTTTAACGTCACACAGCACATCTTGAAAGCCAGGCGTGCTCGTCCAACCGTCTTGCTCAATTCTGTAGCGAAGTAATCACGGGTCCATCAACTAGATTGTTTTTTCAAAAAGATAATTTAATATCATGAACAGGGTGAAACACCGGATGCAGATGAAGTGTTCAACGTGATAAATTCCCTGCGGAAAGTTTCCATAATGTACATGTGTCACAATCTGAACGACACCAATATCTGGGACTCGCTGTTTGAAGACCTACCCAAGTGCTTGAAGCAGAATGAAACACAGATGCCGTCACAGGTACTTCGTTTTGAACAGATGTATTCCGGCACCTGCTGCCCATTTCTCAACAAAATTCATTGATTTATTGGAAGGACATTTCTTTTAACTCATAATTGGTATACTCTCGCGTCATTATGACACGCAACGATTTTTATAATAACTAGTGGTCCCCCGGTAGTCGAAATTCGACTATAACTAATTGAAATTATAAGCTTGTACACTATTATGATTCTATTGCCAAAGACTATTATACTTTTATAATGACAGATTTCGCCAAGACTACACTTTAGACAAATGTGAATAAAGACAAACCATAATTTATTCTCAATTTGACCACAGACTATACAGCAATAAGAAAAGTTTGACAATAAACAAATAGTATGCATGTGTGTGTGTGTCAAATATGTGGTAGCGTGTGTAATGTTTTTTTTATTGATTTAATGTAACGTTTATGCAAAATAAAGATAAAAAATTAGCATTCTACACTCCTTCTTTATATTCTCTATAAGTGTGGGAGATTTCATACTCCTCCGTCCGCGCAATTTTCGTTAAAAGGGGTACAAAGTTTCTGCTTCACGTATTAATATATAGATTATGCAAATTGATAACCTTCCGTCAGGCCCTGGTGTACGTGGTGCGCGCGCTGTTCTACTCCGTGCTGTGGTCGCTGCACGCGCTGGAGGAGCGCGCGGGGGGTGCGGGCGGCGCGGGGGGTGGCGCGGGGGGAGCGGGGGGCGCGGCGGCGCTGCGGGACCGGCTGCGCGCCTACTGCGCTCTGTGCACGGACATCGTCGTCAACGGGACCACGCCGGAGCTCAAGGAGGAGGTAATAACTCGGCAGACCATCAGGCAACCAGTAGTTCAATACTACCTCACTCAAAATGTATTTTGAGTGGTGCTTCTTTTCTAAACTTTTCAAAAACAAGTTGAACGGTCGAAGGATCACTTGAACAGTCGGTTCGTTCTTTTGTCGACTATTTTATAAGTATATGAGAACGGTCGGTTCGTTCCTTGTCGTCTCGTTCTTGTCCGTCTTTTAGGAAGTCAAAAAATGTACTGCCTGCCGCTAGTCACGTATGCCCTCGTTCCATTTCTCTCTTTTTATTTTTGAATTCTTGTCAAATGTCTGTCTTAATCTGCGTCTAGTCGTTGTAGGTCTTATGTCCTGTCAAACAGGTTGCACGCCACGACACAAGTAGATAATGTGTAGTGACTGCGTTATATGTACTGCACCACTGCGGGTCACGCGTACGCAATTGACACCGTCGACTGTCCCCGCAGGCCTACACGAGCATCTGCGACCTGCTGATATTCTTCGCGGAGCACCTGCACACGCTGCACCACCCCAACGAGCCGTCCATGAAGCAGCTGGTGTACCAGCCCGACAACGACCTGTGCGACTTGCTCAACGACTTCATACAGGAATTCGTGTTTGTACAACACAATTACGGTATGTATCAATTTTAATTCATTATTTCATTCATTATCACACATGTGTATAATAGATGTTTTTATGTTTAATTTCATTAACCATTAGGTCCATGTTTCGAACGTTTAAATTCGTAATCTGTGATTACAACTTAAAATTTTCATTCATTCATTCGTTCATTAATTGGAAATCAAAAAGTAATACTTGCATAATTACACAGCTATTCTTCTAAAATTCTAAATAAAATTTATATTTGATCCGTCTCGTTAATTAATTGTACCATCAACATTGAATGTTTGTCGTATTGTATAAATATGAAGATGAATGATATGAATGTAAAAAATTAACGCAAATGTTGGCACTTCACTTGGCGTGTCCGTCAAATGTTTGTGGTATCCGATCGAAGCAAAATCAATTATACCTTAGTAAATAGTTTATTTTGTGCAAGTACTAAAAGTGAAGTGGCAACATTAACGTGAAATACACGTAAATAGAAACCGAGGGAGTTGTCTGTGCGTCCGCCGCCGGGTGTCGACGTAGCTTTTGCAGTGAGAGCGGGATTTGTTTCACAATTGTCAGTGTGTCACACTCATGTCGGTTCCGACGGTGGTGATAATAACGTTATCGTACCTAAATAATATAAATAATAATAGTTAAATTTATTTTACTGATAGACACACCCCGTGGTTTCACTCGCGTTTAATTTGTATTTCGAATTAGTGGAACGCGTTCATTTTTCCCGGGATTAAAGAGTTGCTTGTGGTGCTTCTCCTCCATTAACTATCAAACGATTTTTGGATCCGTTATGATCCGGCAAACACACTATAGTGTTTGTTATAGCAATCAAAGCCGGCGTTGTCTGAGTTATAATTTTGTAATTGTATTTTGTTCGTGATTAGTATAGATACTAATACGTATTAGTATAGAATTAGATAGATAAGGCGACTAGGCTCTCCCAACGGACTACGATGTTGTAAAGTTGCCACATGTGGAATGCTAGATGACGGTTTTATTTATTTATTTTTATTGCATATATGGGCGAGCTCACGGCCCACTTGGTGTTAAGTGGTTACCGGGACCCATAGACTTCTACAACGTAAATGCCGCCATCCACCTTGAGATAATATTAGTTCTAACCGAAACGCATTACTGCTTCACGGCAGAAATAGGCAGATCCTACCACCACTAAGAACTAAGGTCTACAGTCAAGTTTTATAGCGGCGACCTTGAAACCTATGTTTTGATTTATTATATATTTGTTCTACACGTGATCAGAATATTTCCATCTTGTCTTAAGCGCTCATCACGCAATGTTGTCAGATGCTCATCGAAAATACTTGGGCTTTATATGTTTTTTGTTTGTTATGGGTTTCAAGAGGTTTTGTTGTCTCTGGTCAATGATGATTTTGGCGCAATGTTTTTTTTTTTTTTTTCGTATCTGTACGTTTTTTTCGTATCCAACCGAATATATCCGAACGAACGAAAATACGATCATTCACTTTTAATAATTAACATTATAGCTCATCACAAAAAGTTCATGGTCGCATTTACATTTTGTACCGTCACTACTAATTGTAATCAAAAGTGACAATGAGAAAAAATATGCATTATTACGGTTTGCAAACGATGCGAAGCGGTGGTCTATAGTGTCCAGTATTGAAGCCCAGGATGTCGGTTGTAAACATACGCATTTTCTTTAAGTAATCGTGACATTTCTCGATAGATAAATTAAGGTGAAATCCGAAAATTTTTAATATTGTTATTGAGGTGTATAAAACGAATACGTATTGAATTTTTTTTTTTTAATTGACCATGCTATATTTGACATCGTTGGAATACTTTTAAATTTACCTGTATCCAATCTAAGATGCATTTGTAAAGGTAATTGATCTAAGGCTAAATCGAGTTTGTTGTTGAATCGATTTAGTCGAATCGGCTAGTCTGTCGCGGACACGTATTTAGTTTTATATATCTCGTGTAGATTTACAATCGATATCCCACGCCGCGCGCCCCGCGTCCTATCGCGGTCCGGCGTTTGGCGCCAAAATTTCCAAACTATAGATTGTACTCTGCGATACCCGACTTTTTTTTTATTACTTGTCACATTATGGAAACATGGATGCCCCACGCTCATTCTAGTTTTCAAGTTCAGTCCAGCGTACGATATTTATGCTCAGACTCAGAAATATGATTTATACACGGTCGTATATGATTCGAGGGGCTTTTCAAATTTGACGTCCCTCAAAATAGTTACCTCTAAAAAAGAATGAGCCGTCGAAAACATGTTTTCTGGGTTTTGGTCGTCTATTTTGGAATGACGCAGATTCGAATTGTTTCGACATTCGGTTAGTAGGTACAGTGGGAGGGGGGAGGGGGAGGGGTCTGGTATCGCTGCGGTACAAGCTGTAGTGGACGCTATGGGCCCCGGGCTAACGGTGCGGTATGTTTGGTTGCATGTGACGGTCCGCGGGCCGCGACTACTCCGGCGCCGGTAAGCGACATCCGTTCGCACTAGTTCACATTCCGACGGCGTATTTTACCTTAGTAATGACGCGACCCACCCACCATGGCCAGCATACGCTGCACGATCAGTTTGTCGCGATTATATTTCGAATTCTGAAATTGAAGTTGTTGTTCCCAAATGTTTTGTCAGTTAAAATTGAGCTTTTTTGCAACGTCAATAAGGTTCCTTTTAGATAACGTTATCGAACTAGTAGAATGTGTGTCGATCGCGTGCCGGAGTCGGTGGTCGCCGCTGCGCGTATATAATGCATATTTTTCTCTGTAAGCGACGAGCGGACGCTTTCGTTTTTGTTGTAACAATATCACATCTAACATTACTAAGGGAAAATTTCGTCGTGCCCGCTTCATACGACTCAATTCTATACCGACTATTTTTAAATCACACAAACACAACCATTCATTTCTATGTTTTAATTAAACACTACGCGTGTAGTGACTAAATTTATTTTAGTCGGTTTATAAGAAAATTATTAAATGGTGACGAATAAAGAATCAATTCTCTTCAAAAACGTTGTGAAACCACATTTACGTATTTTGTGTTCTGTGTAGGATTGAGTCTAGTTTTATTAACACGAAAAGTGTCAGATTATTTCTTAGCATGTTTTGTGGCAGTGAATTTGAATTTGTTTGCGTTTTATTATAAATTATCGTATTATTACTAATATTATTTTATCATTTCTACGGTTATGGTCTTTTTTACGATACAGATAATCTAAAAAAAAATACACGAAACTTTCCGTATGTATGTTACTTTAAATTATATTTAATAAATGTTACAAATTGTGATCTATAAGTTGTCATACTGTTCTATGACTGATGCTCCGAATTTTTCTACTAATGAATATATCCTATCTTATAACTAAGTTTATAAAGCTTATTTTTCTTTGTACATAATTTGTAGTTAGATGCATGAAATCGAGCCGTGTAGTACGAGTGTTGCCAAATTAATAATTATTGCGTGCTCTGTGGTGACAACTCGAATTTTAGATTTACGTGATGTTTTCAATTGATTTCAAATTCATGTCGTTTGATGAAACTATGAGACGTTTACTTATGAAAAATACCACAATTTTTCGGAATACCATTCCGAAAAATTGTTGGTTTTTGGTTTTTTAATTAGTTTTTTTTCCCTTAAATAATAAAGGTTCTGTTTTACATTTCAGTAGTACATTAATTAAAAAAAATTACAAGTTCATCTAGTTTAGCGATTATTATTTTTATAAAAATAAATCAATCTCCAATTCTTAATATAACATAAAATTTTAAAATAAAACGAAAAACATCACGTAACTTTGCTAATTTAAAAATATGCATTACAACATAACTGATAAGGTTCAATTTGAACTGTAGATGGTCAAGATGAGAGACGCATAGAGGAACTGCACAAGCGCCGCAACTTCCTGGCGGCCTACTGTAAGCTCATCGTGTACAACGTGGCGCCCATACGCCGCGCCGCGGACGTCTTCAAACACTACATCAAGGTACATCACACTACCTCACTCAGGTACACGACGCTTCCTCACTCAAGTCCACGACACTCCCTCGCTCAAGTGCACTACACTCCCTCGCTCAAGTCCACGACACTCACTCACTCAAGTGGACGACACGCGCTCACTCAAGGGCACGATATTCACTAACTCAAGTGGACGACAGTCTGTCTTTCAAGCGCACGATACTGACTCACTCAAGGGACGACGGTCTCTCGCTCAAGTTCACGACACTCCATTATTCAAGTGGATGACACTCTTTCATTTAAGGACGCGACACTGACTCACTCAAGTGCACGACACTCCCTCACTTAACTTCACAAGAGTACTGACCCTCGTCCTCTTCTTTGCGCAGTGCTACAACGACTACGGCGACATAATCAAGGCGACGCTGAGCAAGGCGCGCGAGATCAACAAGCTGAACTGCGCGCTCACCATGGAGCTGGCCATGCAGGCGCTGTTCCGCGACCTGCTGCGCCGCCACGCCACCCCGCACCGACAGCTGCCGGAGTTCCTCGAGCTCAAGGTGCCACACGCGTACACATAGCGACAATAACTGCTTTATACATTATTGATTTCTCCACTATTTAATGGATGTTATTATACATATAAACCTTCCTCTTCAATCACTCTATCTATTAAAAAAAACGCATCAAAATCCGTTGTGTTGTTTTAAAGATTTAATAAGCGTACATAGGGACAGAGAAAGCGATTTTGTTTTGTACTATGTAGTGATAACGATAGGCAATAACCATATTCGATACGCAAAAAATATATATTTATAGGTCTATTAAAATCATTTCAATCCTACAGCTCTAGATTCGTTAAAATATAATTTTTTTCATGTATTTCAACTTTAAATTAGTCTACTGTATAGTTCACGAATTGTCGCTTAGTCACGTTTGCCTTTTAAGCGTCGATATACACACATCTAAGGAACTAATTTCAATATTTAAAAAATAAATATTGATGTCATATGGATATATGATATAATATCGAAGTCGTCAGTGGCATTTATGTCACTTTATGCTATTCTTTAGGAAAGTGAATTCGTTTCCTCAGAATTCACCTGTGGCATGGAGCAGCTCATGCTGCAACCGATGTCATTCATTTATAAACTAAGTATAATATCTAGTCAACACAAACACAACCCTGACGACTTTTGAGGACAAATACAGGTCAAATATATTTAATTGAAAATATTGACAAATAATAAAAAGCAAAAGTTTAGATACCTATTGTTCGGCCAGCCGTTATACCGATGAGATACGACGAGTGTTGTTCCAGGAGCTGGCGAAGCGTTTCTCCGTGATGTTCGGTCTGGACGCGGTGAAGAACCGCGAGGCGCTGACCGCGCTGCACCGCGCCGGCATCGCCTTCGCCGCGCTCGACCCCGCGCCGCACGCGCCGCCGCCCAACCTGCTGTTCCTCGAGCCGCTCGGGGAGTTCTCCAACAAGCTGCTGCGCCAGGACAAGCGACAGGTGCTCAAGGTCAGGACCATTTATTATTATTATTTTTTATTGCCTTTGTAGGCAGGCGAGCATACATACGGCCCACCTAATGGTAAGTGGTCACCGTCGCTCATGGACGTCAGTAATGCCAGGAGCAGAGCCGAGCCGCTGCCTACCGTAAAGTACTCTCCGCAAGCCTCGTTTGAAGAAGGACATGTCCATAGCGCTCGAAAAACACTGTGGAGGGGAGTTCATTCCATAGCGGGATGGTACGTGGCAAAAAAGATCTTTGGAAACGCACTGTGGATGACCGCAGTGGCTCCAGATAATATGGATGAACTCTGCTCCGATGGCGGGAGGCGCGATGATAAAAAGGAGATGAGTGGATCATCTTGAATAATTCCTAATTATTTTTTTTTTTTTTATTATTGCTTACATGGGTGGACAAGCTCACAGCCCGTCTGGTGTTAAGTGGTTGCTGAATCCCATAGACATCTACAACGTAGATGCGCCACCCACGTTGAGATATAAATTCTAAGATCTCAGTATACAATGGCTGCCCCGCTCTTCAAACCGAAACGCATTACTACTTCACGGCAGAAATGAGCGGGGTGGTGGTACCTACCCGTATGGACTCGCAAGAGACTCACGCGCCGTGTTCCGTGTGCAGTTCCTGGAGTCTCGCATCCCGCAAGGGCTGCAGTGGGGCGAGGAGTGGACGGCGCTGGCGGCCTACCGCAGCGCGCTGCTCACCGACGCGCCGGACGAGCGCCCGCCGCCCGTGCGCAGGCACTACTCGCGGAGGGGACGACACGGTACCCTCAACGCTCTTTGTCCTCATCACATCTATAATACTGAAAACTATTTTTTATCTATCACTAGCTGACCCGGCAGACTTCGTAGTGCCGCAATCGATAAATAAAAGACCTAAACTTTTGTAGAAAATAAACTTAAAACAAACAAAAGAAATCCGTCCGACGGGGGACACATCAAAGAAAAAACAAAATTGTTATTTTTATTCAATTCCGAGCATTTTCATATTTATCTACCTTTTAAACCTTCTCTGGACTTCCACAAATAATTCAAGAGCAAAATTAGCCAAATCGGTCCAGCCGTTCTCGAGTTTCAGCGAGACTAACGAACAGCAATTCATTTTTATATATATAGAAGAAAATCTTATCATAGCAACAGAAGGCCAGCGCAGCTTATCTACTGTAATGACGTGTCTCGATACAGATTATATTAAAAAGCTCTACCTCATGTCTTTGAATATTGCCCACTATAGTGCTCGCGGAACTACTTGGCTGCGCCTTAGGGGGGACAGGGGTGAGGGGGCGGGCTAACTACATACTGCTCGTAACGCATATGGGATTAGATAGTGATGACTAAATAAAAAAAAAATGAATAAATATAATAATAAATAAATTAAAAACATTTGAACTTTTAGAAGTTTATATTGTACCTATCTAATTATATTGTAATTAATAGTAAAATAAACCAAAAACAAATTAAGTATATGAAATTACTCTGACATATCCTCTGAATCACTTGATTCTGAATACTCTGAACTTGATTCAGAATCATCTTGTAAGTTTATAATGGTTTCGTCCATCATAGTATCAAATCTCATAGGAGTGATGACAGCAAGCGCCCCCGCCTCTCCGTCCCACCGCTCACATACCTAAGGCCGGTTACAGTGCTCCACCGACCGTCTGTGCGTAGGTTCCGTCCTGACGGTACGCATTAACCGATCGTCAGTTTGCTTCATTCAGTGCTCTCCTGACCAACAATCTGACCGAATTGGTATAGTCGGTACGCAAAAGGGAAGCGTTTGCAAATAGCTTAATTGCTGCTTATTATTTTCGAAAACGTTTAAGGAACATTCAAGTTTTTTTAATTATTTCAGAATGTCTATCAAGTTTTGATGAATTATCAGCACATACTTCTTGCCAGGCCTTTAACTTGCCATCACGATCTTTATATAACACGTGGCCTTTGTCCCAGAGCGGTTCACGAACTTCGGTGATTAGGCGCTCGGTGTCGATATATTTGGCCACGTTCAATACGAAATCGCTTTTTTTGATGATGATACCCACATCCGTACGGTCGGTCCACCGATCGGTGCAGCACTGAACGCGTTCATTTGTTTCCATAGCGCGTCGGTAGACCGACGGCACGCATGCGGACGCGCTAGACCGACGGTCCTCGTACGCAGTGCGTAGCAATATACGCGTGCGTACGGTCAGTCCAGCACTGTAATGATTTATGAATTTTCATATAAACGACAAGCGCGACTGACATACGTACAGACGGTCGGTGGAGCACTGTAACCGGCCTAAGGCGCGGCCAACTAGTTCCGCGCGTACCATATGTACCTTATGTATTTCAATATAATTGTTAATGGATATTATTTATGGTCCGGTCCACCAATTTGATAATATTAAAAGCTTTACTTTTTTTGTTCTCCTTTGAAACGTTGTATTTTGTTATTCCAGGTCAAAACGAAGACGAAGAAGGCGATGAGAACGCAGAATCGGACGGTGACCATCCAGGGTGAGACGAGACTCGACACTCGTAGTTAGAGTAGTAGTTGTAATCTTATGTAAATTTGTTTTTAACGAACTGGGACTAGTATTGCAGTACGATTTTGTGACGTCACGTTGATATTGTGTTGCCAGATCAACTATCGAATTCTACTTTAAAGTGTTGCTGTAGTTAGCATGAATGGGTGACTGCGCCCTTTGCATCGCAGAGTGCAGTGTTGCCCGCTTGTATGCGTGGGTTCCCATTATAACTGTTTCCTTTTTCGTACCGGAAAATATTTCAATTTATAATTTATTCAGAAACACTTTTGCCTTTTTCAAGCGAACTTAAAAAATTTCAACGTCAGCGTGACAACACTGAATAGTTGTAATCAGAAACTAAGGACTAAAATAATGCTGTAAGAACTTTGAATGGAATTATTGTGGTTTATTTTTCTATGTAATCGGAAGGATGTGAGCCAATTTTTATTAATGGTACGTATATGAAGTGTATCTTTTATAGAATGACGTCAATTGTGTGTACAAGTTGTGTAGTGTAACTTAGTTATTGTAGTTAGAGTTATTGAATTATGTTATAAAGTCGTTATTTTGAACAGTATACATACAGATATAACAAATGGTTTTTGTTGTTGTTGCCAGCACACATAAATGAATTGTATAATGTTGTCTGTTTTAATAAATTATTTAGTAGGAAATAGAAAAAAAAAGCCATATCTGTGTGTGAACTGTTTGAGGACTTGTTGCGTATTGAAATGTATCAACATATTATATTTTGATAATAATAAATGTATTTTGTAAATTGTTTTGGTATTTTAATTAACTATTAACAGGTTTGTTTGTTATTATTGGTCATAAAGTTGGAATATTGTAGAATGTGTTGTGTCTTAACTGTGTCGGCTGTATAACAGTCAGGTTTAGTTCGTCGACACCCCCTGCCCCCGCCCCCCTCCCCGCCACATTCGATAGTTATTGTTACGATAACAAAGCGTTTTTATATACAACCGCTGTTCACCCAATGGGCGCTTCGCTCATAATTATTGACACTACAAACAAAAACATTTCTTTTTAACTGACGCTCGTCAATAGCCACTAAACAATACAAAAGGAGAAAATTGTTCTTAACTGTTTTGTTTTTGCCTATTTATATAGATAATGGTCGACGGATTATTTTGTATTCTTTGGATGGTGGTCTAAACGTGCCGTGTGCACAGACCCTTCGGCTGTTCTATTGTCTTTACGATCTCTTTGTTGTTACACGATCGTACATCGTGGATCGGTCGTTGTCCTCGTACCGGTCACCGTCCTCGAACCCGCACAAATCTTCTGAAAATCATATCGTGCAAAATCGGGGGACCGTTTATAACCTGCCTTTGCAGCAGACACTTGGAAAAAAAATAAACAGTCGATGTCGCCCAAAACACGTCATTTCGGATCCTCCCGATTCACTAACGGTGCTTTTAGGTACCCCAAGCACCGGTCATCGTTCTCGGGTTTGACGAGTAAATTAACCCATAGACACAGTCCACTGACTTTCTCACTGAATCTTCTCAGTGGGTTGCTATTCCGATCCGTTGCTAGATTCTGGAATCGATCGCAAGCACGTGGTGAGTGCGTACGTAACATTTACGCAGTCGTGTTGCACGCTTGCTGAATATAACCCACAGGAGCCGGCGGCGCGTCCGTCTGTCAGTCACCCGGCGCAGGGCCGCCCTCCCGAACAAGCGACGAGCCCCCCCCTCCCCGTCCACCCCTTCCTACACCATAGACACGACGTCCCCCACCCCGTCATCGGGGAACAGCAGACGGGCCGACACCGAACCAGTCAGCGGTCCCTCGGAGGAAACGCCGAGAAGAAAACGCAAGGGGACCGACGTGGCGAATGTCTCCAAGAGGTTTCGCACGCGCGGGGGCCAACTGACGCTCGGGTGAGTCTTTTTTTTTTATTGCTTGGATGGGTGGACTAGCTCACGGCTGATGTTAAGAG
This sequence comes from Bombyx mori, assembly GCF_030269925.1. Lineage (NCBI taxonomy): Eukaryota > Metazoa > Arthropoda > Insecta > Lepidoptera > Bombycidae > Bombyx > Bombyx mori. Next base: position 19,535,280 of record NC_085117.1, read on the forward strand.
GTTACTGGGGCCCACAGACATCTACAAAGCAAATGCCGGCACCCACCTTGAAATTTGAGTTCTAAGGTCTCACTTTTAACAGTACAACGGTTGCTCCGCCCTTAAAACCGAAGCGGATTCACGAGAGGTTTTATTTATTTATTGCTTAGATGAGTGGATGAGCTCACAGCCCACCTGGTGTTAAGTGGTTACTGGAGCCCATAGACATCTACGACGTAAATGCGCCACCTACCTTGAGATATAAGTTCTAAGGTCTCAGTATAGTTACAACGGCTGCCCCACCCTTCAAACCGAAACACATTACTGCTTCACGGCAGAAATAGGCAGGATACCGTCCCGCGCGGACTCACAAGAGGTCCTACCACCAATAATTACGCAAATTATAATATTGCGGGTTTGATTTTTATTACACGATGTTATTCCTTCACCGTGGAAGTCAATCGTGAACATTTGTTAAGTACGTATTTCATTAGAAAAATTGGTACCCGCCTGCGGGATTCGAACACCGGTGCATCGCTTAAGACGAATGCACCGGACGTCTTATCCACGACTTCTTCTTTGTAATTGAAGACACGAGTGGATGAAGGTGTTAAGTACAATTTTTAAAATTTTTGAGTTCTTACATTCAATGAAGGTGTTATGTGCCTATAGACCATATTAGACCTTAAAACCCCGGGTTTAAAGGCTATTTTTAGAAATTACATGTGATGAAGGAGTTATGTACGAAGAAAAAATACAATTACCTAACAAAAGTTTAAGCCCGTTTTCTCAAAATTAACAAATTGTATCATATCCCCTTCATCCACTCATTTCTTCAATTATTAGGCTTCCAATGATTAGGTAGGGAAAAACAACTTCGTTCTTATATATGTTGTACGTGTGGTGAACTTTATAATATATACATATCTTTGCAGGAGCGTCGGAAGCGGGTCGACGACGCCGACATCTTAAACATTTTTTTTATATGTTTTTTTATTTATATTTTCTATGTAATAAAGTACATACACGTTTTTCATTTTTGAGTTGGTTCTTATATATAATCCTAACAATATTATTTAGCAAGAACGCTTTAGAGAAGTCAGGGTTTGTTCGTGCTGTACTGGTACACCAAAAACCAGCTCTGTTGAGAGAGGAAGAGGGTTAAGGTTTGTATGTATTATAATGTGTATAATTAACATGTTCTCGTGATTGATGTGAAGGTACCGGTGCAATCCGTCAGAGCTAGTCCTGAAGACACGTCCTTGTGACGTCAAGAGCAACGGGTTTTTTTCTTTTCCTAGTCATGCTGATAGCTTTGGGAGGCCATTTCAACGTGCCCCTAGCGTGTAGGTGTGAGCTCACGGGGCTCAAACTAGAGGCGTTGGTAACACTAGCCCTAGCAGGAACAGTGCTTTGCAGGATCTAGCACCGGATCGGAAACGCGACTCACTGAGAAGATCCGACGAGGAGCTCAATGGGCTGTGTCTATAGGTTAATTCACACGCAAGCGACGGGTTCGACGCGAACGATGACCGGTGCTTGAGGTACCTAAAAGCACCGTTAGTGGATCGAGAGGATCCGTAATGACGTGTTCAGGGCAGTATCGAGACGTGAGGGCGAAGTCTCAATGGTTTTCTGTTCCGGCTTGTCCACCTTGTACCGGAGTTCTAGTGAGGTTAGTGGTATCGGATGCGGGTTCCTAGAGCGCTTTATTGCGGCGTCCATCCGGCAGTCGGCACTCTTACGGAAGATTGAGGCGTTATGATCAAATAGAAGTTTCTGGTCAGATCTCAGTGCGTTGCAATTCCGATCCGGTGGTAGATTCAGCGAAGCACAAGCTCTTGCTAGGGCTAGTGTTAGCAACCTCTTTCAGACTGAACCCCGTGAGTTCTTCATCAGTCACGGCGAAGCTAGAATAGCCCCTAAAGCTTACTGGTTGATAGGTAGGCCGTATGAAAGAATCTGTAAGTAACGTGGGAATTTCTTTGTTTCATTTTAATAACGATTTCATTTATAGTTCTCTAGACATTTCTGCCACCTTTATGAAAGGTGCAATAATTTATATCTTAGTGATAGAAGTAGGTATATAGGCATTGCGAAGGTATGGGGCTCTGACAATACCGGGAAAAAATCAATAATACACAAAATGTTAGTTATTAATCCAAATTTGTTTTATAATCTTAAAGTATGCTCCTTAGAAACGACATGCTTACGCCAACGGAGAATCCACCCATCAAAACATTTTTGAAAACGGATGCTACCAAGTGGTAATTTGAGTTTTGAAAAAAAGAAAAAATGCTGCTGGAGTCAGTCATATCTGGCTAAGAAGTTGGTTGCTCGATGATATTTGCTAATAGTTTTTTGGTCGCAAATTCGTTCACAATGATGGATTTGTGTGGAAGCGCATTATTGCCCTCTTAAATGCCGCATAGCTGAAATATTACTCTTTATTTCCTTTTTAATCTTTATACTTTTTATTCTCTTTATATATCTAATGGACGTGAACTCCAGTTCGATGAAAATTACCAAACTTCTTTATATCTATACTCGACTAAACACGTTTAAGTACATAAGCAAACAAAGCCTTAAAATGTCTAAATATTTGTCATCTTCATTACCGATTTTCCAAAAGTTTTTCGTCTTAATTTTTTCTCTGCATTACATTTGAACATGCTTCCTATGTAAATTCTAAAGCAAATAATATTTTGGAGTTTATTTATTTAACGATGACATCATTAGACTCCTTACAGCATCATTAGTTACGTTAAATTTCCTGTAAACAATTGATTGTTTAGTACTTTAGTGATGAGTTCTGTTTCCCTTGACGTAGGTAAGTCAAGTCACTTATGTATGTCATCTCGGATGTAAGTCTCAAAAAAGTTTCCAAGTTTGTTGAGTAGGAATTTCAGTTTTGTTTTTGTATGAGTGGGCAAGGAAATCATACATATTATTATGTAAAATTTATCAATGAGAAATAGTTTAATATGCCAGGTATGAGTTTTGATATTAACACCAGAATAGGTTAGGCAGCGGCTTGGCTCTGCCCCTGGCATTGCTGAAGTCCATGAGCGACGGTAACCACTCACCATCAGGTGGGTCGTATGCTCGTCTGCCTACAAGGGCAATAAAAAAAGAAGGTAATTTTAAAAAGCTTAATGAAAACATTGAAATATACCTAAACATTGAAATATACCTATCTAGTCATCTATGGTGGGACGATACAACAATTCAACATTGGTAGTCTCTGAGCTAGTCTGCCTACCATAGTGATAAAAAAATGTACTTTTACTAATTTAAACCATAATTTTTTTTATTTTTTTTATTGCCCTTATAGGCAGACGAACATACGGCCCACCTGATGGTGAGTGGTTACCGTCGCCCATGGACTTCAGCAATGCCAGGGGCAGAGCCAAGCCGCTGCCTACAATTATCCTGTAATCGTCTCTCTCATTTTCTCAATTTTCTCAATCTCTTATTTTGAAGTTTCGCTGTCACTTCTGATTTGATGTACGTTCGGTCTTGTGATCGGCTGTTTAGAACACACCACAGAAATACCTACATAATCATTAGATAATAGATAAGTGGTCAGGATTACGGTGCAAAATTAATCTAGGTACATAATTATTAGATAATAGATCATGGTTACAGTGCAAAATTTTTGCAAACTTCAGAATTCATTATAGATCGTACAAGGCTTAAACGTAGGTACTTATGTGTTTTAGAATTACAATAACAAGTCAAATAGACGCCCACAGAACGAGCGCGTTTTGTTTAATTGTAAATTCTAGGGACGTACTTAGTTGTCTTTGCGCCGAAACGTAGTCACCTATAGAGTTAAAATGTTAAGAATTAAAATAAATTTATAGAAAAGCAAAAAACTGAATGCTCTCGGCAAAGCGACTCACGCTTCGAGTGTCACTGCAGTGTTTGGACGTTAACGTCTACGTCATTAGCGCCAAGAATTTTGCGAAAACTAAAAAAAAATAAGTTCTAAAATCTGTAATTAAAATCCGAACTTTTCTCGTAAATAACTAACTTTTTCAGATGTACAAACAAAGATTGTAAAAAATTGCACAGACTTAGATATAGAGCCTGGACCTAAGTCCAAATATTTTAATAGTATATTATTTAACACCTGGGATACTCTTCTTATTTTCCATGCCATTGTTGCGGGTATCGCTTTTATAAAAATCTTCAGTTTTTACATTGGTTGAAGTAAAAAAATGTACCGATGAACTGATTTATATGAAATTTAATGAAGTGGTACTAAACGAGATGAGATCAGAGGAATTGAAATAACATTGACAGAAATTGTCCTAAGTATTGACGACTTTTAAATATCGAAAAAAAAAACGTGCGTTTGATATTTTGCGGAGACTTTTGAGACTCATCAATTACAATGGAAGCTGCCAAATGAAAGCTAGAGGCTCTGTTTTATAGTTACTTTTGCCCTGAGCATTTTATAAAATATCTGTCAGATGCATACCTGCCTGGAAACTTTCCAAAACAAGGATCGTCATCAGATCGAATAACCTTTTGAATTCAGCCACCGTATCTCGACAAGCACCATGCGCTATTTTCTATTGAACATTAACCAAATTTCTGTGTGTTAAAACATTTCTTGTTGTATAAAACTGATATAAATTAGGAAACACTTTAAAGCTAAACTACACAATAAAATTCAGTCAAAAGAGAATACATGTTGCGTCGAAATGCGCTTCGAAGGACTTTTGGTTCGTTGTCGTATTTCATGGGCAATTATGAAAGTTGCTAGTATTAGGCACCGATGATGATCCCTGGATAGTTTTCTTTTAAGTAAGATAAAGATTGTTTTCTTACAGGCAGAGAGTACCTATTGTAAGTCCCGCACGAGTATTTAGCACTTTTATACCTATTCCTAGGCCTAGGCGTGAGGCACGGGCTTAGGGCGGCATGATTAGAGGATTTTGAGGAGCGGCAAAATTTTTTAAATAAAATTTCAGAGACGAAAGGAAGTAAAGAAATTTGTCCTTTGAAAATGAGTTTAGATTAATTTTTATAAAAAAATTATAATGCTATTTTAAATTTAAAATAAAAAGATTGAATCAAGATTAATAAAAATTACTTGCAACATTCAGGGCGGCATCAAATTGGGAGTTAGACTTCATGTATAGGCGCCAGATTTGTCACGTGGCGGTAATAACGTATGGACCGAATAAGAAATGGTATATATGAAGACAAACCGACAAGCTTAAAGTTCATTGATTTATTTCAAACTATTAGTTTGTCTTAAATCTTTTTGTGTTTATTTCACGATTACCTATTACGAAACGCTTTTCGAAGTGGTTGCCGTATTTTAATCGTCTATGATTTAAATGACAACGCCCCATGTAGGTACGATTACCATTAATACAGTATTCTCATTATGTTATGCACAATTCGGTTTATTTTTGCTGTGAGTGTGTATCGTACTTATTTCAAGTGTATGACAGCTGATATATCAATACAGTTGACACTTAGATCTAATGGCTCAAGGGGGCAAAAGGTTCGCTGTTGGTGAAGTTTAAAAAAAAACGAAATGGGGAAATCTTTCGATATCTCGATATTGTATCCGTTGAACTTAAATGGTAATTTTGTTTGTTTTTCTCATAAATTAGAAGACAATTTTTGTTAAATAAAAAACTGCGTTTGGTTTCGGTATTGTGGCTTTACGGGCCTTACAATAATAATTGTGCAGCAGGCGCATTGGTGAGCGACGCGCACGACGCTGCCGCCCCCCGCCACGCCTACCAAACCACGTAAAACCGGGGCTTCATTGTACGGTATATAGTTCACATTGGTTTAATATAAATATTAACGAAAACCGGGAATTACATTGGAATTTCAAAAGCCACATTCGTCTGATCTGTGTTGAATTTAATAAAGGCGTCGTATATTGTGTATTGTTAACACTATTTTTTGAGAAAGCACATTTCAATTAGACGTAGACTACACGTATAAATCATACAAGTCCCGAGGCTTTTATTATGTCTTTGATAAATAAGTACCAACGTAATCTTGCTCCTATCTATTGTTATATATGAAACATTAGTCTGATTAACTGATTACATCTAACGGATATTGAAATTTTAAGTTTAGGGATTATAAACCTAGGCATTAAGTACATTCGATATTAAAAAGCATTTTATGAAATTATAAAATGAAAAATAGAATATAGAGTTTTATTTATGTTACAACAGAATTATAGTAGGGTTTAAATAAAATACATATAGTATACAATTAGGATACAAACTTTGTATCCTTTGTAGACTTTATTACATAAATACATACAAAGATTGATCGAATACAATAAAACCACTTCGTAATTAATCTATATATTAATACGTGAAGCAAAAACTTTGTATCCCTTTTTACGAAATTTGCGCGGACGGCGGAGTATGAAATTTTCCACACTTATAGAGAATATAGAGAAGAAGTGCACAATACTAATATTTTTGGAAAATAATGCATAAAAGATACATTAAATCAATAAAGAAAACATTACACACACTACATAGGTACCATGTATTTGACGCACACACGCTTGCATACTATCTATTGTCAAACTTTTGTTCTTGACGTCTGTTGTCAAATTGAGAATAGATCAAATATTGTTTGTCTTTGTTAATATTTTTTATAGCGTAGTCTTGGCCGAATTCGTGATTATAGAAGTATAAAATACAATCATAATAGTATACAAACTTACAATTCCAATTAATTATAGTCGAATTTCGACTACTGCGGGACCTCTAGTAAGTATTAATACGCCATCTTGATCAGAAGTAGTGCAGACTTGTGTCGATGCTGTGATTATCACTATTTAGACATTTGTATTTAGTTAAATAAAAACATGGAATGTTTTAGTTTATATTTCATATTCTATGGCTTACTTCTATATTGCGAATGTCAGAAATATACATATGGGACGAGAGCAAAATAGATATGGATCACGAAAGACAAAGCCCGCGAAATTACCGGATCACAATTAGAGGTTTAATAGTCAGGAGTCAGCAAATTCATGAAGTGATGTTCATAAGGATCATGGTGATTAATACATAGATAATCGTCAATCAAGATAGTGTAGACCCAGTCTTACAGATTACCTGAACTAAAACGACTTCACTCAAGTTGTTTAGTTGCTAAAGTTCAAGACTCGTGGACTCGTGTTTTAAATAGTGTTGACCGAATATGTTTATTTTTTTAAATAGCATCGTACAAACATACAGTGTCAAAAAAATTGAACTTGAAAAACATTGCATTAAATTAGCAATGAGTACATACATACGGCCTACATAATACTTAAGCGCCTCACGTGATATCTTACGTGATACCGGTAAAATGGGGCGATTAGGGACAAATTCCAACTTTATGACCAATTTTAAGGTAGTTGTTGATGTATATAATGCTATATCAGGATCAAAATGATTGAGTCTTGGGGGCATCTTTGTTGTCCAATTTAAAACTATGCAACTAGCATTCCAGTTTATGCAAAAAAAGCAAAAATAGGTGTAATCCCTATTTACCCGCAAATTGCGGTTAATTGGGACGAAATGAGAAATTTGCTAGGGTTGAGAAATTTGCTACTTGGTTTTAATTTATTTATTTATTTAGTTGCACCAACAAAGTGATCATCAATAAAAGACATTGAAAAACTGACACTCTGAACAAATATTAAATATTTTATTGTGTATTACTTAGACATTTTTGTCCACCTTGAGATTTCATTGTTCTTATTACATGTCTGTGCAAAATCGACTTACTTATATTAAATTGCTTAGCTATTTCAACTAAAGACTTATTCCTAATTAGGCAATTGCCCAATTGCTGTTTTTAATATTAAGGGATAATATCTCTTATAAGGCTTTGCACTCTTTGATACGTACACGCGAGGCATATATAAAAATAGAAAACAATACGTAACTGATAATATAAATATTTACCAAACAATAAAATAACACATTGATAATTTTGAATAAAAGTTCTAGACAAAACATCATGAATAAACCAGATTTTTACCAACAAATTTAAAAAATATTGTTATAACTATATAGACAACCCCAGAAACCTGTACCTATTTATACTTAGGTCGTTTCCATTTCACGTATTCTCATCCCAATTGACCCCTTTTTCGTTGTTATTTGTACCTAAGACGTCCCCAATATCCCCAAAAACAACAGATTTTTACATGTATTTTTATTTTATCAAATACATTAAAACCAATAACCACTGAGACTTACCTTTAATATATATGATGGTTCAAACACTAAATAACGTTTATATATCACAGTCGTCTTCTATTATTATCAAATAAATAAAAGAGAGCAAAGTTTCTAGCACTAAAATAATGAGCACCACAGAAAGTTAATTTGAAACGCGATTTTTTATAAGTTAGCAGCTATTATCATGCATATTCAGAGTTGTTTTGTAAACTTTCAACATTCTACTATTAAACTACAAAAAATGGAAGATTTTGCAACGAATATAAAACTATTATTCAGTGTCGAAAGATTTTCCCGTTTTTTTCCCGATTCGCCTCTCAATCCCTAATCGCCCCATTTTACGGTACTTGACTTGTTTTTTTTTAAGTTCATATCCTGTGTGAACTAGTGTGAGGTATGAACTAGTACTGTGGCTAATTTACGTAATTACTGGTAACAGGGCGCAATGGAAATCCGGGCACCCTTTTCCTCCAGCCTGATGGGAAAGCAGAATTGGAGTCGTATTTACAGGCTCCGGTAACCGCGTTGAAGTTCTACTTGATCATAGACGTTAGCAATGCTGGAAGAACAGCAAACCTACCACCTACCGCGGAGGACTCTCCTTGAGCCCCGCTTGAAGAAGTACATGTCATAGTGGTCGAGAAAATAAGCAAGTATATAATAAGTCGCCGGATCAAGTATAGATAATGAAAATCGAAGAGAGGCTCTGAACGATCAAGCGCTCAGTACCTAAGTATTGTCGCAAAGACGTGGTTTAAAAAAATAAATTATGAAGTTACATGTTCAACTATCAAAATTCCGTTTCAGCCTCCACTGACGACGATAAACTATTTTTAAACAAAACATTAAATTATTTGCTTGGAAAAACACAATGGCCCCGCTAGTGACAACTCAATTATCTTATGACGTACATTTACGCCATTTTGGAGGTAAAAGACGACTTGTGTATTTACCAGATATTAAAATTTTCAAGTCATTGTCGAAGTGCTTTCAAAGTTTATCAGGGATGCCATGTGAAAAATAATCGGGCGGATTTCAAAGGAATTTTATGATTTAGATTGTGATTGGTGTTTATCAACCTGGGATATTTAAACTCTGTGCCTGCTTCCGTAAACTCGTAAATTACTGGTTGCGAGAGAACAATCGTCGTTTTAAGTCCAACATTTTTTATGATAGTAGTCTTAGTTATATATGAAAGGCTTCTTGTATGCAACTGGGACCTTCTTTTTTTTCCTACCTAACCTGATGGTCTAGAGAGACCATTTCAGCGTCGCCGGGCTAGTAGGTGAGCTCATGGGGCTCAAACCTGACGATGTTGCTAACACGAACCCAAGCAAGAGTCGTGCTTCGCAGAATCTATCACCGGATCGGAAACGCGATCCATTGAGAAAGATCCGGCGAGAAAGTCAATGGGCTGTGTCTGTGGGTTAATTTACACTCGCCGAGCCTTTCGTCGCAAGCGACGGATTCGACAAGAACGATGACCGGGTGGGGCCTGCTAGTGCTTCTACTACCAGTTCGTTGCTAGTTGCAGTTGCAGTTGGTCTGCAGCACAGCTCGCCTGTTTAGTTTCCTAATTTCTCACTGCTAAGTTCCTGTCGTAACTACCAGTAGGCTAGTAGGCAGGTAGGCTTAGTAGCCTACCAGCACACCAGTGTGTTTTGTTTATTTGTGGTTCAGTGCAAACATGTTTTGCGGCTTCAAGAGTAGCACAGCCTTGTGCTGTATGTAATGAAAGCTAATTAATTGAGACTTCCACTAGACGAGCTCAAGGGCATCAAGGGTCACCTTGCCGTATCTATGAGTTCCAGTGATCGTGTAAAATCGGATAGATCGATTGACTTCACACAGCTTACTTGCGTACTATACCTACATATACTAAAACAGTAGAATCGGGATGTCTGCATGAAGAAAAGTAATAAAATATAACTAAAGAAAAACAGAAGACAGATCCGCTACTTTTTTTTTATTGCCTAGATGGGTGGATGAGCTTACGGCCCATCAAGTGGTTACCGGAGCCCATAGACATCTACAACGTAAATGCCGCTCCACATCTCGAGACATGAGTTCTAAGGTCTCACTTTTAACAATAACATGGCTACTCCACCTTTCAAACCGAAACGCATTACAGTTTCACGGTGGAAATGGGCAGGGTGGTGCAGACTTACAAGATGTCCTGCCACCAGTAAAATTTTTGTGTTGTCTGTTTGTTTGTTCGCGCACATCGCCTAATTTTTTGTAGGTATTAATTTGGAGCAGAATACAGACAGTAAAATTAGATGTTATAGAAGTCGGTATTAAGGATTCTTTGATTATAGTTGAATTAATATTTATTATTTAAACAAAAGTTCGTTTGTCTCTTTTGCATCCACGAAATAGCGTCACTGATTTTGGCAAAATTCGGTACCTATGACAATAGTTTGAACCCTGACAATAACTGTCATCCCACTGCTGGGAACAGGTCTCCGCCTACGCGATACAAGTGTAGTCCAGGCAGACGAAGCAGAAAGTCACTTTGAAATAGAAAAGGCTTTTCAAATAAAAGATCTATAGGTTCTTGAGGTTATTCAACCTTAACAGATGCGTGTCCAACATATTCTTTTGATTTATCAGGTAAAGTGTAAAAATTTACACTATGAATGAAACTGCTTATACTTTGATGTGATGAAAAGATTTATAAGTACCTATACCGAACTATGTATTGTAATTTATCTTATTTGTCCTAAACAGCAAGCCGATTTTGAATGCTAACACTAATTGTGTAATGATATGACCGAGGAAATTAAGGAAATGAAAATGAAAATGAAATTTGCCATGCACGGGGGGCTAGAGGCAGGGACTTAGGTATTACCATTACAGTTTTAGAATAAAATTGTAATATTCATATTTTGATTTAACAACCACTTTGGAATCCCTTTACAACTTCAAGCACACGTAGCACACCGCGCAAGGAAGTTCTTTCCAGAACCAGTTGGTGCATAAAATGGCAAATAACATTCTTTTTTCCTACCTATTAGCTGCTAGCTAGGAGCTATTCCAGCTACGCTACGCACATGAGTAGGTGTGCTCACGGGCTCGACCTAGCTCAGGGCAGTGCTTCGCTGAATCTACTACCGGATCGGCATAGCGACCTACTGAGAATATCCGGCGATATACTCAGTGGGCTTTGTTTACGGGATAATTCCCACGTCGAACTCTTCGTCGGAGTCTACAAGTTCGACAAGGACGGTGACCGGTGCTTGAGAGGCCTAAAAGCACCGAGAATAAATCCGGAGGATCCGACAAGACAATACAATTCTGATAAGGTACTTTCAACTTCCAGGCACTTTTTTTTTTTGGTTAGGAGGAAATCGCCAGACTTCCGCCCTTCCCTGGGAATGAAGGGCGGGGCGTGTCGGAGTCGAACTGACTAAAACCTCCTGTCGCTCAACAACCCGCGTCCGAACCTCGCATGAGACAGAACCCATGAAAAGGCAAAGGGGGAAAGTGAAGCGTTTAGTGCAGAGCACATCTCTCCCATCACCCTCCCCCGCGGGACGCCGGAAACTTCCAGGCACTAGGCTCAGTTGTGTCAGGTCAAATGTTTCGAAGGTATTAAAGACAGATAATTCAAGTATTACGTAGGCCCAGAGGCTCCAAACATTCCGCGAATAGTCAATTAAGTTTTCTGAACTATTTTCGCCTTGTATGGATGATTAACATCTTTATATGTTTGCATTTTTACGTACATAAGCTTTTATATCCGACTCTGGGTCCATAGTTTAGGGAATTCGAGTTTGAGGCCAGATCACTGTGTATGATATGTCCAAAATTATATAGGATGATTTTTAATAAAAAAATAAACAAGCAAAATCAACTTAATAGTTTTAATATTATTAATTGTCATTTACCTTTGTTGTTAAATTATAGTGATTGTATAAGTAATAGTTAAAATCGATAAGAGAGGAATAACAAAAGTGGAATTATTTCGTTGAGAATTGCCTTATATTGTTTGATAGTTTCGTCGGCACAGAAAGTATTCAATCAAAAACTGTATGTTTTTGACTTCAAATCCCACATATCAAGTTTTTAAGTCAGTATTTAACAATTCATAGCCAGTAATACGAGCGTTCTGTGTGTGTAGTACGGTATCTAAAACCACAAACTGACCTTCAAAGACCCCAGCGATGAACACGAAATTCAATAAAACTTTCAATTCGCAAATAAATTCTGATATATTGTGTCTTTGGGTCACTAGACTGTTGTACTCAATGGAATTTTCGATTACCTACCTAAATTATTTTCGATCGAACGTGAATACTTGTGAGTTAGTGCGCGATTTCCAAATGATAATATATGAGGCCTTTGTTTAAAATATTAGTCAAATAATATTGTTTATGTATTGTTTATTAATTATGTTAGGCATTTAGTTGTGTGAGGTCAGAAGATCTTGAAATTATAATAAGATAGTCTGTCTTTCAGAAGATACGGGGTGCTACCTTGGCCGCCTCACTCTGGGTCTCTACGAGCCAATCATGCGTAGATCATCAGTAGCACTAAATTTTTTTCCTTCGTTGTTACCTTAATTCTTAATTTATATTATCAATCGCAGACATATCATTCTTAAGGAGGGTTGAGAGTCGCATAAAATTCTGGGACATATTGTAGACCCGAACGGTTGGACACTGCCATTCTGCTTATTTCTGCCACGTGTTACAGGTTTAATGAGATTATTTTATCAAGTTCTGTAATTTTTCCACATATTCTACAAGAATATGCTCCTAAATAGCTTTAGTCTAGGAAGATTACAAAATATCTTCAAGTCGTTTTACAACTAGCAAAATACTTAACTAGTATTCTTATCGGTTTTCGCGGATCGTAAACCTAATATATAAAAGTATTTTTACGGTTTAATATCACTTTTATTAATTTTTTATTAATTATTTCCGATGTATCGATAAAAATAATGGTAAAAAACGCGAGATTAAACCGTAAAAGTATTAAATTAACAAAAAAAAACTCGATTTTTTTCCGTTGAAATAAAATATTTCATTGACTGGCGAAATTTTTATTTGACTATTTCGTGTCGTGGACTGATTTTCAGTCGCGAACATTGTAATTTTGCTTTAAACCTATCTTTATTTATTCCTAAATACAGTATCTAACAGAACATAATATGTATGTTAGAAGTTAGAACCTGAATGTGTTTAATGAATGGATCAAATAAAACGTTCCACTCTGCTACTATGAAATATAAATAGATATAAATGAACAGCTTATTTTAAATGTATTAATTTTTTCAATAAATTTTAAGATCTGTATATAAAATTTTAATGTGCTTTAATTATTCTAATTTATATATTAATTTTTACAATTAAGAAATCGTCTCGAAATCTGATGGTGGGTGGCGAAGAATATGTATTAGATATGTATGTAGGTATGTACATATTATGTCTTATTGCATACTATACTATAATACAGTCATATTCTAACTCATATATTTATATTTATAGTGTAATCACAATAACATAATAATAAAGTAATTTATTTTATATTGTGTGTATTATTATGTATAAGTGATATTTTTTGCAAATTAACATCTAGATTAAAATATTTTTAAGACATTGAATTATAGTTATAATGATAGTTTAGTTAATTGTCTTTACAGCTACCATTCTTCGCAAGCCATCCTGTGGGGATATATTAAAAAAGGAGGTAGATTAACTTCTCGATTACCCATTTCGAGAACATAGGTTAGAGTTAAAATACTGTTCAATGGCACCCCACTCCCACATAGAGAAGTGGGGATATCATTCGGCTCTTTCTAAGAAAATGGGTAGTTTTTATTTACCAAAACAGGTCACGCCCCCATTTCGGAAAGTTAAGCGAGTATTATTTGTTACCACAATAAAATTGTAGCAGGAGCCCGGCTTATTAGAACAGCTGAAAATTAGGTATATCAGATAGTAACAGAAGATTTTCACATAGAATTCGACAACCAAAAGACTGAATTATATTAGTGATTAAAAGCAATTTGTTCATTTTCAGGTTAATTGTCTAAAAAGGCAAAGGTTGTTAGGCTGTTCGAAATTGGGACGAATACTGAGTTCGCGACCCCCCGGCGAGCTGTAGATTTTTTGCCTCTGGCAATTTTTTGAAAGGTTTTTCGATGTGTTGCGGTTACGGCGTGATAATTAGCCGCACGACACACATTTTGAAAACGGAATCCACGCGCACAATACGTTCGTTAAATATTTGACGGTTTATGTCAAGATTCTTCATAGTATCGTAACGTCGTAAGCGATTTGAAGTTTGGTCACCTCGTCTGTGTGCTTATTGCGAGTTTTTTAACGTTCTCGATAGCGTAAAAGTTAACTCAACTTTGTATGCAGTTGGAACAGCGCCCCTGGTGGCAAACGTAGGCAAACGTTACTACTCCATAGGGGCCGGACATAGGTGTCGCAGAACCGATGGCCGTTGGAGCAGACGTGTTCTGGACTGGAGACCATGTACCGGTAAGCGCAGCGTTGGGCATCCCCTTGCCCGTTGGACCGATGACTTGCGGCGATATGCTGGGAGAGATTGGATGCGGAAGGCGGAGGATCGTTCATTGTGGCGGACTATGGGAGAGGCCTACATTCAGCAGTAGAGAGATACAGGCTGATGATGATGATAGAAGGAGTAACTTAGGCTACTTTCTTAGACTAGGTTCACCGCGGGTAACGTCGCGAGACTCAGCTATTAATAATAAAATTTAATGTTTGCGAAGCGAAGCAAGGGCGGGTCGCTAGTTAAGCAATAAAAAATTATGTGTTCGCTTTTGGTACCCTCAAAAGGATAAAAACTCTAATTTTAGAATCGTTCAAAATGTAGTTTACGTATTTTATTTAAAGTATGAGTGTTTGTAGGTATATTTTTCTCCATTGAGTTAGTGAAATTTCTGGGTAGACCGACGGTTCAAATGTTATTAATCGCAGCTTGTAGGTACGTGTGCAAACTTCTCTAGAAAATGTCGCTAGCGAGATTCAGGCGTCTGTCAAATATCATTCTGTTCCATAATAGCTACCCGCTACACATATGATTCGAACATAGGTTACTTAAGGAACATTACAATGAAAAGATCCCTGGAAGCTATTTAATTTCAAGCATAAATATCGTATACTTTTCTCTAATAAAATTCCGCAATAGCATTAGCTATTATTTGTAAAATAACAACTCAATATACTAAAACTAATTTAATACCAATTTGTAATTAAAAATATTTTATTGATTTCCGTTTACTGCATTAACAGGTATCTGGTATAATGGAGCCGCTCTCACTCACACCAGCGACTGACATGCGAAAAACCAAGAACATTCCAATAGGCTGTATTGGATTTTACAGGCAATACTAGCAACATTTTAGATGTTGCAAGAACAAAAAATATGTTAGGCACAATAATTGTAAACAAAGTATCGCTATATTTCAGGTAAAACTTAGAAATCTCATGTTTATTATTGCAAACCGGGTACCCACTCACATGCTTATTTATTGTTCAAAACCTAACTATATTTTTAGCTGTTAATAAAATTTGTATGATATTGACCTCCATATTTCAACATTGAGAATTCGTTTTGAAGAGCCATTTATGCCTCTCATTTATTAACATCTAACTAAATTCGTTAAATAATCAGCAAACATTTGAAAAACACGGTGAAAAGCTCTACAAAAATATAAATGAAAAAATATATTCTAAATCAATTTTACTACGTTTGGCGCTGTTCACATCAATGCTCATCGGGTAAATATCGTACTTAATTATTTTAACAATCATTATGTATAATTTATGTTTTGAAATGTGATTTAATAATTTTTCCCTGTTGAATTAGATATAATAAAATATTCAAAAGTAATATAAAACCAAACACATATGATTTTTTAATTTCCAAATTTTCGTGTGTGGATTTTCTAAACCACAAAATCCAAGCCGGTGCCATTTTTATCTCTCAAGTCTCACCGGGCGAGTCTATTTGACAGCTCTGCACCGTAACACATTAGAGTTCAGAATGGCCATTATTTTAAAAAGGTAGGGTTTGTTGGGGGAGTCTAACATATACAAGATTTTAAAACCATCTCGATAAATTGCGGTCAACTGGACACCAATTAAACTCTATAGAGAATTGCAATTGTAACATCTTGAACTTAGGTCGCAGAGTGGAGGGCGTGATATTTTTTTTTTTAATAACTGACAATTGTACTCCAATGCAAGTGATTCTGGTCTGGCTCCCGCCGTCTTATCCTTTAGGCCACGAAAACTCAAAAAAGATCTACCGTCTACCAAAGTAAGCTGTTATGGTTACTATGACAACGTGTTTGTTGTTTTAGAAAAATGCAACATTATGTTCTTCATAACATTGAGATCTTCTTGAATAGGTACAGCGGACTCCTTTGCCTTGCTCCATTTGTGGCCCAAAAGTATGCTATAAATTTGCAGTGGTTTTAAAGTGGCTTGCGCTTTGAAGAAGTCCTCTAGAGTTATAAATATGCCGCAAAACCTGACAAGAATTTTATTTTATTTTTTATGCACATTGCTTTTTGTTTACATTTTAGTTTCTATCACCCTTAACCCAGAGGTAAATACTAGGCCGGCACCAATTAACGTAGAAATACTGATCTAATTTAATATAAGTAGGTACCTACAATAAGACTGCAAGTACTTTGAGCAATCTTTCATTTTATAATCACTTTTTTTTTACTTTGGACGCTTCTAGTCTATATACTTGTATTTGTACATATTGTTGTTGTGTGCAATAAAGGAAAATTTAGCTATTACGTCGCATGCGCTCTTTTAATATTCACGTAATGTGGTTAATTCTCTTAGAACAACTCGAATCGTGAAAGTTGTTAATTTTAAGAGACATTGTCCTCGAAATTGAAATGTTGCCCCGTGCCATAACATGTTAATGTTAAGACACTTATGTCTATTGTTTTTACTAGGAATGGATAGAAAGAAGACAACACAAAGTTATATGAACTAATGCGAGTTTAAGAAGAACGGAATCGTTATGAAATCTATGAGCTTACTGCTAGCTAATCAACGACGGATTCAAATTGCTTATAGTTGAGTAGTGCCTTAGAATAAACAAAATAGTACCTTCTGCTCACTAAGTTTCTCGTCGGATCTTCTCAGTGGTTCGCAATTCCGATCCGGTGGTAAATCCTGCACTGCTTTTGCCAGGAATAGTTTTTTTTCTTTTTTTTTTTTATTGCTTAGATGGGTTGACTAGCTCACAGCCCACCTGATGTTAAGTGGTTACTGGAGCCCATAGACATCTACAACGTAAATGCGCCACCCACCTTGAGATATAAGTTGAAAGGTCTCAGTATAGTTACAACGGCTGCCCCACCCTTCAAACCGAAACGCATTACTGCTTCACGGCAGAAATAGGCAGGGCGGTGGTACCTACCTGCGCGGACTCACAACAGGTCCTACCACCAGTAATTACGCAAATTATAATTTTGCGGGTTTCACTTTTATTACACGATGTTATTATTCCTTCACCGTTTTAGCAAATTCTCTCAGGTTGAGACCGTGAGCTCACCTACCCGTCCGCGAGAAGCTGAAATTGCATCTTAGGCTCCCAGCAAATAGATAATGGAAAAAGTGCCTTCATAGTATACTAAAGTTAGTAGAATATTGAATGATCTGTCAATCAGAATGTGAACATTTGTAGGTTTGTATGCTTCGTTGTCCCTCCGATTTTGTTATTATATTAAGACGAAATTTTTTAGATGGTGGAGATTACTCGTGGCTCAGATATTTTTCCAGTTTCCGAGGGACAGGTGGACGAGCACGGACTCAGCCAGGAGGGTAAGACGACACTGTGTGAAGTTGCCTAAACGGGTACTACCATCCTGGCCATTGTACCGATGAAACAGTCATGCATTCCGCTTAGAAAAGTGAAACATGCGCTGTACTGTATGATTGAAACTTCTTTCTCACTTCGGAAGTTGGGTTGTGTCTGGGGACTTCGGTGATCATTCAAGAAGAAGTGGACCGGGAACTCGCCTGTAAAACTTTGTTGTTATACACCTGATTGACGGGTGTATTTCATAAACCTCGCGACAGTAAGAGTAAAATAAATTCCACTAGCTACGAAACACAGCTATATGTATACCCATTTGAGTATTTGATCCAAGGATATTGACATAGTTTTAATGTAATACTTGTTACCTTTAATTAAACTTTAGAAATTACTTCAACTTAAAAATAATTATTGATATCGATCACTAAAACATACGAAAATTGCAAATATGGCGCCCGTATTCCGCACAGAATTAATTAAATTCCATACAAATTAAATTAAAGATCCTTTGTATACCGGATTACCGTGATTTTGTATTGAAAGTCGGCAATTACGAGGGGAGGGTTTCTCTGTACGGCAGCCGATCAACATAATGTGATGTAGGTCATTGCTTGGGAGGGGCGGCGGCGCGCGATCGCCCTTGAACTTGGACCCCTGCTGGCTTCCACCGTGATCTACGCAGTTATCTTAACCCTACAACATATACTATATGTAGGAAGATCGGTGTTTTTTAGTAAGTTCACACTGGCACACTAGACTTGTTTTGAAAAAAAAAAACATATGTCAATGTCAGTCATTAATTGAGATTGTTACAGTGTTTTTTTTAATTAAGGTTTTAAAGTTAAAATCAACTAGATTTATGAGAGAACAATAGCCCACTGAGTTTCTCGCCGGATCTCTCAGTGGGTCGCGTTTTCGATCCGTTGGTAGATTCTGCGAAGCATTGCTATTGCTAGGGCTAGTGTTAGCAACGTCCTCAGGTTAGAGCTCCGTGAGCTCATCTACTCGTCGGGTTACGCTGGCATAGCCCTCTAGGTTACCAGCTAAGGTAGGAAATATATACCTTAGCCAAAATTCGTGCGTTCTCCCTGATAACGGAGCCCTTGGCTGTGGCTGTGCATTACCCGCCGCCGACTTGGCCAGGTTTTTTCACGATCAAAACTTCTGGGTACAAAGCGGTTAGACAGCGCCTACGATACTGAAAAATCCCAAATGCGCTGGGTCCCAAGAAAACCATCTAGGTTTTGAAAAAAAAAACAATGATGATGTTTCGTTTCTGCTTCTTCATTTCACGGATCGCTTGTTGTCAAAAGGGTAGGTGCCGGAAGTTATTTTCAAACTAAAGAAATTAGTGGATGTCATAATAAAGCTGACAGTACTTAATGGTAAGACTGCACACGCCCTCGTACCTGTATTAAAGGTAGAATTCAGTGGAAGTTCGATTCTATTGACCTCAATGGGAAGATGACTACCTAAGGCGTCTGGAACCGGATCACATGAGCCGTGATTGGCGACACCGGCTTTGCTGCATGAGGTCATAATCTAAATTCTTTGGTATAAAGGTTGTTTTATCGGTAGTTAGCGGCTGGGTTCTGCCCCTGGCATTGCTGAAGTCCATGGGCGACGGTTACCACTCACCATCGGGTTGGCCGTATGTTCATATGCAAAAAGGGGCAATAAAAAAACCTCCCTTTTAAAATGATTGCTCCGCGGTTGAAATATTCAGGATTGTGCCTCCAACCCGTGCGGGCTTAAAAAATATCCTTCTACTAGTACTAAAATGACAGTTGGCGATTGCAGAACGCTGGTACCTATTTACCGGTGAACCCCTTAGTCGTCTTTGACAACAGCTCCGAGAAGAAATGGTGTGGTGCTATTCTAGACACCATACGACTATAACGGCTAATAACTCAATTTTCAATTGGAACATGTAACCTATTTTAGTCACAAAGTCTTGCGACTTAATAACAGCGGAAGTGTTTAACCGTGGAGCCACAAAATGTCCAGTAACTAGTTTTGAAGTACCTAGGCCTAAAGGATAAGACGCTTAGTGTACTCGTCTGCTTTACCTGCCTTGCCTTTAAATGTGTCAAATTAGGGACCGCCATTGGATACGATTGAGAGTTAGACCTCATGTCTCAAGATGGGTGACAGCGTTTACGTTATCATATCTATAGGCTTCCAGGCGGCTAGGAGTAATTAATACCCCGCGGGAGTTGCTGGACTTCTACCGGGCGCGTCCGTAGGTGGCGGATAACGGGCCTCTGGGCTCTATTCCCAGGGGTATCGTCCGGTCTCTCTCGTTCTGTTACAACGAGAGAGACCGAACGACGTGGACCAAAACCAGCTCCGGGGGTCCAAGCTCTCCTCCCCCTTCACTTGTTGAAGGGTGGTCCTCCTGGAGATGCGTGGGCCTCCACCTTTTATTCTTTTCCTTTTGATTATTTCGTTAATTTATTTACTGTCTTTTTGTTATCTTCATTTGTTTTATTTATATTTTGATTTGTAATCTGTAAC
This sequence comes from Bombyx mori, assembly GCF_030269925.1. NCBI lineage: Eukaryota > Metazoa > Arthropoda > Insecta > Lepidoptera > Bombycidae > Bombyx > Bombyx mori. The sequence goes on from NC_085117.1 coordinate 19,555,838, forward strand.
TTTCTTCGTTTTACTGTTTGGTTTATCATTTTGTGTTATTCTCTATCCTGTCTTTCTTCGCCTTTGGTTTTTATTTTTGGTTTTATTAGTTTTATTTTCTTCTTCTTTTCATTTCAATCCTAATCCTAAGCTTTGACACCCGGTGAGAGGATGCATGGCCGGTGGGCGACCGGTCGCTAGGGTGTCCCAGGGGACCGCACCCCGGGCAAAAAAAACAAAGGGAAACCAATGAAGATGTCCAGTTTGCAAAGAGTAATACCCCAGGAGGGTACCCGCCAAGCGGGAGAATCCCTCCGTACTACCGACTCGTCGGTAGTGCGCAGCCCCTCGTATTCTGGGGGGGGCACAAACTGCACTGAGATAAGGTCCGGGAAGGACGGCGTCAAAAAAGGAGCAGGGTCCTTGAAGGACATAAGTAGGAAGAACGAGTCCGCGAAGGACGTAGTAGCTATAGGGTCCGTTAAGGACAGTGAAGGGAGATCGTCCGGAACCGCTCTCGTGTCGGACGATAGTATGGCCACAGCTGGGTCGGCCCATTCGTCGGCCCGCTCTTCGCCGACACGCAGACAGCGAAAAAGAGTACTGACGATCAGTAGTGACGAGCTTGGAAGCAGTTCCGGCTCTGACGGAGCAGCCTCTACTGGCAAAGGTGGTGTCATGCCGCAATCAAAGAGAGGGCGTGGTCGTCTGCCGACCACTGGTCTGACTGTGGACAAACAGACGTGTCTTAAAACTCAGCGCTCTGAGATAAAGGCCACCGGTAGCATGAGTAGTATGCGCGAAGTAAGAAGCGCAAAAGCCACGGAAGGGAGCTCTAAAAAGGATCCTGAGTGTCGTCTGAAGGAGAGTGCTGCGATGGCCCTGAAGGTATGCAGTAAGCCCGGCAACCTGAAGAGTACGTATCAACGTGCCCTAAAGGAATTGGCGGTGACAATAATGGAGGTCACAGAAGAGCTGGCGAACCGTCCCGCGGCCCAAGAGACGGAAAGGCTGCGAGCGGTAAACGCCGGTCAGCAGGAGGAGATTTTACAGCTCCGACAGGAGCTGCAGGAGGTACGCAAGGAGCTGGCGCGCATCTCACGGGCTTTGACGTTGTCCAACCCAGTCGAAACCCCAGCCCCAGCTTCAAGCAACACGACAGAGGACCAGGAGGAGCTACGTGTCCAACGCATTATGCGTGCCGTCGGCACCATGGTTGACGCTCGCTTTGCGAGTCTGGAGATGCGGCTGCCCCCGGAGCCTCGCATCAGGCCACCCTTGGCGGCGGATAGACGGAAGACCTGTGAGAAATCGCCAGACCCTCCTCTCATCGTTGATGCTACGCTGGAATCAACATCGGTACAAGCAGCATTGCCGCCCTCCGCGAATAAGAAGACACAAGGCCCTAGACGTAAGACCACGGTGCTAGCACCCCTGTCCGAACTGGGTGCCTTCCCTCCGGCTCCAGTTGTTTTAACCGAAAGCTGGTCCACGGTCACCCGTAGGGGTGCTAAGTCAAGGGGGAAGGTCGTGAAAACAGCCGCAGCTGTTCCACCGGAGGAGAAAGCACCGTCTTCAAAGAAGAGGACGAAGAAGCGGCTTCGAGCTCCGCGTTCTCAGGCTGTGGTATTAAAACTACAGCCAGAAGCCGCAAGCCGCGGCCTTACATATCGGTCCGTCCTTGCGGAAGCGAGGGCAAAGATCGACCTAGAATCGTTAGGCATCCCGGTCCAGAGGATTCGGTCCTCTTTAACTGGTGCCAAGGTCCTGGTGGTAGATGGAGACGATCAAGTGGAGAAGGCTGATCTCCTGGCGAATAGGCTGAAAGAAATTCTGCCCGCGGAGGGCGTCGAAATCTCCAGGCCATCGGTGACTGCAGCGATGCGCATCAGTGGCCTCGACGACTCGGTGTCGCGTGAGGAGATCACCGATGAGCTCGCCAAAATCGGGGGGTGCCCGTCTGAGAGTATCAAGGTCGGGGAAATAAAGTCCGGTCCAGGCGGGATGGGCCAAGTCTTAGTTCGATGCCCGGTCTCAACAGCTGCGAAAATCGCAGCAGTCCCCAAGCTGAGGATTGGCTGGAGCGTACTCCGCGCTCATTTGTTGGAGGCCAGGAGGCTGCAGTGCTTTCGGTGCCACGAGCTGGGCCACGTGAGCGCACGTTGCCCGTCGTCAGTTGACCGCAGCCGGGATTGCTACCGGTGCGGCCAGGCCGGTCACGTGGCCTCTGGCTGCTCGTTGGCGCCGCACTGCACCGTTTGTGTCTCTGCTGGCAGACCGGCGGACCACGTCTCCGGGGGCAAGGCTTGCGCCAAGCCCCCGAGACAGAGACAACGACGGCAGGATTTCGCCACGCTTGAGAGCGCGCGGAGTCGGCCCGGTATGGCCTCGGCGACACCGATGGACGCCCAGTCATGACAGACGTCCTTCGTGTTCTCCAGGGGAATCTCAATCACTCCGCCAGGGCTCAAGACCTTTTGTTTCAGAGCATGGTGGAGGGATTGACCCACCTTGCGGTGGTTGCAGAGCCATACCGGGTCCTTACGGGTCCCGATTGGGCAGCTGACCTTGACGGCCGGGTTGCCATTATCCGTCGTGGTTGTGTGGGCGCTCCGCCCGAGTTCGCCGTCGTTGAGAGGGGTCGCAGCTTCGTCGCCGTCCTCTGGGCCGAGATGATCGTGGTGGGAGTATACTTCTCCCCCAACAGGACACTTGCTGAGTTTGAAGGCCTCCTCCTTGAGCTCAGCCGCGTCACTGGGAGGTCGCACTCCCGGCAGTTGCTTGTTCTCGGAGACCTCAATGCCAAATCATCGGCTTGGGGTTCCTCGAGGACGTGCCCCAGAGGAAGGGCGGTGGAGGAGTGGCTGGTCGAAAGCGGTCTCGTCATACTCAACCGCGGCACGGAATTCACATGCGTGAGACGTTTAGGCGGGTCCGTGGTGGATGTCACGTTCGCATCGCCGGACGTCGCGTGTCGCATCCGCGGTTGGGCGGTGATGGTTGGTGAGGAGACGCTTTCCGACCACCGCTACATCCGTTTCAGCATCGTTGTGACCCCAGGAGCGGTGTCAACGTCTTCATTCTTCGGTGGAGGCGCGGAGGGTCCTCGTTGGGCCCAGAAGCGCCTAGATGTCGAGCGGCTGCACGAGGCGGCTGTCGTCCAGGCGTGGCGCCTCGACTCACTTGGCGAGCCGATGGACGTACGCGTGGGGGCGGAACGTATGCGCGAGGCCATGTCGCGGGTGTGTGATGCCGCCATGCCCCGCATCAGAGCTCTCGCCCCTAAGCGCCGCGTACATTGGTGGACTGAGGAAATCGCCAACCTGCGCCAGTCGTGCAACGTCAGTCGTCGTGCGTACCAACGGAGCCGACGTCGAAGGACGCATCGAGACCCGGAGGAGCAAGACCGCCTTTACGTAGTGTACAGGACAGCGGTGAGGGCCCTTTGCGTGGCCATCGGAATGGCAAAGGAAGCCGCCTGGAACGATCTACTCGCCTCGCTCGATCGCGATCCATGGGGGCGGCCCTACAGGCTGGCGCGCAATGCGCTTCGACCTTGGGCTCCCCCTACGACCAGCACACTGCCACCCGAGACTTTGCACCGGGTGGTCGGGGGTCTATTTCCGGACTCATCCGGAACGGCTTTCGTCCCTCCTGTAATGGCAACGGTGCAGGTCGCTGACGGCGGAGAGCTGGAAGGTGTGTCCCAGGCGGAATTCAAGGCGGTGGTGGCGAAGATGCGCTCGAAGCGCACGGCGCCCGGCCCCGACGGTCTGTCGAGCAAGGCATGGGCTCTCGCCCTAACTGAAGATGGTTTGGGACCTGCACTTCGAAGGCTTTTTAGCAAGTGCCTCCGAGAGGGCAGGTTCCCGGAGCCGTGGCGTACGGGCCGGCTGGTGCTCATCCCGAAGGACGGTCGCCCTAGAGATGAGCCCTCCGGGTATCGCCCGATAGTCGTGTTGGACGAGGCCGGTAAGCTCCTTGAGCGTATCGTTGCCGGGCGTCTTGTTCAGCACCTGGAGAATATTGGGCCGAATCTAGCGTCCAACCAATTTGGCTTCCGGAGAGGTCGGTCGACCGTGGACGCGGTCTTGCGCGTCCGTGACCTCACCGACCAGGCGTGCTCTGGGGGGGGCGTGCTATTGGCTGTGTCAATCGATATAGCCAACGCCTTCAACACGATCCCCTGGAGTACGATCATGGAGTCATTACGATTTCACCGCGTGCCTACCGGTCTCCGCAATCTGATCGAAGATTATCTCTCAGGGCGGGCTGTAGTCTTCCCCGAGCGGAGTGGGTGGGGACGGAAAACAGTGTCGCGGGGGGTTCCACAGGGGTCGGTACTGGGTCCGCTCCTGTGGGATATAGGCTTCGACTGGGTCCTCCGTGGGGCTAACCTGCGTGGCGTCGAAGTGGTTTGCTACGCTGACGACACGCTGGTGACGGCCCGCGGAGACGACTACCGGTCAGCAGCCATCCTGGCTGTAGCAGGTGTAGCGACTGTGGTGAGTCGAATAAAGAGACTCGGCCTCGAGGTGGCCCTTCATAAATCCGAAGCAGTGTGCTTCCACTCGGCTCGGGAGGGGCCGCCTCAAGGCGCGAATCTCGTAGTCGGTGGTGTCACCATTGCTGTCCAGCCGAAGCTCAAGTATTTGGGCCTTGTGTTGGACAGCAAATGGAGATTCGACCACCATTTCAAAATGCTGGTTCCAAGGCTGATGGGGACGGCGGGTGCGCTGACCCGTCTTCTTCCCAACACCGGTGGATGCAGCGCCGGTATCCGGCGACTGTACCTGGGGGTGGTGCGTAGTATGGCCCTGTACGGTGCTCCCGTGTGGTCGCCCGCACTTACCGCGCGAAACGCGGCTCTGCTGCTCAGAGCTCAGCGGGCGCTCGCGGTGAGGGTCATCAGGGGGTACCGTACCATCTCTCAGGATGTGGCCTGTGCCCTCGCCGGATCCTTACCGTGGGACCTCGAGGCCGAAATCTTGGCCGCGACATACCGACGGAGAAGACAGTCCTCGACTCGGGAACAGACACCCGGCCCGTCGGTTGTCGATCGATGGAGGCATGCTGCGCGTGGTCTGGCGTATGCCAAATGGAGAGAGCGCTTGTTGGAGGAGCTCGGCCGAACTTCGGCCACTCGTCAGCGCACGCTCGAGGCACTGGTGCCTGTGCTGGAGGCATGGTCGGACCGGCGACATGGTGAGCTCTCCTTTCGCCTCACCCAGGTCCTTTCGGGGCATGGATGCTTCGGGAGGTATCTGTGGAGAGTCTGCAGAAGGGAGCCACATCCGGGCTGCCACCAGTGCGGGCACCCGAACGATGACGCTCAGCACGCGCTAGAAGCGTGCCCACGGTGGGAGCACCCGCGGCGAAACCTCGTCGCGGTGTTGGGGCAGGACCTCTCTTTGAGGGCTATCGTCGCCCGTATGGTAGAGGACCGGAGTTCGTGGGAGGCCATGGCTGGGTTCTGTGACTTGGTCATGGCGCTTCGTGAGGCTGAGGAGCGCGAAAGGGAATGGGATCCCTCTTCGGCTCCTCAGCGCAGAAGGCGGGGTGGACGGCGCGTGCGAGAGGCCGCCGCTCAGCCCTCGTAGGGACTATCGAGTGCCGGGTGCGGGGGCTCCCGGCACTCGACTGTTGGTCCGGTGGTGAAGCGGTGCAAGGTGGCTCCTGTGCGCCGCTCACGGTGTGTCGCCCGAGACGAGGTTCTACGGGATTTTCCCGGGGATGAAATCCCGTCTTAACATTGGTACGGGTACCGCCTAAGGCGAGACTTTCGGCGCGCATCGCGGTACCGTAAGTTTCGTGTAGTCGGTGTGGTGGAGCTCGATGGGGTTTAGTCGGTAGTCGTTCTGCGGGGCAAGTGCTTCGCGCGCCTTTTTCAAGGCGTAGTCTCCTGTGAGAAATTGGGGGAGGTGAAGGACCTCGGCCCTTCTCTTCTCCCCTTCTTCCTCTCAGGAGGCGCCGGAGTCCGACATAACCCGGTTCGTTACCCCCCTCGACCGGGTATCCGTAAATGGATTCCCCAGCGTTAAAAAAAAAAAAAAAAAAAAAAGGAGTAATTAATACGTGAGTTCCTTTTATCCCCAGTCTAGGGTTCTTTATGGGTTACTAGTTGAACCCCAAGTGGGAGGCAGATAAGTTACTAACTGTTAGAGATTTAGTAAATGGAATACTTGACCAGAGTCGGACAGTTTGCCTATCAAATCGTGTCCAAACACATCGCAGAAAATGTAAGATAATATGTAACAACAACCCTTATTGGTTGAGTGATATGCCGGATCTTGATCCTTTCGTTATACGGTGTAATTGTGGGAAACCATGGAGGGTAACAGTGGGAAATTACCGTAGGTCGACAGAGCGTCGTCTGGCGCACGTCGTCGGGGGTCGTGTTATGGAAACGTAACCTTGACTACTAAGATGTTACGGCGCACGGCCTTACCATTTAAACTCGATCTGAACTCGCGGCTCGGAGAAAATTGTCAAATACGTCATACCAAAAAAATCTCTATTTAATAAACGACTTTTTGTTTTTGTCAAACAAAGTTTCTACATCAATAAAAATATTCTATATACAATTTCTTTTACGTCCTCATTTCTTTAGCACCGAATCGGAATTGGCAAGTAGCTCAGGCCTTCGTCTGTTTAAAATATGTAAATCAAATAGAAATTTTAACAAAATATTATTTTAAGATACGCGGTATCGATCTGAGATGACTAGCCTGAGTGCTTTACTTAGACCTATATAATACTACGCCGTTATACTACATTCTGATTTCTCTAGGAGGGCCTTTTAATGAGGTACAGCCACAGAAATAAATAAATTTGATCAATCATATTTCTTACAATTTCTTGAACCAATAAACAAACTTGGTAAGGATTTGAAAGGTACATTGTTAATTTGCTTCAATTATCGGCAACGACATAGAATCTTCAAGGTATTTGCATGTGTATGACAAGATTGTTATTGTGTGTCGCTGCGAGATATTTATTGGATGGGCAGGATTGATATTTTTTGTAAAGTATTGGTGAAATTTTTAGTAAAGGTGACATGATTGTCTTCAAAGGCTGCTAGAAACCTTAGGAGCAGGTTGTGGCTTGGTTGTGCTCCTGCATTTTTCGACGTCCGTCGGCAGTAGTACCTATTTTCCAACAAGTAAGTCGTGGCATCGTCTGACTATGTTGACCTAAAAAAAAATAGGCATTAGTAGAAGATAAAATTGTATAAATGAGTGCCATTGCGATATTTTTTAATTCTTGGCTAAAATAATTATTTATAGTTTTCTCCAGACCTAAATTTAAAAACAACATTTTAAATGTCGTTGTTGGATATTCTGTTTATAATTTCCAGTCAATGATATTTCTAATACTCTCATTTAATTACCAAACGGATGAAAACGTGATACACATTTAGTCAAATAAATTAGCTTTGTCTATAAATTAAACTTAAATATTTCAGGGTAGGTATATAACTGAAATTTAAAATTCTACAATTTTTTTGAGATCGACAACACCGAACTTCAACTCTTATAGGTACTCAGTATAGTAACCCGTAAATAATTTTTGTCCGCGCGGGTGGGTACCACCACCCTGCCTATTTCTGCCGTGAAGCAGTAATGCGTTTCGGTTTGAAGGGTGGGGCAGCCGTTGTAACTATACTTGAGACCTTAGAACTTATATCTCAAGGTGGGTGGCGCATTTACGTCGTAAATGTCTATGGGCTCCAGTAACCACTTAACACCCCCCTCGACCGGGTATCCGTAAATGGATTCCCCAGCGTTAAAAAAAAAAAAGAATGTCATAAAATCCCTATAAAAAATCTATGGCACGCACAGAAAGCCGGTGATTGTACTATAGAAGTTTAAACGAATTTGTTTTTCTTGAAATACTGTTAAAACTATCTACGAAATTGCCGCACTCTCAAGTAAACGTCATGAGAATAAAACTCTGTTCCATCTTCATACCACGGTAAGCAACCAGTCGTTAGTGGGAACAGTTGAAATCACGCGTATTGTGTAGATCAGAGGGTGTTCCAAAATCATTGGTCCAGCGAATTGCTTCTGCTAAATTACAAGTTACGGTTTGCTGACTCGACTATTTCTGTCGCGAAGCAATAATGCTTCCCAGCTTCGAGATTAAGATAACCGTTCTTCCAACGTAATTCAATCTTCAATCATTATCATTACGAAATTTTAACAAAAAAACCCACTTTATCAAAAACAAAATGCCAATGTAGGTATTCAATTTAGCACGTCACGAATTAAATATGCATCTTAAAGGATCGCTCAGAAATTACCGGTAGCCTCTTCATAAATTTTAAATGGAACCCCACGAGAAACAAGAGATTTCAGATAAACAAGGCATCATCAAAAACTATATTATCACTACCTACATGGTATAAAAATAAGTCGCTTTCTCTGTCCCTATATCTGTCAGTCCCTATGTATGCTTAAATCTTTAAAACTACGCAACGGATTTTGATGCGGTTTTTTTTAATACATAGAGTGATTGAAGAGGAAGGTTTGTATGTATAATAATATCCATTAAATAGTGGAGAAATCAATAATAAATTAGTTTCCGAAGCGAAGCGAGGGCGGGTCGTTAGTATCTCTATAAAAAAAAAAAAATGTGAGCCGTCACGGGACGCCTTGAAGATGTGAAACATCGACATTATTTTGTAAAAGTAATATGCAGAATAGAACAGATTGTGATAGGAACTTAATATGTCATAATGATAAAATAAAATATTACGAAAAAATAATTTGTTTTCGAGTAAAACACAGGTTATGTGTACTGTAGTAAACAACACTGTATACACTACGGAGTATACACTATAGGTATCCGAGCTCAGTGTAGCGAGAGAGATGGCTTAACGCCGGATCGTGTGGGAGAGAATCGCACAGTCGATTGCGCATGGCGACGCGTCGCCACGCCAGAAATCGGTTTTACGTGCGGCTATAGATGTTTCACATCAAAAAGAATTGTCAAAACGATAAAAATTCGAACACGACGTATACAAATAAGGATTAATAAATTTTATCCGCTGCCTAGCAATACATAATTACCTGTAATCTTGTAATTACATGAAAAATAAGACGATTTTCATGTAAAACATTCGTTCAGTATTTGATTCGAAGTGTCATTATATTTGATTACATGTTTTTGTGATAGCACCAGGAATGTTTATTGTAAGTACATGAGACTTAATATTTTTATTACTATTCAATGGCTGACGACCTCATGTTGTTTCGAGTCCAGTGTGCTTAGTGCGAGTTTTTTAACGTTCTCGATAGCGTAAAAGTTAATTCAAATTTGTAGGGTGTTGAAACGTTTACCTACGTTTACCGCTAGGGGCGTTGTTCCAACTGCATAATAAATTAAGTTAACTTTTACGTATGGAGGGTAGACGTAAGGAGAACCGTCTCATATGGCAGAAGCTTAAAATAGTGTCCCACTTTCAGCACTAAATAACGCGCAAATTCAGCGGCTTTTTGAAGTGAAAACTTCTTTAGAATCGTTGTGATTTCAAACCGGATGCAACGGAAAAAACGACAGGTAAGAGACGCAAATACAAAGAATGAGACAGAAATATACGTACTATTTAATACAGCGCCATCTGTGAGATTTTTTAATACTAACGTGTGTATGAAAGCTCTTGTAGTGAATTTTAATTTAGGATTATACGTGAAATTAAAATATCAATTCACAGAGGACGCTACCTTACAATTATTTACTAATGACAAAATTTTACATATACTTAAGACGTTTAGGATAGTTGTATTTTAATTTTGGAAGGTTTCACTTCTACCACGTGTGAATTGCACACATTTTGTTTTTTTTAAATTTACCCGCTTGCTACTGTAGCGCCACCATTATTTATCATTTTTAACGGACACTTTTTCACATACAGTGTGCTTAGTGCGAGTTTTTTAACGTTCTCGATAGCGTAAAAGTTAGCTCATATTTGTATGGAACGGGAACGTTTGCGTACTTTTGCAGCTAGGGGCGCTGTTCCAACTGCATACAAAATTGGCTTAACTTTTACGCTATCGAGAACGTTAAGAAACTCGCACTAAGCACACAGACGGCTCTTCTTACCTCTACCCTCCATACTTTTACGCTATCGAAAACGTTATAAAACTCGCACAAAGCACACAGACCGGTAGTATCTGCTCGTGCGTGTTTTATTACGCGGCAATTTGTTCTAAAATAGATATTAAGTAAGTACATTATTATACCACCTTTTATGGACGACACCTTATTTGATGAGTAAGTTTGTTTACTAGCAAATCGAACTTAAATTGTATTTTTTTTTTCGTATCGTCCCTGACAATTTCAGCTTTTTCCTTCATTTTTAAATTACATACTTTTTTAATTTTTATTTAAAAGTTTTAAAACTACTAGGCAGTTTGGCTGTCTCCAAACGGATTCATTGTTTCGTCAACAGATGGCGTTGTTCACAGCTTAGGGAATTCAGAGATATGAACAAATTTTAGAAGTAGCATCTTTAATTTATGCGGTCAACCTGATTACGGCAAATAAACAAGTGACTCACGTTATAATAAGTGCTGATTATCCTTTATGAAAATTGATATTATACGTGCAATTATTACCTAAAGAAAGCTAAACTACTGAAAACATTTTTTTAATAATTTTCACAATTAATTAACTATTGACCGTTACAATTTGTGTTCATTGTTTAACCGGTCGTTTCTATTCTTATATCTATAACGGTAGCGAGCTTTTAGAATTCTCTAGAAATAGGGACAAAGATTCGTAAACCTGCCTCGACTTGCCGTACCTCGTTCGAACATTCTTTTAAAACCATTTAACGATATTCCAAACAAAGGATTCCTTTTCATTGAACACTGATAATAGATAAAGGGGAAAAAACCTTTAACATAGATTGACGGAATCAACCCACATATAGGTACAACGTAAGTAAACAATGTAATATAAATATGATACGGGCAAACTCATATCCAACGCAACCTTAATGTTACCACTTGTCTTGAGACATGAGGTTGAAGTCTCAATAGGCAGAAATAGGCATGATGGTAGCCCATACGCTCTATTACTACTATACTATTCTACTACTATGTGCGCATGCTATGCCCTATCCAAGTAATATATCTTCTATACACAAATAGTTCCTCATCCTGACTGACTTATTTACTTACTTTACTGGTGGTAGGACCTCTTGTAAGTCCGCGCGGGTAGGTACCACCATCCTGCCTATTTCTGCCGCGAAGCAGTAATGCGTGTCGGTTTGAAGGGTGGGGCAACCGTTGTAACTATACTTGAGACCTTATAACTACCTACTGTTAGTTTATGGGTTAGAGTATTCTATAAGCATCTCTTTATCCCGAGGAAAATGCAACATTACAATTTTAGTTTCTAACAAAATCTGAAATTAGTCAGAAAGGCAGTAAGTAGTATTGATGTAAAATTATAGTTACTTATGTTTGTATTTCTGCTGCAAAGCGGTCCGGTTTGAAGGGTAAAACGGCTGTAACCCGCGCCTCAGATATTACCGGAGCTCACTGACGCAACGGAAAAAAAGAATCTATATATTAATACGTGAAGCAAAAACTTTGTATCCCTTTTTACGAAAATTGCGCGGACGGAGGAGTATGAAAGTTTCCACACTTATAGATAATATAGAGAAGAAGTGCACAATGCTGATATTTTTTTTAAAATAATGCGTATAAGGTACATTAAATCAATAAAGAAAACATTACACACACTACATACCATGTATTTGACGCACACACGCACGCATACTATTTATTGTCAAACTTTTGTTCTTGATGTCTGTTGTCAAATTGAGAATAGATTAAATATTGTTTGTCTTTATTAATTTTTTTATAGAGTAGCCTTGGCGGAATTCGTGATTATAGAAGTATAAAATACAATCATAATAGTGTACAAATTTACAATTCCAATTCATTATAGTCGAATTTCGACTACTGCGGGACCTCTAGTAATTATTATTGTATTGTATAATCGGCTTCAAACGAGAAGGCTTGAATGCTCCGTGACCGATCTACACAACGCACCCTAGCACCGGTCGAACGTACTTTGTTAGCAATTTATTTACATTTTCAAGAGCGACTCCTTTTATACTCTCACTAGCCGTACTCGCCCGCTTCGCTGGGCATGGGCATGGGCAAAATTAACATTATAATTTATTGTCATTATTATTAGGGAGTCCAACGCTTATATAAATATTAGCCTATCCATTAAGTACATGTATTTTGTACACGGATACCAAGTTTCAAGTCAATCGGATGCATGGTTCAGTAGTTAATAACGGAACATCCGTAAAAACCACTGTAGATTTATATAGGTATTATTAGTATATAAATAGCTGTCAGAAAAAAATATATTAAAAAAATTACAAAATTTCAAGTACAAATGTACTGTAATTTACAGCAGCAAAAACCATAAAACGAACGACCCAGTGCAGCGCATTTGGGATTTTCCAATGTCGTGGGCGCTGTCTAACCGATTTGTACCGCTAAACCCAGAAGTTTTGATCGTGAAAAAACCTGACCAAGTCAGCGGCGGGTAATGCACAGCCAAGCGTTCAGTAGTCAGGGAGAACGCACGAATTTTGGCTATGGTATATATTTCCTACCTAAGCTGGTAGCTTTTAGGGGCTATGCCAGCTTAACCGAGCGAGTAGGTGAGCTCACGGGGCCCTAACATCAGGACGTTGCTAACACTAGCCGTGCAAGAGCAGTGCTTGGCAGAATCTACCACTCGATCGGTAACGCGACTCATTGAGAAGATTTAGCGAGATACTCTGGGGGCTGGAGCATTGGAAGCGTTCATAGTCTACGTCGGACGTGGAGTCCTCGTCCACTCATTTCAGAACTGAGGAAGCAAGTGTTTAAAAGTGTTAAAAAAGTTTACTGGTGGTAGGACCTCTTGTGTTTTCCGCGCGGGTAGGTACCACCGCGCCTATTTCTGCCGTGAAGTAGTAATGCGTTTCGGTTTGAAGGGTGGGGCAGCCGTCGTAGCTATACTGAGACCTTAGAACTTATATCTCAAGGTGGGTGGCGCATTTACGTTGTAGATATCTATGGGCTTCTGTAACCATTTAACACCAGGTGGGCCGTGAGCTCGTCCACCCATCTAAGCAATAAAAAAAAAAGGTCCCTTGAAACGCCGTATGGATGAGCACAGCAGTTTCATATAGAAGGGTTGAGCTTTGCTGTGGTGGTAGCTGGTACAATGATAGGATAATCTTGAACTGTTCAGAGTACCTGGATTGTAGGGTAGAAAGCACTAATATTAAAAATTGTTTTTAGTCAAAAAAATCCGCAATAAATCAAACTTCGTTGACTTTCTTTTGAGCTCTGCTCGTCTCCCACTAATAACATCTAAGTTGGGAAGCAATTGTACGAATTTAGAAATGCGCATCTCTTCAACTATATAATACTATATAGCTTGAAGACTTAACAATATCACGTGCTTAAGTGCACCTGAGTCTTTTTTCCGTCATTCGAAATGTATAGTCCCTTTTATAATTTTAACATACAACTGTTTAAATACAAAACCGCTAAAATAACTTATGTTCGAAACTAATCTGTGGGTTTTGATTTTTTTACCACGGCAACACTGGACGCGAATTGACGCGAATTCGTGACTTGACATCTGTCACTTCTTGGTTGGCAAGATAAATTCGGGGGTCGGCCGCGCTACACGGTGTATCTCATCATCCTGTCCCTACCACATCCTCACCCTGAAACCTCCTATCTTAAGGCGCGATACGATGAGGTCATCGGTTCACAGTGAGTGATAAGCTAATAATCTGTTGAGAAAATACATCACGTGCGAGCGCGGCACGTGTTCAACAGGCCCCTCGTGCTGGTTTCCGCAGTCCTAGACTACCACGAGGGGCTTGGATTCGGATTAAACAACTTATTTTAATTATTAATTTAATGACAAATCCACGCCGACAGTCACCTAAAATTGTCTTATTCCAGATGGCTGTGAAAATGAACAGGCGAACATTGAATTAGGGTTAAGGGTTAGTTTTTCCGAGCTCGCCACGGACCCCCACACTAATTATATTGAACCCTCACTAATTATAACAATCATAATTTTATTAATTTTTTGAAACGTTTTAAATTACTCTATCATATCTTAACGGGACGCATTAAGAGCTTTGCGGTTGACTTATTTCATTATGTAATTTCCAACGTTAGATGAAATTTTGAAGTATTGCAGTTTTCATGGTCACGTATGACTGTCGTTAGGTAGATTCGACAGTTGAAAGTTTTCGAAAAGTATCATACGGTAACTTCCTTGCTGTTTACAAGATGTCCAAACGGTCCGTTTATCTCTATGTCCTAAATTGAAAGTGGATTTTTAGACGCTTCGCGCGAACACACTTCCTAGGAAAAGGAGACGATTTTTTTATGTTTTTTTTTTTGTATTTAACAAAATCTTTAAGCGTCATTTTCACCAGCTTCAAGCTGTCTAATTAATTTGAAAATTTGCAAACGCATCAAGAATCGATGACAATGCAACATTTTTATAAGTTCGCTTTTATATCCTGAGCCTTATCAGTGCAATCTATTAAAAACATTATGCATGGTGGTTTACTTTTTAACATCCATGTCACTAATAATGTAAATAAATTTGTTGCAATCGCTTGTTCCATGTCATATAGGAAGTCGACAGGTTGGTGTGGTAGTCTGGCAAAGCTAGGAGGGGTTGGATTTACCCGGGCGCCTTCGATGGTCGATCTGACAGTCCGAGGGAGGCTACTTCACGAATGCATCTACTACCGGATCGGAATTGCGACCCCCCGAGACGATCCGGCGGGAAACTCAGCGGGCTAGTCGCAATTTAAGAGCGACACAGCCGTTGCTGTAACTAAAATATCATCGGTGTGTGAGTTCGGTGTCTATGTGCTCTAGTGGTGGACAGTCTTAACCAACCTACAATGAACTTTTCTCATTGAATATTAGAATCGCCACACGCTCGAATTTTGTTGAATGGGACTTACGTCCGATATCATTCGACCACGTGTACTATTTTCCTTATTATGTGTTTAATTATGAAATGCGGGATTATTAGTTTTGAATAGTCTTCATTCATCTGTATTTATAAATAGCGCCATCGGCAAAAGGAAAAGCGCCATCTTTTTTTTGTTTTTTTTTTGTTAGTTAGCGAGGAGTAGCGGCTTCGCTGTGGCCCTGACGTTGTTCATGTCCATGAGCGCATGTCCATAACTGCTTACTATCAGACGGACCGTATGCTCGTCTGTCTTCGAAAACATTAACAATAAGTGTTCTAATGTTTATGAGAAATTTTGATTTTTTAAATTAATATAGGTAAACTAGTAAGAAATGTGATTTTCAATGCTAATGAAGAGCTATCAACAAAAAATTCATCTATGGCAGATTTCTATAAATGTACAAATATTACGTAAATATTTGAATTAAAAATGGTTGACAGATTAATCAATATAATTGTTTTTTTTTTAATTGCTTATGGGTATGGTGGTTGCGTATATGAGTATTGCTATGCTCCTCGTTACGTGGTTAGCGGAACCCGCAAAAAACCCAAAGGTGATTGCAAAAAAAAAAATTTTTTTTGAAATTAAAAAAATAATAATTTTATAGCCAATTAGGATCTTAATAAATTTTTGAAAATGAGATTGTGTCGGAACTTGAGACATGAGCTCATTCAATTACGCCATAAAAACGATAATAGTAATAAAATTAAAATGTTGTATGATAATATAATCAAGGCATCAAGGGAAACGATGTGGCATTAAAACATAGAAATCAAGGAAAATCCTTTTATTGTCGTAACAACGTGTCTTAAACTATCCGGCGTCGCCTGAAAACAAGCCGCCGGGAATAGTACAAACATAATTTATCGTCTTCAAAAACAAAACACAGCGATCACTTCATATTTACAAATCCAAATCAATTTAACAATAAATACTGACACACTCAATGCTTCTACATCACATATAACGTATTTACAAAAACAAAACTTGCGTTTTAGTCAGTTGCCTCAGCAGACTAAATCTCTCATCGGAATGTCATTCCAATCATCATTGTCTATTTACATCGTACTACGATAGATGGCTAATAATCAAATTAATAAATTAATAAAACCTAATTCATAAATAAAAACAATTAAGTAACTACGCCGTAAGAATTATCTAGTAATGACTGGAGTATGTAGGAACTTGGTACCGGACAAACAGAATTCACTTTCAAGATATATCCTTGGCCGTTGTTGTCTCTTGTATCGTGCAGGTGCAGCCGACCGGCACCTTCAGGGAAGTGGGCACGTCGTTGAACTGCACTTGCACCCAGTCGTAGATCTCCACGCACTGCGTGGTGTACTTGTGGTGGTGGCGCTTGCAGCACCCGTGGGTGATCTGGTGCTCCAGACAGAGCCGGTTCGGGTTCTCGTCGCACTTTAGGAACTTAATGCGGCGCGGGATCCGCTCGGGATTGTCGTCGATCACCACTTTGATGGGGCACATGGTCTTGTTGGCGACGTCGGACAGGAAGGCGAAATCGAAGGGCTTGGCCGCGACCAGGACTGTGGTCGCTACCACCGCCGTCGCTACGAGTAGACACTGAACACGCGACATTTTCGATTTGGTGATTTTCGTGTACACGTCCGCTCTCGGAAGGGCTGGGCTGCGAACAGTGGGTGTTGGCAGGTAGCACGGCCTTATTTATGCTACAGTTCGGATAAGCTACATTCTCCCCAGCTGTGTCTTGACATTCGACAGTCGCGTATTCCGCCCGCGATCGGTCGGTCGTGCGTCGCGGCTCTACCGTTTGGGTTTTCCGTGCCGCATACGTTTACGATATTTAAAAAACTATAAAAAAAAACAACCCAGATTATATATTCTATGCCCGTGACGTAATCCCGTGAATGTATGTGTTCGGTGTTTGTTTTACGGAATGTTTACGGCTTTGTCTATATTGTGATTATCGAGATTTTTGGATCTTCTTGGATACGTCTGAGTGTAAATGGATTATTTATAATGAAAATGTACATTGAGAGGACGAATCGACCGGTGCACGACGCTGTTTGCTTGCATGTAACGAATAATTGCCGTGAAATGAAACACGTAGTTCGGAGGAGGCCAATGGCTGCACTGTTGGATACAACTCTGCTCCGCCGATTGGTTGACAGGTGGCCAATAGTTTGTTTACGACGTTTTTTTTAAACGGGGCGTGACTGTCATTGCTCTCTAAAAAAGTTATCTAAATAACGTAGAGTTTGAAATAGGTCTGGAGTTACATAAAAACAGATCACAAATATCAATTGTCGACACTGATACTTGATCTCATTTGTTTTTTAAGAAAAACATATTTCATTAAATAACTAGATATTATAAAAATAATATAGATAAGTATGATAAATAATTTAATTAATTTTGTTAAATATAAAATGGTTTCATGAAAATTATCGTTAAATAAGATTTCGTAATTATTATATAATATGTGCAATTTTTTAATGTAGCTAACAATTTACGGGGCAATCTAAGTTAAAAATTATTAAATAAATTAATTAAATGGAATAAAATGACCAATTAATTATATTTTATTATTTGTGTTAAATTGCTTAAAATTTCAGGAGCAATGCAATGTAAAAACCCTTTCACTCGAGACCATCAAAAATGTCTGTGCCCACGAAAAATGCAAAATATTCGAATTGTGAAATTAAAATTTGAGCAAAATATTATTCAAAATATGCAATCTTACGGTGAAAACTGAAAACTATTTAAGATAAACTTTGAGATAACAGTACCTATACGACCAAACTATCACTCACACAAGAGCGACTACACACGAAAGACGCCTCACACACTCAGACACACAACACACATATCCACACACGCTACAACACATAAATACAATATATGTGGAACTTGTTCTTCTTCTTTTTTGAAGTATGGCAAATAGTTTCTTGCAGCGTCATTGTTGCCAGTGTCGAAATTTTAAAAATCTTTAAATTCAATTATTAAATACATAGGTATATATTGTTATACAAAAATGAATGAAGTGAAATGACATGAAGTTGGTTAAATCGAGACCTTAAATGATTGGGATGACATAAATTCTAAGTAAAATGGTGGTTATTTACTGAGACCACTTCAGTGGACTTTTTGGGAGAGCCCGAGAAGCTAAGTCCAGCGGCTTTGTTTCATTTTCCCACATTTGTACACTTTCACAGATAATAAAAACTTAGTGAATAAACCACATTTATTTCACATTTAAACCTGGAGATACACTGTATTAACAAAATAAAACAATTCATACAACATCGCTACTCGCGCTTCCGCAAGAAAGTCCGATGTGTAATATATATTATAGATATAGGCAGGGTAGTACCTAACAGAGCAAACTTATAGTACGATCTACTAGACTAAGACTGCTAGACTAATCTTACAAAAAGTTATGGCGCTTAAGACATATTTCAAGTATACATAATAACACGGGAAATTTGTCCAAAAATGAAGATTATTGGTAGCGCTGGTAATTAAGGACACCATTAAATCGATAAATGATATATTATATAGGTTTTTTCACTGATGGTAACATTAATCACACGTGTGAGATTAAAAGTCAAGTGACGCAGGGCTGCTATCACCGGCGGCCTTCATTTGAGGTTGCTTTCGCGATATGCGATTAGCTGATAGTGTTTTCTTTAATTTTTGCTTGTCTTAGACATTATTAAAAGGAATTTTACGGAGTGACCACGAAAAAAAAAATAAAGTATTCGGAAAGTCAAGGATAATAAAACGAAGAAATCGTAAAAGTAGTTTTAATTATAAATAGCTTAGCGAATATTTTTAGCGATATTAGTAGCGAGTGAGTATATTTTATCTACTACTAAGGAGTAATGTAGCAACACTGTTTTCTTTCGGTTCAGTTTTTCGTTTTTCGATTGCGGTGCAAGTCAACAAACACCCACTTGGTATTGGGTCCAAAAAAACAAAAACACCCTGTTTGTATACATATTTTTTTCTAAGAACACAAAATGACAATACAATACAAGGGCAAAAAAAAGAAAACATATTTGCTGTGAACGTGCGGTGTTACGATGCTCTGTCAAACAACGTCAATGTTTTGATTTTATTTAAGTTCTAATCTATACTAATATTATAAAAAGGAAAGATTTGTTTGTTTGTTTGTATTGAATAGGCTCCGAAACTACTGAACCGATTTGAAAAATTCTTTCACTGTTTGGAAGCTACACTATCCCCGGGTGACATAGGCTATATTTTTTTTTATAAAAATAATAAAAAATAGATAAAAAAAGTATCATTTAAATGATAAATAAAAGTTCATTAAAATAATAATATTCAAACTATCTTTATAATTTTCTTTTTTTAGTAACCTGACGCAAATACAAGAGTTGATGTGTATGTGTATGTGTATTATAATTTTTTATTTTGAAATTTTTGTTAAGACCCGAGCGAAGCCGGAGCGGGCCGCTAGTACCTAATAAATTTGATCTGAATATTTTTCTTTAAAAACTTTACACTTCCACATGTTTATTAATGCAAATTCATAGCTTGAAATACATTATATTAACTAGTTTTACGATGAACGTAGTCAAGTTCGTTTCGGATTTAATAAAAAAAAAACAAGTTTTTGATTAAATCACAACTACATACTTTTACGGTTTGATTTCTCGTTTTTTATTGTCATTATTACATCGAGCGATGAAAAGTTGTTTGGTTTAAACGAATATTTTTCAACTTTACGGGAGAGCCCTTTAGAGTTTAAAATTTGGAAAAATATCATAACAAAAAAAAATTTCTTCAGAGCTATTTAATGTTTACCAACCTTTTTTTTTATTGCTTAGATGGGTGGACGAGCTCGCAGCCCACCTGATGTTAAGTGGTTACTGGAGCCCATAGACATGTACAACGCAAATGCGCCACCCACCTTGAGATATGAGTTCTAAGGTCTCAGTATAGTTACAACTTAATTGAAGTTCAATTAAAAACATTGAATTGTTGATTCGAATACCAAACAAAACGACCTTTGATTACAAAGATAAATGTCTCGTATTAAGTGGAATGTTGCTTAAGCCAAATAGCTCAGAAAGGCGTGGATGAGAGAGGTGGGCGATTGAACATTATGCCATAAAAAAAGTGGTGGCTAATGCCCAGCAATGGGTATGAAAGGGCTAAAAATCTTTAAAGAAATAATAAACGAGATATTAAACCGTAAAAGTGGTGTCAATTAAGTTTATGAATAGCAAAAACCGATGGTAATACTATCTTATCACCAGTTGAAACTGTTCATAACACGTTTATTCAGAAAGCTCATGATGTGCTTTTAAAACTCATTAATTAAATCAGTGTTTGGAGAACAACAATCAAGTGTCGCCCGCATGTGGCTCATAATATGTGCGAACTTGTTCACACGTAATCGGAAAATTTCTTGTTTGAACATGATTCTGTGAAGATGTGTCATCAAGAGCTTTGACCACTGCACTGCTTTAGAAATTATTTGCACAAGATTTACTGGTAGGTATTACTGATATTACTGGTGGTAGGACCTCTTGTGAGTCCGCGCGGGTAAGTACCACCGCCCTGCCTATTTCTGCCGTGAAGCAGTAATGCGTTTCGGTTTGAAGGGTGGGGCAGCCGTTGTAACTATACTTGAGACCTTAGAACTTATATCTCAAGATGGATGGCGCATTTACGTTGTAGATGTCTATGGGCTCCAGTAACCACTTAACACCAGGTGGGCTGTGACCTCGTCCACCCATTTAGGCAATAAAAAAAAAAAGATTCCCTTATTTAGTTTAGCAGACGAAGCCGTCACATAAAATGCATGTGTTTCGGTAAACTCGACGTAACCACATAACACAAGTTACACTGTTTACTATTTATAAACCTGGTGCAAACCCTGTTTATGTCTCTTTCATCGAAAGCAGGCCTCAAACGCGAGCGAAAGAGATGAAATACCGTGTATGTTAGGGCAGGTAGACGCTGCGATTATTAATCACGAGTTGTTTTAAATACCAATAAATACATACTGAACTTCATCCTTTGCATTGGCATTTAGTTTGTAATGCGTTAGAAGGAGACAAAACTCAGTGAAAGGTTAACACAAGTCTGGTCCTGCCTTAATATACAATATATTCCGGCTCTAATGTAACGAACTTGACCCCACTGCGTCCTTGTCGGATCATTGCGAATTCAGCGCGACCGCGTGATAATCTATGGCGGAGTTATTAATGTCGCATCGTTGAAAAACACTGACGATCTATTTAAGTTTGCAACTCATTTGTACATAGAGTGCGTAAATAAAAACAAACTCAATCCATTAAAAATAAATTTCGTTTCGAATTGTGCATAATAAATACATTAATAAATTGATTTACCTCTGAATTCACATGCCGTATTGATTATTGAATTTTCAACCTAACCTAATGATAACCGAACATAACGTAAATACTTCGTAATATTGGCTATTTATTCTATTCTATCAGCGAGTGTTGTATTATTAGATTTAGTGGGATAATAATGTTCGACGTTTCAAAATAAAATAGCTTGACGTTGCTTTTAATAATGAATGATTTTAGTTTTCACACAATATTTTGTACTTTGGGTGTATAAGATTAAAGAAAATGCTTTTTCATAACGAGAGACACACGGGTTTGGGCGGTGAGCGAACAAACATTCAAACACCCAGAAATTCGATTGAAGTCAGTTTTTTCAGAGCCTCCCAAATTGAAATAAGTCGTTGCAAAATCTTACTACAACTTTTATTACACATATACTTAAAAGTCGCCCAAAACACGTCATTACGGATCCTCCCGATCCATTAACGGTGCTTTTAGGTACCACAAGCACCGGTCACCGTCCCCGACGAACCCGTCGCTTGCGACGAGGAGCTCGACGAGCGAATTAACCCATAGACACAGCCCACTGAGTTTTTCGCCGGATCCTCTCAGTGAGTCGCGTTTCCGATCCGGTGGTAGATTCTGCGAAGCACTACTCTTACTAGTGCCAGTGTTAACAAAACTTCCGGTTTGAGGCCCGTGAGCTCACCTACATGTTAGGGCGAAGTTGAAATAGCCTTTCAAGGCTATCAGCATAGGTAGGGAAAAAAATATACATATACTTGTATTAGAACTAATCTTTTTTATTTCCAATAGGAAATTTCGTAATACTTTTTTTAAATCTTTTGTGGAGTTTTGTTTTAACATTTAACTCTCTAGAATAAATGAATGAAATGAATGAATGAAACTGAGCCTAATGAAAAAGACTCTCAATTCAACTATCTAATCTAATCTATTGTTAATTGTCGCCAAAATTCAACAAATTCTAGTGGGAGCATGCCAGTCTTTTGAAGCGTAGTTGGGAGTTTTTACCCCACGTCGAGAAAGGCCGGACTTTTTATTTAACTAAGCCATTCGTCTAATTTACCTAACTATTTATGATAAAATGTTGCATGCACCCTTGTCTTTATTATTAATGGTTCATGTTCTGTTGCGTTACGAATCCACGTAGCGCCTAACAATTCATATAATGTTGTAATTCTTTTTATTCTGACCGTAATATAATGTAATAGATTCATCAATTAATATACGCATAGAAATATAGCCATAGAATAATAAAGTACAAATGTATCATGTATCGCTCTATTATTAAAAAATTGTTTATCTGTGAAATCGGTTTACGGACGATAGTTTTACGTGATAACGTCTTAAAGAAACGTTCATGAAAAATTGCATACTTTTATGAATTGAACTGAATTATTTGTCACTGAGTGATCATTATTTGGTATAATACAAAGAAGAAGGTTATTCAAAATTATTATTTTTTCGATAATTTAACTCTTGGGCCGATCGTGCCTCTCTATCGCTTGTTCCGCTTTCTCGCTTGCCCGCTCCGGGTCAGGCGGAACGTGACACATTTTCGTGCATGCAGCCGGTGTTCATCAATTTATATGACGTTATCACGTCAAAAACATCTCTTCCGGCACACTAATATATGAATGTATAGTATAAGAATTTTTTTTTTTAAATTTGGAAAGGTTATGGAAAATGATATAAACCCATATAAGTGTGGCGGGTAGCCATTATACAACACAAGATATTTGACAAATGCCAGAATCTCGCTTAGGACATTTTAAGGCCTAGGCCGCACTACGGTTTTTTCCCGGGAGCGGTTAACCGCTGTAACCGCGAAACCGCTTAATACGCACAACTACTACAATTATTAACCGCGAATTCGCCCGCGATTTTCACAGTTTGAAGATGGATAAATTTCAAAAGAGCAGTAGCAGTGTGGTTCTGGTACTAAGAAATAGATAAAAAGACAACGAAAATTTTACAAATGTTGGGTCTCTCCGCTTACTAGCCGTAGATTTGAGAAAGGTTTCTTTCATAAGAAATATCAAAATTTAAGAAAACCCCTAGAGAATTTTTTCAATTAGGTACTATTACGCATTACTGTTAAGCATAGTGCGTGCACGGATACCTAGTTCTATGGATTACAAATTTTCTTGCGGTTTTTTTCCGCGACAACTTTGTAACATTTCACGGTTTTAAAATCAGTCGCGGGAAAAAACCGCAAGTGCGGCCGCTTGTATTCGTTTTCGTGTTTCATAAACTCACACGGTTATCAACCGCTGCGGTTTCACCGTAGTGCGGCCTAGGCCTTAAGATAAGCTTGCGTATATACAAGTTCCGAACAATATCATTCGGACCGTCGGTCTACCGAGCAATATCACCCGCTCGGTGGGAGATCTTCCCTTTGTCATATATCCCCACACTAGCGAGATACAGGCATGTGTCAAATATCTTATATTTTATGATGTTATATTGTATTGTAATTATGGCTTATGTTGTATGATGGCTACCCGCCACATAAGTATGCTATTTAAAAAGCCGGCATGTAATATTAAATGTTAACGTAGCAAAACCTTACGCGTAAAACCATATATCAATAGACAATGCACTCGAATACTAATATACATTATTTAATCAATAAATGTATTAAAATATAGGATGGAATTAATCCTTGTTAACGAGTGTTATTCAAATGTTATTAAAATAAACTGTATTTATAACAATGTTTTTTTTTACGAATTAATCATCAAATAATTGTATTTTGTTTTAAATAAACATTTTAAATATGAATATGATGTTTTATTTGTTGTTTTAAGTCCCTGTGGTTCAGTCGCTATGGTTCAGTCAGGAAGAATTTGAGGTGATTAAGAAAGAATAATCTATCTCGTATTCGCTAAAAATAATAAATCTTCATGCTAATTATGAATAGATCATATTAATAATTAGCATTGTATACAGTGGTTTTGTATGTATTTACTGCACTCACTAAATTTCTGACGATTAACACTAAACATACCATAGCTGGTCGAATGACCCACTTTGAACTTTTGCATTGAAAATTCACGTATCATCTTATTGCTTTTGCACATTTGACTTCATGGCTTTTTTTTATCAATTAATCTACAGTTGTTATACTATTTTTGTTTTTCTTTTGTTTTGTTTATATTTGTCGTATACCGCTACCTGCTATTTTAGAAATAGGTACCAGTAAGTGTTGGTATGATTAGTGTTAATTTAATGCATGAAAACTGAAGTTTTCCGTCGATTACTTCTTTATTATCATTAATTTTAGTGTCTTTGCCACAATAAATAACCTATTTGAGGGTGCGTAGTTACCTTTGTACATAGACAACACCAATGACAGGCTGAAAGCTCTTCTCGACCCTCCTTTCATGAAGATAGAGAGCACTGGGCAAACGCCACGTAGGGAAAACTCATTCCAAAGCCGGATGTTACGAACTAAACATTTGTCTTAGTTAAATAAATGATTTTTGTCAATTTAACTTAAATAAAGTATTACTTTCTGTAGGTGAATATTTTTTGTGTGAGTGCAATAGTTCTACATGCAAGATAGCACTTTAAAAGTTCGGTTCTTATTTATTGTGAAATGATTCAATATTGAAAAAAGAAACGATATAGGTATACAGCTAGTGCAATTGTAACAAGCAATACATAACCTAGACTACAGATACGTGAATATTTAAACAAATTAAAGGACATTTTTAATAATAACCAGAAAAGTAGAGACAACGCCACAACGATTATCACAATGCAGTAGAATTTAATTTTAACACAAATTAGATTATAGATAATTTATTAGAATTACTTCGTTTCATAAAATCATTTCATCGATGATATGAATACTTCCGATTGAAGATTTTCAATTGGTTTAACGAAAATTACGAAATGAACCAATCTAATATTGGGCGATAATAGTTATTAAAGTAAACTTAATATATTTTCTTTTATCAATTTAGGAAAACAGGGAATAGTTCCAAATTACAAATTTTTTTAAGAGATTTTATGACCTGGTAACTAAGACCTTTAAGTCATATCTTATTTTAATTTATATTCTTATTTTTATGAAAAATGATAATATGGAGTGAAATGAAATGAAATGAAGATGATTAATTTGAGACATTAATCAACTGGGATGAAATTAAATGAAATGAGATGAGATGATATGGGATGAAATATAATCTCAGTAAATGGTGGTCATTTACTGAGACTTTTTCAGTGGGCTTTTTGTAGGAGCCCGAGAAGTTACGTCCAGCGGCTTTGTTTTATTTTCCCACATTTGTGAACTTTCACTGATACTAAAAAGTTAATAAACCACCATTATTACACATTTAAACCTGAAGAAACACTAAAGAGACAAAATAAAACAAATCACACAACTTCAGTCCTCGCGTTCCCGCCAAAAAGTTTCCAAATTACAAATAAAATACAAACATAGATACCTAATCATATAAATCTAATATATAAAATTCTCGTGTCTTAATGTTCGTTCCCATACTCCTCCGAAACCGTTTGACCGATTCTCATGAAATTTTTTATGCATATTCAGTAAGCCTGAGAATCGGCTACTATCTATTTTTCATCCCCCTAAGTGATTAGGGTTGTCCACCCGTAAAAATTTTTTTTTATTTGGACTTTTTTTTTGTTATAATAAGGTATTATGTGGTTGACTGAGGTTTTGTTATTTTTATTATATACTCCCTCATCGTTCACAGCACTACATACCTCTTTCACTCATTTACCACATCCTTACACACTTACAATAAGTTAGGTTTTTTTTGTACACTAGAAATTCCCTAGAAATCTTATATATGGCAAAACAATGTTTGCCGGGTCAGCTAGTACTATATAAGTTTTCACAGACAACATTTTAAAGTATAACAGTAGCAGTGCGACGATATGTAGTGCAGATGAACATTAATACGCGTTGTTTAAAAACTTAAAAAACAACCACTTAAATAAAATAGTAAACCGAAGTAACAATTGATTTCATCTTATTAATTAGTTTTATCTTACATTAATTTCATCTCATTTGTCCATCCTGGTGAAATTGGTTATGATATTAGAGTGAAGTTTGGACGTCTCAAAATCGATGAAAAACTAGCCTACTGAGTTTCTCGCCGATCTTCTCAGTGGGTCGCGTTTTCGATCCAGTGGTAGATTCTGCGAAACACGACAACATCGTCAGGTTTGAGCCCCGTGAGCTCGCCTATTATTTAAGGTTACGCTGACATGGTCTCTCTAGACCAGCGGTCGGGGAACCGGCGTGAATTACCCCAAATGGGGTAAAAATGAAACTTTTGTGAGTAAAAAGTATACATTGAAGTGAAACTTCTTTAGAATCGTTGTGATTTCAAATTGATGAAACGAAATGAAACGAAACGAAAAAATTATATATATTTTTCAAAATTATCATGGGGGCTATAATATGAAATATGCTAAAAAGAAGCGATTTCGTTTTTTTTTGTCCTTCGCCATGGGGTAATATCAACTTACACAAAAATATTTTGGGGTAATAGGTAATTAAAAAAAGTTCCCCAACCGCTGCTCTAGACTATCAGCTTAGGTAGGAAAAACAAACCACAAAAAAAAGGTGAAAATAACGTTCAAACATTTCGTTACAACCTAACAAACATACTTACATAAATACCAAGATATTATAAGCGTGTACATAACTTTTTAATTTTTAAATAGTTTTCAAAGTCTAAAAGTTCTGATACCTTGTAAAATTAAAAAAAGAAAAAACAAGAACAGTATTTAAAGAAATGTTGCCAAAAATGTCTATCTATACTAATATTAATATTATAAAGAGGAAAGATTTGGTTGTTTGTTTGTACTGAATAGGCTCCGAAACTACTGAACCGATTAGAAAAATTCTTTCACTGTGTGGAAGCTACACTATCCCCGAGTGACATAGGCTATATGCTTTTTTGAAAAAAAAATAGGGATCTTTACTAAAACTCCAATAATGTACTGGTGGTAGGACCTCTTGTGTGTCCGCACGGGTAGGTACCACCTCCCTGCCTATTTCAGCCGTGAAGCAGTAATGCGTTTCGGCTTGAAGGGTGGGGCAGCCGTTGTAACTATACTGAGAACTTATCTCAAGGTGCGTGGCGCATTTACGTTGTAGATGTCTATGGGCTCCAGTAACCACTTAACACCAAGTAGGCTGTGACCTCGTCCACTCATCTAAGCAATAAAATAAACCCAATGTGTAAAAAAAATAACTAAAATATTCTTTACATGGCGTGCTCTGCGAAAACTATTGATGATAGAATCAAATAATGTACTACGACTTTGTAGAACACATTATTAATTACAAAAAGTGTCGCGACAGTGTATATCTAACTATTATACTTGTAGTTATGCCGTAATAAGTGTTCTTTAATTTAAAAAACCAAAACAACTTAAAATAACGTTGAATTTTTTGTTAAAGAGCCGAGCGAAGCCAGAGCGAGCCGCTAGTCTAAAATATGATTTGTATGCGAATAAATTATTTTTAAAATTACCTACTGATTTGTATGTATAAGTAAATCAAATTACCAAGACGTGTCACGGAAGGGTTCCGCCATCAGATTTGGCCGTAATTCCTAGCAATTCAACGAAGATTCTAAATTCTCTCTTGCCAAACGCGATAGCATTTGTGTTTTAATGTATTCGCGACCACTCGTGGCCATTATCGAATGACCCAAAGTAAGCAATGTATACATTCAGTTTAAGAACTATTACGCGTCAAATTTCAAGATCATCAATTATGACAAAGCTGCCACGTGTCGGTCGCTGACGTGGCATCTTACATATTTTTTCTTTCGTAATCAGGTTCTCAATAAACCTGTTTTCTTGTCATCATCATAAGAGTTTTGATTACACAACTTTTTGTGCATTTACCGCGATGACTAGTTTAGTAGCTCAAAATTCCGCTCTTGACCTCGTGCCATGCGGGGCTGGCGTGAGAGAGGCTGTAGATCTTAGAATGGGTATTTGTCATCACTGAGGAACTTGTAATTTAGCAGCTCATTATTTCACGTTCAAGTCATAGACGTGGTGAAATGTCAATTTTTATCAAATGCCACGGTCGCTATTGGCGAAGAGAATATGAATGAGTTTTACAATAATTTCAAGAAATTTTAATATTATACAAGTTCCGAATAATATTTCGTCTGTCTGCAGGTCAATGACGTCCGTTCCGTGTATATCATTTATTTGCATTAGTAAACATAAACACATGTACGATCTGTAGTATTGACTGATATAACAAATGTTCATAAAAACATAACAATATGGCGCAGTACATGAATTTACTAAGTATTTATTAACCTTTCGAGCACGAACCGTCGATAGATCGACTCTCTACTTACGAGTATAGATTGCGGAGCGTCGGAATATCGACTATTTGCGTAGTCTGATTATATTGATATTTGGTATCCTACCTGTACGGACGTGTCTTAACCCGCGCATGTGTAACGTTTTTAACAAGTTAACATTTCTAAATAACCGTTTAAAATTGCTTTGCTGTGAATTTAGCATTAATTTTTGTTTTTTTTAATCAATTTTTTTTATGAGGTATTTTTTTCAAAAAAATCCTTTGGCAATATCTGCAAAATATGTGAAAATAAACTCAGCACAAAGGGTTCATAGTGATAGTACGTCAGGCAGCGGTTCCCCGACCAGTTCTCCCGACATGGACATCGGAAGGCTAGACTTAAACGTCAAAACTGCGTTGTGGTACTTTTGTCTACCGTCAAAATCTTAGAACGTGCCACAAAAATCATTGTCATAAACTATTTTATACGGCAAACAGCTTTAATACCACTGGTGGTAGGGCCTCTTGTGAGTTCGCGCGGATAGGTACCACCGCCCTGCTTATTTCTGCCGTGAAGCAGTAATGCCTTTCGGTTTGAAGGGCGGGGCAGCCGTTGTAACTATACTGAGACCTTGGAACTTATATCTCAAGGTGGGTGGCGCATTTACGTTGTACATGTCTATGGGCTCCGGTAACCACTTAACACTAGGTGGGCTGTGAGCTCGTCTACCCATCTAAGCAATATTTTTTTTTTAAAAAAAAGTGTGTGTGTCCGCTCCGACGCACGACTGGAGTTTACTGGATATAAAAAATTAAACGAAACAATACGAGAAATAGTTCTATATTACGACAACACGATACACTACAGATTATTAACAAATTAACGAGACACAAAACAAACGACTAACAAATATATGAAAATACAATAATGAGAGAAACGCGCGATCAGTACGAGGCTTTGTGGCGGACTGCCGGCGCAGCAGCCCGGCGTCACCTGCGATAACGCATTTCGTGTGACATGCGCAATCAGGCGCATAACGCATTTCGTGTGACATGTGTGATGAAAAATATGGTGGTCATTTACTGAGACTTTTTCAGTGGACTTTTTAGAGGATCCCGAGAAGCTACGTCCAGCAACTTTGTTTCACTGTCCCCAATTTTTGTGCGCTTACACGGATTCTAAACAGTTAATAAACAACCGTCATTACACATTTAAACCTGAAGAAACACTAAATAGACAAAATAAAACAATTCACACAATTTCACTCCTCGCGTTCCCGCCAAAAAGGATACAAAAGCTACC